>NC_042615.1:343484317-344146498 GCF_901001135.1 Rhinatrema bivittatum
CTCTCACCTATTAAAAATGTTGCTATCAGTAAATTTTGTATGGATTTCATAAGGCTTGGGGATAACTGCATGGATCGGCAGTTACTACCCTTAAGAGAAACATGGGAGTAACCTGCACAGCAAGGTACTGCCATAAGAAGCTTGCTGGCCAACCTGCATGGATCATTTGGTCCTTTTTTGCCGTCATTATTATGTTACTATGTTAAATTAGGGGTGATGCCCTTTTCATTATATTAACAACAATGAAAAAGATTCTACTATGACCTGCTGAAGGGAGTATAGTCCTCGAAAGTTAGCCCAGTAAAAATGTATTTGCTGACATTAATTTCTTCATACTGTATCTGTAAATGGACTAACATGGTAACGGTGCAACTTTATTGAACTGTTATTCACTAGAAGGGTTCGGAGTGATTCTCTGCCATTCAGACATTTTCTGCACAATTTCTAATGAGCTAATGAATGGGCTTGTGTATTGATGTGTGCGTGCAAGTGGCTGACTGCATTTTACCCAGCGGACTAAGTTACATACATACCAGTCCCTCTAGAATTAAATTAGCAGAGTAGATGCTACTCTGACATCCTTTTTACACTCTTCCGTTGTATTGTTTCTGATCATCTGATTTATTTATTCATTCATCCATTCACTACGCACATGGGTGCAGAAACCAAAACAGTGTCAAACAAACACAAAGGGTTACATTTTCAAAAGCCAAGTCAGGACTCAGACATGCAAAATAAGGTGTTAGGTGTGCAAGATATGCCATCGAGCCCAGCATCCTGTCTCTGACAGCGGCCAATTCAGGTCACAAGTACCCAGCAAACCTCAAAAAGTAGATCCATTTCTTGTCGATGATTCTCAGGAATAAGTGGTGGCTCACCTACGTCTGCCTGGCTAACAATTGTTTATGGACTTTTCTTATAGGAACTCATCCAAACCCTTTTTAAACCCAACTGTTGTTGGATGCCTTAACCACTCTTCTAGCAACAAATTCCACAGTTTGATTGAAAACATTTCTTCAGTTTGTTTTAAATCTGCTACCTCTGACTTTCATGGGTCTTAGTACTATTTGATAGGGTAAATGACCAATTTGCCTTTTCATCCTACTCATGATGTTCTAAACGTCTATCATATCCCCTCTCAGACTCCTCTTCTCCAAGCTGAAGAGCCCTAACCTTTTTAACTTTTCTTCGTAAGGGAGCTGTTCCGTCCTCCTTTCATTATTTTTGTTGCTCTTTTCTGTACCTTTTCTAGTTTTATCTTTTTTCTGAGATGGGGCAACCAAGACTGCACACAATATTCAAGATGCAGTCACACCACTGATCAATACGGAGGTATTATAATATTCTGTTTTATTTTCCATTCCTTTCTGAATGATTCTTTTTGTTTTGCATTATTGACCAATGCCACACACGAAGCTGAGGATTTCAATGCATTGTCCACAATGACTCTTTTTCCTGGGTGCTAATTCCTAATACAGAACCCATTATTGTGTACCTATAGTTAGGATTAATTATTCTTGTGTTCATCACTTTGCACTTGTTAAAATTAAATTTCATCTGACATTCAGATGTTCAGCCTCCCAGTCTTGCATGGTCTTTCTGCAGTTCTTCCTGATCTGCTCATGTTTTAAATATCTTTGAAATATAATTTGTATCATCTGCAAATTTGTTCACCTCACTCAATGCTCGCCTTTCCAGATCATTTATGAATATGTTAAACAGCATGGGTCCCACCACAGATCTCTGGGACACTCCACTATTTAGCTCTCTCCATTTGGAAAACAGACCATTTAGACTTACTCTCTGTTTCCTCTTTTAACTGGTCACCAATCCACAATAGGATGCTGCCTCCCATCCCATGACTTTTTAATTTCCTGCAGTGTCTCTCATGGGGGACTTTATCAAACGCCTTCTGAAAATCCAGATATACTATATCATATGTGCATAATATGGATTTTCAGGAGCCTAAAAATATGCACAGAATGTCATTACTCAGATAACACTAGAGTTGAGGAGTAATCTACTGGTTAGTGTAGTGGGCTATGAACCAGTGAAGCAAGAGTTCAAATCCCACTGCTGCTCCTTGTGATCAGCAAATCATTTCACCCTCCATTGCCTCTGGTACATATTGTGCACCCTCTGAGGACAGGGAGATATCTATAGTACCTGAATGTAATCCATTTTGAAGCACCTGAAAGGCAGAATATAAGTAAAAAATGATGGATAAAAAGAGGCTTTCTGGAGGGTGTTTGTGACCTACTTATGCAACAATACTTTAATAAGTTAGGCATGGCAAGGGAAGGGAAATGAAAGGGTTACAGAGCATGCTTTTAAGCAGCTAGGAAATGGTCATGGGGAGAGGAATTATTCAATAAAAGTCTAAGAGGCCAACCCTGTGGCTCAGCAGCAAGTGGTGCACGCTGCAACGAGGAAGAGCTGGATTCAATTCCCAGCCAGGGCTGGAGATGTTACAGAAGCAACATTCCCAGTCCCTAGGAAGGAGGGAGGGAGTCTCAGCCACAGCACTATGGTAACACCTACTGGACAGACTAAGGCTCAAGGGAGCAATTGTCTGCAGCTCCCTTTCCAAGAACTGTCACTGCAATGTCTAGGATAGGTTGGGGTAATAAAACAGAGGAAAACTCCTGAGCCATTGTGAATGAAGGCTCATGGCATCAGAGTCCAATAGATGCCAGTTCTAATTAAGCCCAAAGCAGCAAGAGGAAACTGCAGGCCCACTCCCCTCCTCCCTGAAAAATATATAAGAAGAATCCTCCATTGCTACAGATCCTGCCACAATCCCCATTCCTCATCCTATACGGACTGATGCTGCTGCTGCTGCTCACTAATTTCAAGTTTGTGCTAATTCAACCAATCTTCTGTAATTGTCACTATGCATCCACCGTATGCGCGTGGACTTTTCTATGTAACCGAACAAAGACAAATCCACAGCACTCCTCCTGTTTAGTTGAAATGTTGCTCACAGACGTCTCTCTCTCTCTCTCTCTCTTAGGGTGCAGCATGTAACTTTTATGCAATGGATAATACATTTTATTCATTCATCACCCAAAAACGTTCCTGCAGTATTTAATCTCTGTGTTATCAGGCTTCCGGAGTGTTCAGCAACAATCTGAGACGTGGGCATGACTAGGTTACCCACAGGTGTTTTGGTCTGAGTCACTCCATCGCTTTGTCTTAACAGGTTTTGGTTTGTGATCAGAGGAAATAGTAAAGATGATTTTCATGGCTTGCTTTTTTTTTTTTTTTTTTTTTAATGTTGGCTTTGCTATGACCTCATGGCTGCTGGAGTGTAAAACTACTCAAGAGATGTCATCCTTTACATTCTGATTACATTCATATTATGCACATATGATATCTGTTTAAACCTTATGTTACCCGGTTTGTTCTTCTACTGTAACTCTTCACTGCCGTCTACTCTAAGTCACTTCAACTGCCCTTCCTCCCCACCCCGAATCCCATCCACTTATTTTCCATCTCTCACTTTTACATCCACCGTGCAATAAGACGTAGGAAAAAATATATAATCTTACAAGCGGAAATGGAGGAGCTTTAGGTTAATTTACTGAGGGAAATAGTGGCAGGCCAAACTGTGCACTTTGTGAACCATGACCTTGGGATTTGACATTCCTGCCTTGGGAGAAAGTGCAATAGGATCTTTAACATTCAGAATAGACAGAATCTTGGTTTAATGTCGCATCCAAAAGACAGCACGCGTGCGGAGGTACTTCAGCCCGGTCAATTCAAAAACATGGGTAGGCTAAAATTCTATCACATGGATGTAAAGCACAAAAACACCTCAGAAGGAGATGCTCTAGAGCAGGGGTCCCCAAACCTGTCCTGGAGGGCCACCAGCCAGTCAGGGTTTTGGGATATCCTCAATGAATATGCATGAGAGAAAATTTACATGTTATGGAGGCAGTGCATGCAAATTTTCTCTCATGCATATTCATTGTGGATATCCCAAGAACCCGACTGGCTGGTGGCCCTCCAGGACAGGTTTGGGGACCCCTGCTCTAGAGGATCCATGAACAGATCTGTTCAATATGTGGAAACGGAGTGATTCTGCAGGGCCGAAACAATCACTTTTCATAAAAACGGTGCTAGGGAGGAGGATGGAAACTATAAACCACCAGTCTGTCTAACCTCAGTAGAAAACTTTAAAAAAAGGCTCTAATAAAGGAAAAAATATAGTGAAGCATCTTGAATCCAATGGGTTGCAAGATCCAATGTAGCATGATTTTTATAGAGGGAGATCCATGTCAATTAAATCTGATGGTATTTATTTGATTGGATATGCATGGAATTATGTCAGAGGCATCAGCTGGATGTGCTATTCTTGGATTTCAGCAAAAAACATTTTATACTGTCCTACACAGATAGCTCATAATTAAACTAAGCAACTTAGGAGTGGGTCCCAATATGGTTAACTGAATTAGAAACTGCTGAATGATAAACAACAGAGGGCAGTAGTAAATGGAGTTTATTCTGAGGAAAGCAGATTGATTAGTGAAGTGCCCCAGAAATCTGTCCTGGGACTGCTTCTGTTCAATAACTCTTTGAACAATATTTTATAGGGCAGGCCCATCTAGGCTGGAGTACAGCCTGGTGTTGCAATGAAATGAGGGGTTTTTCCATAGGCTCCGCACTCACTATCCTAGCAACTGGGCCCAACAATCTGGCCCAGGAGCTTCCCCTGCTTTGGGAGAGAGCTAGTGTGGGGAAAATGAGAAGTGCATGCATCCAGCCTACCTCTCCCACTCCTGATGCTGCTGCTACAGGGTTGTCGTTAGACCTCTTCGTTTGACAACTGCAGGCCATTTGCAGATGCAGAGCCTAATGTGGTCACACCTTTTGCACCTGCCTAAAGCTAGCCTTGGGGAGAGAGTATAGTAGGAAAGGTTTGTCCTTTTGCAGATGACTCTAAGGCCTGTAACAGAATAGACACCTCTGAGGAAACAGACAGAATGAGGAGCAGCCTAAGAAAGCTCTAGGAGTGGTTGAGTGCTTGGCAGCTAACCCTCCATGCAAAGAAGTAAAGAGCCATTGTATTTAGGGTGCAAAAAATCCAAGGGAGCAGAATGCAAGGAGAAGCGAGAGACTGATGTATACCAAGCAAGGGAGCAACCTTAGAATGATCCTATCTGATCTCAAGGAAGTAAAACTAGGACTTCTGGTAATGCTATGAGCAGGGACGGGGCTGTCTGGCTGAGTTCCCATCATTAGAAAATGTTTTATCTTACCCTGTCATCTTTGAGGTTCCCAAACAAACAAATACAATCTTACTTTTGTGAACAATGAGACATAGAAAGATAGTTCATATATTAAATAATAAGTGAATGACCACCCTATAGCACTGGATGGACACAGTGAATCTGTGCTTCCAGATCCCCCATCAATGTGCTAAAGTTTATAATCAGTCATTCATAATTGATAAAATGAGTCCATGTATATATTTTTTAAGAATTTTTACTGCATTTAAAAAAATGTCTCTTAAAGTATATAAAAAGGAACTGCACCTATCTGAGTGCCTGGTCCACCGAGAAAAAGGTATATCTCCACTGGCGAAGTAAGTAACAGTGTGCCTAGTATCCAAGATGTTTACAACCTTCTTTCACCCAACATTGCTGTGGCTGCCACAGGACACTTCAGCTGCATATATGGACGACAATAGCAACATCATTCATTGAAAACTTTGTGACAAAACCAGGATCTCTACAATTACAACTAGTGTGATCTGAGTAACCCCTGAAGCAGGAAGGAAGCCTCCCATGCCTCATTGTTCACAAAAGTGAGATTGTATATGTTTACTTGAGATAATTCTTACACTTTTGAGGTTTTTTCCCCCTAATTTATCCTTGAGGTTCCTGCATGCACTAACAGGCCGGTACAGTAAAGACACCCTGAAAATGTGTAATGTGCGCCCAGCCACCTCTCCTGGGCACGCAATACAATATTTAAATGAGGAGCCATGCTAAAAAGAAGGCGCTAGGGACAACTGCGTGCCCCTAGCGACTCCTTGGCAGCGGACGCCCAGGAGAGGTGGCTGTCAGCGGGTTAGGAAAAGGGACGCTCAATTTTACAAGCATCCATTTTCCTTACCTGTGCACACTTTTTGGGCTGCTCACAAATTAACGCCTGATCTAGGGCAGGCATTAATTTCTGAGCATAAAAATGTGCGGGTCAGGTGCACATTTTTTTTTTGTAACTGGGGTGAATAGTTAACAGCCTCATCAACATGCATTTGCATGTGATGAGAGCTAGTAGTTTTGGGGGGGAAGGGTTGGATACTAAACCCCTTATGGGATAAGGGGTTGTGGACGCACGTCCAATCATGGGTTAAACAGTGCGCTCAGCTGAGCGCACTGGATTGTATCGGCCTGAATGTCTGCAGCTAAGGAGTACCTAAAAGATCAATTCCCTCCTTATGAGCTGAACAGGGCAGAAAGCTCAAGAAAATTCACAAGAAGATTGGAAATGACAAATCTTGGGTGAAGGAGTAGGCCCGAGCCTGATGATCATATTACATATATCCAAAATCTCAGAGAGGTTTGCTGAAAAGATCTCTGTAAAATTAGATTCTCGTCTGGAGATCAATGTGGACAAAATTGCTCAGATTGTAGAAGACACTGCAACTTGATTAAAAGAGGCTGAAGGGAGAATTGTCAACTTGGAGTTGTCACTTACCTCGATGACCACAAAGATAGAGAGAGTGGACCGGAGATAAGAATCAATACTGGAGAAGTTGGATGATTTAGAAAATAGGCCCAGAAGGTGAAGTGACTGGCATTCCTGAAAAGGCAGAAGTCTCTGCTGCAATTCATTTCTTTGCAAAATGGCTGCCTAATCTACTGGGCCTTGACTGTGCTAAAGGTGTCATCAAAATTGACAGAGCCCTTAGAGTTCTGGTGCTGGTCCCCGAGAAAGGAAACAGAGCTCGAGCAGTAATTATTAAGCTACATAATTATAATGATAAAGGGGTGAATTTTAAAAAGTGCAAGCAACGCATATTTTAAAACCGCAAATTGCATGCATCTATGTGTGTGCAAGAAAAAAAATAAAGGGGCAGAGGCAGAGTTAGGGACGTTCTGGGGCAGGACCAAAATTACTTGTGTAAATCCATATTTTAAATACGGTGGCTGCAGCACGGGGCGGGCTGTTAGCCGCACATGTTTACTTCTGCTCTTGATGAGGTGTAAGTCTGCAGAAATCTCTGTTTAGGCCTCATATGAATGGGTGAGGGGTCTGGATCAACTGGGGGGAGTACAGGCTCAAGAACCAGAGGGGTCTGGATAACCTTGAGAAGGACTGGGCAAACTTGTGGCTAATTGCTAAAACTGGGAATGTCATGCAAGGTTATTTTAAAATATGCTCACTCGCCCAGGAACTCCTCCAGCAGGGCTATTCCTGATTGTTTGTTTTTTTATACTGACATGTGACAATGAAGGGACCAATCAGCAGTAAGTGAAGGAGTGAATAAATTAATATTAAGTGTACATTTTAAAACTGTATTTATATTTATGATATCTATGGCCCGCAAACTGTAATTTCACCTATTGAAATGTAATCCGCTATAACACGCTTTGAATTCCTCTACTGGAAAAGTGTGACATAAACGATAAGGATGAGGATGATGATGATGATGATGATGATGAAATACCTCAAAGTTATAAATAATGTACAAGAAGTAAACCGTGGAAAGAAAATTCTAGAAAAAGAAGGTCATGCTATAAGGCTCCCAGGAGGTAGACCCAGAAGTAACATCAAAAAATGTTTTTTTATTTACAATATTTATTTATTTATGGTATTTATAAGCCGCCCAGGTTCTAAGCAGCATCCATAAGGAACATACATAATTTTAAAAAATGAATACAAGAATGGTCAATACACTGGCATAGAAATATCAGCCCTAAACAGGCCTACATCACATCATGCAAAGATCTGCGACTTCATTTTATAAGAATGCTTGACTGACTAAAAAAGGTATTTAATAGACCCTTAAAGATCTTAAAGTGATGCATTAGCCTGGCTCACATCTTGCTTCATTTCATAGGAATGCTTGCCTGAATAGAAAGTTTTTTTTTAATAGGCCCTTAAAGGTCTTATAACAAGACAGAGACTCTATCTCCTGGGGTGACAGGATCCAAACATTGGAAGGGAACTGAGAAAGGGTGCTGGATGTATGGAATAGCCTATCCAGAACAAGGGGTGGAAGAAACATTAATAATGCAATTCAAGAAAACATAGAATAAGCACAGAGCATCCCCAGTTGTTAAAAGCTGAAGGGAAAGCCAGGGATTACTTGGCATCTGTGGAAGAGTGGCCTAGTGGTTAGGCCACAAACCAAGGAAGCCACGGTTCTAATCCTTCTGACCTTCCTTGTGACCCTTGACAAGTCACTTCATCCTCCAGGCACAAGCTTAGATTACAAACCTCTGGGATAGGGAAATACCTAAAGTAACTGCATGTAATCAACTTTGAAGTGCCAAAAAGCAGAATATAAAATAAATAAAACTACACAAGATGTAAACTAGATAGTTCTTATCTGCCATCATACTCTATATGTAACTTTTACAAAAAGTATTCTCAAATTCAGGGCTGTTTGTTCCTTTCCTAGCTGCATTCTAACCTTTGCTGCTCCTGTTAAATAGTCGTACCCATTTGTATTAGGACAGGCAGGTGTGAACATAGGCACAGGCCAATACTGTCTACTGCACTCCTGTGGATCAGGAGCTGAGAGCTCCATGCAGCAGGGCTATGGGGAAAGGCAGTAATGAAGTGCTTCTGTCTCCCTGCCACTGCTCCTGCCTTACCCTGCAGTTGGCTGATTAATTATAAAAATTCCAATAACTGAATAACTCCTATCAAAATTCAAAATGTTTCTAAAATTTCAACATAGTTATTAGGCACTAGCATTCTTTCTCTCGTTTTGTAAAAAAACACGAATAATCTTATTCTTATTTATTTGTTTTATATTAATCAATTTTTTGTAATTTTTCTTCTTTTTTGTTTGTTTTTATATTCATATTTTTTATTTTACACTTTATTATAAACTGTTTTGATCAATTTACTTGTAAAGGCGGTATATAAACATTTTAAAATAAATAAACAAATAATGGGCTGCAAGGAGACCGGAGAGGAGTAGCACTGTAGGACAGACAGGCTTCCTGGCGTCCAGTGGAGATGGGGAGGAAGGCTAGTAGAGGGAACAGAAAAGGTAAAGAGAGACAGAGGAGCTATTGAGGGGAGGTGAGAGAGGGGCTGAGAGAACTGCTGGGAAATGGATTGAGGAGGAGTGATAATGCAGGCTAGGGGATGGGAGGATTGGTTGTAAGAGAGAAAGAATATTGCTGTGAGGAGTTCTGGCTGGGAGAGGAGGAAGCAAGGCACTGAGAGGGGCAGAGAGACTGGGAAAGGAGTTGTGGGAGAGGCAAACACACAGGCTGTCAGGGCGAGGGGCTGGGAGAACAGCTGAGAAGGCTTAAAGAGGGGAAGTGGGCTATAAGAAGGGGCAAGAAACAGGGAAAAGGGGATTCAAGCTGGGAAAGAGGACATGGGCTGCGAGAGGACGACATGCGGTGAGGAGTTATTTGAAGGGGCATGTGTCCACGTCTCTCTCATCCTTCCCCAGCTTCTGCACTCTGGAGAAGTGGGAGATTAAGTTGAACGGTGGGGGGAATGTGTGTGGCACATTCTCTAGACCAGTGCAAGCATATTAAGCATTCTAGGTGAACCTTATAGCTTTGCTCCTCCAAACCTGACCCTTTCCCCACACACACAGAATTAAAATTTCTAATGACAGAATTTACATGAAAAGGATATAAATATCCTTTTTCAAAATATTTTTTTTCAAAAAGGATATTTTTCAAAAAATATCCTTATTCAAAATAAATAGGTAAAAATCACTTACAACATATATATTTACATGCACTGTTGTGATGCCAACCAGAAAATCCTGCAAAAAAAAAAAAAAAAAAAGACACTTGGGATTCTTATAGTAGTAGGTCTGTTGTAACAAGTATTGGGTGTTAGCTTAAAAGTAATGAGTAAATTGGGTCATTGAAAGCCATGACTATATTGAACTACAACAGTTCAAATATAGTAAACCTCTTATACCAAAACAGCACTGATTATCAGCACTAAAACAGTAATAGCCCTACTTATGAAAAGGCAACACTGCATATATTACACCAGGTCCTAAAACACCATTATACCTCCTATTAGGAAACAGAACAAGCCAGGCTGCTATAGATCCCTATACAGAAACTACAAACTAACAAAATACCTCACCTCAGTCACACATGCAGAATATATACAGACCTTCACCAAATACAGAATAAAGAGATCATAAAAGTATAAATAAAAATGTGCAGACAAAGAATCTGCAATGAGCCAGACCCTGTATGCAGTGCAACAGTGGAAAAACAGAAAATCATTCCTCATATCAAACAAAATTAAAAAAATATAAAACATCAATCATATTAATATAACTATACTAATAAAAAGAATACATATTTTAAAACAGGTGATGAATTATCCAATAATTAAAAAATCATATAAAAATTTCTAAAAATTTTCCAAACAGCAATAAAATATTTCAAAACAGCAGACACATCAAATAACACACAATAATTAAAACTAATAAAGGAAAAAACAATTCCCTGCTCTCCATACCTTTTAGCTTCCAGTCACCCAGAGATTATCGTAGATTTAGGGGGGATGAAGTGAAGGAGGACACACAAACTTTGTCTTCTCCCTCTGTCCCACTCATACCTTTACTCCATTCTTTCCCCTATCTCTTCCTCCCTCCTCTTACATGCTGGCTCCCTCTCCTCTTACTCACATGCTCTCATATGCTTACTCCCTCCCTCCCTCTCTTACACACATGTTCTCACACACTTACTCCTTCTCTCCCTTACTTACATGTTTGTTCCCTATTTCGCTTATTCACATGCTTGCTTCCTCCCTCCATAACTCACAAGCTCTCACATGCTCCCTTCTTCTCTTACTCACACACATGCTCTCTTACTCACAAGCACCCTCCCATTCTTTAACCCCCACTCGCCACTCATCCAAACTTTCCCTTAATCCATCTTCTCCATTAGCTCCTTTGAAACACATGCTTAGATGTGCTGAGAGACAATGGCAACAATTCAAAATGCAAACTTTCCTGATTAAGTATAGAAAACTTCAATCCCAGTATTCCTCACATAAAAAATGTGACATGCTCTGCCTTATACAAGATTCACATGCTACCACATCTGAAACCACTGTTATCACAGCAGGATTTCTGATCTGTTTTGCAGACACTGGTTATCAGCAATTTAGATTATTTTAACGTCTTATATCTTGGTTTACTTAATACAATACTTAAACCATTACAAATAGTGCAGAATTCAGCTGCTCATGTCATAACTGGCACAGGTTTTAGACAGCATATCATCCCAATGTTGCAAACTCTACACTGGCTCCCTATTCACTATAGAATAGGCAAAAATTCTCATGATGTATCCAGTCTGAACCCTGTACTTTGTATCTGTTTCATCAGCAGAGCTTTAAGTTTGGCAAATAATGGTTTGTTGGAAGGACCACCACTAAGCAGTACACATTTAAGCGAAACCCGGGTCTGGGCTTTCTCTATTGGTGGGCCCATTTTTTAGAACACAATACTCCAGCAGTTAATAGTAACTACCTGTCCCACTCAATTCTAGAAGATGTTAAAAACCAATTTGTTCAAGCTCGCTTTTTCTGAATGATCTGATCGACTGCTACCAACGTAACACTTTAGAATGCTTGCCATGCTACTAAAACACGGAACATTCATCGTACATATTTTGCAATTTAATGCTAAAAATCCATCTTATGTTTTTGTTGTTGTTTTAGATATTTATTGAATTTAATTATGAATATTATTTTTTGTTAATCACCTTGAATGTATTGATATGTGCAGGATATAAGGTGTTTTTTTTTTTTAAAGAAAATACATTTCCTCTCATTCGCCTCCCTTCCCTCTCTCAGCCCCTGTCCTCCATTCACCCTCTCCTCTACTCAGTCTCCACTAACCCCAATTTTGCACCCTCCCTTTTCTCACCCATCTTCTCCATTCCCTTATCTCTCCTTCTTCAACAGATTCCTTTTCTTCTTCAGCTGTTGGGGGTCTTCTGCAAAAGAAGAGCCGCTGGATCTGCCTCTCCACCAGCCACTATCCTCCAGTGGACAGATGAACAGCACTAGGGTAGCTTAGGCAGGTCTTCCTGCTGGTGGGGGTAGGATCCCCATTGGCACAGGGCCCTTTTCGTACCAGCAGACCGTGGGAACCTCGCTGGCACCTTATGTCAGTACTTTTGTTTGCCAAGGTGAGGCAATTGCTGCAGGGGTATTTTTTTTTTGGGGGGGGGCACTTTCTGCCGCCCCCAAAAGTTTTCCACTTGAGGTGACCGCCTCACCCTGCCTAATGATAGAACTGCCCCAGAATGAAGGGAAGCCAAACAGGATTATGAGAGATGGGAATCAGTAAAAGGAGGGGCGAAACAAGCCTGCAGAAGAGAGCCACTGGCTAAGGAGGGGTGAGAAGGAACCTGCTAGGGAGTGGAGGAATGGAAAGAGAAACTGGGAGGAGAATAGAGAAGGACAGGTCATGGGGTAATGAGGAACACAGAAAGCTAAGGGAATATAGGGAGAAGAAGAAGAAGAGAGGGTATTAACCCCCCTGCCCCCACATAGACAATTAAAATTATGCCCATGAAGGAGGGGGAGCATTATGAGTACAGAGGAAGTATGGAAGCACTGTAAACTGCTATGAGCAATCTTTTGGAGACAGTGGCATTCAAAATTTTTAAATAAATAAATAAAATGAGGGGAGGTGAGACTGCACCTTGAGTACTGTGTGCAATTCTTGTCGGCACATCTCAAAAAAGATATAGTTGCAATGGAGAAGGTACAGAGAAGGGTGACAAAAATGATAAGGGACATGGAACGGCTGCCCTAGGAGGAAAGGCTAAAGAAGATAGGGCTGTTCAGTTTGGAGAAGAGATGACTGAGAGAGGATATGATAGAGGTCTACAAAATCATGAAAGGACTTGATCAGGTTAATGTAAATTAATTATTTGCTCTCTCACTTCTATTATAGTAGAAGGACTAGGAGGCACTCCATGAAGTTAGCAAGTAGCTCAATTAAAACAAATCAAAGAATATTCTTTCACTCAGTGCATAGTTAAGCTCTGGAATTCATTGCCAGAGTATGTGGTTATGGCAGTTAGTGTAACTGGGTTTAAAGGGGATTTGGATGGATTCCAAGAGGAGGAATCCATGGATTGCTATTAATCAGTGGGGAGTGGTGGCTTGGGATCTGTTTGGTGTTTGGGTGCTTACCAGGTGTTTGTGACTTGGATTGGCCACTGTTGGGGGCAGGATGCTGGGCTTGATGGGCCCTTGGTCTGAACCAGTGTGGCATATCTTATGTTCTTATATTCTTAAATTAGCAGCCAGAGGATGTGATTAGTGCAGTTAGGATTAAAAAAGATTTGGATAAGTTCCTGGAGGAGAAGTCCATAAACTGCTATTAATCAAGCTGACTTAGGGAATAGCTACTGCTACGGTATTACCGACATTAGTAGCTTGAGATTTATTTAATGTTTGGGTACTTGCCAGGTACTGTAACCTGGATTGGCCACTGTTGGAAACAGGATACTGGGCTTGATGGACCCTCAGTCTGAACCAACTTCTTATGAGGGGGAAAAGGAAAAGATGGGGAGAGAAGGAAGAGGAGATTAGGAAAATGAGAGCAAACAAGGGTTGAGAGAGAATGGTGTGGACAAGTGAGGATGGGGAAAGTACTCATGGAGGGGGGATGGAGCAGGAGGAAGGAGGCTTATGAGGATGAGCTGGGATTGGGGAGAAGAATGACTGGTGGGACTTTGGGTGCTTCCCTAGCTTTTGTTTTGACCACCTGAGCCTTCCCCATGTCTGCATTACCTGCTCCTCTCTGGACATTTAAATATAGGCTGGTCAGTCACACTCATGACTGTGTTGTATTTCTTCTTTTTTGCTGGTATTAAGTTCAGCACCCCCATCTTTTTCAAAAGTTGGCTCCCATGGATATGTATATAGGGAAAATAACTTTTTTAAACTCAATTTGAGTGTATACAGCTGCATTTCATCCTACTCAGTGTTTTGGACTCAACCCTGGACATAATGCCTGTTCAGCAGTTGGCGAGCCATTGTCTGGTTTTGGCAAAGGAAGAAGCATACATAACTACTGAAGCTCTGATAACATTTTCTGCAGCACCAAGTTTTCCTTGAAGGTCTCCATCCAAGCTCCGGAAATCCTCTGACCTTGTTCTGAAGCAGAGATACTTTTAACAAAGAATCCAAATGCCAGTTTTTTAGGCTCATGAGCTATGACGGAGATCTGCTGCGTATTCTAGAAGACAGCCATGTGGGACAGTAGTCTTTTAATAAAACATCAAACTGTCTGCACTAGACTGGATTTTTCCTGTGTAAATTAAATCCATGTGAGCAAAGGTTAACTACAGCCAACTTGGGTGATCTGGTTGCATAACGGTCCGCCAATGAAAAACTAAACGCTTTACCAGACATTTTTACTCCCATCCAAAGACCTTCTTCATAGAAGGGTTTCATGATTTACATTATTTAAATACGGGAATTGTTGATCACAAACAATTACCTTATTTATGACCATTCTGATGTAAATATAAGAAAAAATATTTGTATAAAAATGACTTGAGCATAACAGGGACTCTGATGCTTAAAGAATAATTAACCTTAATAAATCAATACGCTGCAATAAATCTGGAGAGTATAGACTCTGCTGCAGTTTAGATGCTATATCCCCCCCCCCCTCCCCAAAGAATCAGTGAATCTGCAATCATGATTTAAAATACAGAACTGTTGAAGCCTCCGAAAGCAAACTGGAATTCTTTGTAGACTGCAGTACATTATTTTTTAGACCAGCCTACAAAATGAGTCAGCTAGGCAGTATGTGAGCATCCAGACCAGAAGGGTCCTTTCTTCAGATGTGGTCTCAAAAGCAGATGTAGAACAATTCTTTGGCTGATTCTCATCTTAACTCAGTACAAGATATCGGTCACAAGTCGTACAAGGCATCCCCATGGAGGGGCAGAGCTTCAGGAGCACCAAAGAGGTGAGAATTTCATCCTGTCTCAGTCTTATCTACTGCTCAGTTATTTCACGCATGGTAGCAATTGAGCTTAAAAGATACTGGCTCAGCCTCATCAACAACCTAGGTTACTCTGCTCTCCTGCACAGATTACCACACAGTGCAATTCAAATTAATGACATGTTCCTGCAGAAAAATCACAGATGCCAAATTTAGAAAACTGGTCAGGCCCACCATGCATATCAATCCAGAAACCCTCCTACAAACCCTTAAAAAAACCCATCAAAAAAAACATGCAGTTCTTGCCCTGATCTGGACACAGGCACAGGGGCTCACTGAGAGGATCATGGGCCAAAGTAGTATCCATGCCTCCCAGGTCCTTCCAGAATAGGGTGGGGACATCTCTTTTTCAAGACCCTTGGGGGTTTTTTCTCTCTTCTGGGGCTCTTCTGCACAGCAGTCCTGACACAGCCAGCCAGACACCACACTGCACCCCTAAGCTATTGTTCAAAAATAGTCTTTACTTGTCTTTGATAGTAGGCAAACAAAAATCTGCAGGATACACCAAGAGTCAGATGCACCAAACAGTTCAGAAATATAAATCCAAGAGCAAGAAAAAATATTTTCAGTCTCTCTAATAAAGCAAAAAACGATATTACTGTAACCATATTACAAATTCAGGAAACAATGTTCTTGAACTATACTGCACTGTTAAATACTTTATCAGTTCACCAACCAAAAGTAATACATTTCCACCTGCTGATACACTTTCAGATCTGTGTGAATCTTTTGCTAGTTTCTTCATAAGATGATATAAATGTCACGCTGGAGTGAATTTGAAGAAGTATCACAACCTGAAATACTACAAATAATTAATAGACTAAACTCATCATCCTGAGCATTTAATCCATGTTCCACTTCCCTTCCCAAAAGAGGCCAGAAATGACATTTTCAAACCAATTGCAAATATAGTTAATCTTTTACTATTATGTGGCAGACTTCCAGATACACTAAAATAAGCATTAGTTAGATGTATCCTAAAGAAACCTTCCATTGATTCCCCTGAGTTCTTAAATTTCCGTCCTATCTCCTCATTACCGTTTCTCACTAAATAATTGAATCCATAGTCTTGAAGCAACTATCCCAATTCTTTGACAACTCAATTCTTGAACAGTATCAATTTGGGTTTAGAAAATTTCACAGCACTGAAACTCTGCATTTTTTATTCCATACTTCAACAATTTGATTTCTGCACACAGCTTACATGCTAATTCTATTAGATAACACCTCAGCATTTGACATTCTCCTTGCTCACCTAATGGACATTGGCCTAGTTGGATCAGTTCTAGCATGATCCACATCATATCGCCATAACCATAAACAAGTTAGAATATCTTCTGCTACTTCCTCTGGTTTACCATTACCATGCCTACAGGAGTTCTGCAAAGCTCTGCATTATCAGCAGCGCTATTCAGATTCTATTTAACACCTTTTTAGGTGTCTCATACAAATTATATGCAGACAATGTTCAGTTCTACTCTTCCCTAAAATCCGCTTGGAGTAACACCATTAGATTTGCGTCTCTATGTCTGTCTGCAATTAAAGTTTGGCTCTTTCATCACAAACTGCCATTGAACCTTTAAAAATCTGAAATTATAATACTAGGGTGTCCAACTTTTCGCTTTGACACTTACATGTTAACTACACCTAAGAAAATGCACAATCATAATACTTGGTCCTTCCCTGTCATTGCAACCACATATCAAAAACATTATCCAGAATTCTTTTGCTAAATTACGACTACTCTGTCATCTTAAGCCATTACTGGATCCCCAAGATTTTAAAAATTCTGCAGTTATTAGTTTTCAATACTCTCAACTGCTGTAACTCACTATTCACAAGCCTTCCCTAGAATGCAATCAAATCTATTCAAATAACCCAAAAATGCTGCTGCACATATGCTTACTGGAACTGCCATTCATTTACACGTAAATATCCCCTGTATTGGCTGCCTATCAGTAGCAAATTCTATATAAACCAGCTGTCATGATATACAATCTTCTCAATAACGTTACTCTCCCTGGATTTACTCAACACTAAGATTAAGTATTGCATCACCAACTTTACATTCTGAAAGGCAATACCCCCTAGACATTTCCTCCCCACACTTAGCCTATCTCAGCACAAGAGAAAGGGTCTTGTCCACAGCTGGCCCAGTACTGTGGAACTCCCTTCCGCTTATTTTACACAGCATAAAAGATCCCAAAGATTTTAAAGGGACTTTAAAAACAGCTTTATTTAAAGTGGCCTTCCCATCTTGATAATGTCAGAGATGTAGCTATAGTATCTTGATGATGCACTTAACATAGTCTTTCCATCCAGCTTAACAGACATTGTCGAAGGAGCAATTGTGTAACTGTTTGTTTATGAGTGTGTATTTGTCAAAATGTTATGTACGCTCTTCTGTACCCCGTCCTGAACTTTTGAGGGAATGGGAAACAAGTGATTTTAAATAAGTATTAGCAAAACGCTGCACACCCTTCTAAGGAAGGAACCCTCCTCTCTGAGATCTCCTCTGGATGCAGCTCTCCTTCCTCCTCTCTCACAGTAGATGAGTCTCTGAGTCCTTTGGTCAGTCCGCAACTCATCAGGACCTTCCTCAGCTGGGCAGCTTTCTCACTGAACTCCCATCAAGAACAATCCTCTTATTTTCCAAACTTCTCCTAGTTCTGTCTTTGGACAAATGAGGAATATAGACTTAAACCTCTCTTCCTTAAGACAACTTCTTATCTTCTCACAACCTCTCAGGGATTCACTCTCTGGAACCTCAAGACTTCATCCCACTCCTGGAAATCTGGACCTTGTAGCCCAGCCACTTCTTCAGTACAGGAACAATTCTTCTTCATCAGCATCTCTCTGTTGAGAAAGGTGTTCTCTTGATCCTTTCCCTGTGGAGGGATAGACCACACACCAGTACTACTCCGCAGAGGGATGGTATTTCAGGCTAAGGACTGCAGACTGAATCTCAGAAAATGAACTGCACTCACATGGACAGGAGTTTTATTAAACCTCCCAACTGGGACATGTCAGTCTCCCTAAGTGCACCCATTCTACTCTGACATCACTCACAGGGGCCACTGACTGTATTACTAAGGTGAAAATCTGGGGGTTCCCTTATAAACAGATATTAGCTCTTGCCACACCTCAGCCTCCTCATTAGTGAACATACCCTGGCTTACAAGTGAAGCTCATTCTTGTCAAGGAATGTGCAAAATTAACCCATTTGAATACATTACCCCTGAGTGAACTCAAAAGGGCTATCAATACTATTAAGCTAGGGAAAACCTGCTACATCAGAAGCCCCAAACATACCCCTAGCTTCATACCGGATCCAAAAGAATTAAAACAAATGGGAAGAAGGTTAGAATGCTGTAATGTTTGGCCGGCTGCAGGATGTACCTGCGATCGGCTGCACTCACCCAAAGACGCTGGGATTGGGGCCTTGACGCAACATCACATCTCTCCTGCTGACCAGCTGCCTCCTAGATGTGCGCACAAGTCGCTGACAGTGCCAAAAAGACCCTGCGGCAGGAACAGCGGCTCAGATACTTCCTCATGACGTCAGCATGGTCGCGATTCCTGCAGATGCCTCAGCAACAGGTCCTCCTGCTTCCTGCAATGCATGTTGCCCGTGTTCCTGATCCTATATTTCTGTTCCTGCCTTGCTCCAGTCTTGATGCTGCCTTGCCTCGTTCCTGCTCTCTGCATGGTCCCATCCTGCTCCCTCGTCTGTCTGCTTTCCTGGTATTGACCTTGCTATGGACCCAAACCATTCTCTTGCCTGCCACCTGTCTATGACCATTGCTATGGACCTGGACCCACTCTCTTGCTTGCCACCTGCCACTGACTTCTGCTATGGAACCCAAACTACGCCTTTCTCGCTGCCTGCCCTGACTCTCGGTCTGTATCTGATAACTGTCTGATTGCTGCCTGCTCTGACTTCAGCCTGGCCCTGAACGTTCTCTTTTCTACGCCCTTTGGGACATTCGCCTAAGTTCTGCCAGCCCCTGGAAATTAAAATCTCAACCTGCGGGGGGGGGGGGGGGGAACTAGTATAGATGAAAGTCCAGTTCAGTCCCAGCCAAGGGCATGTCCGCCAGCTGTTGGCGTGGGCCTGGTAAGTTCACCTACTAGGCTGAGTCAACCACGCCACGGCACAAGGGCTCACAACTGTGACAAACGAATATAGCAAAAATCAGCCCTGCAGATGGATGGAAATATAACTGCAGTGACACCGAGCATCATATCACAGAGCCATCAAGGAGGCAAAAATGGCTTAGTACTCAAAAATGGATTGACCAAGCAAAAATCTCAGCCGGAGAGCTATTTCAGTTAATAAGCTACTAGGATCTATACCTTCCCTATCCCCTTTCTTGGCATCAGAAGCACAAAGCAACATAGGAGCCAACATTTCAAAATGAGTAGAGGTGCTAAACAACACAAATTACCCCTCCCTGGACACAGTGAAGGAGTTTACTCACTATTGGGTTGCTCAAGCACCTACAGAGCTGGCTCCAATGCACTGCAATAAGCTGGCTAAATTCTTCACCAATAAGACCTTGTACAATCAGAGAGAATTGGAGCCTTCACTGCCTTCCCTAAAGCTCACTTCCTTTTGCCCTTCTTTCGAACCTTAAACCTATAACCTGCCCCTCCTGATTAATAAAGAAAATCTGACATGGTCTACTCAGCTGCCTCCAGCACATTATAAAATGTATCACTAACCAAAGGACACTTTAACAGATTGCCTAGAAACAGAAACCATTAGACCAACCCTAAAGAAACTCAACCTAGAATCAAATGAGCTGAATAACTCCTGCCCAGTATAAAAACTACCATTTCTAGGTTAAGACAATCAAAAAAGCAGAGCTAGCACAGCTATCTGATATTCTACTGACCATAGAGGCCTAGACCCATTTCAGTCAAGCTTCCGGTCACACAGTTCAGCAAAGTGACCGTACTAGTGAGCCTACTTGATGAAATACGACTAGGCATGGACCATGGATGGACAGCCTTGCTGATAGTCATCAATCTCTCCATGGCATTCAACACCATTGACTATGACATCCTAATCACCAGTTTAAAAGATCTGGGGCTAGTAAACCTGGCACTAGCCTGGTCCTACTCCTTCCTCCACAATTGCTCCCAGACTCTTCACCGGGGTTAGCATCATCTTGCATTCACTTTCCCCTGCTGAGTGTCATAGGGATCTAGCCTATTACCCAGTGCCTGCAATTCATACAGAATGCTACTACCCTACTGATTTCAATGAAATTGTTTTTGTTTTATTTAAAATATTTCCATTCTGCCCATAGCAGAATTACTCTACTAAGTGGATTAAAAATACATTTGAAATAATCACTCATATTACAAACTTTGCATTGGCTCCCAATATTCTACACAGCCTATTCAAAATCTTGGTTTTGGCCTTTAAGTCCAAACACTGCTACACTCCCCATCTACCTTAGTTGCCGACTCATTTGACATGTGGTCTTCCACTGCCCTCGTCCATGGTCACAAGCCCACCTACAAGTGCCTTCACCTAATGAACTATACTTCACAACCATCAGAAAGAAAACCTTCTCTGGTTCTGCCCAGCCCTTTGGAATTGTTTGCCAATCAACATTAAATTAGCCCCAAATTTGCTAGTCTTAAGGAAGCTATTAAAAACATGATTTTTGAGGTGGCTTTTGGGCCTCAAACCTAAGCTGACCGACTTCTCAAGCTGTGCTCCCTGATCATTAAAAGACCATAGGAAATTATAGATGTTAAAATCCCATTGGACACAGAAGTCAATCATCCTAGCATACTAAAACTGTACCTACATGCATTCTTTAACTGGTCTCCCTCAAAAGTACTCTATTTCTTTTGCTCTACCTCGCAACACCTTAATGTACCTCTCTGATGTATTTCCCCTGATTTATTTATTTTTATGTACTTATCACGTATCCCAGTGCCTTTTATTTATCCGAGCTATTAGAATATAAACATTAACCCGTTGTAAAATGCTTGGAAAAGTGTAAAATAAATAATGAGGACAATGATGATCTTACGCTCTTGTGTGCCTTGATGCGATGTTTCCCCAGTCTATTCCAATCTCTTAATGCTATAACAACTTCTTCATAGTTCGAACCAACACAGTTGACCCAAAGGCTGGACACACTAGAATGCTTATGGGTTGGCTACGATGTTCTGGCAGGACAGCATTTTATCTGCATGCCTTTCTACCTCTGCAGCCTGGAAGCAAGTATAGACTGGGTTCTTAAACTTACTTCTAATGCAGGTTTGCATTCTGCAAGCTAACTCCAGATAGAGCCCAACTGGGGACTGAGATAATCCAAAGAAGCTAGACCTAGACAGGGATGGACTAGATGAGCTCTCGAGATTCCATTTAGTCCTGTCTTGCAATGCATTCTGAGACAGAAAAGGCCCTGAAATTATGGCAGTAACTTAGACATTTGAACAGCTTTTACTGTCTGCCAGGTGGATAGTGCTGAACACCTGCTCAAACTAATTTCTTCCCTGCTTTAAAGGAGCAACAGTCAGGAGTGGCAGCACAGGAACCTGAAAATCTCCAAAACAAATCTTTAATCTTGGCATTATTTTCTGATGCCCTTTCAATAATGTCTTGCATTTCTTTTAAATAGTTGACTGGGGGGGGTTATATATATCCTTTCCAATAAAAAAGTAAAAACGTTTTACTGCCATGCCACATTGGCTGACCGGTTTACAGCTTCAACGAAGCAGTAAAAAATACTGCATACAGATTCAGCAAGAGAGGTAAGCAGACCCTCAGTCTTGTTTATTCTAGGCCAGCCCTGTGGCTTCAGTTTCTTGCGGGCTTCCTGCCTCTAGCATAGTTTGAAACAAAATATTAGCAGATTTCAGATTCCCATTTCTCCAGACTTGGCTGTGTCATCCCCTCCAGCCCCATCCCCTTGATTAAAAGTGCAAACATTCAATGGTCACATTTGCATCTCTGCAAAGAAAAATAAGAACTGAAATCTCCTTGAATCTGGCTAATGCAAAGCACACTGAAAAACAATGTTTTCCCCTAAAGCACAGAGACATGTAGCCAGAGAAAAACTAGACTGTGCTTGACTGTAAAACTTTCTCTGCAGTTTTACAATGACTTTTCCACTGATTTTTCTCCTTTTTGTTATAACAAGTCATTTTCCCCACAGATTTTTTTTTTCATAAACATTGAAATTCCCAGGAAAAATAAAATGAAAACTGAAAATGAAGGTCCCTATATATAAAGTCACTAAATATAATCCCCAATGATTTACCAGTTTCTCCTGTCCAGGAAAGTGCCTGCTGAGGGTAGGTAGGGAAGTATGGTATAAAACATGCAAACTTTTTTTATTCTTTTAAAAATGTAGTTAAATAATTCTAGTTGTGAGTGCCAGGATTTACACAACATCTGATGTCAGCCCCACTACAAATGCTGCTCTCCCCCACCCCATTCCCTGGTTGCCAAACTGGCAAGTTCATTACAGCCATGTCTTGATTTGAAGGTAGGCGGATTGTAACTTTTCTGTAAAATGATTCGCACCCTTGATGCAGATCTTAATCTCTGATGGACAAGTTGTTTCATATCCCTCATTTCTGTTATCCTACACATTGTTTTGGGGTTGTTGTTTTTTTTAACACCCCACCTAGACAAGAACATCGGCTGCCCCATTTTACATCCATTAAACGGAAGAGGGTTGGGACCATCTTGCTCTGAGGTAACTTGCAGCTATTTTGAAATGTACAATTAAAACAAAAGGGCAAAAAGCTGTAGTCTGCGGTTTGTGGAGGTGTTGCTCCCATACACGATGCCAAGAACGACAGAATTGTTTGACACTGAAGCAAAACAGATTCACTTAATCTTGAGATGAAGGAAGAGGTAGTAAGAGAAACAGAAATCGCGTCTCCATTTGAGCTCAGTGAATGTTGCAAGATGCTTTCGGAACACTCCCCTCAAATGTTTATCCTGGTTGCTAACCTGCATCACTTCCCAGCGTCTGAGAGCACCATCTGTCATGCCCTCTGAATAACCACCATAATAAACGTGTCTTCATCCCTGGATCTTGGGAGGCCAAAACAAAGTAAAAGAAAACCCCTCTGCATTAATCTGATCTCCCTGGCGGATATCCAAGGTAATTAAAAAAAAAAACAAACACAACAGAAACAGACACAGGCCTGCTGAAAACAACAGCAGTGAATTCGCACGGAGTTATAAATGAACGAGATTAAGAAGAGGGTGGAGGAGAGTGATTTAAAATCAGCATAATCCCATCAAAACGGATATACAGTTATTTGGACATAGCAAATGGCTTTTTCATGCGACTAAACCTCAACAGATCTCACTGCCCACCTATCCGCAATTGCAAACTCGCTGTATTTTCACTTCTTGGGGGGGGGGGGGGGGGGGGCGTCAGATGAGGAAAACAATTGTTAACCAGAGGAGAAGGAAAAGTTCTCCGCGCACGTGACAGCTTTTTTACCTCTGGGGTTCAGGCGCAGGCTTCCCCGGCAGCAGACGGTGGTGGTGGTGGCGGTGGAGGTGCTGCTGCTCTCTTGCTAGCTGGAGCCGCTGCCTCTTCCTCGTCCAAAGCTTGGGAGCGGGGGGAGCAGCCCCATCTCCCGCGAGCCTCCTCCTCGCACGGGACAGCGGGCAGCCGGCGCTCCTGAAACCGCTCCGAGCTCCGCCTAGACCGGCCAGCCCCTGCTCCGCATCCCGCTGCAGAAGAGACGGGTCCTCCTCCTCCTCCCTTGGGAGGGTTTCTAGCTCCGGCTCGCCGATGGTAACCGGGACGCACAGCCTCTGCCTCCCTCCCTCCCTCTTCTTGGGCTCATCCTCCTCCTCCTCCTGGCAGGAAAAGGAGAAGGAAAAAAATGGCTCCCTACTGCCACCTGATGTACCCAAGCCCGAATAGTTCTTGGTTTAGTTTTGCTGATGGCAAACTGCAGAAGGCGCCGGTGACTCCGCCTGGCTATGTAGAAATAAGGGCCAACAAAATAGGTTGGAGGGGAGACCTTTTTATTGGACTTCGGGAATACATCTGTGATCAGCTTTGGGAGGCTTTCCTCTTTTCATCAGGTCAGCGAGCAAATAGCTCAAGTACACTGTTTGCTGACCCTTGTTTCTATAGCTGATGTCCAAGGGGGAGTTCTGTCAGTAACTTTCGTTTAATATATTATTTATCGGTTTTACTGCAGATCTTTATTAAAGATCTGTTTGTAATTTTAGTTCTTTAACATTTTCTATTTTTTTTTCTGTTTTGATTTATAATTGATTTTATTTTTTTTTGCTTGCTGAAACCTGTAGAAATAAATAAAATGTGACATATACTAGTTAGGTTCCTCCAATTTCAAACTTGCTCCTATAGCCCCTATCCTGTTGTGGTCCTCGGCCTGGGGGCACACAGGAAGGGCCAAGGACCATGCAAAGGCCCATGACCTCCTGGGGTTCCCGATCAAAGGGGAAAATTAGAGTCTTTTCAAGGCCCTTGGGGTTTTTGTACTCACAGGGGCTTTTCCTGTTCACCCGTCGAGAACTCCAGAAAAGACAAGATCCACACCAGTTCTGTTGTTTAATGTTGTGATGGTGGTGGACCTTTGGACCGAGGTGGGGTTGACGCAACCCATAGGGCAAGCCCTACGGGTCCCCACCGTCGGGAGATGGAGCTGACTAGGAGACGGAGGCCAACTGGAGCTTCGCCCGTACCAGCCCTCATTCCCTGCAGGTTGAGCCCTTGGGTGCCGGGGCCGGCTGGTCTTAGGCGGGCCTCCATGTGACGACTCCCAGTAGATGAGACACAAGGATTGCTGAGGACCAGCAGAGGTATCAGGGGACCGGAGTAGATCTGGACGAGGCAGGGATCCAGAGACCCGGGCACCATCAGGAACAAGGCAGAGACAGGAGGCGCCTAGTTAGAAGAAGGCCGAAGCCTACGAGGCCAAGTCCAAAGAGATACCGAAGGCGTACTCAAAGACAGGCTGGAGTCAGGGCAGGTGGCTGAGGAAGACAAAGTACAGAGTCCAACGGAGCAAGGGTCAAAGCCAGAGGAATTTGGAATTTGTTGCCAGAGGATATGGTTAGTGCAGTTAGTGTAGCTGGGTTCAAAAAAAGGTTTGGATACATTCTTGGAGGAGAAGTCCATTAACTGCTATTAATCAAGTTTACTTAGGGAATAGCCACTGCTATTAATTGCATCAGTGGCATGGGATCTTATTTATTTATTTAGCATTTTTCTATACCGACATTACTGTAGGTGTGGTGGCTGAAGGAGGAGGCTGCTACTGCCGCTGCCCTGGCTTGTGCTTCCAAGTTCCAGAGGGGAGAAAAATGTGAATGAGTGAGAAAGGGAGTGTGTATGTATGACTTAAAGAAGTAGCATGCATATGTTTGTGTGTGAGAGCATGTGTTGGAGAGAACAGGTGTGTGGGTTTGTGTACGTGAGCATGTTTCTATGAATGGAGGATCTGGTGCATGTATGTGAGCATGTGTGTGAATGAGAGAGCAGGGGTGTGTGAGCATATGTGTGTGCTTGAGCCCTTATTTGTGAGTGAGAGAGCAGGTGTATGTAAGAGAGAGAGAGAGAGAGCAGGGGTGGGTGGGTGTGAACATGTGTCTGTGTGATACAGCAGGTGATTGAAGGGCTTAATTTGTAGGCAAAAAGGAAGCGGAACTGTGGAGGGAGTGAGATGGGCGGGGCCTGGGCCTGGTGTGGCCTGTGGAAAGGGGTGAAACCAGAGCCAGATGTGAACTCTCTCTCACACACACACAGATACCCAAACACATCATCACACTCTTAACATGCGTGATGAGCACTGGTAGGTAAAGGACAGTCAGGGGTTGGGGGTGCAGCATCACTGGGATAAGTAAGCAGATAGAGAGAATGGGGCTATTTCTCTCTAACCCCCTCTTCTTCTCTGCCCTGGTGATCCTGATCCTCCACCCCTCCCCCTCAGTGGTCCTAAACATCAGTAGCATGGGATAGACTTAGTTTTTGGTTACTTGCCAGGTTCTTATAGCCTGGATTGGCCACTGTTGGAAACAGGATGCTGGGCTTGATGGACCCTTGGTCTGACCCAGTATGGCATGTTCTTATGTTCTTAATGAGGGATGATAGATATCTGGTGACATCTGGGCCAGCTAAGTTGATTTCTTCAGTCCCTCTATGATATGAGGGTTTGGGTCATGCATTTGCAAAGTGGCTCATTGACTGCATCTCTGTGTATACAGTTGGCAAATCCTTGATGGTCCATTTGTTCAATATATAGGCACATCTTCCATATCCTATATGAATGTAGTTCAGTGCAGTCCAATCTTTATGTTGAGGTGGAAGCCTGGAAGCATTATAATCTGATCTACTGTATGTATTGTTGGACACTGTTGTTGCAGCCAAGGCTCTCAGCCTTCATACAATTTAATGAAAATTGAAGCATGTGTGACCAGGAATGTTTCCTTGACTTTAGTCAATATTTTAGTGGGTAACATAGTAAATGAGAACAGATAAAGACCACAATGGTCCATCCAGTCTGCTCAGTAAGTTGTTTAATGTAGTAACTGCCACTCTGTGCTGGCTACCCCCCATGCCTTCTGTTAAGGATAGTACCTAATACTCCATGCAGGTTACCCCCATGCAGAAATGTTACATTTAATGTTAACACAGGTTACCCCATTTCCTTATTTCCATCCTCTAGCCTCTATGGATCTACAGTACGTATCCCATGCTCTTTTGAATTCCATTACCATTCTTGTCTTCCCACCTCTTCTGGGAGGGCATTCCGTGCCTCCACCACTCTTTCCGTGAAAACATATTTCCTGATGTTGATCCTGAATCATTCCCCTTGAAATTTCAAATTATGACTCCTAGTTTTACAGCTTCCTTTCCATCGGAAAAGGTTTGATTTTTGTGCATCATTAATACCATGTCAAGTATTTACAAGTCTGTATTATATTTTCCCTCTCCCTTCTCTCTTCCAGGACATATTTAGGTCCTCTAGACTCTTCTCATAGGTCTTCTGGTGCAGATCCCACACCATTTTGGTTGCCTTTCTCTGGACCATTTCCATCTTGTCCTTATCCTTTCTGAGATACAGTCTTGAGAACTGAGCCCAATAATCCAGATGAGGCCTCACCAAAAATCTGTGCAATGGCATTATCCACTCCTTTTTTCCCCATTGGTTATGCTTTTCCCTATGCAGCCCAGCATCCCTCTGGCTTCACCCAATGCCTTATCACATTTCTTCAGTTCTTTCCGGTCATCAGCCGCCATCACCCCAAACCCTCTCTCTAGGGCTGTGCACATTATTCTTTCATCCGCCCACCATCACATACAGCTCCTTTGGATTACTGAACTAAAAGTTGTGCACCTTTTATTATGAATGTTTCCTGGTTTATTTTTTTTTATTTAATTGAATTTTTAAAAAAAATTAAACATTTCCAGTTACAAGATATAGATAAGAAAACTAACAGAGGTGAGCAACTGAAGATAATCAAAATCAAAGAAAGTTATCCCAAAAATATTTCACAGTCAAGTTTCTGCAATGATAATGTCCACAATATCAAAGAGAGAAGCTAATCACTTTTTGAAGTCAAACACTTGCAGCTAAGACAGAACCTTCCTGCATCAGGACTTTTTATATTTTATGAAAAATCTTCAGAGAGATAGCCATAATAGTCTGGTGTAGCAAAAGGGACAGGAATCGAGTGGCACCTTATAGAATAACCAATTTATTAATGCGTGAGCTTTCAAGGACAGAGTCCACATCATCAGATGCATCTGTCCTCGAAAGCTCATGCTTTAATAAATTACTTACTCCATAAGGTGCCACTCGATTCCTGTCATTTTTACGTCTTATGTGTCCCTAGGGATTATATAAACAAACTAAAATAGATATAAAAAGGGGAGGATTCTGTGCCAGGCAGTAAATGAATAGAGTTAGTGGGCAGGGACACTTTAACCACTTAAAGGGCCTTGAGCAAACTTTTGTGGATGAGCCTTGTATATTTTCCATATTGACTGCCACGCTCCCTGTCCTCCCTGACCCCAGCATGCTTTTCCTTTCCTGTTAATCTTATACTCCCAACCCACTGCTGCAGCCACATGTTGTCTCCATGTGGGCTGACACAAGCACACCTCTGTCTTTTTTGGCCCATGCAGGCCCACACAAGTGCAGCATCTTCCTCCTTCTAGCCCATGTGGGCTAATGTGAGCACGGTGTTAAGGGCCTTGTGCTATGGGTAGGGCTGGGACAAGAGGTATCAGACACCCTGATGAACCTTTAGCCTCTAACCCACCCCGAATTAACTTACAAGGACATCAGCAACTCCCCTGAGATTTTGATAATAAAAATCAACAATGATTATGACCCCACTACCAACTCTCCCAGAACAATCCTCTAAAATACTTAATCAGACATCATATTTTTAACACCTTCTGTTATATTGTCTGATGAACTGTATATTTCTGATTTTGGAGGGTAAACTTCAAAAATAATCAATTACATACATTTATAAAATAAAAGAAATCCTCACTGCAGTAGCTGAAGCTAATCTCTGAAATGGCTGACTGGGCTGAATTAGGATGTTTCCATTGACTACTCACATAAAAAAAAATTAAAATTCTGTTGTCACTTCAGTAACAGTTATCAACAACAAAACCTCTGCTCCCCGACCCCTTAGAAGCGGCAGAAGTTCATCGGGCATCAACGGAAACCGATAAGTACATAGAAATAGTAGCGAAAACGCCTAGGGTCGATCGCTAGGAAGAGGATACCTCACACATAAGAATCAAAGCACATTAAGATAAAAAATAACAAAAATTAAACAAAAAAAGTACAAAATATACAGAATAAAGAATTTGAAGAATAAAGACGGCAGGTATTATATGTGACAATCACAGAGTGGTTGCCCAGCATATAGTTGCCACATATCACCACACATCAGAGAGTTCCCTTGATGGTTGGTTGTTAGTGAACTTCAGTAACAGTGACATATACTCCCCCCATTACCCAGATGCTTTTTGAAATAAGACGCTTTGTGAAATAAGACAAAACCTTGTGTAACCAGTGAATTAATATCCTTCATATGGAGCCCCCAAATCAACTTTAATTTCAATGGGTTTAAGATATTCAATTTTCACACACAGTTAAGTCCCTCTCTGAGTTCCAAGATTCCCTGTCTGGGGGGAGAGACTTCTCTCCAAGGCCCTGAACACTGTAAAGACAGTCTTTAAATACAGCAGTAATAATCATACTGGAAGTTGATCTTGGTTTCCAACAACTTTACTGACAATTGTTGGTGGAATAGTGAAAATAATTATTTACAACTCTTCATCAGTCCAATACACGTACAGATTTCTCTCTTCAATAAATCTGTGACTTTTGTCATGCTTAATGCATCTTTTGGTCCAGTCCTGATCCTTGGATAAGTGTAAAGGTAATTTAGAAGTTCCTTCCCAAATATTAATATTCAGTTTTCTCTAGTCCAGTTCAGATGATCCACTTTAAAGTCTCATAAGGCATACCTTTGTCCAAAAGAACAGAATGTATTTCTTACTTCCCAGTTCAATCTCCTTACTGTCCTTATTGATACCTGAACAGTTTCTCTCCACTTCTCTCTTCACTATCCAGGTGACAGTATAATTGTTAACATCAGTTGGCTGGGTGCCACTGATCTTCTCTGAAGTCCAAGGAATGAACGAGGACTCATTCTCTGATGATATTCTCTGAGTCCCTGGGTCCCAAAGGAAACTCAGATGAATGGTAAAAATAAAACTAGTTTCCAAAAATAACCCAAATTGAGGAAAGGGGGTGGATAGAACTTCTCCCTTCAAGCAAAAGACTTAAAAGCTGGATTCTTAACATGGGCCAAAGGTAACTTCTCTTCTGTTCCTTATCCAAGTTTCTTTCTAGGAAGCCCAAAGTTCCTCCTCCCAGAAACAAAATAAAAGTGAGGAGCAAACATGAAATCATGCTACCTCTAGAAAGAGCAACTCAAAATCTACACCTACAGAATGGTGCCTTGGGTTTGTATAGGTAAGGACTCCACCATTAAATTCTCCCACATGGAGGAGCTATAATCCAATTAAGCCTACTTCTGTTCTCTACCCGCTTAGGTAATTGGTATGCTCCTTTAACAGAGACTCAGTAGAGATGTCTATATCTGCAAAAAAAGTCACACAACTTGTATAGCAAACAGGCCATACCAAAACAGCAATAATTCCCAGAATTCAAATAACAACAATCCTATATGAAAGGCAACTCTGCGTATATACACAGAAACTACATGTTAGGAGAATATCTTTTCTTCTTCACGCATGCAGAACACAGACTATCACCAAATACAGAGTATGAAACCATAAATTAGAAATTGAAATATGCAGTGACAAACTGCATTCCTCTTTGCATTTCTGTCCATTCCAGCTTCACCCCTCCCCTCCTAACCCTGAATGACAGGAGGAGAGAGAAGAGGCTGGATTAAGGAGCTCTTTGCTCTTCTCTGTGCTCTGTCTGTTCCAGGTTCACTCCCTCCCCTCCTGTATCCTGCACGTACACCTTCTGAAAATCCAAATACACTATGTAGACTGGCTCACCTTTGTCCACATGCTTATTCAAACCTTCAGAGAATTCTAATAAATTAGTAAGGCACAAATGTCTCTTTGCTAGATCCATGCTGGCTTTTCCCCATTAAACTAGGTTTATCCATTTTAGTAATTTTGTTCTTAGCAATAGTTTCCACCATTTTACCTGGTACAGGCGTCAGAAGGGGTGTGTGTGTGTGTGCAGGGGCTAGGGCCCGCAAAATTTCAGCCACTAAGCATTGGTGTTTCCCGCCTCCTTCCCATCCGCTCTGGATAGAGAAGACATTGGTGGCAGTGGACGACACAATCCTCACTCACCGGCTCGTATTTTGAAACAGAGAAGAGCTTCTCCGTGGTGTCCTTTCTCCTCCCTCCTCCACTGCCAGCACCTGAATGGTGCTTAGCACTCGGGTCCCACCGCCAGCAGGGGAGAAAGGAGGACACCACTTCTCTGTTTCAATATGAGCTGGTGAGTGAGGGAATTCAGAGGGAGCAGGGAGAGAGTGCACTGGGCATCACCCCTGTCTGGGAGGAATGAACCAGGGTGAATGAAGGGTTTGGGAGGACGAAGGAGTGAACTGCAGAAAGTGAGGGGTTTGGGGGTAGAGAAATGGGGAAAGCGAAGGGTTGATGGGGGGAGGGAAGGAACCAGGTTTGTTGGGAGAGAGAGGGAAAATACCAGGGTGAGTGGGAGAGCAGGGCCTCTCCCCTGCCCCCACCAACTTCTCTCCCCATCCACCTCTTCACCCTTCAGCCCCAGTCTCTCTCCACCTTTACTCCCTTCGGCCTCCCTTTATTACTCCTCCTCTCCCTTCAGCCTTTCTTCTCCACCTCCTTCTCTCTTTCAGCCCCCTTCTTATCCTTGTCCCTGCTCCCACACCCTTCCTCCCTACCCCTACCCCAGACAAGAGAAATAGCAGGGGCATGGCAGGACCACATAGTAGCATATTATGTTAGGGCTACAGAGCCTTTGTTTTTGTTGGAGGCAGGCCTCTCTTCCTGGCCCTCAAACCTTTCTCTCCTGACTTCCTTTCAGCCCCTTCCTTTTTATTTTTAGCACCCCCTCTATATCCCCATCCCCCTTCTACTTCAGCGTCCCACCCTTCCAGTGATGGATTTAGAATTCTGCTACCCCTAGTCGCTGTTGCCCCTCTGTTCCCACTCCCTCTTCAGACAAGAGACAACTGAACAGAACATCTAAGGCACGGGCTTCACCTCCTCCAGTCCATGAATGCAGGAGGAAAGGGGAAGGATCACAGAGCAGAGTGACTGTTCCTGGCTTCCTGCTGTGTGCTGTGGCCTCACCTCCCTCCTCCTTTTTCCTGCACAGGACAGAAGGGGATGGGCTGGAATAGGGAGAACAGTTTTTGTTTTTTTTTCTTTGCTCTGTCCCTTCCAGTCTCGCCCCTTCTTTCCTGCTCTCTGCACTGGAAGGGGAGGGTTTGGAGCAGGAAGCAGGCCATTCCCTGCTGAGTGAGATTCAGCACAACTGGGAGGCAGCAGATTTTCAATTTGCCGGCTGCCCCCCAGAATGTTTCCACCCTAGCCACAGGCCTAGAATGCCTATTGGCAAATCCAGGCCTGCACCTCTCTCCCTATCCCCACTGCTTGCTCTCTTCCCATCTCCATCTTCTCCCCTCTTCAGTATCATACATTTCTCCCCATCGACCCTTCCTCCTCCACGTTCCTTTCCCATCTCCACTCCCTCTTGTCCCATCCCCTCTTCTATCCCTTCGGTCTCTCTCCTCTTTTCTCCCTGTCCTATTCCTCTTACTCTTCCCCTTGCTCCCACTCCTCCTCCTGTTGCTTTCTCTATCTCCTGTCCCCTTTTCTACCCACCTCCCACAAAAAAAAAAGGACAAAGGTTCAGTGGCTCCAACATAAAACCATATTATGTGGGCAATGCCGAGCCTTTGCCATTTTTTTTGCAGAGGGTATTTAACATAACAGCCCTCACTCTTGGGACCTGATGATTCATGCAGTACAGAATAGTCACTTAGTACTGACATTTCTGTTAGCAATTCTGATTTTGTCATTTTCTCCTTTGCTATTGTTATTTTATCATCAAGCATTTATTTTGCCTAGGAATGAGTACTTATACTCTATGGGGCAGATTTTAAAAGCCCTATGCGTGCTGAGCCTATTTTGCATAGGCCCGGCAACGCGCGCAAGCCCCGGGACGTGCGTATGTCCTGGGGCTTGAAAAAAGGGGCGGGGGGCGTGGTCAGAGACCTCTGTAGGGCCTCTAGGCCGGGGGATCGCGCGCTGGCACTCGACCAGGGGATCATGCGCCGGCCACCTACGCCTGCCCAGAGGCAGGCGCAACTTGCATAACAAAGGTATGGGGGGGTTTTAGGTAGCGCTGGGGGGCAGGTTAGGTAGGGGAAGGGAGGGAGAAGGTGGAGGGCGGAAGGAAAGTTCTCTCCGAGGCCCCCTTGCATGCACCGACCCCGGATTTTATAACATGTGCGTGCAGCTGCACGCACATGTTATAAAATCAGGCATAGATTTGTGCGTGCCGGGTTTCGCGCACAAATCTATGCCCGCGCGTAGGTACTAAAATCTAGCCCTATGATTTATGCAATAAATATATGTAAGATCAAATGGCAAACTGTAAATGTAATGTAAAAAAATTGGCAGTGGAAATATGGGTGGAACTTAGGGTGGAGTTAGAGGCAGAGCTTGGTCCATTCACCCCCCCCCCCCTCCCCCAACACACACATACAACAAGAAGGGTGTTCCACTGCCCCGTTATCCAGCACTGATTACTTGGGTCACCCCTGGAGCCTTTTTGGAAAATTGGTGTTACATTGGCTACCTTCCATTCCTCAAGTACAGAGGCAGATTGGAATGATAAGTTACAGATTACCAGTAGCAGATGTGCAATTTCGTATTTGAGTTTATTTAGAAGCTTGGGGTGAATATATTCATCGCAAGGTTCTATTGGACCCGGTGGTATTCTCTCCTCCTCACCCCATCTCAGAGATTTCATCCCTGTATTGATTCTTGAGTTCCCTTTTCTTCACCTAGCACAAACAAAATGCAGTATATTATCCAGATACAAGCAAAATTGGAAAGCAGCTCTGTTTTTATAATGTAATATAAAAGATGGAAATGTAAGCGGATCAGCTTCAAAATGTTCAAATTCTTACTACAGAATCTACACCTGAGCAGCCGTAGGAAAACTGTGGGGCTTCCACTCAAGTGATGGATTTAGGTTTTTGCTACCCCTGGGCATTGTTGGTACTTTTGCTCTCCCCCTCCCTACTGTAAAGTCAGAAAATAATCATGCTCCCTCTTGCATCTCCATCCCCTGTCTAATTTCCCATCCAATCTCAGAGGTCTGTTCTCAGCTCAGCTGGGAAGCAGCAAACTTTAAAAAGCCCTGCCACTCCCAGATTTTTAGGTCATAGTCACAGGCCTAGCATGCCTGTTGGCAAATCCAGGGCCTGCTTCTGCTCCCTGTTGTCAATTCAAGAGCAATAAACAGGCCAGATTTTCAACTAGCCACAATGAACAGGCATGACACAGATTTGCATGCACTGCCTCCATTGTATGTAAATCTCTTCCTTGCATATTAATTGTGGATATCCTGAAAACCTGGCCTATTTGTGGCTCTCGAGGACCGGAGTTGGCCACCTGTATCTTAAGGGGTGAGGGAGGGGTGGCTGCAAAAACCTAAATCTGTCATTGATCCCGTAACTTTTCATTTTTCTCAGCAGTCTCTCAGGAATAAATTGGCTTCTGAACATAAGAACATAAGAAATTGCCATGCTGGGTCAGACCAAGGGTCCATCAAGCCCAGCATCCTGTTTCCAACAGAGGCCAAACCAGGTCACAAGAACCTGGCAATTACCCAAACCATCCATGTACTACTACTACTGCTACTATTTATAATTTCTAAAGCGCTACTAAACATACACAGTGCTATATGCACTATATAGATAAACTATATAGACCGGCTCACCCTTATTCATATATTTATTTACACCTTCTAATCGCATGGGATAAACAGAGTACAGAGGTGGGCAACTCTGCTCCTGGAATGCCACAAACAGATCTGGTTTTCAGGATGTCCACTATGAATATGCATGAGATCAATTTACATGCAATGGAGGCAGTGCATGCATACCTATATCATGGATATTCATGATGGATATCCTAAAAAGCAGATCTGATTGAGGCACTCCAGGACCGGTGTTGCCTACCCCTAGCACAGATGATTGATGGGGAGCTGAATGTGAAATCTGAGATCAAGTAGGTTAGGGTCTGTAATATTGAAACAGGAAAGAAAAATAGGCAGCTTAGACCAGTGGTGGGCCAAATCCGGCCCTTAAAGGGTTTTAATCTGGCCCGCCTATCACTTGGGGGCACTCAATTATGTGCGGTCCATTGATGCTCAGACCTGCCTGCCTGACATCATCTTCAAAGGCCAAGTTATCGCCCTTGATGATGCTTGAGCAAGGCGGTTGGAATATTGGTGGTTGGCAAGGGGAGGCCCTGTTTATCAACCCCCTGGCAGGGTTCCCAACCCCGCCAGCAAGGAGAGACCCCATTCATCAGTGCTGATGGGGATCCCACCCCTCGCCAGCGAAGAGAGATCCCATCCGTCGATGCTGATGGGGTCGTCGATGCTGATGGGGTTTCCACCAGCGAGAAGAGACAGCGATGCCCTCTGGAGCCCACCCGGTGGGGCCAAAAAAAGAAAAGACATTCCGGCAGCGGTGCCTGCTGGAGCCAAGTCCAGCAGGGCCGAAAACGAAGAAAAAAAGACGTGGGAAGCCCAGGCTGTTGGGGCAAAAGCAAGAGAAGAAAATAGACCGGGTGGTGGGCTGCTGTTTCAACCCAGGCCAATGTTATGTTCTGTGTGTCTTGAACTGTTAGTGGGCCCTTGGGTCATGGGGAGTATGACTCCACCGACAGGGAGGAGTCCTGTGGGCACTCACCACAACAGGCTTGGTCGCAGCAGTGATCGACAACAGAGGGAATAACTTTATTATACAGCCATGTAGATCCGAAGAGCGAGGCAAAAGAGTCAGAACTGTAGTAATCCACAGCGCGGAGTGGTCCAGTGAATACCTTCTCTAGGCATAGCTTGTGCTGGCAATTCCGGTAGTGGTCCGCAGCGCGGGGTAGGCCAGAAGCCACTGGTATAGTTGCACAAGACAAGAGGGATCCGGTAGTGGCCCGCAAGTGGGGTAACCAGAAAATCCATGCCACGAAGGTAATGTACTCACACCAGTACTGTAGAAGCAGATGGACATCAGGCACCGAGGGTGACTGGAACAGAATAGCCAGAGTCGTCTGAGGATGATGCAGGAACTCACTGAAACAGAGAGACAGAGAATGGCTCTCTGAGGAGCGGATAGCCCTGAGTGCGGCAAGGCCCCTGATGAGCGGGTACCTAGGTCACCCAGAAATCAGTGAGGCGAAGTCCCAGAGAGGCAGAACTAGCAGGACGAGATTCCTTGCTAAGTCGTATTGAGAGAAGTCAGCTGAGCTTAAGTATGGTAAGCAGATGACGTCATGCGGTGGGGATGCCCCCGAGGTTCCCGCCGTGACGTGTTCAAAAAGGGGGCAGGCGCTCGTGTACCTTAGGTAACCCCAGATGTAAGATGGACGCTCCCGCCGAACAGGGCACAAACCAGGCCTTCAGAAGCGGGAATAGGTCCAGGAGCACGGAGGTAAGGGTCTGGTTGCGGCGCTCGCTGCCAGAACCGCAACACTCAGTGGTGATCTACCAATAATAATCATAACATGATCAAATTTAAACTAATGACGGGAAGCGGGGGGGGGGGGGGGGGCAATATGTACAGCTCTAAGGCTAAACTTTCAAAGGGAAACTGATAAAATGAGGAAAATAGAAAAAACTGAAAGGTGCAGCTGCAAAGGTTAAAAGTGCAACAGGCATGGACATTGTTTAAAAATACCATCTTAGAAACACAGTCCAGATGTAATCCATGCATTAAGAAAGGTGGAAGGAGGCCAAATGATTACCAGCATGGTTAAAAGGTGAGGTGAAAGAGGCTATTTTAGCCAAAAAAATGTCCTTCAAAAATTGGAAGAAGGAGCCATCTGAAGAAAATAGAAAAAAGTATAAGCATTGTCAAGTTAAGTGTAAAACATTGATAAGACAGGCGAAGAGAGAATTTGAAATGTAGTTTGTCCTAGAGGCAAAAACTCATAATAAAAACTTTTAAAAATATATCCAAAGCAGGAAACCTGTGAGGGAGTTGGTTGGACCGAGGGTTTAAAAGGGCTCTTAGGCAGGGCCGGTGCAAGGGTATTGGGCACCCTAGGTGACCCTTGCGCTGTCCCCCCCCACCCCAGTCTTCCTCCCCCCCCCCCCCACCTGTTTTGGCGCCGACTGTGTGTTTCTCAGGGTGCCGAGCCGTAGGGGGCGCCAAAGAGCAGCCATGTGGTGCCACAAGCACCACACGGCAAAGAGAAATAGAAACAGTCAGCGCCGAAACAGGTAAGGGGGGGGGGGGCGACACTGTGTGCTTCTCATCTCTCTCATAGGGGCTTGCGCAGCTATAAATACTTCATATATGTAACTGTTTTTCTCACCAACCACAAACTGGGACATCGTGGATTTAGGTTCCCAAAGCAGGCCTTTGCGTTTGGAGTATAGAGGGAGTCCCACCACATGGTGCTGATGCCTCGTTACTCCCATCTTCCTCCTGTGGATATTCTTTGATCTGGGCAGCCTTTAAAGGCAATTACTCTTTTCAACAAGTTTTACTCTGAAAAGGAAGTAGTTAAATAAATTGTTTCCTGCACTGAAGCAAGTAAGTTTCCAATTTACAGCCTGCCCCTCAAGGCCTTAGCTTGTCCCAGGTAAGGGCACCTACACTGAAAGTTAAACGGGGCTGGGTTTCCCGACACGGGGGCACAATTCCCCATTGTTTTCATGGGTAGGGGGCATGAATAGGAGCAATGCTGCTGCACCCCATCATGTTGTAACAGTCCTCCTTATTAGTGTAAAATGTTGATAGCCCTTAGAGATACCTACCGACCAGAAGTGTTGGAAAAACAGCAATAACTCTGTTTAAATGTTTGACAATCTGTTCTCATTATTTATTTATTTATTTATTTAAATATTTATTTAAATATGCCGACATTAGTGTACAATATCATACCGACAGTTAGAAAATACAATGAACAGGGTAGGGGAAGGGGGATAACAAAATTGCACAGCAGTAATAGAAGGAAAGTAGGCAGTGAAGCAAATAAAACAACAATCAACTTCTTAGACTAGAATGTAACAATGAGTAAAGGAAAATAACACAGCTACAAAGGGTTGGTGATAAGTAGAAAAATATATACAAGGGGAGGCTGAGTGGGAGAGTAAGTATATGCCCTATGGAGATTGAGACTGGAGATTGATTTAGGGATACCCATCTCCATTCTAAATTGGTTCAGTTAAGAATTATTCTAGGCAGAGCTCCCTCATTAAACAATAAAACTGGTTTGATCTGTGACCTTGAAGCAATGATTTGCAAATTCTGCCCTTGGAAAAGAAAAAAAAAATACAGTGAAAGAAAGCTGCAAGTAAAAACAAATGCAAAAAGCGCAGTGGGAGTTTTACCCAAAAGGCTAAAACTCAAGGCTGGAGAGTAAACCTCCCACAGTTTTTATTTAAATTATTTTTTTCTGTGGAATATTTTTTTACTTTCCAGAAGTTGAAGGAAATTAAATCTTTGACCATAGGATGCATCATTTTTAAAATTGAGCAAAGAAGCTGATTTGTAGGCTCTTTTGCTCTACTTTTTCCTATCACTTAAATCTGGATTACAGTGCTTGATTCCCAGCAGCCATGCTGTGGGCACGTTGATAATGTATTGCCTATTAACATCCATCACTATTGGCACTTTTCAAAGTGCTTTTATTTTTATTTAAGTAGTTTAGTTAAAGCGATTTTACATCCGGTCATCATAGTGACCCAGGAGGGAAAAAAAACACACACCCAGCAGGTGACTGTCAACAGGCTGATATTATTGCTCTTTTAACATTTTGTATATGGTTCACTCTAACTTACTATGTCTGTTATATTTTATGAATCATTTTATGAATCATTAAAATGGAATGATTATAAATACCAATGCCAGTATTCAAAGAATCTTAAAACAGGCAACTTATCCGGGATGTTCAGCGGTATAAACGTTCATCTGTATCTCAATGCAAAAAGTTATTCGGGTATATATACCCGGATAACTTTGAAAACTGACTGGCTATCTTTGAGTATCACCAGTCGGGTTTCACAGTTATCAGTAGTCAAGGTGGGAGATTCCCAAAGCCTGGACAAGAGTTGCAAAGGCGTAGTCATGCAAGAGGGATGGGAGGTGACGGAGCAGATGGAAATAGAAACAAGCCGCTTTGGTCCTGCTTGGAACTGGGTTTTGATGGTGAGTGGGGGAGTCTAGTTTAAAGCCTACACCGCGCATGTAAAAGCTGAAGATTATAGAGTTATACCACTGAGGGTCATTTTTGGGAGGAAGTGGCTGGGTTCCTTTTTTCTCCCATAACTATTCCTTTCTCGGAGTCCCCCATACGAAGCCCTGCCCAGCTAATAACTCCATCCCTGGGCTCCAGATCTTGCCCAACCCCCATCTTTTTCAAAATCCACTTTTCCCCCTGTCCCCCACCCTCAGACGTACCCCAAAAGCCCCAGAGTCCACAAAGGGCAGAAGTGATCATCAGTGGCTCCTGCCCCACTGGTGCCATTTGCCAAAATTGCACCATCTGACATGAGACACGCTTTTGCCCCCCATGTGCAGTGCCCCTGGGGTCAGGTAGTGCAATTAATCTTGACAATGAGAGAGAAGCAGTTACAAGTAAGGAGGCAGATTTTTATAATAATAAGAAGTAGCGTACTGTGACAATCTGCTTTGAAATGCCTGAAAAGTAGAATATAAATCAAATAAATAAATAATTATGAGGGTTGAGACGGCTACTAAAAAGCAAGTAAGCTATGGCCAACAGTGTTGGTGTAAGAAGACGTTTTGCAGGTAACTTTAACTGCTACCCATGGACGCTCTGCTTCTAGGAGTGCGCGCGCACCACTTGGACGCTGTTCCTAGGGTGGCAAAAACCTGGCGGGGAGGGGGGGGGGGGGGGGGGAGACAGCAGGCCCACATAAGATTTGCTGTCTCCCAGCGGTGCTGAATCTCACTCGTCAGAGCACAGTGATTTCCTCCCAGTGCAGAGGTGAGGCTGGAAGAAACAGAGCAAAGACAAAGTACTCTGTTCCCTATTCCATCCCCTCCTGGTCTCTACAGGGAACAGGAAGAGAAGAGGGAGGCCACAGTAGACAGCAGGGAGCAAAGGAAAGCAGCTCTGCCCCCTAATCCCACCCCTCCCCCACCTCGCCTCTTGTTTAGTTTCTTGAGGGGAGTAGGTGAGCCTGAAGCGGATAGAGCAGAGCAAAACAACCTGTGCCTTATACCCTTCTGCTCTATTGTCCCTTCTTTGGGGGGGGGGGGGGGGGTGAGGAAGGCAAGGGACGTCAGCAGCAACAGTGCTTAGGGGCTTCAAAGTCCTAAATCCGGCACAGCTCACTCTTGGCTGCAGTCAGAAGAACTCTAGGAAGTCAGAGGGATAAGACTGCTGCTGCTGCTGCTGCTACCATGAGTCCCAATTCCGCAGAAGCACAGCTCTCATGGAAAGAAAAATATTTTGAAAGGTATCACATCAAAATATATCTTGACACCACCATGTGGAAAGTTAATGTATTGCAAATGTGATATTTCATTATTTATTTGTTTTAAAACATTCATATCCCGCCTTTACAAATGAAATTTGATCAAAATGGTTTACAGTAATAAATTAAAATAATAAATATTAATTATAAAAGAAATAAGAAAAAAAATTACAAAAACTGGTTAATGTAAACAAAAATAAATAAGAATCTTCACATTTAAAAATAGCAGCAGTAAAAGAACTAGTGCCTGAAAGAAACCGCAGGAGTTACATGTGTTTTGGAGGCAGAGAGTCACTTTTATTTACTATTAGATTGTTCTCTATTGGGATTTTGAATGCTATCTGAAAGAGATATTACAAATTATACTAAGGGGCTAATTCAATAAATATGCGCAGAAAGCGGGCGCTGAACAGTCAGTGCCCGCTTTCCTAACGGGCCCCAGGTGCTTCCAAAGGGGACGCCATGCAATATTTAAATTAGGGGGTCACGTTAGTTAGGAGGCGTTAGGGTTGCTTGCGCGCCCCTAGCGCCTCCTTGTTAACGAGAACCCGATTGGCGTCGGCCGCCGTCGGTTAGGAAAACCGATGTCGAGTTTCCTAAATGCCGCACAGCCAGGGGCTTCAGGAAACAGGTGCTTGTCATTCAAGCGTCTGTTTCCTGCACCCGACTGCCAGTTTTGGGGGTTTTTTTCTATTTTTTAACTTTATTTAATTTTCTTTTTCCTCCTACTTAATATCGCAATGATAGGAGGCAGTACGGAAAAGCAGTTTTATCTGCTTTTCTGTACTGGTTTAAGGAGTGCTCAGCAATTAACACCTGCTCCAGGCAGGCGTTAATTGCTGAGTGCTAAATGTGCACCCTAGACGCACTTTATTTTTTTTTTTTGCATCTGGAGTGAATGCTAATAGCCTCAATCACGTGCATTTGCATGTGATTAGCGCTGTTGGCCTCACTCCGTGTGGGACAACACGTGTTGAATAGGCGCTAATCCCATTATTGCATTAGGGGATTCATTAGCATCTATTCATCCCGCGACCGACTGTGGGTTATACAGTCCGCTCGGCTGAGCGCACTGTATTGCGTCGGCCCACAGATAGTGCAAGCATCACACAAACACACACACACATACATATCCATATCTATACATAAATATACACAAGCACATTTGTTTTTATAGGTTGAATATTCAGAGGGATTTTAAATGACTGCCGTACTCTACATATCACAAATGTATAACATTAGAAGTGTTTTAATATCTTAAAGATAAGATATCATGAATTGCTATATAAACAATATATACACTTTATGTGAAAAAGATATATACTGGAAAAGGATTGTGAGATGTATAGAAGGAGTAGGAGGCAGGAAGAAATACGAAAGACAGAGATTGGGGCTGAGTGGAGATGTGTAGATGGGGTGGTCTAAAGAAGGGCTGAGGAGTATAGAAGAGGAGGGAGAGGCAGGGAAGTACATAAGAGAGGGTTTCTGGGAGAGGTATATGAGATATAGAGGGGGAGCATTAGATGAAAAGAGGGGGAATTGGAGGCAGGAAGAGGCATAAGAGATGGAATGACTGTAGCTGGCAGAGTGATGTGAAACAGAGCATGGGGGGAAACAATTGAGAGGGTTAAAATTGGAGAGATGGGTGGGTGGGGAAGGGATACTAATGTGAGATCTTATAAAAAGCAGAATTTAAATCAAATAAAGGAATACTCGAAAAGAACTGCCAGGCCTTAGGACCCTGGAGAAATGGGCTTTCAAGTGCAGCTTATTGGAAGGGAAAAGCCTTTGAAAAGTAACTCTGCTCTGAAGAAATACATGGCACCACACATAGTACAAAGCTGTGCCTCAAAAGAGGAACTCGATTGGTAGGTGCTATGGGATTATTTTGTATGAAAAGCTTTATGTGGATAGTTCCTCTATTTTTTATACAAGCTCAACCTAAGAAGATCAGCTAGGTTGTTCAATTGTGCTTTATAAGGTACATTTTAAAAGCCTGGCACAAAAATCAGGAAATGCGTGCAGAAGTCGGGCTCATGTGCAGCCACCAAATCTTAAAAGCCACCCAAATGCGCAAGTATCTCCTGCTGTGTGCACATCTCAATCGATTTAAAAAGGGGGCACGGTCTTGGTGGGGCATGGCCAAGAGATGTGCGTGGAAATAATTATGTGCCCTGGCGTGCGCCCAGGTCCACCGCTGTGTTAATTTTACTTCTGCTGTGGAGGAGGAGGTATAACTTAAAAAAATAAAATAAATTAGCCATTTCTGCTGGGTTTAAAGGGTCTGGGGTAATTGGGGGGGAGTGCAGGCTATCAAACCAGGGGGTTTTGGTTGGCCTAGCTCTTAACGGGGTGAACTGGTAGATGAACTGTTGAAACTGGCAATAGCGTAGACATGCCCCTGTTATAAAACATCCTGACTTACGCAGTAGAATTGGGAATTGCGCACGCCCACTTAAAATTAGGCACACATGTGCATGCAGCCAGTCTATTTTATAACGTGCGTGTATATGTGTGCGGAAGTTATAAAATGGCCACGAATCTGGGGTGCGCACCCACGCACATGCGTCAAAGCGTGCCTGCTTGCTGGTTTGAAAATTACCGCCTATAATAGCTTAATTTTATAGGTAGTAAAACGACTGGGATTAAAATGCCCATTCAAACCCTTAAACTAATATTTTTGGTTGTCACATTTGGTATATGAAATCGGATCCTGTAACTGCTAATTGATCAGAAAGGATGCACAGAAATTGAGATACCTGGTTTCCCAAAGGTCTGCTAGGCGTACCTGGAAATGACAGGGTTAGCCTGCATATAGAATGGCGACTTTTAGCCTGAAATCTTTCATCCTGGAAAGAGTATTCTGGGAGTGTTCTGCTTCTGTTCTGGCAGAATATTCTGTACTTGATGTTTCCTTTGGGTAAAGGCTGAGGTGTTAGCCAGAGCCCTATAACCGCACAACAGACTCCAGGTTCCTGAAACAGATTATGGTTAGATTTTGCAGCAGATTTTTCAAGACCCTGTAGCAATTATGTGGCAGATTTACATACTTTAGCATAAAGTGTGTGCAAAGAAATAATGAGGGGGGTGGGGAGGCGAATACAAATCTGAAATAAAAACACAGTAATCCCTAATGGTAGTAAATGAATTTAAGTAAATTTTATTAAATGAATTTGAAACTGAATAAATAAAACAAAAAAATGGCGCATCAGGAGAAAAGTGCCATGAAGTTCCAGTAAACCTAATGATTACATTTTCAAGGGTGGTTCCACACACACAAAAATAGCATAGACATGCATAAGTGGCCTGTATTCCCTGACATTTTTATAAACATCAAAAGTACGTGGGAATTTTCAGTTTAGTGCATATATTTTGCCAGCACAAAAAAAGGGGCAGTTTGGGGTATTCCAGGGCAAGGTCAATATACATTAAACTTGCTCATACAGTTCTACACCTGCTCATTGACTAGCGCACGTGAAATCGGACTTGTTTGTTATCTGCAAATTTTGGGTGGGAGGCTTGGATGAACTGGGGAGGAGTTCAGGGTGACGTGCTAGAAATCTACGTGAACTGGAGACGGCCTGGGTAAAATGGCAGAGGAATCACCAAACTGGTGATTTCCAGTACTCGTGCAAGTATTTTCAAAACAGTATACACGCATATCTTATAAAATACCTGGCTCTGCATATAAATCGGTGTTTTTATACAACATGTTATTTGTTTTGCATGTAAAACATATGCATATATATATTTATAAAATAGGTAAAGTAAGCACTTTCATTGCATTGCAAATATTTGCACGCGCTAAAACATACACAAGTACTCTCAGAGCTGAGCCATGCTATATTTTATAAGCTGTGCCGCAATCTGCGGCACAGCTTATAAAATGCTAGTATAAATCGCCGCAAGTCCACATAGGCGCGCAAATCCAGAACAAAGGAATAGGTTTGAAAGTTAGACACCCAGGGATTATAAAATTATATTTCATTGCTGTTCAGCACCATGCTCTGGATAGCTTCCATGATGGATGGAAAGACAGATGATCACATCAAACTAACAGGGTCAATTATCAAATTGCGTTAGGGCGTTATCACAGGCGTTAGGGCCCCAATGCCTATGATAACGCCCCTAACACCCACGATAAATAGCATATCATGAGATGCATATGCAAATTTAAAAAATGTAGTCAAAAGGGAGGAGTTTATGAAAATGAGGGGTGTTTAACGTTGCATGCGATAGCATAATACGATATTTATTGCAAATCCCATTTTGGGCAGGAGGGAGAGGGAGAGTACCTCTAGGGAGGCACACTTATTAGTCAACTATTTATACCACTGTAGGAGAGTCAACTAGTAACTCGAGCTGAGGTTATGGTGGTGGTCTAGGGTTTGGGGGGCAGTTTTACATGCACAATCAGAGGTACAAACAGCACAGTACACATCAGTGAAGATTTGATGTGATTTGGAGTGAGGAAAGTTACACAAAGATGAGATTGGTACAATATACTCTCGACCTAGCTTGATAGCAGATAGGTAGAGAGTGCATCAAACTAGGTCAGCAGCCCAAAACATGGAAATGCCTGTCTGGGCACTTCTCAGATTGTGACATGAAAATATTGCGGGTGTGATAAATTTAACTCGCATTACGGTATTTCAAAAATTTCCCTAGCCATGCCCATTTTTTATCGTGGGTGCTATTCATGCGAAATTTATAGCAAAATGATGAATCTAGGTCTTAGTGTCCGATAAACTAAGGTATGTTAACATCAGCCATTAATGCTTGTAAACTTGGTATTTTATGTGTGTATTAATGGCCAGTATTAATGAGGTGCAAATGAAGTATGCATTACCAGAGATGATAAGGTAGGAACTTGAAAGTACATGCATTAATATGGAGTAATACAAACATTTTACCATACCTTCCTGAAGTGTACTTAACCTTTTGGCATTAGTCCATCTGCACTGCATTTTGCATGTTTTAGCAAGTGTACTTTTTCACTGCGATAATAAGTAATATACTATTTTGTATATATTTACATCTTATTTCTTCATTAACCAACATTTTGTATCACCATTAAAGCAAGCTAATTTATGCATGGTAACAACACTGTTAATGCAGGTATTTAATGTGCTTTAATGCACATTAAATACCTGCATTAACCCACCCACACGGTCCTACACCCCACGGTTGCGTCCTCTTTCCGCCACACAAAGGAACTGTTTTTCTGCTAACTGCGCTTTCATATAACTTGCCTAATCGACTACACTGTGTAAATTGTATATAATTCTTACCATGTAAGCAATTACTCTCTGCTTACATGCTCTGCTCTCCAGTTAGAAATTGTTAACCTATCCTTTTTTTCTAACAGCCCAGTTCCACACTCCCTGTTGTAATGTAACTTTCGCTTTCAATGTTAACTGGTTTACCCCCTAGTTTATTGTAAACCGGTACGATAAGACCTGGTCTTGAGCATCGGTATATTAAAATAATTTAAATAAATAAATAATGCTTGTGTTACTGTTAACGTGTTGTAGTACATTGGCTCCTAAATAGCACATTTCAAATTTCAGCAATCATTATAGAGACAAATTGTAACAGAGTGAAAATTATACAATATTTTCCACTTTCAATAAATATAGAAAAAACTAAGGAGAGGGTCATCCCTATGGCTCAGAACCCTGCAATGCATAGGGTGGTACAGCAGACTCTCATTCTCAAGCCTACTGTCTGATGGAACTGGTAGAGTTTGGGTATGCTGCAGAGATTACCGGTATATGCTCAAGCCCAGGGGAAAGGGAAGGTAGCTGGTGCAGCAGCAACCTAAGCCAGCCATTGTGCTCCAAGATAGTTTGAGCAGAGATATCTCTTTAGCTGTCTCAGTGAGACTTCCTAGTGATACCTAGGAGTAATGTCTGGGTGGGGAATTGAATAATTATGGTAAAATGGAGGGATTTGGAGGAAATATTCCATCAAAAAAATACATTTATATCTATAAAAATATTTAAGAAAACGTATAAAAAATGAGCATAAATAATCTTATTGAGGTCCATATTCAAAAGCCTTTTAGATGGATAATATAATAGTTATCCATCTAAATGGCTTACCCACTATATTTAGCCCTTATCCAGCTAAATTCTAGCCGAGTAACTAGTGACCAGGCTAGAATTTAGCTGGATAAAAAAGTGGTATTTCAGGGGTGTACCGAGGAGGGGTTGAGTTATCTGGCCAATCTATCTAGATATTGGGCATATCCAGCTAGGTTAACTGGATATCTTTAGGCCTACTTCACAGCAGGCTTAGAGTTGTCTGGCCTCATGCCACTAATTACCCAGATATCTTCAGAGATATCTGAGTAAGTAGTGCAACTTAGAAAAACAAAAACTGCTTGACACCTGGCCTGATGTCCACACCCCCCCCCCCCCCCACCACCACCACCACATGTATGTACCCCTCTCCCCCCTTCGGTTATCCTCACAAGCTGGCCCAAACATTTAAAGATCAGAAAGTTTAAAAATGTCATACAATGATCATCACTGGCCTGGGCCTCCCCCTTCCTCTCCCGCTAAAAATACTTTAACTGTCCCTCCCCTACTCTTGCTGATACCCTCCCACCCACCCAAATCCTCCCAAAGTGGCACCCTCTTCTTTGTGCCGGGATCGTAAAGTAGGCTGTTATCTATGTAACACTTCCAGAGTTATGTAAGTAATAATGCTGGAAGCATACCATTTAGTGAATATACTGGATAAGTTATCTGGCTAACTGTAGCCAGATAAATTGTCCTCTAAAAGGCCTACTGGATTTTAGCCTCCAAGTCTTTAGTATTTACTGCATAATTTTCAGGAGAATCAGGGTAACATTGACAGTGGTGAGAATAGGCAGTTCTGCCTTCTCTCCATTAGATGGCAGCAGCAATACTGGCAGTGAGACTGGGTTCAGACAGACAGTTCTCTTTGTTTAAGACACATGCTTAAACAGATACAGACCTTCAAATACCTGAAAGGTTTTAATGATGCAGAATCGCCAAACCTTTTCCATTGGAAAGAAATCAATAGAACTTGGGGTCATGAAATGAAACTCCAGGGAGAACGACTCAGAACCAATGTGAGGAAATATTTCTTCGCAGAGAGGGTGGTGAATGCCTGGAATGCCCTTCCAGAGGAGGTGGTGAAAATGAACACAGTGAAATAATTCAAAGGGGCATGGGATAAAAACACTGTGGATCCCTAAAGGCTAGAGGATGGAAATGAAGAAAAGAGTGCATGGCGGGTAACTTGCTGGTGTGGCAGGTGCTACCCTTAGAAAATACTGTTAATGCAACTCTATCATTGCTCTCTGCTTCAAACGCCAATGGTAAAAGGGGAATTGGCTTCAGACAGCAACCAATGAGGGCCTTGTCTTTTATAGTTTGGTGAACAAATAAGCATGGGGGTAACTTGCTGATGTGGCTGTTACTAAATAATAAGCAGACCTGGATTTGCAATAGGTACACTAGGCCTATGCCTAGGGTGGCAAAAATCTAGGGGCAGCAGGCCCGCTGAAGATTTGCAGACTCCCAGTTCTGTTGAATCTCACTCAGCAGAGAATAGGAGGGGAGGGATGAGGTCAGAAGGGACAGAGCAAAGAAAAACCACTTTTCTTCCTATTCCAGCCTCCAATGTCCTATGTTCACCCCCCCTCCATCCAGAGAGTAAAAAAAAAAAGGTACTGCTTTCTAATTCAGCCGCTCCCTTCCTGTCATTCAGAGTCATTAAGGTAGGAGGTGATCAGGGAGAGCAGAGCAAAGAAGACTGTGCCAAGATCTTCTTTTCTGTTCCTTGTCCATCCAGGGGAAGGGAGGGGGTGACAGCACCACTAGTGCTTAGGGTGGCAAAATCCTAAATCCGTCACTGCCAATAAGCCTGATACTTTTGATACAACTTCAACATTGTTCTTTACTTCCACGGCAAGTGTAAAGGGAAATTGGATTCAAACAGCATCCAACGAGGACCCTGACTTTTACGGTCTGGGAAACTGTTAAGCATGGGGGGTAACCTGCATTGTGCAGCAGATACTGGCATAAGCTTGCTGGGCAGACTGGGTGAATCATTTGGTCCTTTTCTGCTGTCCATTTATATATTTCTATGCTCCCAGAGCTGTCTATACTAGCTTTGCAGATTGGCTCCTTGTTCCGCTGATGGAATCTGATTGGTGTTTAGACAGAGCCAAACAACATGCAGCAAAGTGTTGCTGCCAACATGGTAGAGGAGACAGAATGGCTGTTGAATCAGTGCTGGAAGAACAATGATTCTTTAGTAGGTAGACAAGATATGTGCGTTATGAAACAGGGGACATGGTGATATGTTCATCGAGTAACAGTATGCGACTTGTAGAGTGGAATGCTCAATCTATGATGTTTCCTGGGACCACAGAATAGCAGGAGGCTGGGGTCTAATGTCTATAGCCATAAAACAGTCTACAATTGGATTTGTGTTTTCTGTTTTCTCTTCCAGCTCCAGAGACAGCAAAAAAAAAAAAAAGTGTGACTTCAAACTTGTGACAAAAAATAGGAAGCAATATGATGAGGCCACAATAATTGCTGGCTGAGGGTCAGCAATAGTTATTACAGATGGAGTGTTTGAATCAGTAACATATGCAGACTGAACAATTGTCACAGCAATTGTTCCAGACTCAAACCAGTCAACAAGTCTTTTTAAGAGCAGCAAGTGTACCAGCAAGCTACAGTGCCTCCAATTGATCAAGATATGGACATCTTCCTTCTCAAATGTAACTCTCCCACCATTGTGGAAAAAGGGTGAGAATCATTTTCTTCAATTTCTGGAAGTTCCAAGGAAGCTGGATTATTTACTTACAGTAGCTACCTTGTTAGTAGGTGTGAGGATCTGTGGGCAGTGCTTGCCTCCTACCAGCAGGGGTCCTCAGTATGTCATGCATACTTTCTGCTCATTCCTCCAAGCTCTATGGCTTGGTGGGTTCTTGCTAGTGGCCGTGCTCTTTACCTTGCCAAAGTTTATTAGCCAACCTCACAGTGAGTACTTTGCCTCAGCTTGGAGTATAATCTCATTCCTTGTTGTGGCCTCTGTTACTCCATTCTTGTCTTAGCCTGTGGAGATGCCATGGACATTATGTTTTTTGGATCTTTTCTGAAGCGTCCCTTGCCTTTCTGTGCTTTGAACGACTGAATCAGCTTAGCACAGCAAATAATTGTTGGGTTATTTTTGTTTTATGCCTGCAAGTTTACTCCATTTTGGATTACCCTCCACAGAGCGCTTCACACAATATCAAGACTACTTCTCTGATTCCATTTGGATTTTATTTCCGTCTTATGCATTGGACACTCACTATAAGTTGATTTCCTGGGCCTCTGTCCCTCCCGATGCAGCCCATGTGGCGAAACACGGTCTGTATCGGGGGACCGAAACTCTCCTTCAACCACTCATGATTAAAGATGGAAATGTTGATTCTAACACCTTTTCGTGCTTCAGTTTTTGAGTAATCCTGTACAAGGATCCGCAAAAACTCTCTCGCGCTATACCATTGTTATCTATAACAACCAACATTTAGCAGTTCTCAGATCCGAAGGACCTAGAGAAATTTTTATTGGAACAAGAAGCCTCCATTATGATCATTAAATGAAGCTTCATTTTTTTCTATGTACCCTGGGATTAGCATGATTGCCCTGTATTGACTGCTGTATTTTTGTTAGATTTTTTGGACTTTGTATGTGTTGTTGGTGCTCAGAGGTTGCTGCTGGCCTATTTGGAATGCTGATTGGCTTCACTACAGATATCTATTTTGTATATTTGTTTAAGCAAGTGTAATCAGTGCTGCTGCATTCCTGCTTTATTTTTTGCAAATTTTTTTTCCTGAAGTGCCTTGGAGTTTTGTTGTTCTTATTTTTTGCTCCATGTTCATAGAGCTAAACCTTGATTGCTTTGCATGCCTATGATTATTTTGATTGCTGGTGTGTTACATTTATGTTATTCACTATTGCTATGTGCTGTGACCTCTCTCTTTAGTTGTATTACTTCCCTATCTTTTGTCCTTTCTAGATTGCCTGTTGCTCTCTCCTTGCCCAGTGTCTGGACCCCATCTATGCTACTATTATTAGATTGATTTTTGCTTTCTCAGTTTGAATACTGTATTGGAGTTCATCCTTTGTTTGTTTCTGAAGATGTGGCTGGAACTTCTCTTTATTTTGGACTTTGACAAGAATTCTGGTGCCTAGCTTCTTTCTCTGGTTTTTTTTTTTTTCTGATTTTTCTTTTACTAACCATGCTATCTTCTTTAAACTTGGTTTCCCTTTATGTTAAAGGATTTAATTACCCGACAGATTGTAAGAAGATATTGATGTATTTACATAAGCATAAACCCTCTATTTATTTTTCTTTGGGAAACAGATTTGTCAGTGGCTGAATCTATGATATGCAGAAGATAGGTTGAGGAATGTTTGTTTACTCCTGTGCTGGGTAAAAAATATGGAGTTGTACTTCTTTTTTTCTAAATAGTTGAATTATAAAATTGAATTTCATTGTTCTGACCCCGAAGATAGATGGTGTTTGCTGTTGTTTCCATCGATAAAGCTAAAGTTATATTGTTTAATGTTTATGTATGTACTTTTGATTCACTAATGTTTTTTAGGATGTGTTTCAATAGGTGTCCCTTGCAGGGGATTTGGTCCTTACTCTGGGTGGGGACTTTAACCTTACTTTGGATTTTTCCTTGGATAAGTCTTCCTCTGTTCATATGAGACTCTCTAAGACATATAATGTTAGGATTCACAATTTGCATGGAAGCATTGCGAGCTGCGATATTCATCCCAGGATGTGTGTTAAGATTATTTTAGGAAATTAGCTAGATTTCTGGACGACATTGTATGGAAAAGAAGTGGTTAGTTATGGATAAAAACAGGCCCCAATAATTGATAAATGTGGATCAATATATGTACATCCTACATAGCTTAGCATAAGGAAGGCCTGAAAATATAGCATGCTGTCATTTGTTTTTATTACTAGACTACATGATACTAATAAGCTAAAAGATAAGCTACAATACTCTACTTTTTCTACATTTATTATTCTAAGAGACAAGGCTGGTAAAAGACTGTGTTTTAACCTTTTGGGAGTCAGGCACTGTCTGACAGGCAGTTCCAGAATCTTTAATTGCCATAGTTTAACAAACTCTAGATGGCCAATGTCAGAGCTATGGGTGCAAATTGAAACATCTAACTTGCAGACACTGGACTAAAGCCAGAGAGAATGAGATATAAGAAACTGCAAATGACAACATTCTCTCGATAAACTGTGACACGAGCAGGTAGCTTGTGCGTGGAATCTCCGGGCTCGCAGTCTTCTGTTTCACAGAATACATTGACTCATAGATAGGAAGGCCTATGAGGGAAGTATTCTTTGTAAAAAAAAAAAAAAAATCTTTTCTTAATCCTAACTTTTGTTATTGCAATAACTAATTGTCTTGATTAGTTTATGTAATGCTTACTGCTCTGTGTGCTTATTGCTACTATTTGCTTTTTGATATTGTCTTTGCTGTTTATACAGTTTTTTTATACCAATTATTCATTATATTTAGTAAACAGGTTTTGCTTTTACCAGACTGGGTGTAGTGTGTTCTATGATGTAATATATAACCACTCAGCCTAACCTTTTACAGGATGCAGACACGATCATTGAGGCTTGCATGCCACTACCTGTCCCCACGTGGCAGAAATGCTGCCAGCAACAAGGCCCAAGACATAGCTCCATGTGGCACAGGACATTGTCAGTTGCTGCTCCTCCTAGCCTCCCAAAGGTGTGCATGTGCCCAGCAGCCTCCCACTTAAAGGGCCCGTGGCAGGAACTTGGCCACGGCACTCTCTGATGACATCATGGCCTCCTCTGCAAATAAGGTTCCTCTGGAGGAGCATCACATACCTTATCAATGGCTATCCTGCTTGCAGTAAGTGTTGCTACTTCCTGCATTCCTGGTTTCTGCCTTCCAGCCTTTCGTCAACCAGTCTTGTTTTCCAGCCTCATCTTGTCTCCTTTACTGGTTTTATCCAGTATATTTTCCCATCCTTGCCTTGCCTTTTTGGATCTTGACCTCTTGCCTGGACCTGACCATGTTTACCTGCTGCCTGGATCTTGACTTCTTGCTTGAATCTGACCACGTTTACATGCTTCCTAGATCTGACCCCTTGCCTGGCCTTGTTGGCAGCCTGCCCTGACATTGGACCATCTCTGACTCTGTTAGCCTGCTGCCTGCCCTGACCTTGGTATGTCTCTGGACTCTAGTTATCACCACCACCCTAGGGACCTGCCTAAATCCTGCTGGCCACCAGAACCCAAGAACTCAATCTGCAGGGAATGCGGCTGGTCTGCAGTGAAGCTCCAGTCTGGTCTGCTACTATTTGACTGCTGTTGGTGTAGGCCTCATAGGTCCTCCTATGATGCTGTATCAAATACACAGCAACACTATCTGAATGCTCAGCATTGAAAAGGTCTACACTGCTTATATTTCTGTATTGAATTTTGCATTGTTGAATATAGCTTCCCTATTGTATCTTGCATTGTTCCATATCTATCACCTGCTGAATATTACATGGTACTAATTCCCCCGTAACCCCTGATTGCTCAATACTGAAATAGCTCTTTTGCATTGTTCCATATTGATCACCAGCTGAACCCTATGCTGTTAGATACTACCTCTTACTATTTCTACCTGTGAACTTCTACTCACCTTCCTTCACCCTATCCCCCCCTCTCCCACTTTCCTCCCTACGCTTTGTTCCCCTTCTCTGCCTCATTACTACCCTATCCTTTCCATTTCACCACCCCCACTATGCCTTCCCTTTCCTACACTTCCCCCAACTCTTTCTCCATCCCCCGCATCCACTACCCTTTGCTCAGATCACCACCCTTTCGCTTTGCGAACCCTCAAACCCAGCATAAACCCCTCCTCCCCAACCTTATCTCCCCATTAACACAACTCCTTGGCCTCACCACTCTATCCCTCATACTTTTTAATGCTCACTCCCTATCCAAAAAAACTCACATCCTTGATGACCTTATTCATGACCACAAACCTGAAATCTGTGCAGTCACGGAAACTTGGCTCAAGGATACTGACACAGTCCTATTGAACCAACTCCCTTCTTGTTCCTATGACATTTTTTCCATACCTAGACAGAAAAAAAAAAGGGAGGTGGCATTCTCCTTATTGCTAAAAAAAAAAAAGCCTTAAACTCATGCCTATAAATATCATCTCCCCTCCCAAGTTCGAAGTCAGCCTATTTAAATCCCCCGACCTACAAATCTGCCTCATCTATGCCCCCCCTGGCCTCCTGGAACATAATCCCTCACCACTCATAGAACTCTTTTCCAATAACATAAACAACGAAAAACCTGCCATTCTATTGGGTGATTTCAATCTCCACGTTGATTCTATACCCCCCTCACCGTCCTGTGAAACCTTCATTACTGACCTTCATGCCCTAGGCTTTACCCAAATCATTTCAGCCCCTACACACAAGGCAGGGCACACCCTTGACCTCATTTTTACCAATTCCTGCATCCAGGTCACTTCACCCCCCACCTGCACCCCTGTCCCGTGGTCTGATCATGCACTCATCAAGACTCACCTCACTGCTAACACAATAACACCTGCAACCATACTCAAAACAACACATCCTTTTCCTGCCGTAAAACTTGCACAACTGAGGAGCTTTCCACAGCCTTCTCCGAATCACTAAACAAACTTGACTGCTCCACCCCCGATACTGCACTCAATTCATGGGTCAGCCACACCCATGATATAGCCAACAACTTATGCCCCCTCATCACACACAAGCAACGCACCTCCCCCTCCAATAACAAACCCTGGTACACCAAGGAGCTGCATCAAATGAAACACAACCTTAGACTTAAAGAAAGAGCATGGCGCAAAGACCCAAACCCACAGCGCTCTGCTGCCTACAAATCCTACCTACACACTTACTGCCATGCCATTCAAAACACCAAACGTGACTACTACGCCGTTAAGATCCATCAATACATGTTCAACCCCAAAACCCTCTTCTCCTACGTCGCAGCCCTCACCATTCCCCTCACTCCCATCATCACTGATGAAGAAGCAAGTTCGAAATGTGAAGAACTCACTTCTTCCGCAACAAAATAGCCAACCTTCTCCTTACTCTCCCCCCTGCAACTACCCCTCCCCCCTGCTCCCTCCATCCCAAACACATCCCCCCTCCCTCCCCCCTGAAAAACTCATTCAACACCATAGAACTCACATACTCTAAGGAAATCGAGAAAATCCTTAAGAAATCCAAGCTTGCATCCCACCCATCCGAAACTATACCCACGAAAACTCTACTCTCCATCCCTAACATCATTGCTCCTCCTCTAGCAGAGATTATTAACTGCTCCCTTTCCTCCGGCTCAGTTCCCGATCCCCTCAAGCACGCAGTCATCAAACCCCTTCTCAAGAAGCCTTCTCTGGACCCTAAAAACCCAGCTAACTACCGTCCCATTTCCAATCTCCCACTCATTTCTAAAATCATGGAGAAGGTTGTAAACATCCAACTCATGGATTACCTAGATGACAACGACATACTTCACTCTTCACAGTTTGGTTTTCACAAGTACTTCAGTACCGAAACCCTCCTTCTCTCACTCACCGACTTTCTCCTCACTGGCCTTGACCAAGGCCAAAACTTCCTCATCGCTTTCCTTGACATCTCCGCGGCATTTGATACGATAAGCCATGATCTACTTATCTCACGCCTTGCCGACATCGGCATTGCTGGCACTGCCCTACTATGGTTCAGATCCTACCTTTCTAACAGATGTTTTTCTGTAAAACTAGGCACCTCTGAATCCTCCTACTTCACCCTCTCACAAGGTGTGCCCCAAGGTTCTTCCCTCTCCTCTACTCTTTTTAACATTTACCTCCTCCCCCTCTGTCACCATCTATCAGATCTCGGCCTTAAATTCTACATATACGCAGATGATGTCCAAATCATTATCCCTATCCAGAACTCACTAACTGCTACCTTAAATTTCTGGGAAAACTGCCTCTCCTCTATCAACACTTTTCTGACCTCCCTTCAGCTTGCCCTCAATGCTGCTAAAACTGAGCTCCTCCTCATCCATAACCAACAGACCTTCAAGCTCTCTCCTTCCAACGACCCTATGATCACCACTCTCACTTCTCAACCTCCTGTATGAAACCTTGGCGTCCTAGTTGACGCACATGTGAACCTGAAAAACCATATTACCTCTGTCATAAAAGGAGGATTTTATAAACTCATGGTTATAAAAAAGCTCAAGCTTCTACTCCACACACATGATCTCAAAACTGTCATCCAAGCCACTTTATCTTCTAAGCTTGATTACTGCAATTCCCTTTACCTTGGCCTCCTTCTCTCCACCATCAGACCTCTACAGATATTACAAAACGCAACAGCAAGGATAATTAGCAATGCCCGCAAATCAGATCACATAACCCCTATCCTCAAGGACCTACATTGGCTCCCCATCTCATACCATATACTTTTTAAAATCCTTACCATCATACACAAAGCCATCCACAAATATAATTCCTCATGGCTAAGTGAACCATTGAAACTTACACAATCCTCCTGCCCTACTAGAATGAACCGCAAATGCACATTACAAGTCCCCTCACTTAAGAAAGCCCGACTTACAGCCACAAGAGATTGTGCCTTGTCGATTGCTGGCCCCACTCACTGGAATACTCTACCTCTCAATCTCTGCCTGGAGCCATGCCCTTTCAAATTCCAAAAAATGCTAAAGATATGGCTTTTCCACCAGGCTTTCCCAGATTAATTCTCGCTGACTCCTGCCCCTTCCCCATGACCTTCGATGTTATCCTCATTGTTCCAAAGTAACCTGCTGAATCATGTAACTATGTAATACTGTTGCATTTTGTAAATTCTCTTTTCCATTTTATTTTATCGCTCTTTATTGGTTTCATTCTGTAAATTTTGCGTCTTCCTTGCTTTCCTATATCCTATTTCCCCCTCCCCTGTTTATTGTACTTTCCATCATTTTGTTAAAATGTAAACCGATATGATGTGTATTTTAATGTCGGTATAGAAAAGCTGTTAAATAAATCAAATAAATAAATAAATAAATAAATAAATGTAAGGTGCTTTCTAATGTCATTTTGGATTTTGGGCTGACAGACCCAGGGAAATGTTTGCACCCTATTGGCTGGAAATATATCTTTTTTTCTTTCCCACATAACTCCTGTGCCTGTATTGATTATTTTCATATTTCAAAATCCTTATTTGCTACAGTCCTACAAGCTAAGATTGATCCTATTCATGCATCTGACCATGCCTTTCCCTTGATCTGGGTCTGTCTTCCTAAACACGTGGGTTGTGGCGCTTCAGTGCTGCTCTCTTGAATGATCAAGCTTTCACAGACAGAATCACTGAGTTGTCTGAGGAGTTTCTTAAATGAACGATGTGGGGGCACAAAAGTTTGATATAATCTGGGATGCTTACAAAGTTTTTATTAGGGGAGAATATTAGCTATAGTGCTTCCAAAAATAAGGAAAGTCTCTTAGATATAAAAAAATTGGAGATGGAAATATTCAAATTAGAGAAGGAGCATATCCATATAGGTCATAGAGATCTTTTGTTGAAAGTGCAAAAACTTAAAATCAGTATAACACCTTATTGAGTTAAAGGGCAGGTGCTGCCATATTTTCCCTCCAATGCTAGTTATTATGTTGGGTGAAACTGGTCTGGTAGAACACTTGCTATTATTTGAGGACTGGGAAAGTCTTCTAGAATTTGTGCTATTTATAGGGGCTCCACACTGTTATAAAAGGATGAAGACGTAATTGTTCTATTCTTGCAGTATTATTTGCAGCTGTATAAGTCTGAGAATAAATCTAATCTTGAGATCTTGTGATTTCTGGATAAACTGAAGCACCATGGCTGGACATGGATGGATAGACAAATTACCCTGAGAATGGTCTTGGTAGCTATTAAGTCTCTTAGTTTGTGCAAAGCCCCTGGGGGGTGATGGGTTTATAATGGAATTTTATAGAGATTTTTCTGCGGAACTGATGCCCTGGTTATGTAAACTGTACACTAGAGTTTTTGAGTAGAGGGGAAGCTCAAGGTACTTTTTCAGAAGCTGTTATTATCCTGTTACATAAACTGAGAAGGGATTCCTTGTTTTGAAAAAAAACTATAAGAACATAGGAACATGCCATACTGGGTCAAACCACGGGTCCATCAAGCACAGCATCCTGTCTCCAACAGTGGCCAATCCAGGCCATAAAAACCTGGCAAGTTCCCAAAAACTAAGTCTATCCCATGTTACTGTTGCTAGTAATGGCAATGGCTATTTTCTAAGTCAATTAATAGCAGGTAATGGACTTCTCCTCCAAGAACTTATCCAATCCTTTTTTAAACCCAGCTGCACTAACTGCACTAACCACATCCCCTGACAACAAATTCCAGAGTTTAATTGTGCGTTGAGTGAAAAAGAAGTTTCTCCGATTAGTTTTAAATGTACCACATGCTAACTTCATGGAGTGCCCCCTAGTCCTTCTATTATCTAAAAGAGTAAATAACCAATTCACATTTACCCGTTCTAGAGCTCTCATGATTTTAAACACCTCTATCATATCCCCCCTCAGCCGTCTCTTCTCCAAGCTGAAAAGTCCTAATCTCTTTAGTCTTTCCTCATAGGGGAGCTGTTCCATCCCCTTTATCATTTTGGTCGCCCTTCTCTGTACCTTCTCCATCACAACTATATCTTTTCTGAGATGCGGCGACCAGAATTGTACACAGTATTCAAGGTGCGGTCTCACCATGGAGCGATACAGAGGCATTATTACATTTTCCGTTTTATTCACCATTCTCTTTCTAATAATTCCCAACATTCTGTTTGCTTTTTTGACTGCCGCAGCACACTGATCCGACGATTTCAATGTGTTATCCACTATGACGCCTAGATCTCTTTCTTGGGTAGTAGCACCTAATATGGAACCTAACATTGTGAAACTATAGCATGGGTTATTTTTCCTTATATATATCACCTTGCACTTGTACACATTAAATTTCATCTGCCATTTTGATACCCAATTTTCCAGCCTCACAAGGTCTTCCTGCAATTTATCACAATCTGCTTGTGATTTAACTACTCTGAACAATTTTGTATCATCTGCAAATTTGATTACCTCACTTGTCGTATTTCTTTCCAGATCATTTATAAATATATTGAAAAGTAAGGGTCCCATTACAGATCCCTGAGGCACTCCACTGCCCAGTGCCCACTCCCTTCCACTGAGAAAATTGTCCATTTAATCCTACTCTCTGTTTCCTGTCTTTTAGCCAGTTTGTAATCCACGAAAGTACATCACCACCTATACCATGACTTTTTATTTTTCCTAGAAGCCTTTCATGAGGAACTTTGTCAAATGCCTTCTGAAAATCCAAGTACACTACATCTACAGGTTCACCTTTATCCACGTTTATTAACTCCTTCAAAAAGGTAGAGCAGATTTGTGAGGCAAGACTTGCCTTGGGTAAAGCCATGCTGACTTTGTTCCATTAAACCATGTCTTTCTATATGTTCTGTGATTTTGATGTTTAGAATAATTTCCACTATTTTTCCTGGCACTGAAGTCAGGCTAACCGGTCTGTAGTTTCCTGGATCGCCCCTGGAGCCCTTTTTAAATATGGGGGTTAAATTAGCTATCCTCTAGTCTTCAGGTACAATGGATGATAGGTTACAAATTTTTACTAATAGGTCTGAAATTTCATTTTTTAGTTCCTTCAGAACTCTGGGGTGTATACCATCCGGTCCAGGTGATTTACTACTCTTAAGTTTGTCAATCAGGTCTACCATATCTTCTAGGTTCACCATGATTTGGTTCAGTCCATCTGAATCATTGCCTATGAAAACCTTCTCCATTACGGGTACCTCCCCAACATCCTCTTCAGTAAACACCGAAGAAAAGAAATCATTTAATCTTTCCGCGGTGGCCTTATCTTCTTTAAGTGCCCCTTTAACCCCTCGATCATCTAACGGTCCAACTGACTCCCTCTCAGGCTTTCTGCTTCAGATATATTTTAAAAAGTTTTTACTGTGAGTTTTTGCCTCTGTAGCCAACTTCTTTTCAAATTCTCTCTTAGCCTGTCTTATCAATGTCTCACATTTAACTTGCCAACGTTTATGCATTATCCTATTTTCTTCTGTTGGATCCTTCTTCCAATTTTTGAATGAAGATCTTTTGGCTAAAATAGCTTCTTTCACCTCCCCTTTTAACCATGCTGGTAATCGTTTTGCCTTCTTTCCACCTTTCTTAATGTGTGGAATACATCTGGATTGTGCTTCTAGGATGGTATTTTTTTTAACAATGACCACACCTCTTGCACACTTTTTACTTTTGTAGCTGCTCCTTTCAGTTTTTTCTAACTATTTTTTTCATATTATCAAAGTTTCCCTTTTGAAAGTTTAGCACAAGAGCCGTGGATTTGCTTACTGTCCCCCTTCCAGTAATTAAATCTAATTTGATCATATTATGATCACTATTGCCAAGCGGTCCCACCACCGTTACCTCTCTCACCAAATCCTGTTCTCCACTGAGAATTAGATCTAAAATGGCTCCCTCTCTCATCAGTTCCTGAACCAATTGCTCCATAAAGCTTCATAAAGCTATCATTTATTCCATCCAGGAACTTTCTCTCTCTAGCATGTCCCGATGATACATTTACCTAGTCAATATTGGGGTAATTGAAGTCTCCCATTATTACCGCACTACCAATTTGGTTAGCTTCCCTAATTTCTCCTATTTTGTCTTAGTAATGGGTTAAAAAGACAATAGCCCAATAGCAAAGGTAAATAGTAGAGTGCTGCGGGATCTGGCCTGGGTCCTGTGTTGTTTTTAACATATTCATAAATGATCTAGAAAAGAAAGCAATGTGTGAGGTGATCACATTTGCAGATGAGGCAAAATTGTTAAAACATGAGCGGAATGTGAGGAACTGCAGAAGGATCTTGTGAGAATAGGAGACTGGCATTTAAATGGAAGAACATTTCCAACAATTTCTCAGATCTACCTCACCCTGAACCCACACCACCCCCATTGGAATGCAACTGGTCTGCCTTTTTTTCATGTTGATGCAGATACCATCACACGCGTATTACACAAAATTAAAATGTCCTTTTTACCTTTGAATTCTTGTCCTGATCATTATTTAAGAGCCTTAACTGACCAAGTTAGTAGTTTTCTCTCGCAACTTGTAAATCACTCTCTCACTTCTGGGATCTATCCCGAATTGTTCAAACAAACATCGATTTTATGAATCCCAAGGAAAAAGAATGAAGACATTACAAATCTTAACAACTTACATCCAATAGCTTCATTAGCAACATTAGAAAAATTAACAGAAATAGTGATCGTACACCATAGACTACTTAAATGACAATGATCTTCTTCATTCAACATGGGTTGCGTAAAGGCCACAGCTCCGAAACCTTACTACTATCTTCCTTTGATACCATAATCAAAGGCTTTTGTACTAATACTGATTACAGTGATTAAAGCGGCTAGAAATTAAAAAACGCGCCGAGATCGGAAGCCCCGCCCGCCGAACAAAGCCTCCAATCGCAGACAGCCCAGAGGGGCTTTAAATCCTCTGGAAACCGGCGCCATTTCCTCTTCATCGCTGCTGCCACCATCGGGGAAGACCTGCGCGATCGGCGCCGAGCCCCGCCGGGGGAAGGTCAGTAAATTGCTCTCCCCACCCGGGCGGACTAGACGCCGACAGCGCTGCTAAAATCCCTACTGCAAAAAATTAAAGCGGCTAGAAATTAAAAAACGCGCCGAGATCGGAAGCCCCGCCCGCCGAACAAAGCCTCCAATCGCAGACAGCCCAGAGGGGCTTTAAATCCTCTTCAAACCGGCGCCGCGCGCCGTGCGTCACGCGACGAAGGAGCACGACAAAGGGGCCTGCCCCTTTGTCTCGCCCCTTCGTCGCGCGCCCCGAAGGAGCCACAAGTCAAACCCTCGGTCTTCCAGCTCTGGTTTTATATCTCATCTCCTCGTCAGCTGCTCACCATTTCAGCTCCTTCATAATAACAGCGGATCAACTACTGGCTGAAGTATCAGAGCTCAAACACCGAAAGACAGCGGCACTAGCATTCAATCTCCATCCTCCCACAATAAAACCTGCCAAGCCACTCCATACTACTGCGTCCAAGATTCCAGCTCCAGACCCGCACAGACCACGCCAGCTTCAATCCAAGAACCAGTGGAATTGCCGGAGTGGCAACAGATTCTACAGAGGAACTTCAGAGATCTTAGAAAAGGAGACTATTCTCGGACTACACTAACCCAGCATTCGCCCAGCATACACCCAGCATTCATCTGATTACATTCTCCCAGCATTCGTTCTACTACAACGATTCCGTGAGACATCTGACTTCAGCTACCTCCACCCGCTAACATGCACCCCATCACAATTCCCATTATACATAACTACAAGTGGAGAGCACCAAAACCCCCCACTCCCCACCTTCACAACTGCCCACATAGATTCAGGCCCTTCCCCATACCAAGACAACAAAGACTCATATCCATCATGACTTCTCCCATCACGCAACTTCTTGGCCTCTCTCTTTTCACTTTAACCCTATTCAACGCTCAATCACTTTCCAAAAAAATTCACCTTCTCAATGATTACCTCATCGACAACAACCCAGACATATGTGCAATAACAGAAACTTGGTTAAAACCTTCAGACATAACACTAACAAACCAGCTACCAACTCAAACATTTGACCTCTTCTCAATACCCAGACCCAAAAAAAAAGGAGGAGGAATCCTACTTGCCGCAAAAAAACAACTGGGCCTAACCCTACAACAATCCTATTCCACTACAAAACTGGAATGCTCCCTATTCAAATCACAACAACTTCAAATATTTCTCATCTACGCCACACCAGGAACCCTAGACACCAACCCCTCTCCTCTAATAGAGCTAATAACCAAACACCTCAACTCTGAAAAACCATCTATCATCCTAGGAGACTTCAACTTACACGTCGACTCCACCCCTCAATCTTCAAACTGTGAAACATTTCTTACCTCCCTCAGTCACCTAGGATTCTCACAAATAATCAGCGGTCCCACACACAAGGCAGGTCACACATTAGACCTCATCTTTATCAACGACAGCTTATCTACCTATTCCAATCCTTCCTGTTCTCCAGTCCCCTGGTCAGATCACCAGATCATCAACACGACTCTCAAAATGAAAAACACTCCACCTCCAAACATTAACAAAACCAAGATTCATTTTAGGAAACCATGTTCGATTGATCAACTTAACGAACAATGCTCCAAAGATCTCAACCAACTAGACCTCTCAGATGCCGACACAGCCATTACCTCATGGATCAAACTCACAAACAAAATAGCTGATCAACTTTGCCCAATCTCCTCCAAAACTATTCAACCAGCACGAGACAACAGAAAACCGTGGTTCACCCCAGATCTCAAATCCCTGAAACAAAAACTTCGAAACAAAGAACAAAGCTGGAGAAACAACCCTTCACACTCAGCAAAACTGGACTACAAAAACACCCTCAACACCTACAGAAATGCCATCCACAAAACAAAGAAAGACTTCTATGCAAAAAGAATTCACAATTTCATCTTCGATTCAAAAGCTCTATTTTCATACGTCTCATCTCTTACCAAACCAATGCCCCCATCCATTCCAGACCAACAAGCACTCAACAAGGCAAACGAATTGGCCACTTATTTTAAAACAAAAATCTCCAACCTCACTCAACACCTTACAACCCACAACTCCCCACGTATACCTATGAGCGCTTTTCAATTCACTCAGAAAGCCAGACTAGAGGCTTTCGAACCCACATCTGCCATGGAGATCGAAAACATACTCAAAAAAATTAAACCAGCTGCTCATCCCTCAGACCCACTACCAACCAACTTGCTCACCGCCATCACTAACACTGTAGCAAAACCCATTGCAGAAATCATTAATACCTCCTTAGCCCAAGGCATGGTACCCAATCAGTTGAAACTAGCAATTCTCAAACCACTACTGAAAAAACCAAACGCTTCACCTTCTGACCCAGCTAACTTCAGACCCATTGCTAACTTACCATTGATTTCCAAACTGATGGAAAAAGCTGTCAACAAACAACTTTCCGAATACCTCGAGGAACACAACATTCTCTCTCCCGCACAATACGGTTTTCGGAAATCATTAAGCACAGAGTCCCTTCTGCTTTCTCTCACGGATACCTTACTTCTGAATCTGGAAAAAAAACAATCATACCTACTGGTTCTCCTAGATTTATCCGCAGCATTCGACACGGTAAATCACTCACAACTCTTAGACCAACTATCAAACATAGGAATTAAAGGCACGGCTCTCAGTTGGTTTAAATCATTCTTATCAAACAGGTTCTACAAAGTCAGAATAAACAACAAGGAATCTGAACCCATCCTATCAGACCAAGGCGTTCCACAAGGTTCATCTCTATCTCCCACCCTGTTCAACATTTACCTCCTCCCCCTCTGCCATCTGCTATCAAAACTCAAGCTTACCCACTACCTCTACGCAGATGACATCCAGATCCTCTTACCCATCTCAGAATCTATTCAAAAAACTTTATCCTTCTGGGAGGACTGTTTACAACCAATTAAACAACTACTCTCCAACCTTAACTTGATTTTAAACTCCAGCAAAACAGAGATGCTACTTATCTCACACGACCCACACATCAACTCCCCTTACCTTTATCAATCCACCTCATTAAATATTGATCTCTCTTCAGACGTCAGAGATCTAGGAGCATGGCTTGACAATCAACTTAACTTGAAAAAATTTATAAATATCACCACCAAAGACTGTTTCTATAAATTACAAGTCCTCAAAAAGTTAAAACCTCTCCTTCACTTTAATGATTTTCGCCTTGTCCTACAATCCATTATTTTTTCAAAACTCGACTACTGCAACGCAATCCTGCTTGGCCTCCCCGCTAACAGTATCAAACCCCTTCAGATGGTACAGAACGCCGCCGCCAGAATCCTAACAAACACCAATAAAAAAGAACATATCTCCCCTATCCTGAGCAACCTCCACTGGCTACCCATCAAACAGAGAATCCTTTTTAAAACCCTTACCATTATTCACAAATCAATAAACAACATCGCCCCTATATCTCTCCAAACGCAACTTCGTCCACACCTATCCTCCAGACCCATCAGAAGCGCCTACAGAGGCACACTGTTCGCCCCACCAGCAACATCTTTACTAAGAAAAAGAGCACTCTCAACCGCAGGACCACACCATTGGAATGCTCTCCCCCCAGACCTACGCCTTGAACCCAGTCTGCCAGAGTTCAAAAAAAAGTTAAAAACCTGGCTCTTCAGACAAGCGTTCCAATTTACAGAATCCAACTAAGCACCTTATCCTGATTGAACCTTAAATTTATTGTTTTATACAGTTAACAATATTCAACATATATATATGCAATATTTAACTTTTTAATTATTTTAATTTAATTTAGGTCACGAAAACATTCAATGTTTAATTGTTAATTGTTATTTTTCAATGTTATTTTTCAATGTTCATTGTTCGATGTAAACAACCCCGGTCTGACCTCCCAGACTGGGGCAATCTTTTCGTTTATTGTAAACCGGACTGATTTGTATTGTATACAGGAATTCCGGTATATAAAAATTAAAAATAAATAAAATAAATCTTAGTTTTACTACATATCTCAGTTGCTTTTGATACATTGGATCATCAAATCCTCCTCTCGTGGCTTCAGTCTATTGGTTTAACAGATACAGTTTTAAACTGGTTTCATTGTTTCTTAACTAACTGCTCCTATCAAATAAATATTGGGTCTCATTCTTCTCACTGGTACACAATCTCCTTGGGCCACCTTGTTCAACATATATCTGATACCCCTATGCCACCTGTTCAATAATCTAGGTATTCAATTTAAGATCTACATAGACGGCATCCAGTTCTTTATACCTTATTCCTCATCATGGTCTACGACACTTTCCACTGTCTGTTTATATATTAAAACCATTAACACCTGGCTGTCCCATAACCGCCTCAAACTTAATACATAAAAAATGAAATTCTCCACCTCTCTACTATTCCTCAGTCTGCCTGCAGCCTACCAACACTCCTTAATTTAGATGGTATATTGATTCCTATAGTGTCCAAAGCATGCAATCTTGGGGTAATACTAGGCTCTAGTCTATCAATGTCTCATCACATTTCCTCTACAATGAAAAACTCCTTCTTTAAACTTCATATGCTAAAACATCTCCAACCTCTACTCTTTCCTAATGATTTTCACACAATCTCTAGTTTTTACAGGTCTTGACTACTGCAGTGTGCTCCTACTTGGTCTACATGACAATGCCCTCCGTCCTTTACAGTTAATTCCGAACTCCACAGCTCGCATTTTGACCAGTACTCACGAAAGAACATATTACTCCAATCTTATACTCTTTGCATTGGCTCCCAATTCAATACAGAATACATTACAAAATTCTCTCCATTATACAAGCTTGATATATAATGATTCTTCTACATGGTTATGCACTCAACTTCACATTTATCAACCCAGCAGGAACTTACGATCCCTACACAAAAACCTATTACAAATTCCAATGGTTCAACTAGCCAGGTTTGATATTACCAGAAGGTGTGCCTTTTCAGTTGCTGGCTTTTCAACCTGGAACTCCATCCCTAATGACTTAAGGTAGATATCTTCACATAAAGAATTAAAAATAAACCCCTTAAAACATTCTTATTTTCAGCAGCCTTCAAATCATTTGCTCCTACATAACCCACAGCACTTAAAGAGCTCTACCCAGAACCATATCGACCATTCTTGAATTTCATGGCACTATACCTGTATATTTTTATGTCAGCCATTTGTTCTGATTTTAATTTTATGTTTTTTCATATTATTTAATTATGTATGTTATTTAAACTGGAAACCATGTTGACTGACATTTTTATTTTATATTAATTTTTTTTATATTCCACTTTTCACACTTTTTTCAGTACTTCAAAGTGGATTACATTCATGTACTGTAAGTATTTCCTTACCCCCAGAGGGCTTAACATCTAAAGGGAGTGATTTTCCAACTCGCGTTATGGTAGCTGGATCTCCAGAGCCATGTAAATGCAATTTGATGCTATCTATAGATAGTAGGATCTCCTGGCCCTGCAGGAGCTGTCTGACTCCATCATGGGCCCCTCTTCTCTCCGGAGCTCTGGGGCTGTATTGAATAAATGCAGTCTCCAGGGCCCTATAGCTGCAATCTGATTCAGTTCTTAGATAAAGGGATCCCCAAGGCTGTATGCTTACTCAAGTTCCTGGCCTCTGCCACTTGCACAGGTGTGTAATAATCCTCTAAGAAGACATTAGCCAGGTTACTGATCCTGCGGTTGGCTGAGGTGGAGAAACGCAGCATACACTCCACCATAGGCAGTTCTATGATCTCCTGGAGGGAAGAGAGAGTGCACAGATATGTCAGTGCAATGACTAATGAGACAACGGTCTTCTCTTCTGGACTCGATAGGCAGTTTATCACTGGCTGGATGCCATAGGCTAATAGCTCCCTTCTCAGAGGCCATTGCAGAAAGACTAAATGAATTCTTTGCTTCCGTGTTTACTAGTGAGGATGTTGGGGAGATACCAGTTCTGGAGTTGGTTTTCAGGGGTGATGAGTCAGACGAACTGAACGAAATCACTGTCAACCTGGAAGATGTAGTAGGCCAGATTGACAAACTAAAGAGTAGCAAGTCACCTGGACCGGATGGTATGCATCCCAGGGTACTAAAGGAACTCAAAAATGAAATTTCTGACCTATTAGTTAAAATTTGTAACCTATCATTAAAATCATCCATTGTACCTGAAGACTGGAGGGTGGCCAATGTAACCCCAATATTTAAAAAAGGCTCCAGGGGTGATCCGGGTAACTATAGACCAGTGAGCCTAACTTCAGTGCCGGGAAAAATAGTGGAAACTATCCTCAAGATCAAAATTGTAGAGCATATAGAAAGACATGATTTAATGGGACACAGTCAACATGGATTTACCCAAGGGAAGTCTTGCCTAACAAACCTGCTTCATTTTTTTGAAGGGGTTAATAAACATGTGGATAAAGGTGAACCGGTAGATGTAGTGTATTTGGATTTTCAGAAGGCGTTTGACAAAGTCCCTCATGAGAGGCTTCTACGAAAACTAAAAAGTCATGGGATAGGAGGCGATGTCCTTTCGTGGATTACAAACTGGTTAAAAGACAGGAAACAGAGAGTAGGACTAAATGGTCAATTTTCTCAGTGGAAAAGGGTAAACAGTGGAGTGCCTCAGGGATCTGTACTTGGACCGGTGCTTTTCAATATATATATCAATGATCTGGAAAGGAATACGATGAGTGACGTTATCAAATTTGCAGATGATACAAAATTATTCAGAGTAGTTAAATCACAAGCAGACTGTGATACATTACAGGAGGACCTTGCAAGACTGGAAGATTGGGCATCCAAATGGCAGATGAAATTTAATGTGGACAAGTGCAAGGTGTTGCATATAGGGAAAAATAACCCTAGCTGTAGTTACACGATGTTAGGTTCCATATTAGGAGCTACCACCCAAGAAAGAGATCTAGGCGTCATAGTAGATAATACATTGAAATCGTCAGCTCAGTGTGCTGCAGCAGTCAAAAAAGCAAATAAAATGTTAGGAATTATTAGGAAGGGAATGGTTAATAAAACGGAAAATGTCATAATGCCTCTATATCGCTCCATGGTGAGACCACACCTTGAATACTGTGTACAATTCTGGTCGCCGTATCTCAAAAAAGATATAGTTGCAATGGAGAAGGTACAGAGAAGGGCAACCAAAATGATAAAGGGGATGGAACAGCTCCCCTATGAGGAAAGGCTGAAGAGGTTAGGGCTGTTCAGCTTGGAGAAGAGACGGCTGAGGGGGGATATCATAGAGGTCTTTAAGATCATGAGAGGTCTTGAACGAGTAGATGTGACTCGGTTATTTACACTTTCGAATAATAGAAGGACTAGGGGGCATTCCATGAAGTTAGCAAGTAGCACATTTAAGACTAATTGGAGAAAATTCTTTTTCACTCAACGCACAATAAATCTCTGGAATTTGTTGCCAGAGGATGTGGTTAGTGCAGTTAGTGTAGCTGGGTTCAAAAAAGGTTTGGATAAGTTCTTGGAAGAGAAGTCCATTAACTGCTATTAATCAAGTTTACTTAGGGAATAGTCACTGCTATTAATTGCATCAGTAGCATGGGATCTTCTAGGTGTTTGGGTAATTGCCAGGTTCTTGTGGCCTGGTTTGGCCTCTGTTGGAAACAGGATGCTGGGCTTGATGGACCCTTGGTCTGACCCAGCATGGCAATTTCTTATGTTCTTATGTTCTTATGTTAGTTACATTTGACGGGATTTAGTTTCCAAGAGTAGAATGTACATGGGTGCAGGATTCTCCCAGATTTTTTGGACTGGAACAAGAGTTTCCACTGCTGTGCTAGATGCATCCATCTCAACCACAATTGGTTGGGTGGGATCTAGATGCACCAGGAGAGGAATTAATGAATTGAAAGCCTCCTGATGTTTTTTGTCCAGATGAAAGGGGTTTCCTTTTGAATAAGAAAGTTCTGGGCATGGTTGTCATCATACATCCATTGATAAACCATATATAAAAATTTAGCAAATCCTAAGAACCACTGCATCCCTTTGAAGTCTGTTGGAGCCTTCATTTTGACTGCTATAATGCTCCTGGTGTCCACAATGAATCTGTCTGGTGAAATCATATGTATTCACAATGCAATCATTTGTTTATGAAATTCGCATGTCTCCAATTCTGCAAATAGACTATATATTCAGTATGAGTTATACAAAATCAAAATGTGATCTGAGTAGATGACCATGAACAAGTCCAACATGGCTCTAAAAACATTGTTGACAAAGTACTGGAGTAGGGGAGTAGCCTAGTGGTTAGAGACATGGGCTGAGAGCCAGGGAAGCCAGTCTTCACCCACTGATGCTTTTTGTGACCTTCAACAATTCACGTCATTGCCTCAGATTCAAAATTTAAAGGCAATTTTAAAAGCAATGCACATGCCAAAACTCTGGAGTTGCACGTGCATGTATCGCTTATTCAAGTTTGGTTGATTTTATAAACCTGCCACAATCACGCACAAGTATGGATGCACAAATATCTTGCATTGGGAAAAAAGGGATGGAATGGGGATGGGGCATGTGCATTCTGGGGCAGGGCCAAGAGATATGCATGTATATAGTGAAGCAAATGTGCTGCATCTGGTTCATTTCAGTGCAAATTTACTTCTGTTCTTGATCGGGTGTGTCTGAATAAAATTATTTATAGCCACATATCAACTACTTGAGGGGAATGGGTAAACTGGGGTGTGTGTGTGTGTGTAGGCTAAAGAACCAGGGGGTCTTGACCAAGGAATTGATTGGGCAAACTTGTGGATGAACTGGTTAAACTGGCTATTTCCTTCACACGTGCATGTTATAAAATGTCTTTACTTGTGCATGTAAATGCCGACCATTCCCTGCTGTGCATGTAAATGCTTGATATTAGGAGCACACATGGACACATTAAACCTATTTTATAATGTGTGCATACTCACGCACAGGATATAAAATTTCAGCATATGTGGCTATGCGCCTATATACATGTATATATGGGCACCTGTGTGCTCCTTTTAAAGTTACTGTCCCTGACTGCAATCTCTTTAGGACAGGAAAATACATATGGTACCTGAAAGTAACTCACTTTGAGCTCTGATTTAGAAAGGCAAGTAATTAAATCTAAAAAATCCAAATTCTGGAACATTGTAGGAGTGTTATGGAGTTCAAAGGGCAAGATCAGATAATCAAAATGTCCATACTGGGTTCAAAGAGCCATGGTTTATCATCCCTTTCTCTGATCCTGATCAGGTTTCATGCTCCTTCTCATTCCAGTTTTGTGAATATTCTAGCCAAACTGAGACATTCAAATAACTCATTAAATAACAGCAGCACGTATCTGTTGTGGGCAGTGATTGACTTAAATGCCCAGTAGAGACATGCATTAGGTTTTATTCAATTTCAGAGTTTGTGTGTGTAACTTTTTTCTGGGCATTAAATTGGATTTTGTTTGCGTAAATTGTACTGATGTACAATTTTATGCAGGTATAAAAGTTACACACAAACAAAATGAATAAAGCTGAATGCCAAATGTTTTTTGTATGCACATCTCTAATGACTAGTAATTCATGCATGCAGCAGAAAAAGACCAAATGGTCCATCTTGTTTGCCCAGCAAGTTTCTTATGGTAATAACATGTGGGTTACCCCCATGTTAAGGATAGTAAAACTTACAATCAAAACCAAGCAAAATGTCAAGCCCATAACAAAATTACTGTTAGCAACATTTTTACATGGTGAGCAGCTTTCCTGATAATTCAGACAATGCTGCTTGAACTTGCTTTGCTATTGGACTTGGACGAGGAAGCAGGCCTGTGCTTCTATGGCCAAGTCCATTATGGCATGCATGTATTGAACCATCTTTCTTCAGAAAATAAAAGATGGGAACACCAAAACGTGATGGGGTTAGATAAACCCTCTCTCTAAGTTTTCCTTAAGCTAAGCACAAAAACTCTTCTGTTTCTGATAAAGCATAGATTCTGCTAAATGGATTTTCTGCCGCTGGTTGGAGATCGGTTGGGCAATCATATGGCCTGTATACTGGAAGGACACCCGCATCTCTTATCAAATGCATCCTGGAAATCTGCATCCTTATTGGGAAGTTTTACTACTGTATTGGCCACTGTTACCCAGAGTTTCTTTGGGTTGGTAGGGGTCTGATATTTGGACACTGCCCAGTATCAAGTTCAGTAAACAGTTTTGCCAACAAAAATTAGTTGCAAAATATATTTGCCTGGTTTTCCAAGCAATGTTTGGATCATCTCCCATGATGTACTTATTACACAGAAATTCATGTAATGAACGTTGTCATAATCATATGCAAATTTCTGTTCTAAAGAAGGCAAACAGGTATCATTAAATGTTCACAGCGCTCCATGTTCATTGTAACAAGCGTCAAGCAGTACTTTAAACTGCTCCTAGCTGCTGTAGTACTTACTGTAATTTTTAATGGTCTTAAAGAAGCAATTTGCTATAAAAGACATACTTATGCTCCACTGCACTAAATTCCATTATAAGTAATTGCCAGAGAAATTGTCTGCCATTAACATCTGCATGCTAAGTATTCGGGCAGACATTAATAGATCCACCCATGCATTACTGTGTGTGAATTCTATGATGCAGCACACAAACACACTCTCTATTCACACCACAGGCAGAACTTTGAAATTTAAATCTAACTCTGAAAGTCTGTTGGAAAAAAACTTTGTGTGTTTCATGCTGTTTGGGGGTGGGGGGTTGATTTTCAAAAGAGCCTGCTCAGATGCCAAGTCTATGGGTACTTTGCACCTGCAAACTTTGGAAATCGTTTTCAGAGGATAAGTCCGTGTGACCTGTTCCTTTCAGAATTGTCCGCAGGTACAGCTGGCCCATGGACATTGCACCAGTTTTATTTATTTTTTTTTTTTGTGTGTGTGGGCTAAATGTAGCTGAGAAATGGCATGTGTATATTTGAAAATGGAATGTGCATTTTCTGTTAACAAATCCTGCCCCTGGGAATGCCTCCCCTTAACCTGGAGCTATGGAACCTTGTAGGTCCTTTTAGCTAGATTAAGGGTGGGGAATGTTCCGACAGTCCTCTTAACCAGGGTAAATCAATGTTTATCCAATATTTAATCAATACTTTTGAAAATTGTCCTCTTCATGAACCAATATATACATTATGGGGGAGGGGGGGGGCAGGGGGAGGAGGATACCTCCTTCATACCTGGGAGCTTTCTTGGTGAAGTGTATTTCGTGGAGGATTGATCTTCAGGAGAGGTTCACGGAAGAAGGAAACTATCCATCAGAAGAGATGTCTTATAAGACTTCTTGTCTAAAATAGGAGTTGAGACAGAAGCTCAGCCAAGTGCAAGAAGCTGTTCAAGGAGAGGAGGATAGCTCTCCTACAAAACAGGAACGGTCCTTGCCCCATGGAGTAGATCTGTCTGGGAGAGGGTGAAGTTTTGGAAAGAGTCTGGGTTTGCTTTGTATTGATTTTTTATTGGACTTCTTGCAGAGTGGTGCGCTATTCACTGGTGTATTTGTACTTTGGACTTTGTGTTGCCCATCTTCAGTGCCAGTAAAATAACATTTTTTGAACAACAATCTTGGAGTCTGAGTGGTGTTTTAGTGTTGATTAGACTAATGAGTGGAGGAGCCCCCAGTAAGAAGAAATACTAAGGATCTTGAAAATGAGATCTTTTACCACCTGTGTGGGAACCCTGGGAGGTCATGGGGCCTGCTGTAGACTGTGAGCCTCCTCATGAACCCTTGTGCCTGGGACCGAATCAGGACAGGGGCTACACATGTAAGTTTACTTTGAATATTATCCCAGCAAAATTACAAAGAAACATAGAAATGACAGCAGAAAAGGACTAGTGGTCCATCCAATCTGCCCAGCAAGCTTCCCATGATATTATCGGCCTCGCTGTGTAGGTTACCCTACATCGGTCTGTGCTGCTTGACATGCTTTGCTTATGGGCTTGGCCATAGAAGCAGTTCTGTGTTTTTTCCTTAATGTCTGAGCTCAGTACCCGAGTCTATAAAAACGTCGTGGCTTGTGTTGGTTGTCTCTGAATCCGAATTCCTCTTTCCCTCCACCCCCCACCCCTTCCGTTGAAGCAGAAAGCAATGTTGTTGTTGCATCAAAAGCATCAAGGCTTATTGGTTAAGAGTAGTAATCCCATGCCTTCTGTTAAGGGTAGTAACTGCTGTCCTGTGCAGTTATCCCCATGCTCATCAGTTCCTAGATGGTAAAAGTTGGGGCCCTTGTTGGTTGATGTCTGAATCCATTTCCCCTTTTCCCCCTGCTATTGAAGCAGAGTTGGAGTTGGATCAAAAGTATCAAGGCTTATTGGATAAGGGTAGTAAATTTGCACCAGCAAGTTACCCCATGCATGCTTTCTTTGTTTCATTTAGGACATAATTTTCTAAAGGGCCGTTCTGGTGAGTAAACCACTACTTTGCCATGGACTTCATCCTGCCAAGTTTGGGAGACATGTACCTTGGCAAATACCAGCATCTATTTAGAGTTTGGAATATTTTCTCATGGTCAGAAAGTTTGAGCAAATTTTGATGATATTTAGAAAATGCCATGCAAAACCATATGAGCTATGGAATAGGCTTTAGGCTTCACAGATGCTCCACCTATGTCCCCTACTCTGTCCCATGACTGCAATTTCTGAGTTTTTCTGCCAGATTCTCAGAAGGAATGTTGCGTTCCACATTACTGATCCTAGAGTGAATACATTTACAATAGGCCACCTTGGATTTTCTATAGTATTATTGAAGTCCCCTTCCCCCCATGGTTGAAGATGTAGTATCGAGCCGCGTGACCAAAAGTCTATATTAAATGTAAACAAAAGCTATGGTTATGCATAAATAAATATTTCTGTTGCCTCCAATGGAAAGTGTATAGTCTCCAAGTGCAGGCTGAAATGTTACTTGCTTCGAAATTTATACTTCAAACAAGATGCTGTGATGGGATCCCTCCCTGACCTCCATAAATCCCTCTTGCTTCAGTCACTGGAAGCACTACGAAGCAGCCAAGGAGCAAGACAGGGACACATCATTTTGGTGCCGAGTGTGCTGGCAATTTATTTACAGTGATTTACAGCTATTGCTTTGATCTCCTTAAGTAGGCAATAAACATAAAATAATAATAATTAAAAAAAACAACCCTACTTCTTCATTCTGGAGCCAAGCTACACATTTGATTGCTTTGTCCTGCCATTCTCTGAATCTTTCTCGACAGTTTAATTTACTTATTAGAATTTGGTTGAGAATTTCTTCCTTCCACACTGAAGATACAGTGCTTCCAATCGCAGTAGCCCACAGGAGCAGGAACACTCTGTGCCTTTTCTGTTAACCTGCTTCCGTCGCAGTTTTCATACTAGACTCTCTTTTCCTGTCTACTCTTATCCGGCTTGCAGGAGCACACTCCGAGCTCTTCCAGGCTCTCCAGAATCCCCAGTTACCTTTGGGAGTTTCTTCTCTGGCAGGGGCGGCTCAAGGCAATATGCTGCCTAAAGAGAAGGATAAAATAGCACCCCCTCTGCCCCCAAGGGACGGCACAGGTCAAATCACTGAGGGGGCCAAGGGGAGGTCCTCTTGGAGTCTGGCCCTTTTGGTGAATTAAAATGCTGCAGAAGGGGGGAAAGCATGTGTGAAAGCATGTGTCAGTAGGAGAGGTGTGGGAGATGGGTGAATAGTGGGAGTCTGTGAAAGGGTGTTAAGCGCTCGCTCCCTCCCCCTCTCCTACTGACACATGCTTTCACACATGCTGTCTTACACACTCCCTCCCGTTCTGTCTCTTCCATTCCTCACATCACCTTTCCCCTCCTCCTTTCTTCCATTGCCTCCCTTCCCTCTCACCACAATACCCACCTTTACCTCTCTCAGCCCTTGATCTCCATTCACCCCTCCCCTCATTCACTCCCTCTCACCCCAGTTTCCCACTTTTCCCCCCTCTTTCACTCCATTTCCTTCATTCACTCTCTCTGTGCCCCTCTTCCATCCTCACCTAGTGGACGCTGGTTCTTCTTCGGCTATTGGGGTTTTTGGCATCTCCGCCAGCCACTGACTTTCCTGGTAGAGCCACAGACTCTTCTTTGGCTGGCGGGGCCTGGCCTCCCCGGCAGCTCCTGTCCTTCCTGGCAGGGCCGCTGGGTTGTAATTTGCTGGTGGGGTCCAGCCTCACCGCCAGTGCGGCCGGCACGCAGTGCTGAGAACAGAGTGCAGTGTGAATTTATCTTCCTGCCAGTGGGGGGGGGGGGGGTACAAGCCTCCATCGGCATGTCAATAAATCATGCCGCAGCGCAGGACTCTTTTTTTTTTTGCCTGTGGGAGGGAGCGAGCATGTGTGCAAGTAGGAAAGGGGGGGGGGGGGGAGAAAGTTGCTTGGGGAAATCACCTCACCCTGCCTAATGACAGAACCACCCTGATCTCTGGTTACTCTCTTTCCAGAGATTCTGTTCTGCTTCTTAGCTGGTTTTTCAATTTGCAGTTATCCAGCAGGGAATTAATTACCTTCTAGGTACTTCAGACCAGGCTGTTAGCCTGCAGCTGGCTGAATCAACTACAGTATATATGGAAAATATTTTGAATATGCTGAAAAATTGTAAAGGGATTTGCCCTATAGCTTGTTTTTAATTGGAAATTTCTAAACAGGGGTGGATTGTAGGAAAATATCAGCCCTGGGGGATTTTTTTTTTAAACAGGCCCATGTGATTCAATGACTCCCAAAAGCACATCAAGCTGACCCTAGAGAGGTACATTATGTGACCTGGAACACATATGCATCTACTGTCAGACTTGAGCCAAAAAATCTCCAACACCAGGGATGCTTACCTCTTCCCCAAATTCATACTTACCTTCACCCAATCCTCAAATTCCTGCTTTAATCCCCCAAGCTCCCACACCAGCTTTTTTTTTTTTTTTTGCAGGTAACCTTAATTTACCTACAGACTACGACTGCTGTATTCAGCTGCTGGGTTCTGCAGCACTTTGTTGTCCTGGTGATACTGGGAGAGCTGCAATGTGATGGTCCCTGCCAGTCCCTCTCTCCTTCACAGCTTTTTTTTTTTAATTATCTGGATTCACTGAGGCCAAAACCCCCCCTCAGTTTCTTGTCCCAGGGCAGTGCTGTTTTCAGTCACAGTGCTGCCTGCCAGGGCTTGCACAATCTTACTTTCCCTTCTTCCATCTCTGAGGCTACAGGTTGCAGTTTCAACAGGATGGGAACAGAGCTTTGTTACTGAAGGACTGGCAATAGACTGCTTTTTTTTTCTCCCTAGGAAGGGCCCTGGGGCTGAGACCTCATCTAGTTCGTAAAAAAATAAAAAGAGGTGAGAGAGGCAGGAAGGCGGCTGGAGTCAGGACACTGCAGCTCTGACTGGAGCATCAAAGAGAGGCAGGCCAAAGGCAGGCAGTGCTCTGACTGGAAAACAGAGCAGCGTTTCATTTTTTTTTTCAAATATTTGCAGCAGGCAGGGGTCATCAAGATGCTGGCTTAACTGCAACAAGTACCAGCCTGCCTTTTTTTTCCCCTCCGAAATTGAAGCCCAGCACGTCTGCACACAAAGACAAGGAGTTAACTGCTAGTGCAGTTGAGCCACAAGGAAAGCAGAGGAGTCGGAGAGGAAATGGCACGTAACCAACCTAACCGGCCCACCGGGGCATGCCTGATCCCCCCGTTAGAAACAGGGGTGGTTTGGCCTAAGTAAAATAAACAACACAATACCATTCATTTTTTTGTATTTATTTATTTATTTTTAGTTTTTATAAACCGACGTTCCTGTATAAAATACATATTTCATAGTATGTTTTTAAATATTAGTATTTAAATATTAGTATTTCTAGTATGTTTTTAAATAACTGTTACTAGTAATAATCCACACATTTTTCATGGCTTTTCAAAGTACATAAAGCTTCCAAGTGGGGAACATAAAATAAAAGGGGCCTGATGTATATTTCTTTGAACCCACCAGACTCTGTGGTAAACTGGACTCAGCCCAGAGACTAAGGACAATGTTTTCTCATACTGGGCAGGGAAAAATACTAAAATTCTCTTTCCCCGCTGTGGCCATCTGACTGCACTCTTACATCCCAAATTTTCAATCTTCTGTAATGACCCTTTGGGTCATTAATGTGGATAAGTGCAAGGTGATGCATATAGGGAAAAATAATCCATGTTATAGTTACACAATGTTAGGTTCCATATTTGGTGCTACAACCCAAGAAAGAGATCTAGGCGTCAAGTGGATAACACATTGAAATCGTTGGTTCAGTGTGCTGCGGCAGTCAAAAAAGCAAACAGAATGTTGGGAATTATTAGAAAGGGAATGGTGAATAAAACGGAAAATGTCATAATGCCTCTGTATCGCTCCATGGTGAGACCGCACCTTGAATACTGTGTACAATTCTGGTCGCCGCATCTCAAAAAAGATATAATTGCGATGGAGAAGGTACAGAGAAGGGCAACCTAAATGATAAAGGGGATGGAACAGCTCCCCTATGAGGAAAGACTTAACAGGTTAGGACTTTTCAGCTTGGAGAAGAGACAGCTGAGGGGGGATATGATAGAAATGTTTAAAATTATGAGAGGTCTAGAACGGGTAGATGTGAATCGGTTATTTACTCTTTCAGATAATAGAAAGACTAGGGGGCACTCCATGAAGTTAGCATGTGGCATATTTAAAACTAATCGGAGAAAGTTCTTTTTTTACTCAACGCACAATTAAACTCTGGAATTTGTTGCGAGAGGATGTGGTTAGTAGGGATGTGAATCGTTTTTTGACGATTTAAAAAATCGTCCGATATATTTTAAAACGTCAAAAATCGTTAGAGGGACGATACAATAGGAATTCCCCCGATTTATCGTCAAAAATCGTAAATCGGGGGAGGTGGAGGGCGGGAAAACCTGCACACTAAAACAACCCTAAAATCTACCCCGACCCTTTAAAATAAATCCCCCACCCTCCCGAACCCCCCCAAAATGTTTTTAATTACCTGGGGTCCAGTGGGGGGGTCCCGGTGTGATCTTCCACTCTCGGGCCACGGCTGCGTTAATAGAAATGGCGCCGGCGCTACCTTTGCCCTGTCATATGACAGGGCAAAGGTAGCGCCGGCGCCATTTTGGTTCCTGTCCCCCGACGTCACGAGCGCAGGAGATCGCTCCCGGACCCCCGCTGGACCCCCAGGGACTTTTGGCCAGCTTGGGGGGGCCTCCTGACCCCCACAAGACTTGCCAAAAGTCCAGCGGGGGTCCGGGAGCGACCTCCTGCACTCGGGTCGTATTGCCGTATTGCAAAATGGCGCCAGCCTTATGGCCATACGGACGGTGCCATTTTGCAATACGGCAATACGGCCGGCGCCATTTTGCAATACTCGGACCATGTGACAGGGTATCCGTGCCATTGGCCGGCCCCTGTCACATGGTAGGAGCACTGGATGGCCTGTGCCATTTTTAAAGATGGCGCCGGCCATCCAGTGCTCCCTCCATGTGACAGGGGCCGGCCAATGGCACGGATACCCTGTCACATGGTAAGGGCAAAGGGCCATCGGCGCCATTTTGATTAGTGGCAGCCGACGGCCCGGGAGCGGGAGATCGCTCCTAGGACCCCCACTGGACCATCAGGTACCTGTAAAAAGTTTTTGGAGGGTCATGAGGGTGGGGGAAGCTAAGGGATTAGTTTTAAAGGGTCAGGGTGGGTTTTTTGTTTATCGGCTCGGGCGCAGCCGATAAACAAAACCGCGATCGGGCCGGACGAAAAAAAAAACATGATGTGAATCGGAACCGGAATCAGAACCGATTCCGGTTCCGATTCACATCTCTAATACCAATTAACCTTGAATATCCTTTTGTGCTTTTTTGTAAACCGTTGTGATGGTGATTTAACTTAACGATGGTATAGAAAAGTTTTTAAATAAATAAAAAAAAAATAAACATGTTGGTTAAAATCTCCTTGCAACCCCATTCTGCAGAACACAAATGGTCTTTTTCTATCTTTTCTTTCCACTCAGCAGAAGAATTTTGCTAAAGAAGTGTTTATCAGTGTGTCTTGCATCCAAAAAATGTTTTCTAAAAAGATTTCACAAAATTGAGAAACTGTATGACAGTGGTGCAAAGACAAATTTCATATTTTAGAATATGCTGTGGGATGCTTATAAAAAAAACAGTGTTGAGTATGAGTCACCAGGACTGAAATCTGCATAAAGCTTTTTAATCATCAATCTCCAACTAAAGAGTCTTTTAATATTTTTATGTTTTTTTAAAACAATTGTCCTCAGAAGCTGATCATGTCTACCATGCCTACCTATTTTACTTACTGGTGAATTTTAAAAGTCCCGCGCACACCAAAGCCGAGAGATATGTGAATATGTCTTGTCAGCGCACGCCATGCGGATTTAAAAAGGCGCCCATATACATGCGTATCCCCAGGTATGCACACAAGTGAGAGGGCCCAAAAAAGGGGCGGGGCATGGGAGTGGTCTCCCTCTCACAAACAAGAGCACATGCTCCCAGACTCTCTCACACATACACACTCCTTCACAATCTCCTCATATAGAGGGCAAGGGCAGGATATGGGCATTCTGGGACTTTAACATGAAATGTGCACATATTTTCGGGCACAGCCACGTGCCGGGGTCCCCTGCCACCTCATTTTACTACTGCTACGGCTGGCGTGTATGTAACAAAATGAAAAAAAAAAAGACACTAGGCTAGTCAGCGGGGTTTTAAGGATTGGCGCTAACAGGGGGAAAGGGAGGGAAATAACCTAGGGGGGTTTGGAAATCCTATAACTTTAATTGGGCAAACTAGGAATGAAGTGGGAAAACTAGTAATGGCGGTGGCATGCATCCCTTATAAAATTCCCTCACTTACACGGTAGAGGTGGCATTTGCTTGCACATGCGAACGTTCTTATGAAATTGTGTGCACATGTATGCGCACACAGCCTACTTTATATCATGCACTCGTATATTATAAAATGGCCACGTCCTTTGGCGCAAGCCAGCATCCACTCAAACATGTGCCCCCATATCAAAGTTATCATCTTGTAGTCTACCTCATATATGTATGTCATGTCCATATGTATCCATTACTCATGCACCAAATGCCTTGTTGCTTTATGTAATCCATCTTGGGCCTACCTTTAGGAAAAGGCAAAATATCAAATGCTTATAAATAAACAAACAAGGACTCGGTACATACAGCATAGGAGCCAGTGTTCAGCATCTATTACTGCCCAGGTAAATTCCCAAAGAGAAAAGTCAGTTCATTTTAAAGCTTCTAGGCAATAGGCATCATGATGTTCTATCTCCTGTATGCACTTTTAATGCCTTTACAAGGATAACCTCTTTGCAGGAAATGATCACCTGGAGGCCAACAAATAGAATATTTGGCTACATGCTGTTTTTGCTGGTATATACAGCTTTGTTCTTAATTCCTATTGCAGATGCTTTCAAAACACAGGTCTGTGTCAGGTGTTTGAGTGCTGGAGCCATTCTGTTACTGATGTTAACAGATTGATGCTACCTTGTAACTTATATTTCACTGTTTTCTATTTCCTTTCTCTGTTACTTCAACCTTGTGTGTTTGCTGGATAATTCAATACAACATGGCACTCATTGACTAGTAGCTTTCAGTTGTCTTTATTTCTACATATGAACCATGGGGTCAGAAGTATCTGAACCTGTATTGCTTCCCTACATCTGTAGCAGCGAGTTTCCAGAGTACATTTTGCTGAGGAACTATGAACAGAAGGCAAAGCTTACAGTGATATTGAGTACCTTAGGATTGCAAATGCCCTCCTATGGACGCTGAAGTATGAGATGGTTTCTGCACCATGACAGTTGCTAACAGCATTCTGACCCTCAAAGGCATGAAGGTTATTAGTTGACTTAAATAGCAATTGGGAAAATTTCAAGACATTTTGAAGATTATTCCCTAGCCTCAGGCTTAAATGAGAAGTCAGCTGAGGCAGCTACATTGAAAAGGGTGATGTGTACTGAATGCCGTCATGTTTATAAGCACAATTTGAACTTTACAGAGGAACAGAGAGAGGATACAAAAGCCATCCTTGTTGCATTGGAAGCCTATTTCAGGCCTGCAAAAAGTGTAATATATGAAAAATACATATTTGGCTGCTATAAACAAGAGGAGGGTGAATCTAATGACACATTTATCACATATCTGAGAGAGAAAGCAGTGACGTGACTATTAGGGATCTACATTAATTTGAAATTAAATAGGAAGACTTGCGGTTATTTATAGCAGGCTGAGAAGCCACGCTTTGGAAGAATTCTTTAGAGGTTAATTTTTATCAGCATTGTTTGGGGCCCAAAATTACATTTTTAGCTTTAAGTGGCCTTCAGTTCTGATTGGTTACCTTATGCTCAAACCTAGAGGAAGAAATACATTTTTTGGTCAGAAATATGACAACTAAAATTACAAGGCCTGCACGAGAAAAAGGTAAGTTCATGGAATCCAAGATGGCATCAGAAGCTGAGAGAGCTCTTTTCAGTATTAAAAAAGAGATGATAAAAGAGATCTCCAAAAATGTATCTGCAGTTCTAGCAGACAGATTAAGCAAGTTCCAGTCATCGCTTGATGAGATTAGAGATGGGTTTGAATGGCAGGCTACTCAAATATGTGACTTGGATCAATGAGTAGCTGCACTGGAAATTTTGACTGGGAATATAGAGAGGAAAATTGAGGTATTGAAAAGAGTACGCTTCACTAATGGATAGAAAGAAGACCAAGAAAATCAAGGGAGGAGAAGTAACATACACACTAGTCTTCCTAAGTCTGTTAAAGATTCTGAACTTCTCCAATTGGTCAAATATGGTTACCTAAAAACTTGGGCTTTTCCTTGGAGACAGAGCCCATCATGGTGGAACGGGCACACATGATGGGAATTTTACAAGGAAAGCTCATCACGACCATGAAAGGTCATTGCCAGGATCCTAAATTATGCAGATAAATTGAAAATTTGGGAGCATCTAGGAAGAAAATAGACCTACAAAATGCCTACTATTCAATATAGCAGCATTCGACACCATAAACCACAATATCCTCATCACCCGACTCAGTGAAATAGGTATAGCTGATACCCCTCTGTGCTGGTTTGAATCTTACCTTCAAGGTAGGCAATATAAAGTCAATTTTGGGAACAAAGAGTCACAACTATATAATATAAACCATGGAGTACCGCAAAGATCTGCCCTATCCTCTACCCTTTTAATATATACATCCTCCCCCTCTGTCACCTCCTGTCAGAACTTGGCATCTTGTACTTCATCTATGCTGATGATGTACAAATCGTCATCCTCATTACTGACTCGCTTAACAATGCCCTCAAGAAATGGGATATGACCCTTACAAACATTAGCGCACTCCTTACCAGCATTAATCTAGCCATCAATACTGACAAAACAGAAATTATGATAATCTCCCCCAATAAAGGCAACAACATGGAATCTTCCACACCCTCTCTACTCCCTTCGGTCACCTCTACGCAAAATGTCAAAAACCTTGGAGTCAAAATAGACAACCATCTTAACTTTAAAAAACACATCAATAATACTATAAAAGACGGATACTTCAAACTGCACACTCTAAAAAAACTGAAACCCCTCCTATATCAATGTGATTTCCGTACGGTGCTTCAAACCCTCATATTTGCTAAAATTGATTACTGTAACGCCCTCCTGTTAGGCCTAGCCAATTCCACCATCTTACCACTACAAATGTTGCAAAATGCTGCTGCGCGCATCCTCACTAACACACGAAGATCAGAACATATCACTCCCATACTCAAAGATTTGCACTGGCTGCCTGTTGCTCAAAGAGTCACTTACAAAGTACTATCATTAATACATATAAGACCCTACACACTGAAAATATGACCTAGCTCAATAATGCCATACATTTCCACAAACACTCCAGAACCCCTAGAGCACAACATGCAGCCACACTCCACACACCCTCTCACAAAACTATCAGACTCGACACAACTAGAAAATGTGCATTTGCCATAGCCGGCCCCTCTTGCTGGAACAGTATGCCACCTGATCTTCGACAGGAATCATGCCTGAAAATATTCAAGCAAAAACTCAAAACATGGCTATTCTTAAAAGCCTTTGCATAAAGTGCCCCAAATCGTTTTTCAGCATTTCCACCATCCCCCCCTTAGCTTCACAACTCCATAGGCATTTAACCTGACATCTTTTAATTTCCCTCATCCTCCTGCCCCTCCCTAGCCCCACCTTCGCAATGTGCTGCATGTCATTTCCCTACTACTTAACTTTCCTCTCTTGAAATGTTCTCTCCTTTGAAGAATTTATTTCTTCTACAATTTGCCATGCTTATTTTCTCACGTTTCTCCTTGCCCCCCCCATGCATTTACCACTCGATTAAGTTCTGTAAATCAGGTACTATACTTCTGCGTTCTCTAAAGTACTCCCAATAATATCTCTATTATAAGATATTAGGGATGTGAATCGTTTTTCAACGATTAAAATTATCGTCCGATAATGTTTATATCGTCTTAAATCGTTATAGAACACGATACAATAGAAATTCTAACGATTTATCGTTAAAAATCGTTAAATCGTGTTAGTGCGCACTAACTCGAGTTAGTGCGCACTAACGGGGAGTTAGTGCGCACTAACTCGATTTAGTGCGCACTAACTGAAAATGATACAAATAAACACTTTCCAGGTCACTGAAGGTCAGTTAGGAATGAATATGTGTTCCTATTGGCTGGCTGCCCTCTTATCTATTGATATTACCAAGGTTACCACTGAGGTGATGGTTGGGGGGATGGGAAATGGAACTGGAAACTAACGAACACCAACAGAAAATGAAACAAAGTGTTCACACTTCCCAGGTCAGTAAAGGTCACTTAGGAATGAATATGTATGTATGTATTCCTATTGGCTGGCTGTGCTCTTATCTATTGATGTTACCAATATGGTTGGGGGGATGTGAAATGGAAACAGTTGGAAGCTTGACAAAAAAAGTAATGTAATGATCAGCACTCACGTGACTAGAACTTGTTTGTTTATTATTTTTGTTAGCAGGCACCTGAAATGCTAGTGCATGTTGAATTTGCCAATCACTGTGCATTTTAGAAAGGTGGTCCTGGCTGGAACTGTACACAGTTCAAATATATGTAATTGATTGTTGGTAAGTGTATTTTTTAAGTAGACACACTGGCACCAGTATGTTTACTTTTCCTCCTACTTAACTCACTAGCTCAGCTTTGTAAGAAGGGCTTCTCTGCTTGTGTGTTGTTTTTGTTTGGTGTGAGGAGAGCAGAAACATCAGATCTTTATTCAATCTACTACAGTCATCTCTTACAGTGCCCTATCCCTATTAATACCAGGAGTGTTGTGATCTTCCTGCACACAGTGCCCTAACCCTGATACCAGTCTGAGACAGCTCCCTCCCTGCATTACTAGTGAGAGGCTGGCTTCACAGACAGGGGGGAGCTGCCTGACCCTCACTCCTGACTTCCCCCATGTCCCAGCTAGTGAATGGTGTGTGGGTGAGGGGGGGGGGAGGATGGTGAAGTCTGAGACAGCTCCCTCCCTGCATTACTAGTGAGAGGCTGGCTTCACAGACAGGGGGGAGCTGCCTGACCCTCACTCCTGACTTCCCCCATGTCCCAGCTAGTGAATGGTGTGTGGGTGAGGGGGGGGGAGGATGGTGAAGTCTGAGACAGCTCCCTCCCTGCATTACTAGTGAGAGGCTGGCTTCACAGACAGGGGGGAGCTGCCTGACCCTCACTCCTGACTTCCCCCATGTCCCAGCTAGTGAATGGTGTGTGGGTGAGGGGGGGGGGGGGGAGGATGGTGAAGTCTGAGACAGCTCCCTCCCTGCATTACTAGTGAGAGGCTGGCTTCACAGACAGGGGGGAGCTGCCTGACCCTCACTCCTGACTTCCCCCATGTCCCAGCTAGTGAATGGTGTGTGGGTGAGGGGGGGGGGGGGAGGATGGTGAAGTCTGAGACAGCTCCCTCCCTGCATTACTAGTGAGAGGCTGGCTTCACAGACAGGGGGGAGCTGCCTGACCCTCACTCCTGACTTCCCCCATGTCCCAGCTAGTGAATGGTGTGTGGGTGAGGGGGGGGGGGGGGAGGATGGTGAAGTCTGAGACAGCCCCCTCCCTGCATTACTAGTGAGAGGCTGGCTTCACAGACAGGGGGGAGCTGCCTGTCCCTCACTCCTGACTTCCCCCATGTCCCAGCTAGTGAATGGTGTGTGGGTGTGGGGGGGGGGGTGGATGGTGAAGTCTGAGACAGCTCCCTCCCTGCATTACTAGTGAGAGTCTGGCTTCACAGACAGGGGGGAGCTGCCTGACCCTCACTCCTGACTTCCCCCATGTCCCAGCTAGTGAATGGTGTGTGGGTAAGGGGGGGGGGGGGGAGGATGGTGAAGTCTGAGACAGCTCCCTCCCTGCATTACTAGTGAGAGGCTGGCTTCACAGACAGGGGGGAGCTGCCTGACCCTCACTTCTCCGGGGTATTGTGATCTTCCTGCACACAGTGCCCTATCCCTGATACCAGGGGTGTTGTGATCTTCCTGCATGCAGTGCCCTATCCCTATTAATACCAGGAGTGTTGTGATCTTCCTGCATGCAGTGCCCTATCCCTATTAATACCAGGAGTGTTGTGATCTTCCTGCATGCAGTGCCCTATCCCTGATATCGGGATGTGTGCAAGAAGATCACAACACCCCCGGTATCAGGAATAGGGCACTGTGTGCAGGAAGATCACAACACCCCCAGTATCAGGAATAGGGCACTGTGTGCAGGAAGATCACAACACCCCTGGTATTAGGGATAGGGCACTGTGTGCAGGAAGATCACAACACTCCTGGTATTAATAGGGATAGGGCACTGTGTGCAGGAAGATCACAACACCCCTGGTATTAGGGATAGGGCACTGTGTGCAGGAAGATCACAACACTCCTGGTATTAATAGGGATAGGGCACTGTGTGCAGGAAGATCACAATACCCCTGGTATCAGGGTTAGGGCACAAGTTCTAGTCACATTGACTGATCACATTACTTGTTTTGTCAAGCTACCAACTGTTTCCATTTCCCATCCCCCATATACTGTCAGTAGGAAACTTGGTAACATGAATAAATAAGAGGGCAGCCAATAGGAATACATATTCATTCCTAAACTGACCTTAACTGACCTGAAAAGTGTCAAATTGTATCATTTTCAGTTAGTGCGCACTAACTCCCGTTAGTGCGCACTAACTCGAGTTAGTGCGCACTAATCGGAAAAAACGATTTTTAACGATTTTTTAACTAAAAAATCGTGCCTAAGACGATTTTCTTGCCCTGCCACACGATTTCTATCGTTAAGACGATATGGAAAACGATTCACATCCCTATAAGATATTATAAGATATAGTAACTAACTATTTAATACTAGTTTAGTCTATTTAGTTACCCCCTCCTTGTTTGCATTACCATGTATTACTCTGTTATTCGCTATTTCTTAGCGCTGTTATGAAACATTGTTAACTGTCATTCTCCCAAGTTGAACATTAATTGTAAAGCACTGCTGCTAACCTCTGTTTGTTCTAGCGTTGCTGCTAAACATTGTTGAATGTAAACCGCCATGATGTTACTAAACGAATGGCGGTATATAAAAAACTTCAAATAAATAAATAAAATAAATGTAAAGTTTCTGAAAATCACAAGGCACTCAGCCCAGTCTATTCCGAACTTTATTGTAAAGGCATATAATTTGCTCTCTTTCCCAGCCAAGTTAAGACTGGTATTTGAAGGAAAAACTCTGGTTTTGTATTTGAAAGTACAAATAGACAATTTTATGGAGAAACTGTAAGCTGTTTAATGGGACATATTTGCAAGGCCTCTTCTCTAAATTTAAAAATTAGGCCAAAGAAAAGAGAGCATTTTGAGGTCAAAAGGAGAAAATAACTGTTTCATCACAGTGGAGAGTTCATATGCCATTTTTGACAGACTGTCGGTTTGAAACAGAAGATTGAATATAGGGAATGTAACAATATATAAGCTAAAAAACAGTTTATCACCTCATCTGAAATTGTTAGATGGACTCTTGCCTTTATTTGTTTGTTGAAATTTCTTCTTTTCTTAAATGCTCAGATAGAGCAATGGACTGCTTCGACCTATTCTAATAAATATACAAACAAGCTTGGCAGAGTGCCATCAAATTAATCATCTCCAAAACTGACACGTCCTTTCTCTTTATATTAGGTGATGGACTAAGGATGCTTAACAGAAATATTTTTAATTTGGCCCGGAGAAGAATCCCCACAATCTTAACAGTTTAATCTCAGAGGGAGCATCTTTAGATCAAGAAATGTGGTAGAAGGCGCGGAAGATGCTATCCTTTGGAGCACTTTGTTTTGTTTGTTTCTTGTTTGTTGTGTTTTGTATGAGTAATATTGAGATGAATGTGTGTGCATTGGTATGGAAGGGGACTGATTGTTAAGTTGAAAGATACTGTAGGTGCATCACAGCATGTAAACCTATTATAGTCACTGCATCTAAACTGGGGCTGCATGGTCTCAGTGCAAAGTTGGATAACCAAGGTAAACATTATATTTTTATGATTTTTTCATGTCAGATTTAAATGCTTAAGGGTAGATTTTAAAGCGTGTGCATCCATGTGCTTGCACTACCTGGCGCACGCACATGGATGCACCGATTTTTATAACATACGCACACCGGTGCGCACATGTTATAAAATATGTGGGCCGCGCATACTGTAAGAAAGTCTGTGACCAAAGATAATTTCTGCAACAACTATACATACATGTGCGGATTTTATAATCTACGCACATATGTGCAGGTGGCGCATGCAAGGGGGGAGCATATGCAAAATTGCGCGGCGACAAGATCGGGCTCCCCCAGTTCCCTCCAATCTGTGCCAATTTATGAGTGGATTGGGAGGGAACTTTCCTACCCCCTACCTTAACCTCTCTTCCCCTTTCCTCCCCACCCTCTAAAACCCTTTTTAAAAATCTTTTACCTGTTGTGCAAGTTACTTCAGGGCCCAATATGAAGTAACTTGTGCGGCCGGCTGCTGGAGTGCGAGGCTCCAGGACAGCGAGGAATGGCGCTGTCCCGGACCGCCCCCTTTTGAGACCCTGGCACTTACACGCGTCTTGGAGTTTACGTACGTGCGCTGGGCCCATTTGAAAATGGGCCCAGTGCACGTAAGGCCTGGCCACGTGTAAACTCCAGGATTTAGTCGCGCCAGGGTTTTAAAATCCAGTCTTTATTCTTTTAGGAGGTAATTTTCAAAGAGTTAGGCACATACTAATTAATTAGTATATACTTAGGAGTATCTGGTATTGATACCTTACAGTAGATTACTTGATTTAACAAATATTTATTTTTTATTTTAAAAATTTACATGATGCATTATCTAAAATTCTGAGCAGCTCACAATAGAATGTTATGATACAAATTCATTAGCATTAGGGAGCAGATACAGACACTTATGATATAGCCAATTAGTTTATTTAACAGGACAAGTAAAAACAGTTTAATACAGTACAATTATTTCTTTTTTGTTTTTGGTTTAGTTGTTAGTTTCATGGTGCTACGCTGTGTAGTAAAGGATAATCTGAATTTATAAGTTCCATCTCTAAATCCAACTTTGCACTTAGTATTTACGCAATGCCAATATAATTAAGCCAGTATTCTCGCCCTTATCTGTCCTGTAAAGGTCCTGAGATCTGTCTCAACACCACGCCATGGGGTTATCCAGTGAAGCTCTTTATGGTGGATAACAAATAAAACCCAAAAGATGTCTCCATGAGTATGAAACAGAAACAGGGTAAAGATTTGGAGCAGGTAATGGGTCTGACATTCAGTCTTAACTTTCAAGTCACAGTTCTGTCAGTAAAGCTCTCAAAGCCAAGCTTTCTGGGTAATCTGTGAGGAAAGCCACCATCTGGGTAACCCAGAGTCTTTTTCTCTGATTCAAACCTCATTGAATATTTAGTTTCATAGGCTTCATTGTTGATCTGGATTGGATGTTGCCACCTCCTATAGACCACAGGATTGGAAGGATATAAATGATATCGTCTGAGTCCCAACACATTTATTTTATTTATTTATTTTCAAGTTTTTCTATACCGGTGTATGGACCAAACCTTCACATTGGTTCACAATCTTCACAACATACAATATATCAATATTCACATAACAATTGGTATATGTTATCAACATTCAATTAAAATAATAAATACTTCAATACAAACTCTAAAAGTCTATTACAACTAAAAATATTCAGATGTTCTCGTTCTCATGGAAAGCCTGTTTAAAAAGCCATGTTAACAATTTTTTAAATTCATACTGTCTTGATTCTAGCCTTAATTCTACATAGGAATGTGCCCTTGTGGGTTAATGAAGTTCAGAGAGTCTGTTAACAAACAGGTACTAGAACAATACCTATTTCATAGCTGGATGAAACGTTTTAACCAAGGACATGTTTTATAGTTCTTATCCAAGGTTCTCATTTGAGAGGTGATGACAACTCTGATATGGAAAAACAATCACAATCTCTTCTCTATATTTTTATTTTTTATTTTATTTATTTGATTTTATATACCGACAACCGTTTGCACATCGTGCCGGTTTAAAATCAATCTCATATGAATCAATATGAATCAATCTCATATGAATCAATATGAATCAATCTCATATGAATATGAATCAATATGAATATTCATATATCAATATGAATCAATCTCATATGAATCAATATGAATCAATCTCATATGAAGTCACCAAAATTAAATGGCTGCAGACTCCATGTTTGTGTTACTTAGCCCTGCACTTTTAGGTTCAGTCTGTGTGCATATCAATAGGCCTCAGTTCATGATGCACATCCTTATTTAGGGTCACTGGCATTTCTCCTACAATACGTGTATAAGTAGCCTGTGCTCATGTAATCTCTATTTTAAAAAAAGTAAAAAAATATGAGGTCACGTGATGTCATGAACGGAGTGAGATGTGAAGTTTCTTGCTCCGTACCGCCTTTCATCTCATCCATCTCCATTGACCTCTAATGTCATAATTTTTCGATTGGCAGGGATGCAAACGGTCTTTCACAACTAGGGCGCCTGTTCCAGGAATGTCAGCTGAGACATGAGAAAAATAAAGAGAAAGAGAAACCGTGGCCTTGTAACACCAAGATGGCAGGGGCACAAAAGCCGCATGAGGTTTCCTTACTTAATGGTGCTGTGGTTGCTGAATTAAAAGCAGCAGTGGTCGGCACCCTGGAACCAGAGTTTCAAAAATTGTGTGCCAAACTGATTGAGATGCAGGAACGCAGGGTTACCTATGAGACTCGCTTCAGGGAGTTAGAACAAAGGATTTCTGCCAACCATGATGCCATCATGGCTTTCGGGGCTGAAACAACAACCAGTGTAAAGACAGTGTTTAAGAAGCATGAAGATTGGCTTGAGGAGTTAGAAAATCGCTTCAGGTGAAACAATCTGAGGTTTGTCAGTCTCCCTGAATCTTTGGCAGGTGCTGGCCTCGCTGTTTTTTTTTCTTTAGAGTCTTGGCTAATCAGTGAATTGAGCCTTGATGGGGCATGGGGGTGCTGTGGATCGAGAGAGAGCACACCGGCTGGGGGCCCGCCGAGAGAAGTCGTAAAAACTATGGGGCAGATCCTAATAGAAGCATACGGGCATACTTTTGTTCGCGCAACCCTGCGCAAACAAGAGTATACCGGATTTTAATAGATATGCGCGTAGCCACGCGTATCTTTTAAAATCCAGGGTCGGCACGCGCAAGGGGGTGAACATTTGTGCACCTTGCGCGCACAGAACCCTGTGCGCGCTGCCCGTTCCTTCCCGCCTCCCCCCACCTTCCCCTCCCTTCCCCTACCTAACCCACCCCCCAGCCCTATCTAAACCCCCCCTACCTTTATTATAAAAGTTATGCCTGCTCGAGGCAGGCGTAACTTGCGCGCGCTGGGCAGCTGCTGGCGCGCGATTTCCCGGCCCGGGAGCAGTTTCAGAGGCCTCGGCCATGCCCCCGAAATGCCCCTGGGCTGGAACCACACCCGCGGCCCCGCCCCAGAACACCCCCGATGACGCGCCGTCCGCGACACGCCCCCAACACCCCCCCACAGGAAAGCCCCGTGACTTATGTGCATCCTGGGGCTTGCGCTCGCCGCCAAGCCTATGCAACATAGGCTCAGTGCGCGCAGGGGGTGGAAGGGGCAGCCTTTCGGGGGTTACGTTCGTATCTCATGCACGTACCCCTTTGAAAATCTGCCCCATGGGTGGTGATTGCAAGATTTTTAGACTTTGCATATAAAGTTGAAATCTTACAAGATTTATGATCGGGAAGGAAATTTTCCTATGAAGAAGAACATCCTGGTTTTTCAGGATTACTTTTCAAAACTCTCTGCTCTCCGGAGAGAATTCTCAGTGGAATGTGTTATGGTGGCCGGCTGCGGCGCCCCGCGGCCTACCACAGTCACCCGTCGAGCAGGTCCAGGCCTCTGCTGCTGCTCCGCTGTCCCGGGGCCTTCTCTTTGGTGCAGCAAAGGGCCTTTCCCGCCGCCGCTGTGCGGCCAGCTGCATCGATCTAGGTGTGCGCACGCGGCTCCAGCCCCCTCCTTAAAGGAGCCGTGTTGGAAGACCTTCCCGCAGGACCCGGAGGTACAAGGCCCCACTGGCCCTATTTAAGGCAGCCCCTGCTGCCCTAGCATTGCCTCAGCAACAGGTCTCGCTCTGTTAGGGCTACTAAGTTGCTCCGTGTCTTCCAGCCTCCATGCCTTCCTGTTCCTGGTCCCAGTGTCTCCGTTCCTGCCCTGCTCCTCCGTCCCTTCGGCTTGCTCCTTTGGTACCTGACCCGGCTCGTCTTTGGATTCCGCTTTTGCCCGCTGCCTGCCCCGACTGACTGCCTCTTCTTGGATTCTGCTCTCTCCACCAGCCCTGACTCTCGGACTATCTGACCTGCCTACATCTCGCACCTCCAGACCAGCTCACAGGAGACCCGCTCCTAAGTTCTGCCGGCCCCGGCACCCAAGGCCTCAACCTGCGGGGAATGAGGGCTTGTAAAGGTGAAGGTCCAGTTGGGTCTCCACCATCTACATCCACCTACTGATGTTGAGGGCCTATAGGGCCCCCCGAAAGGCAATACCAACCTCGCCTTGGCCAAGAGTCCACATCTCGATGCAACAGGTTGCACACGTTTGCATGGGCCTGAGATTTGCGCTTCTGTACTCCACTAAGCTCTGTGTGCAACTCCCAGAGGGAGTTTGTTGGTGCTAATCCGTGGCAGAAGCAGCAAGCTTGGCAGAAAATTTGGAAAAAAACAAGAAGCGTTTTTCTGCAAGTTAAGGACTTTTATGTTTTCTGGTTGTTCAGTTGAGTATCATGGTATGACTCTGGAATAGTACTGCTCTGTGTGACTGGGGGAGGGGATTTTCTTTTTATTTATTTATTTTAAAATCTTTTCTATACCGTCGTTAAGTTAAATACCATCACAATGGTTTACAGGAAGGCACATAAAATAATGATGATAAATGTATAGGAACATACATTCTAGAAAGGTGCCATTAAGATTCAGTTACATAGTTTTATGATCAATACTATTTGGTGAATGTGGTAAATCTTGTCCTTTTATACAGGTATCATTTTATTTACAAGTATAATTTTATAAGTTGTATATTTTTCCTCAACCTGGTTGATCTCTGCTCTGGATATTCAGATCTTTGGATGGCTCAGCTGGACTTTACCATGAACTGATGATTTTCTGGAGGTATCAAGCTCTGTATTGGGAACACTGATTTTTTTTTTCCCTTAAGGATCTCTGAAAGACATTGTTAGTTTCGGTAACCAATTTTTATGAAGCGAGACTAGTTAAGTTTCAGAGGTCTCTCTCTCTGGGTGATGATGACATATATGCTTTTCTGTACAGCTCCTCGAAGAGGGGTCTTGGAGATGGATGATGGTAGAATGATTGGGTTCAGGCAAACAAAGTGACCTTACGTTTTCTGGGTTTAGATTTCAGGGTTGATTGGGGGGGGGGGGGGGATATACAGTGGATTATAATTAAGTTCATAGGGTGAAATGATCAAAGTATGGCTCCGGCAGGATAGTGCAACAATGGGGGGGGGGGGGGGGGGGGGGGGGAGAAGATACACACACCCTAGCTGGGAGGTTGGTCGCCTTAAGTGGTTTTTCTTTATTTTATTCACATCAGTTTTAGGATTAGTCCTGGGTAAAAATACTATAAAATTAGTATCCTGGAATGTTTGCGGAATACACACTCCTATTAAGAGGAAAAAGATCTTTTCAGCTTTAAAGAAGTTAGCTGCTGATATAGTGTTTCTCCAGGAGACCCATTTAAGTGACTCCGAGCATTTGAAGCTAAAGAGGGAGTGGGTTGGGCAACTGCATTATGCCTCTGGTACGAATAAGTCTGCAGGAGTTGCCATATTACATAAAAATGTTTCATTACAGGTAACCCAAGAATTAAAGGATCCCCAAGGGTGCTACATCATTCTAATAGGTGAGCTGGGAGGAAAACAGGTTACACTCTGTAATCTTTATACTCCAAATATCTATGATCATTCTTTTTGTCAGATAATTCAGCGGCTGTTACCTATTACGGAAGGAATAGTGCTGGTGGGAGGCAATTTTAATCTCATTGCTGATTCAGAATTTGATAAATCACACCCCTCTAAAAGCTGGAAAATGGGTCTTTGGAAGGCTTGCCTTTTTTCCTTTCTGAACTGCAACTTATAGACCCTTGGCGCATTTTTCATCCTTTTAGAGAGAGATTTTACTCATTTGTCCAGAGTGCATGCCACATATTCTCGGTTAGACTATTTTTTACTTTCCCAATCTAGGGTTGTGCAAGTAGAAGCTATGGGTATTGGATGCATAACAATCTCTGATCTTGCACCTATCTGGCTTATGTTGAGTGGCTTGGAGGGGAAGCTATCCAATTTGGGGTGGAAATTCCCTTATTTGTACACAAATACTTCTTTTCAAGATTTCTTGAAAAAACGATGGGCAGATTATGAAACACATAATGGATGACACTTTGAGGATTCCCCAATCATTTCTTGGTATGCAGCTAAATCTGCTCTACAGTGGGACATTATTTCCATTTTAGCCTGGAGGAGATGGCCAATGGACAAACAAATACTAGTACTAGGAGACAGGTTAGCTTTTCAATATATATAAATGATCTAGAAAGGAATACGACGAGTGAGGTTATCAAATTTGCGGACGATACAAAATTATTCAGAATAGTTAAATCACAAGCAGATTGTGATGCATTACAGGAAGACCTTGCAAGACTGGAAGACTGGGCATTCAAATGGCAGATGAAATTTAATGTGGACAAGCGCAAGGTGTTGCATATAGGGAAAAATAACCCTTGTTGTAGTTGCACGATATTAGGTTCCATATTAGGAGCTACTACCCAGGAAAAAAGATATAGGCATCATAGTGGATAATACTTTAAAATCGTCGGATCAGTGTGCTGCAGCAGTCAAAAAAGCAAACAGAATGTTAGGAATTATTAGGAAGGGAATGACTAGTAAAACGGAAAATGTCATAAATCGTCTGTATCGCTCCATGGTGAGACTGCACCTTGAATACTGTGTACAGTTCTGGTCACCGCATCTCAAAAAATATATAGTTGCAATGGAGAAGGTGCAGAGAAGGGTAACCAAAATGATAAAGGGGATGGAACAGCTTCCCTATGAGGAAAGGCTGAAGAGGTTAGGGCTGTTCAGCTTGGAGAAGAGAAGGCTGAGGGGGGATATGATAGAGGTCTTTAAGATCATGAGAGGTCTTGAATGAGTAGATGTGAATCGGTTATTTACACTTTCCAATAATAAAAGGACTAGGGGGCATTCCATGAAGTTAGCTAGTAGCACATTTAAGACTAATCAGAGAAAACTCTTTTTCACTCAATGCACAATTAAACTGTGGAATTTATTGCCAGAGGATGTGGTTAGTGCAGTTAGTGTAGCTGGGTTCAAAAAAGGTTTGGATAAGTTCTTGAAGAAGTCCATTGACGGCTATTAATCAAGTTTACTTAGGGAATAGCCACTGCTATTAATTGCATCAGTAGCATGCAATTAATTGGTGTTTGGGTGATTGCCAGGTTCTTGTGGCATGGTTTGGCCTCTGTTGAAAACAGGATGCTGGGCTTGAAGGATCCTTGGTCTGACCCAGCATGGCAATTTCTTATGTTCTTTAAAGACAGTCATATATTTAGTAAAATTCTTCATGTATAAACTTTGGAAAGAATACTAGGAGACAGAGGAAACTAATTAAAAATGGTACTTTTACTTCTGAGAAACAACAACTTAAGGAAAGAGTGAGAAATAATGTCTGATGATAAATATTAATCATTACTGTCCTTAATTCTAGAGTAGGAACTTTAGTTAAAACTAAAAGATAAACCAGTTATCTTTCTCAGTCCACCAAGCCATCAAAGACATACACCTAGGGAACACAATAGTGGTGTGAAGAATCTCGGTGAAAGGGAGGTAGTTTTCTTTCTTTGATTTGTTTAAGGAGTAGGCTAGTTACCAAAAGAACAGTGGGAAGGTCCTTGTGGACAGGAGCTCCAGATACCAATCCCTAGCCACATTCCCAAGCTTTTCAAGCTAGAAATTGGAAAATGAACTCAGGTGGAACAAGGTTACCAATGCTCACAAGCACTGACCATGAGCCACAGACATAAGCAACACCAGCTTTCAGAGAGTGCGCATAAACAAACATAAACATACAAAAGGCCTAAGTAGACAGTAACATATAGGTGAAGAGAGAAGGAGAAGTAGGGAGAGAAAAAAGAAGGAAAGGAAGCATACACAAGGGAGTAGACAGAAGTAGAAAGAGACATAAAACAAGAAATGCATTCCTGAAAAGGAGAATCCTAAGTATCCATGTTCCTAAAGAAGAAAAAGGGGAAAAAAGCCCCACAAAGAATTAATTTAATGGTTTACAACACAGAAAAGCAAAGGCAGTAAAAGAACTATATTTAAGAAAGTTAAACTTACCTGATATTTATCTAATAAACTTTATTATCTAGTTCTATAATTTTCAAATCCTAGAGAATTGTTTATAATATTAATATACATGGTCTATATGAAATTTATCTTGATTTAATAGAAAGTAATTGCTAACAAAATTGTTGTCTTAAAGAAAATTGTTTTAATCAGTTACACTCAAAAGGAGGTTTTTTTCGAAAATCCTGAGAGAATCAGAGGCTTTAGCAGGGAAACGTGAAATTTGGGCGCTAGCCAGCAGAAGCATCAGGAGCTTTTAGTGATTATGCAGTGGGACCCCTGTTTTATGCTTATAGATAGAAGCAGCCTTACTGCTAATGCCCCCTTGGGCTCGACACCCAGGGCTGCGAACCCCCTTGATCCCCCCCCCCCCTTGTTTTTGTCCTGAGTTCACGTATCCAATATGCGATTGAGTTCATCAGTTTTGGGATCCTTTTGGAATCCTTGAATAGGGAAATATTCCTTTTTACCCCATCTGGTGATAGAATGTGTTATAGCAAGGTGCCTTTTAGCTGTAATAGGAACAGACTTTCCTCTTTGGGAGTTCACCTGGGCCGTGTTAGAGTGGTTTAACTCTGGTTTATGTACTGTTTTATATATTGAGCCCTCATTGCATGATTGACTTTATAGGACAACAGTTTTCACATTTTTGTGACCTGGCAGTTCTCTACTGCTCCTTTCGTCCTCCAGCTCAAATGGAATTAAGCCTAGGATCTGGAAACCTGAGCCTTCATTCTGAACTATCTGGGGATTTTTTCCTTTATTTTCTATCCAACCTCTCATCTCGAACATACCTACAGGCCAATGCAGTCTCGCTGAGCGGAAAACGAGTGCTCATAATTGAGCACCCACTCTCCTAACACGCACCTATGCACATCTCCGGGGTGCCTGATATAGTATTTAAATGGGCTGTCACGGGGAAAAGGAGGCACTAGGGGAAATTGTGCACCCCTAGCACCTCCTCAGCAGCGGGTGCCGGGAGAGGTGGCTGACAGCCGGTTAGGAAAACAGACGTTCAATTTTACGACCGTCCCTTTTCCAAACCTATGCACAACCACAGGTTAAGAAAATGGACGCTCATTAATTGAGTGTCCCTTTTCCTAACCTGACTGCTGGCATACTTTTTTATTGTATTTTATTTTACTTTAAGGTTTTCCTTTTTCGGTTCCTCCAACTTAATATTGCCACAATATTAAGTAGGAGGAACAACAGAAAAGCAGTATTTTCCGCTTTACTGTAAACTTTTTGGGCTCCTCAAGAATTAATGTCTGCTCCGGGGCAGGTGTTAATTTTTGAGGGCAAAAATGTGCGCATTGGGTTCAATTTTTTTTTTTTTGCATTGTGGGGAAATAGCTAGTAGCCTCATCAACATGAATTTACATGTGATGAGCACTAGTAGCTAGTAGCTACATGCTTGGTTGGATGTGCGTTTTGGACATACTAACCCCCGTTTTGCATCGGGGGTTTTGGACGCGTGTCTGATTGCATGGTTCCGATATTGCATCGGCCTGCTAGTGTGATCCTTGCAGTGACAGCTCTTCTAGAACCTTGCAATCATGCGCACTTAATCCAGCCACTAGCTATCATCCCTAAGCATTGACCACAATTTCCTCCCCTCCCACCCATGGGCTGTAAATGCTGCCTCCAAATTATTCCCAGCCCCAGCTCCATCCATCCCAGATAGCAGAAGACTGACTTGAGGATCAAATTAGGGACCATCCACATGCATTGCACAGTACTTGCCACCTGAGCCACTGGGCCAACCCAGGACAAATGTTTTAACTGCATATATAAAGCATAAACTGACTGTTCAGTCGGAGACTGATGATTAAAAAGCTTTGTGGCTTTATGTAGGTTTCAGTCCTGGTGACTCATACTCGACACTGTTATTTTTATGAGCGTCCCACAGCATATCCTAAAAGTTGCAATTTATCATTACACCAAGTCATACAGTTTCCACTTTTTCAGTGCGGCAGCTTAGGTAGGGCGTGTATTTCTTTGTGATATGACTTTCTATAAAGTTTTACCAGCTTACTCTTAATGCTTATGTAACCCTTACCCAGGGTGTTTAGTCCCAAAGGCACACAATCTTATTTATAAGCTCTTTGGCTGCTCCGGCTAGCTGACTTCCACTCAGCTTGACTCTTGAGCCCTGAGAGGGATTCTTTCTATGGGGGGAGACTCTCATCCATGGCCCAGACCATGAAAGAAATGTTAGTATGTCCCTTGTGTGTATTTGTAGCTGAGGCATCCCCTGGAGAGAGATGCTGTGAATAACCAAACAGGACCAGGTGCTGGGTGATAAATAATAATTTACTGATTGGTTTAAGGCAAATAAAAGTCCATCTTTAAATACTTGTGCAGTTACAGATGATGTCTTTACAGATAGAGAGTGTTTCACTGTGGGTAGGTGTCCTTTTCTTTCAGCACGCTGGTTGAGCCTCCCATGGTGGTATAAAATGTGCACTCAAAGCTCCCCGGTCGCATATCCAGGATTCCTAGGTCAGGAGTCCCCTACTAGCATAGTAAAATCCTATTTACTAGGGATGTGCATTCGTTAGCGACTAAATAGCAAATATAGACTATATTTCCTATTTCGTTGCGTTTCGGGGGGGGGCGTCCCCAAAACGATAGGAAAACCCACAAAATTTTGTGTGGTTTTCTTATCGTTTCCAGGGGAGAGAAAGGGCACATAAATCCCCCCCCCCAACCTACCCCAACCCTTCAGATTTAATTAATTACAATCCCCCCCAAAGCTTGCCTAAAGTCCCTGGTGGTCCAGCGGGGTTCCCGGGAGCAATCTCCCCCTCTCGGGCCATTGGCTGTCAGTAATCAAAATGGCGTCGATGGCTCTTTGTCCTTACCATGTGACAGGGGCTATCGGTGCCATTGGCCAGCTTCTGTCACATGCCGGCGCCATCTTAAAAAATGGTGCGGGCTATCCATTGCTCCTACCATGTGACAGGGGCCTGCCAATGGCACCGATAGCCCCTGTCACATGGTAAAGGCAAAGGACCACCGGTGCCATTTTGTTTACTGGCAGCTTACGGCCCGAGAGCAGGAGATCGCTCCCGGGACCCCCGCTGGACCACCAGGGACTTTAGGCAAGTTTGGGGGGGCGTCAGGAGGGTGGGGGATTGTAATTAATTAAATCTGAAAGGTTAGGGTGGGGGTTTTTTTTCGGTTCAGGACAGCCGAAAAAAAATCGACCCGAACCACGGGAAACTAAATTTCCTGCGGCAGGCCAATAACGAAGGCCGAGCCAAAAGGTTCGGCTGAATCATATCTCTACTATTTACAGTCCAGCATCTTCCCGAACACCCAGGCATGTGTCTTAGTTCTAAATTAGTGGAGTTCCCGATGAGGTCTCCTTGCTCTTCCTTGACTGAAAGATCTGAAAGAGTGACTGCTCGGGTTGAAAAGTCTTTGGATGGGATCCTGCTGATTCAGTCAGGCTCCCAGTGAAGAGGGGTGGCTTGAAACCTTTTCAAAACAAAAAGTATATTTTCCTTCTTGAAAAAAATAGGATACATTTCGGCCATCAAAAATCTCATTCAGAAGGATCTGTCACTGGTCTTGCCCACCTAGGGATTAGAGTGGATCTTCAGTCCTCTGGCTTGAGAGCCCTTTTGCCCCAAAGGGAAATCTGGCAAAACTCTGTCTTACTGAACTAAATACTTTGGATCCTCTGGCAGGTTATGTACAGATGCCAATCCCCCAAGAAAGGGGAAACCTAATGAGGCAGGGGGCTTTGGTTAAATCTTCTATGTCTCATTTGAGAAAACTGGAAAATATTGAGAACTCTCTTAGCTATTTAAATCTAAGGGTTTTGAATTTTCCTGTTATTGATTTGATTTTCCCTATTGATTTGTTTAAGAAATATTTCAAGAAGAGACCACGTGACCTGATGAGCGGGTAGGCTGCTGGCTGACCGCGCTCCTGGCTCCCCCGCCAAACCACTGTGCTTTTCAGGTGAAAATCGTACACCGTGGCATCCTCAACTGAAACGGGGCCATTACAGAAGAAAATCAAACAGTTTTTCTCCAGTGGCGACTCCAAGATGGCAGCGAAGCTGCAGAGAAAAGAAAAAGCATTGGGTAAGCCAGCCGAAACCAAAATGGCCACCGCCTCCTCCCACCCCCCTCCCCGAGCCCCAGCGTGCAGGCAGAATGATACGATTTGGTCGGGGACGTTACACAGGTGGAGGTCCAAGCCTTGGAACCCCGATTTCTTGACTTCGCCCACAAAATAAATGCTGGCAATGAAACCCTCCAAGAAATAAAAACACAGGTTGCAGATATCCAGCAAAGGATCGCTGATGTGGAATCTGAGACTCAGCATTTGCTCCAAAAACAGGAGACGCTGACAAAAACAGTGGCCACCCTGGAAGATAAAATGGAAGACCTGGAAAATAGGTCGCGGAGGAAGAACTTGAGGTTTGTGGGCATCCCAGAATCTGTCTCTGAGAGGGAATTGGCAAAATATTTGGAAGCATGGCTGTTAATTGCTTTGGGCTTTGCAGAGCAGGCAGGCAGTCTGACTGTAGAAAGAGCACACAGAAAACAGGAGGTCACCAAACCCAGGGTGGTAATTGCATGTTTTTTTGAATTTTTGTCATAAATCTGCCATAATGCAAGCCTATTGGCGGAGTGCCACTTTTACCTATGAAGGCTGTATGAAGATTATTCAGCGGCGGCCTCAACCAAACGCAGGGAATTTTCCCCTATCTGCGCAGATCTCTTTAACAGGAAATTGAAATTCACACTTCCGTATTCAGCCCGGCTCCGCATGGAATACAATGGGGCTTGGCAAAGTTTTGATTCTGTGGAGGCGGTGAAACAGTTTATAGCCGAAAAAAATAGAGCTAAGTTGAATCCTGCTAGAAGATGGGCCTAGGATAAATTTCATACTTCCTGAGGATGAGAGAGACATCCCATTTTGGACTGGTTACATTGTTTTATTGTCCTTTTAGTTGTATAATGTGGTTATTCACACAGTTAAATTTGGTTGGTCAGGATGTATTGCCTATCACTGTTGGTGGGGGAGCTGGTGGGGGAATAATCAGGTGGTCTCTTACCTCCTTTTTTATGGAGGTCACAAGTGGAAATACCGGGGAATGTGTGTGTGTGTGTGTGGGGGGGGGGGGGGGGGGGAATGGGAGGAAAGGTGGGGATGGATTGAAGGGAAGGCTGGAAAGTCTCATAAGAAGAAGTATACTGGTTATTGTCAATTCCTGACTGGGATCACGGAACACGGAACGTCACATATATATCTCACATTTGTTCCAAAGGGCCGCACTTCTAGGCTGGGAGGGGTGGGCCTTACAGTTACTCAGGGAATAAGTCTGCCTGGGTTCCTAGTCCCCTACAATAATGGGTACGGCTGAAAAGCTGAGATGTATTTTCTGGAATGTAGCAGGCCTCGGCTCCCCAGTAAAAAGGGTTAAACTGCTGCAATTGCTGTGAAGCCATAAGGCAAAAATAGCGTTTTTGCAAGAAACACATTTAATAGCAGCAGAAAGCCAAAAATTGGCTAGAGACTGGGTGGATAAAGTGTATTATTCCCCAGCTTTGCACAGGAAAAAACACAGTATTTGAACAGGCCCACGCCATCTCAGACAAGGAAGGGCGCTATGTTTTAGTGACTGGGAAATTGTTTGGTACTGAGGTCACCCTGTGTAGTGTATATGCACCGAATTCCTACCAGCATGATTTTTTTTTTTACAACATTTACACAATTTCTCACCATAGACAAAAGGGGTTTGTTACTCCTAGCAGGGGATTTCAATCAGGTTATGGATCCAGGGCTGGATAGATCAAACCCAGGCCCGCACGTGCAATATAATATTCTCAAGGGACTTCCATTCTTATGTCAGCAGCTGCAGCACGTAGACCCCTGGCGGATCCTACATCCTGAGGTGAAGGATTATACACATGTAGTCAGGCTCATACTTCCATGTCCCGCATTGATTACATTTTAGTCTCATCACACTGTATTCATTAAAATCGGGATGGCGGAGATAGGCCCTGAGGAGTTTTCTGACCATGCCATGATATGGGTAGATGTGGGTCTGGGTGGGCCAAAACAGAGTCAGCCTAGGTAGCGGTTCCCGGCGCACCTCTCTGAGGATAAAAGTTTCTGAGCCTATCTTCAGGAGAAATGGACTGAATATGCTCACAATAATTCACAACACCTGGATAACCCCACTTTATTTTGGGAGGCGGGCAAAGCGAATGCGAGGTGACATAACTGCATATGTTATTAGACAGAGGAAGCTCACCAGCAAGCAGCTCATTGAATTGGGGAAAGCAGTTCAAAAAGTGAAAAAGAAATTGGTAGCGGACCCCACTGATCAGGCTAAAAAAGAATACAAGGATTTATTGTACACCCATAATTGCTATATCCACCGCAGAATGCAACAGGATATACTTTATCACTCCCACAAACTATTCCGATTTGGCAACAAAATGGGAAAACTTTTAGCAAATCAGGTTAGAGCCCACAGGGGAACAGCCTTTATAGCGGCCCTTAAGGACCATAAGGGAGTGCGGCACACCTCAGGTCCACAGATATGTGCCCTGTTCCGGAAGTTTTATGAAACCTTGTATGAAGCAGACTCACACACACTTGCACCACTAATGGAAAGCTGTTTCTTTATCAATCTCTCTCTACCTATGCTTATTGTGGAACAGTTACACTTGCTTAATGCACTCATCACTACACAAGAAATCTGGGAAAGTATTGGATCCAGTCAGTCTCACAAGGCACCAGGTCCAGACGGTCTCAATGCTGATTATTACAAACTTTTGAAAGCAGAGGTAGGTGAGCCCTTGTGGGCCTACTTCACTGCTGTGGCTCTGGAAGGGTTAACTAAAGATGCCACTATGGCCTATATCACTGTTCTTCCCAAAAGTGATAAAGACTTACTGAATCCAGCCTCTTATAGGCCAGTCTCTTTGCTAAATTATGATGTCAAATTATTTGCCTGGATCTTAGCCACATGGATCAATGGGGTGTTGCCGCATCAAATCTTTCACAGTCAGGTTGGCTTAGTGAAAGGCAGGAAGGCCAGCCACCATCTTTTAAGTTTATGGCTGGCGAAGATGCACTGCAGGTCCCATAACATTCCAGCGTTGGCTGTTGGATTCGATGCGGAAAAGGCAGTTGACTATGTGGCTTGGGACTACTTATTTTCAGTATTGCAGAGATATGGATTCCATGGGAATGTGTTAAATAATATTTCATTGCTATATCAGCAGCCGCAATACATCAATGTAGCTAACGGCCTGATGTCCGCTCCCTTTGAACTCAGGAGGGGGGTCCGACAGGGATGCCCCTTATCCCCATTAACTGCTATTAATCAAGTTGACTTAGGGAATGGCCTCTCCTATTACTGGAATCAGTAGCCTGGGAGCTTCTTAGTATTTGGGTACTTGCCAGGTTCTTGTAGCCTGGTTTGGCCACTGTTGAAACAGGATGCTGGGCTTGATGGACCCTTGGTCTGACCCAGTATGGCAATTTCTTATGTTCTTAACTCAATTTATGTGTGCATCTGTGTTGCGGTTTCCACCGCTTCCCCTCTATCTGCTTTGCCCTGTGCTTACCTCCAGTGGTGGAAACGCCGCTCCTGCGGCTCTGCCGGTCTAGCTCCCTGCCGCCACGCGCGTGCGTGAGGATGCGCACTATGGGCGCACAGCCACCGGAAGTCTGGCCCGCCTGGACTAACGACGCCACGCCCCAAGCCTGATTTAACCGGCGTTCGGATACCGTCTCATTGCCTTGCAACGAGGTTCACTACTGGTTAGTAGTTCTGAGTTGCGCTACGATTGTTCCACGTTCCTGACTTGACTTCTGCTTGTTCCTGATTCCGCTTCTGCCTGCCGCCTGCTTTTGACTTCAGCCTGTCCCTGACTCCGCTTCTGCTCGCCGCCAGCCTCCGACTTCAGCCTGTGCCTGACCCCGCTTCTGCCTGCCGCCAGCCTTTGACCTGGATCCGTCCACGTTCCTGCTCATCGCCTGTTCCAGTTCTCAGCACGCTACAGACTCCGTTCCTGCTCACAGTCTGTTCCAGTTCTTAGCACGCTACAGACTCCGTTCCTGCTTACAGCTTGCTCCAGTTCACGGCTTGCTACTGACTTTGTTCCTGCTCACAGCCTGCTCCAGTACACGCCCGACCCAGCCAGTCTCAGACTATAGTGTTCCTATTGGACTTTCTTATCATACTCTCTGCCCAGGCCTTCTCCACCTATAGAGACTCAGACTGTCCTCCTAAGTCCCAAGGTTCCAGGACTCTTCGGGCTCCTCCTGGGGGGTTCCTGGTTCCCGGGTGAATACCCCGGCCTGTGGCTCCGCCTCCCGACCTACCCTATCCTTGGGGTAGATCGGCCCAAGGGTTCACTTCCGGACTGCAGCTTCCCAGACTGCAACAATCTGTGTTTGAAATCATCTACTGCTGCTGGGTAGATTGGTTTTTATCTGTCATTATTTACTATGGTACTGTGATACATAAAATTTATCCCATTGTGTCTAAATGGAATTCTGCATAAAAAGTGGACTTTGGACTTGATGATACTTAAAACCAGGGTCCTGTTTTTATTGCAGGTCTCTATTAGTAACTTAAGTGGGGGAGTGCTGGGGTAGCTTAAGGTAATCTACTGCCTGAGGCAAGGCTGAGATGGCACTCCCCATCGCCAAGGCATTGCACAGGTCAAATCACCTCTTGGAGTCTTGCCCTGGAGAAGTGGACAGGCAGGGGGCAGAGTTCTCAGAGGTATGCAGATAAGACTGTCAGTGATAACATTTTTAGGAAACTGGCAACCCTGCCACACTCCTGGGAACCCTACTATCTGCTTCCCAAGCATTTGCACCTTGGGGAAGTAGGAGTTGGGTGAATAGGGAGGGTCTGTGCGTGACACACTCTCTCATGGCTGGTGCAAGGGTATTATGTGCTCAACAAACTATACACACACACATACATTCACACACACAAAATTAAAAATTATGCATTAGTAACAGATTTTGCATGAAAAAGGACAAAGTACAATCTTCTGATATAAAAATATCACTTACAACAGCATGGATATTTTTACGTGCACTGCAGGAAGAACCTTACCCATGAAAATTCAACAATACAACAAGCTCTGAAACACCAATACATCTTCTATTAAGAAAATAGAACAAGACAGACTGCTATAGATCCCTACAAAGAAATTACATAGTAGCAGAATACCTGTCACACACCAAAACACACAGACCCTCATCAAATGTAGAATTAAATGATCATAAAGTCAGGGTAGGTGGAAGCACTGGGCGAAGTAAGTGACCGCCTAGGGCGCCACAGGTTTGGGTACGGCCCAACAGCCACCTACTGCTTCCATCAGACCTGCTCAGAATTGTGAAAAAACTTTGTCTGATTCCTGACACTGATGGCAGCTGCAGGACCTAGGCACTTGGACCTCCTTCTTCTAACTCTCAAAGACTGGAAGAGGAAATGTGTTGTGGGCCCACGTGGGCAGGAAGAAGGATGCCTGATCATTGCAGCTGGAAGGAGCGGCCAAAAGAAAATACTGAGCGGGTTAACTGCAGCATCAGCCAGGCTGCACAGGTGAAGAGAGGCAGCATCTCTGCTCAACAAAGAAGTCAGTGGAGGCCTCCTGATACCATGGAAGTCCAATAAGAAAGCTGCTTGTGCTGCCTACACCTAGGAGGAAAAGTAAAAAAAAAGAGTGTATGCATGTGAGTATTTGTGAGTGCATGTGTGTGTGTGAGCATATGCGGAGAGAGAGCATGCGTGTGTGAGCATGTGGGGGAAAGAGTATGTGATTGTGTGAGAGAGCATGTGAGGAAGAGAGCGCATGTGGGTTAAGAGCCTGTGGGGGAGAAAAAGCAGGTGCATTGTTTGCCCTCACAAGATTAACAGGCCTCTCTGCAGCATAGGGAGAAAAAGCCATACCCTGCAGCAATGGCCTGCAGATGTAACTGTTCAAGCCATGTAGCGATTAATGTGGTCAGAGACTGCTGTTATGACCAGGTCCAGTAGGTGGAAAAAAAATTGGTTTGGGACATTCTCCCCACGACCCCTACTGTCTTTTGGAAGGAGCTGTTTGCCAAGAAATACAGGGTGGCCAACAGTTTGGGGCCAGGCAAAGTGTGGGACCTTTTGGTGACTGGATCCAAATCCCCTCGGTTTTCTTCATATAATTCTAGGATAGCCTGAGAGCTGAGGTGAAACCTGCAGACCACATAGTCCTCTGGCATGCCCAGCAAGGATGTTCGTGGAGGAAAGATGCGCTCCCTGTATCTCCTATGCTGTGCCTTTTTGTGTGCCAGGTGCTGTCCTGGGCTCCGACCCTGCGGGGCCCATGGCTCTGACTCTGGTGCAGGGACTTCCCTAAGAGGGGATGGAACTGCCCTTTCCTGTTGAGGTTATTGTTGTTTTGCTTGTTGCTGTCTGCATCGAGCTTCCCAAAGCATCCAGTATCCCCCAACAATTAAACTTGCCACAAACATTATGGCTTTAAGAAGCTATACCAGGTAAGAACAGGTACATTTATTAGGGCAGGAAGGCCTGGTAGTGTGTCCATTATAATTCCTCTTTTCATCGTGCTTGATAATAGCTGTGATAATGCCCACGATCCGTGATATCGGACGCAGGAGCGTAATAGTTTTTTTCACCACAGCGCAAAAAAAAAAGTTGTACTTATTTCCAGCGTTAAATCCCGCGATAGTGTGCATTACTCTATCGCACTCCATGCTAGCAGACCCTCATTTCCATTTACTCTGCCCAAACTCCTCCCACTCGAATACTCAATTTTAAATTTGCATATGCATTTTGCGTTGCGTTATTTATTGTGCGTGTTACAGTGTTATCACACAAGGCCCTAAAGTGAAATGATAAATGACCCAGTAAGATCACTCTTTGTGACATGATATTTGTGTGGCAAAACCATTTTTTCAAACTGAAATAAGGTTCCCATTTTTTGTTTGTGTAATGACTAGGTGTTGCCATTATGCAAGGACTTTGACTTCCTCATCCCTAGGAACTGTAAATGCTGCTTTCACTGCATCCCCACCACCAGCTGACCAGACAGCAGAAGACCTGGGCCAGGAATTGAACCCAGGTATCTGTATGGGATGGTAGCTTTCAACAGTTATATGCGGCAGCATATACATGTGCACATAGCCATGCATAGGAAGGGGCGGCTCAAGGCAATCTACTGCCTGAGGCAAGGGATGAGATGGTGCCCCTGGCTCTGCCCCCTCTTGCTCCACCCCTTCTCTCTTCAGCCGCCGCCGGCAAGCTGGCCTGGCCTCCAACAATGTTGATGACCCTCCGGTGACGTCGGGGTTCCTCCTCCATGCCACTGCCCTGGCCTCTGACGGCAGCCCTTCTCCCTTCAGCCACTGCTGGCCTGACCTCTGGCAGCGGCGGTCTGTGGTAGCGACCCTACTCTTTTTCTGCCACCACCAGCCTGGGTCGATAGGCCGTGGCAGGAGCAGGCAGGGTGAGGCGAATGCCACAGTGGCGATCTGAGAGGGGCATTTTTGCTGCCTCAAAATTCTGCCGCCTGAAGTGGCCGCCTCCCCTGCCTCATTATAAATCTGCCCCTGTACATAGGTCTACTCTAGTATTTTATAATCTGCATGTATGATATACAGGCATTTTATAAAATACATGTATTTCTTCTCTGCTACTAGGCTCGACCCAGAGGCCCGATCCCATTACTGAGACGTAGACCCAAGCTTGATGCTGGGACCTGGCCAGAAGGCTTGACCCCATTGCAGAGGCATGGGCCCAATATTGGAGCCTGGCCCAGCGGCCTAGGCCCCACACCAGGGTCCAACCAGGAGGCCTGGTCCCATCGCCAAGGTCTAGACCTAGGTCTGATGGTGCCTCAGTTTCCTTTCTGGCTGCAGAATTGATGGATCAACCCTAATGTCTTGAAAAACAGATTTGGTGGAAACTCCTAAGAAGTGAATTTGGGAAAAAATCTGCACTAGAGAATCCATGATGATAAACTGGCAAACTACTTGGGCATCTAGGATATTTGCTGAATCATTATCTAAGTAAATCAGATCACTATCAGATCCCTATTCAGGCATCTCTCTGATTTATGAAAGACAAGGGTATAGCATGAACTGAAGTGTGGACTCATGGGAGGAGATACTTAAAAATAGAGGATGTGTCCATATTAAAATGATACAGTTATTTATTCTCCAAAAAATATTCAAGCAAGAAAAGAAAATTAGAAATTAGAGCCAAACACAAAAATAACTCTGCCTAGAAACATATTTGGCTAATATTGATGCTTTAATAGCACGTACATATTATTAATTACATGGAAATTCATGCTTGAAGGAGCTCATTTCTTTTCAATAGATTAATTAACCCAGCTTTGATTTAGCATACAAAACAAATTTGAGCTGAATGTAATATACACATCATAATAGGAAAAAGGCTAAAAACGCTATATGGAATGTTATAATGAGCATCATTCTTAAAACATTTATTAGCAAATTATGCAGCAGTGTTTTATAGCATGTAAAACACTAAAATAATTACAAAAGCAATTTAGGTTTGCATGCAGCCTTTAGACCTAAATATTTGTACCATTTTGGTGAGTTACTATTATAATTTATTGAATAAAAACTAGAATCTTGCCTTATTTTCATTGTTATTGCTAATGTGCATGTACAGATACAGACATCGAAACTTAAATCTATATTTTCAGCAAGTTTTTCTGCATGGAACAGTACATGATGGGAGGTGAGATACTGATGCACACCAACCAGGAAAGTAATCTCAGGTGATCATGTCTGATAATCTCAAGGTAGCAAAACAGTGCGATAAAATGATGGCCAGAGCTAAAGGGAGGCTGGGGTGCCTAGGGAAACATATAACAAATAGAATAAAGGATGTGATAATACCTCTGACTAGGTTGCTATGAGCTCATTATGATATGTTCAATTCTGGAAGCCATAGCTCTAAAAGGATGTAAACAGGCTGTTTATGGTCCAAAGAAAGCTCACCAAAATGTTGTATGGTCTACATCAAAAGCCATTTGAGATGAGACTTAAGGATCAAAATATGTATAACTTAGAGGATAAGAGACAGGGGCAATATGTTTATTGCATCTGTCGGTCTCAGACTGCTTCGACCTGTGTGCCTCACCTTTTACTCTGCTCTCCCTGCTAGCCTTGGGAAGATGGCTACCGCCGAGTGTGCAAGCCGCATTCTCCGGCATCTCCGGAATGGCTATGGCAAAGCCTCACGCCATGTTTCTCCTAAGGGCCTGCTAGGGTGCGCGTCTTTATCCATGTCATGGCGGGAACCTTGGGGGCGTCCCCCTGGAGTGACATCATGCCATTTGGGTATTTAGCGTACGCTTGTTTGCTAGCTCATTGAGTTAGCAAGGATTGGACTCGTCCGGTCTAAGCTACTCTGCCACTTCCGTGCTGCCACTGGAAGCTCTCTCTGCCCTTCGGGGAATTCTCTAACCTGGGTACCCGCTCCTCGGGGACCCTTTGCTTTCTTTCAGGTGCCTTACTGGGATCAGATACTCGCTCCTCGAAGGCCTCTTCTCCCTGCATCGGTGCCTGTTACCATTGACTTCTGCCTGGTGGAATCATCAACCTTACAGCTACCATCTAATAGGTAATCTAATTCTCAGTCTGTCTCATCTACAGCTCTGCCGTGCTGGGAAACCTACACCTGGATATCCCTATACCATCTTGGTGAGACGGGTTCCCTCTGCCGAGGGTCCCTGGACTGCTACCTCTGGATCACCTTACTATTGTCACCTCTGGTATACATCAGCTGTACAATAAAAGACAAAACTCTGAGTTTGTGCGTCCTGAGTCTAGCCCAGTACTGTGGCTCCCCATGGGGCTCCTCCCCGTGGGTGTGGTCATCTTCCACAGTACCCAAGAATCCACTCAAACACCTTGAAACCATAACAATGTTAGAGACATTCAAATGTTTCAAAGATATAAATAATGCAGAAGATACAAAAAAAAAAAAAAAAAAAAAAAAAGCTCTATAACAAGAAGTCATGGTATGAGACTCCAGAGTTGGATTCAGGAACAGCATCTGACCATATTTCTTCAAGGAAAGGGTGATGGGTGCAAGGACTGGCCACTCAGAGAAGAAAGTAGAGAAAAACAGTAAAGGTATTCATGTTATTGATTGCTTGGATACCAGCCTAGTCTTCTCACCCTTCTTCTTTATTTGTTATAGTGGGGTGATTTGTCCCCAAAATAAAAATGTGAGAAAAATACAAGTTTCTTCTCTCACTCCACCTCTTTTCTGTAGTGAGGCATTCCTGTAAAAACCTGCCACTATTACTGCCTTGCCTGTTCCTGACTCTCTCATGTGCCTTGGAGAAAATTAGCCACTTCAGGTAACATTTTTCGGTTCCTTTGTGGATATTCATGCCATTGTTGGTGCTGCCTATACTGCCTTAGCCTTTTTATACAACTATTGTTGATTCCCTTTTTCCCTCTCATGTTTCCTTGGGTGCTTTAATGACTTTGTGCTCTTTGCAATAACCTGCAATATACATCTTGGGGTTTTCATACCTTTATGCAGTTTTTGATTTTCTGATTCCCAGAAATGTACGCCTTGGGGGTTTTGATGCTTTTGAGCTGATTGCACTTCCCTGCATGCTACATCTTTGGGGGTTTTGATGCATTTGTGCTGTTTATGATTTCCCATACTCTATGCTTTGGGGTTTTTTTTAAATTTCTTTGTGCTGTTTGTGTTTCATGCACTCTATACCTTGTGGTTTTTTTTAATGCCGTTGTGCTGTTTGCAATTCCTTATATTATACACCTTGGGGGTTTTATTCCTTTGTGCTAGTTGCAATTCCTCACACTCTACACATTGGGCGTCTTGTTGCCACTCTATCCACCATGTTCCTGATTCTATAACTTGGGACATTTTTCCATGCTCTCTTGCTACCATACCCCAGACTCTTTACCTTGGTGGTGGTCTTCACACTGTGGGTAGCTGCTTTCAATTGTCATGGTGTCTTGGAGTATTTATGCTACTATTAGTTATGATTTTTCCATTTATCACTTCCTGTGTTTTTTTCTGCCATCTTTGCTGCTTTGCTTCCTCTTCAAGTTGCCTTAGGATGTTTATAGCCATTCTTTGTACCATTTTGCCCATTTTGTGCTGCCTTTGAGGGGTTTCATGCCATTGTTATTGGTGCCCTCTTTTGAAACCTTGAGATGTTATTGATGCTGCTTTTCTCCTCTGACAGTGCCTTGGAAAATTCCTGCCCCTGCTGGGATGCTTTTGCCCCTGTACTATGCTTTAGGCTATTCACACTTTGCCATAGTCTTGGTACCTTGGAATTCTCTTCCCCCTTCTGATTTTGCCAATCCATAAGTTTCATTAGAATTGATTAGATAACCTCAATTTTGAACCTCAAAATAGGCTACATTGCTCCCCCTTTGACTTTAATTGGAAATTAAAAAGAATGAAACAAAGAATACAATTTTTTTGTTTAAAAACTAAATGAATGGAGGTGACCTACAAAATGAATAAATGAAATGAAACAAACATTTTGCCTCTGCAGGTGTCTAAGCTGAATTAACATGTTTTGCTTGTATAATATAAAAGTGGAGGAGAAGCCTAGTGTTTAGTCGAGCGTAGAGGAGTAGCCTAGTGGTTAGAATAGCAGACTGCGAATCAGAGTTCAGATCCTGCTGCTGCTCCTTGTGACCCAGAGCAAGTCACTTCTCCCTCCATTGTCTCAGGTACAAACAGACCTAGTGCCTGCAAAAAAAAAAAAAAAGGGCATGTATAGGCAAATTTCCAGCCTGCCTCATTGCATAGGTAAATAACACATGTGGTGCTGAGTTAGCACATGGTGCGTTGTTAGCGTGTCGTGCGTTGCATCAGCATGTGCCACGTCATTTTACATGGCTATTGTAAATAAGTGTGTGGTGCATTATTATTTTCAGTTTATATATACAGGCTTCCTGCAGCTGCTTCTGTAGTAAAGGCCGAGAAGATGTGGACCCTTAGCCAGAGGAGGAGTTGGTACCACCTGAGGAGACAACTCCCCAGGTTCCCCCGTCGGGAGGCGAGGCTGAACTGAAGGAAGGGCCAACTGGATCTTCGCCACTGGAAGCCCGCGGTCCCCCCAGGAGGAGCCAGTAGGAACCCGGGCTGCTTGGACTTAGATGGGCCCTCGAGAAGGTGGAAGGTTTGTCGAAGACCTGTCCAGAGGCGAGGCGGAACTAAAGTGAGGGCCAACTGGATCTTCACCACTGAAGCCCGCGGTCCCCTCAGGAGGAGCCCATAGGGACCCGGACCGCTTGGACTTAGGTGGGCCCTGGAGAAGATGGAAGAGTCGTCAGAGTCTTGTTCAGGGTCAGAAGCCAGAGAGTTGCCAATCACCAGTCCGAGGTCAGGATCCAGAAAGTTGCCAATCACCAGTCCGAGGTCAGAAGCCAGAATGTCGAGCAGGAACCAGAGTACCAGAGGCACAGGAACACCTATGAGAGAAACAGACTCGTTGCCAAGTCAAAGGACAGGAAGAGGAAGCCTCCCTAAATACTCCCAGGCCTTTTCACGTCATTTAGGCAGCTGAAGGCAATTTGGTCATGATGGCCATTTAAGAGCAGGCAGGAGGTGTGGCCGCATGCCTAGGAGAGGGACGGCCCGCTGGAACCATTAATCGAGCCGCGCGGCCTGACGCCACTGAAAGGAGACCAGGGAGCAAGCGTCCAATGCCGACCTGCCTGAGGAGGACACACTCAGCCTGGAGGGGAGCAGGGCCTTCCCCGGGGACGTCTCCCCGCCGCCGCTGCGGTGCCGGTGGCGGTCCCAATGCCACGCCAAAGGTTAGCGGGGCCAGTCGCGGATGGCCGCGGCTGGAAATGTTAACAGCCTCTTTGAGGGTGTTTCAAGCGTTTGGAGAGAGGATGTAGGTAGGTAGGTGTTGGTGGCTAGTTGGAGGTTCTTTATAATGATTACTAAGTGAGTTGTCTTGTTTTCTGTTGCTATATGTTTTCCTTTGCCTTGGTCTTTTGTCTTCTTTGTTGGAGTGAAAGTTTTTGTTTGTTAGTCCAGTTTGTCTATTTTTTGGTGTCGAGGAGTGGTGGTGGAGGAGTGGAGGAGTGAGGAGTGTGTGAGCAGGAGGGAGGAGTTTTGGTGGACGAGTGGTGTTTGTGGTGAGGAGGAGGGTGCAGCATGAGAGGTGTGGGGAGAGAGGAGAGCGAGAATGGGGAGGAGGGAGGAGAGGAGGTGGGAGGACGAGGGTAGAAGTGCTAGGGGAAGGAGGAGTAGGAGTAGGGACAGGGTCAGGGATAGAGAGAGGCAGGGGGGAAGGGATAGTAGGAGGCAGGAGGGGGAAGGGTATAGGCAGGTGAAGATGGAGGTAGGAGGACCCAGGCTAGGGATAGAGGGAGAGAGGGCAGAGTGGAAGGGAGTTGGCAGGGCAAGGGCTGGATGGGGGAGGAAGGGTGGGGAGTGGGAGCGAGAGTGAGGAAAGGGAGGACACCTCTCCAAAGCAGAATTGGCACCCCCTTCTGGCAACCAGGCAGCAGGATGCCCTCATATCAGGGCTCTCAAGTTCAGCATCCAGGAGAATGAGATGGTCATTGCAGGGGTCCTGCAGCATTATGCCATGCTCTTCAGCGTCCAGGAGAATGAGATGGTCATTGCAGGGGTCCTGCAGCATTATGCCATGCTCTTCAGCGTCCAGGAGAATGAGATGGTCATTGCAGGGGTCCTGCAGCATTATGCCATGCTCTTCAGCGTCCAGGAGAATGAGATGGTCATTGCAGGGGTCCTGCAGCATTATGCCATGCTCTTCAGCGTCCAGGAGAATGAGATGGTCATTGCAGGGGTCCTGCAGCATTATGCCATGCTCTTCAGCGTCCAGGAGAATGAGATGGTCATTGCAGGGGTCCTGCAGCATTATGCCATGCTCTTCAGCGTCCAGGAGAATGAGATGGTCATTGCAGGGGTCCTGCAGCATTATGCCATGCTCTTCAGCGTCCAGGAGAATGAGATGGTCATTGCAGGGGTCCTGCAGCATTATGCCATGCTCTTCAGCATCCAGGAGAATGAGATGGTCATTGCAGGGGTCCTGCAGCATTATGCCATGCTCTTCAGCGTCCAGGAGAATGAGATGGTCATTGCAGGGATCCTGCAGCATTATGCCATGCTCTTCAGCGTCCAGGAGAATGAGATGGTCATTGCAGGGGTCCTGCAGCATTATGCCATGCTCTTCAGCGTCCAGGAGAATGAGATGGTCATTGCAGGGATCCTGCAGCATTATGCCATGCTCTTCAGCGTCCAGGAGAATGAGATGGTCATTGCAGGGATCCTGCAGCATTATGCCATGCTCTTCAGCGTCCAGGAGAATGAGATGGTCATTGCAGGGGTCCTGCAGCATTATGCCATGCTCTTCAGCAACCATGCGGCCAAGACCTCGAAGGCAACCAAGGGCCAGTTCTGGTGCAACATAGCCCAGGGCATCGAGCAGGTTTTGGCAAAGCTGGCTGCCACTCAGAGTGGTGTCCTTGGTTCGTGCGGGACACATAGGGGATCCGGGGGGGAGATCCAGATGTATTTCCATTCTTAGTCCATGGCATAGAGTGAGATTATGGAAGACACAGCAGAGCAGCACTGCATCTGCAAATTTTGGTGGGGCATCCATTAAAGTTTCACCTGTCTTGTCTAAACAGCGAAAGCGACTTTTGAGAACTTCGAAGGTGCGTTGGATGTCATAGCGGGTAGCAAATAAGGCTTTGTTGTATCATGTTTCTGCCAGCTTGTTGGGAATGGTGACTGGAGTGAGAAGCCAGGTCCTGCAACTGTACCAGAAGAATCTCCAGCAGCAATGACAGATCTAAGCCATCAATCATAGCATTGTCACTTGCAGATCTGGCTTGCAAACCAGACTGTATATAAGACTATATAAGGGAGCTTGTACCTTTTCCTGATCCTAGCCTAAGTGTGTTTCACATTTTTCTGGGCCAGTATATGTGCAGGATAGCAGTATCCAAAAGTAGCTCAGCTCTTCTGGACTACTAAATTGCATTTGGGTGTTCCAACAATTGCGTGCCAGGTCCTTGCAACTGAGCTAAGGCTACTGGTGTGTAGCAGGCTGCCAACCTTGAATAATACATAAGAGCTTCTGAAGCACCACTGTGTGAAAGTCGAAGACTCTATTGATATTGCCTTTGTACACTGTAATGGAACTTTGACTATTAATTGCATCTGATTACTGATTTAATTCTTGTAACTTTAATTCTGTTTGTTGGAAAAATGTGTCCTAAATAAATAATGTTGTTGTAACTGAGGTGAGTAAGGAATTATGTAGACTATATGGGATTCTGATGAGAACTGCTTCTATAGAAGCAGGAATTCATAATTGGCCTATCTGGCCCTAATATATGTTCACTCTATAATATTCACAGGAAAACCCCCTTCTCAAAAATTATCTTTCATTTCCAGGATTTTTACCTTTTATTCTTCGAAAGATGAGCAATTGGCCAAAAGGCAGAGTGTTGTACAATTTAATGGAATGGCAGCTGGAATATTTTAGAAGCTTATTTCTATTGGTGGGTTTGCGGAAGATGGAACATTGAAAACTAGCCTTAGTCAAAGTAATAGCAATAAGCTAGTTGATTTATCCTCAGTATCCTGCAGGATGTAGGCATTATTGGTTTCTTTCTGATTTATTACATTACAATGAGCAACACTGCCAAATTAAGATGGTGGTAGGAGTAGTCACTCTGCATAGGTTAATGGGTCATTTTAAATATTCCTTCTTATGTTGTTCATTTGCAACCTTGGATGTTGCCATATTTGAAAGATGGCAATTGCATCATGTACAAAGGTTTAAAGTTCATGCTGAATGTGTACTTGTTTATGTGTAATTATGGTGGTGACTGTGATGTGGGGCATAGTCTCGGGGCATCTAAGGCTGATTTCTGCAGTTAGAATGGCAATTTCACGTTATGGGTCTTAGGACGACTTTAAGAAGGTGGAGTGCCCTCTATACATTGGTGGGTTTTCTATTGCCAGAATCTGCCCTGCTCGTAAGTCTTAAACCTCTCACAATAAGGCAAAGGGGTTCTTATCCGTAGCATGTGGCTAACTGCTAGTGTCATGAGTTTAGCAATGGTCTCAAGTCAGTAAGGCTCTATGCAGAAGACTGAATTCTAATCTTTCCAGCTTAGCTATGTGCTTGATAAAAGTGTGGGGATGTCCCCCCTTTATCCAAAACAAAATCTTTGACCTGAACTCTTGTGGCTTTATGGCAACCCTTGTATTATCCTAGTACTGTTTCCCAAATCCCTTGCACCATTCCAGCCCTCAATCATTCAAAAGAAAACCACAATTCATTTCCCAAATTCATATATTTTTTTTAAATTCCCAAACAGCTAAACACTCAACCATATCAGTAACAACAGTTTGAAACAAATATTAGCACTGCTTAAGGCAGCCCAGCTTCTAAGTTCCCAATCAATCCCAAACATTAGGATAAAAGTGGAAGTCAGTCTTGCTAAATCTGGGCTGGTTTATCCAAATCAAAGGGGATACCATGCCAGAGTTTCCAAGGGATTGGCTAACACAACCCTTATAGTCCGGAGTTCTAACAAGGTTGCCTGAGCACAAGTTACAGACAATTAATGACATGTTACAATTCCAACTTAAACTGTTCAAGGTTTTCCAACACCACAGTTTTTCAAAAATCTAAAAGGAGAGAACTAATCAAGCATTATTCTAAAGTACTGAACTTTATTTATTTAATTTATATTATTTATATACTGATAATTCTGATTACAATCATAATGATTCACATTATAAATATAAACATAAATCAATTAAATATTTTTAAAATGATAAAATCATTGAAACAAAACATGATTAAAATTCAACAAAGATTTACAAAGTAAATAAAAACATCTCTAGATAATAAAATAAAATGAACAGCAAACTCAAATGAAACAAAATACAGATCAAACTCAAGCAGTCATAAAATATATATAGTATCAAAAAGAAGCTTCACTTGCTCATGCCAACAATTCTGCTCGATGTATTATGTCAGTCATTCTCCACAGTTTATGTATTAATTTTAATTTATTTCTCCGTAAGCTTGTCAAAAAGACAGGTTTTTAGACTTTTTTTTAAATAAAAAAAATCCCTCTTTATCACATGAATTCAGTATTCCAAATGTTAGAGGTTTCAAACCACAAATTAACCAATTAACACACATGCAGACTTCAACAGCACCAGTTAAGGTAGGTTCTGTCTAATATGTTGGTGTGGACATTGCTCAGCCTTTTGACTACCTGTAATATTAAACTTGGCTTCCCACAAACTTTAAACTTAAAGGAAAGCACAAACTCCCTTCCTTGAAATAGGCTACAGGCTTGATTAGGGTCCCCTGTTGGAATAAGCTGAATCTAGTTCTTCTTTCTTCTCTCCTTATTTTTATTTTATTTTTTTAGAGCTGTCATTCTTTCTCTTTCTTATAAGTTGTGATATATCAAAGCTAACATTCTGTAGTGTTCCTATTACATTAATCAAAAGTTTAACAACCTGTTGTTTCTTACCCAGTTTCTCAAATTCCAAGAAAAGTAGCAACAATTTCCCTGCTGTATTCTAGGCAAAAGCTTAAACACTTGAATGGTCCATCTGGCTCTGTCTCCTCCTCATCAGTACTGTACTCCAAGATTGATTAGACCAGGTGCCACCCTTTCTCTCCTCTGTCCATCCTGCTGTTCCCTCTGGTTCCTTTTATGGCAATTAGCAGCCTTTTGGTAGGCTGCTGGTGATATCCTCTGACTCTGCCCTTTCCTGCACCATCTTTCTCAAACTAGGTACTGGGGAACCTGGGAGATGTAGTCTTGATAGAGTAGCCATCTTAGCCCCCCCCCCCCCCGCTTCAAACTGTTCCTGACTTATACTTAAGGCTGTCTTCTGCACAGAGACCAATTCCAATGCCACTATATCATTACAGTGACATTACAATCAATAATATACTCTCATGAAATCCAGAACATGATGTAATTTATGACATTCCTCCAAATATGGCTTTCCCAAGGAGCTAGAGAATATACCATGGAGAATTGTTTTTAATTACAAAAGTATAATTGTATCTCCACCTCAGGAGGTATGTCACATTCCGGTGGGACCATAAACGTATTTATTGTTCTCTGGGGCAGAGACACCTGACTATCTCTTCTTGTAGACTCCTTCCCCAAGGTGTGGATTCGTTTTGTGGGGGGAAAGAGTTAACTTTCAGGGCCCATGTGCTAGGGGTGACTGACTTCTTAATGTTGTCCCTGGGAGAGGGGTATTTTCTTTTCTGGGTGCACTGTGTGCCCAAATAATCACTCTGGACTCACTGAGTTAATGTCCGAATTAAAGGCTTTACTCTTTAACATAGATGATCAATGGCACAATAAATATGATTCTAGCACCATAGGCATCCTTATTTTCATTACAGTCCTTTTCCTCTATCTGTGCAGGAATATCTTATGACAGCATTAAAGAAGCGTCTAGCCTCCAGAGCCTGGATAACTAGAGTTCCCGGGTGGCCAGGGCATCCATAAGTTGGGTGGGAGACCTCTTCCAAACTGGTAAAAATCCCTGTCTTTGCACAGAGTCCAAATCTCTTTCTCCCCAGGAGGTGAAGACTCCGGATGGGTGTCCTCAATGATCTTTATAGTTCTTGTATGCACGGTTAGCAGATCTTCAGGATCCTTTATATTCTTTCTCAATTCAGTCTCTCCTCTGGATCCCTGGATGCAGGTTGACTCACCCTGCTCCCAATGCAGGAACGAAGGGGCTGCCAAACAATCTTCCTCCTAGATCTTTTAACTTACTGACTTTTTCCCTCTTAAACAAGATGTAACACCGGAGTTTCTCCTTGCAGCAGGTCACTGTCACCTCTGTCCTCATTGAGGGTTTGGAGGGCGGGTCTAACCTGCAGAGCTCCAGAAACAGGGGCTCCCCATTCCCCAAGCCCAGGGGGTGTCCAGGCTTTCACAAGTCTCCTGCCATGAAAATTCTTAAACCCTAAAACAACCTAGAGGGATGGTCCCATCAGCTAGTGAATAGACTAGAAGGAAAACCCTCCCGTCCCTGGTCAAGATCCCCAGGGTGGATTAGCCTGCTTCCTCTGACTAGGCCTGAAAAATAACAAAAACAATTCAAGCTCCTTAACTGCCTCCTAACTCCCCGAAAACCATAAAGGACTGCCCACAGATTCTCAGGAGAGAGTTGTTATAAAGCCTGTCAGGGGGGTGGCCATTCTAGCCCCTCATAAGGAGGTGCTGCATTTAAATGTATTTTTCCCCCCATGCACTAACCTATGCTTTACTAAGGGCTCACTCAGGCCCTAATGGTAACAGACTGACTGCCGGTTACATAAATTTTATAGTTGAATGTTATCGCTTTCTGCTTATATTCTTGTTTTCTTTCTGTCCTCTCTCTTTTTTTTTTAATTCATTTTTATTGAGTCATTTGCTACAGAACAATAAACATCAGCAGAAGAAAACAGCCACAGCAAGCATATTGGCACAAGTGTAAGAAGTTTGGTTGATCGTAGCCCTACCAGAATTCTTTTGACTTTTTTTGGCAACTTGCCATTGCTTTCTACAGCCCAGAATACCAGGTCTTCTCTGGTGACCTCCCCCCATCCCCATCCCGAGCCTGGCCAACTCTGACCTGAACATGTGCAATTTAATGAGTGTAGTATCTGCCATTCCAGTGTTAGGGATTTATTAGTAGATACTGAATGTAAAACCAGAATAAACTACTTGAATTCAAGTATTTTGATCTTCCCATTGTCAAATCCATTTATGACAGTGAGCTCTCATAACCTACCAACACAAAGGATTAATGCCACCCATATTTCTAGTGCAGAGAACACAATTCATGTATGGGAACGTGACTTGTTTTGCAGCAAGGTGATTGTTTCTATGATCACAAAGCTGAAAATAGCTTAACTCCTCAGTTCTGGAAGTATTATTAGTGCACTACTGCAGGCGGTTATGCTAAATCTTTCATTTTTTTCACCCTCCATCTCCCAGATAAAACCCTAGAGGCTAGCATCCTGTTTCCAAAGCTTTCCAGTGAACCAGTGACCTTAATGAGTACAGTTCCACACCACAAATACACACACACACACACAATTTTTGAAAAGAAGTTCAGTGTAAGATAAGGAATAACAACTGAAAGCATACACTTGATTTCTGTTTTTGGAAATCATGGGGTCCATATTCAGTGCTGTTGGTCCTGCTAAGTTTGGACTTAGCAGGACAAATAGCAGGATATGAAAATCCTGTTGCGTTGACTGGCCCTGAGATAGATAACTTTTTATCCAGCTTAAAAGTTAACCGGCCAGCTTGGAGGTGGGATGGGACCCTTCCAGGGCAGAGTCAGTCATCCAGCTAACCCCTAGATTTATCAAAATGCTATATTTATAGCAGAAATAGCACCCACGATAAAAAAGGGTTAGATTGCCCAGGGACATCCTAAGGTGTAAGGCATGAAAAATAGAAACTGTGTAGTAGTACCTATCCTATTAATGTATTTTTCTGATTTGTTTTCTCCATTAATCCTGTTCAAGAGATCTCAGATGTCTGTATAGATACTCCTATAAAAAATTTAACTTAATTTAGATAATGATGTCATTTCAACATTTAGCTATTTTTCATTGGTTAAGTGTTTTCTTTTGTTTGTTTTTTTTCCTTTTTGTTGAAATAAGAAAATTACATTTCAATGTTATTTGAATGTAAAATTATCCATGTGTTAAAGAAAAATTTATGGAAAAATAAAATAATTAAAAAAAAAAGATTGCATAGGTAATTTCCGCAAGGTGCAATAAGGTTATCACACCTGCACTGATTAATCTACCACAATGAAAAGGTTTTTATCACACGTGCGCAAGAGAGAGAGAAAAAAGAGAGAGAAAGAGACTCTGTAGAGAATAATGTCACATAACTATTTATACAGCTGTAAGAGGGGGCACTTTTAACTTGGTGTGGGGTTTGGGGGGTGGGGTAGATTTAGGGGTGCAGTTTTACATACACAGTAGGAGGTACAAACAGCAAAGTTAACATCACTGAAGTTTTTCTGCTGTTTGAATCGATGAAAGGTACAAGAGAAGTTGATTGTACAATGCACACTCTACAAAGCTCGATCTGGTTAACGAAGGGAGTCATTCATCAAATCCTGTTAAGGCGTTATTGCAGGCATTAGGGCCTTAATGCCTGTGATAACACCATAATGCTCGCTATAAATAATGCATTGCGAGATGCATATGCAAATTTTAAAAATGTTTCCCGAATGGGAGGAGTAATTAAAATGAGGGGTGCTTAGCAATGATATAGCATAATGCTTGGGTTTTAACACTGGAAACAACTGCACCTTTTTTTTCCTGGCATTAAGATGTGCAATATGCCCAAAATAAGATTTGCCCTAAAAATTACAAATCTCATTTTAGGTGAAAGAGATTCTAGGAAAGATACACATATTAGTCAACTTTTTATAACTCTGTAGGAGGGCAACCAGTAACTTGGGGTGAGGTTTTGGTGGTGGCCTAGGTTTTGGGGGACAGTTTTACATGCACAGTTAGAGGTACGAACAGAACAGTACACATCAGTGAAGATTTGATGTGATTTGTAGTGCTGAAAAGTACAGAAAGATGAGATTTGTACAATGTACTCTCAACCTAGTTTGATGCACTCTCTACCTAGCTGCTATCAAGCTAGATTGAGAATACAATGTACACATTATTTATTTATTTTAAAACATTTTCTATACCGTCGTTAGTTTACCTTTCATCACTCCAAATCACATGAAATCTTCATTGATGTCTACTGTGCTATTCAAACCTCTGACTGTGAATGTAAAACTGCTCCCAAACCCTAGACCACCACCAAAACCTCACCCCAAGTTACTACTTGCCCCTCCTATAGTGGTATAGTTTATTTTTATGAAAGCCTTATAAAGGGTTTCTCTCGCTCTCTCTTTCTCTCTTAGAGCAACCTAAAACATGGAAAAGCCTGTCTGGGTACATGTTCCAGTATCTGGAGAATTACCCTAACCACACCCCTTTTTTTTTTTTTTTTAGCACAGGTGCTATTCTAGCTAAATTTGTAACAATATGATGAATCTAGGTCCAAGTTAGTAGCGAGATATAACTATGTTTATTTTCTTAATAAATAATTCTAGTGTTAGCAACCAATTTAGAAGCTGTGTTCACTTTCAGAGCCGGGTAAGATGGAGCTCTGTAAAATTTCCCGTTTTGTAAAAGATTTCTACAACTATATTATGCCACACACTAAGAGAAAAGCGCGGTTGAGAGGGGAGGATCTTACCTCCACCCCAAAAGACAACAGTCAACCCCGCATCAGGACTTTCTTCATTGCAGTACCACAACAAACGCCGGGTGAGCTGGTCGCTGAGGGGAGAACAGCAGAGCGTGCACTCTCCCCTCTGACCCCTGAAACATCGCTGAACCCCGGATGTCCAGACAGGCCGGCTCCACCATGCTCTGAAGGAGAACAAGGAAGATGGGAGGCCGCAGCCCCGACAGGTGGAACCCGAGGAATGGGAGAGGCGGCCCTGTAGAGGTTAACATCTATGGAACAAACCATCGCAGAGCTAAGGACTGAGATCCAGCCTAGTACTAAGAGTGAAGGAGAGAGGCTGGAATCAGCTGAAATGCTGGGAGCTACAGGAGTGGAGACGGTGGCTGGCACCTCGTTGGAAACAGGAGGTGAGAGGAAAGGAATGCCTAATGGTGAGAAAATAACTTTGACCACTATATGGGCGGCTTTACAGTCATTAGAAAAATCTATAATTGCCTTAACTGGAGTGGTGCATGAGACAAAAAACCAAGTTACTATTAATGCTAAAGATATTGAAGATCAAAATCAGAAAGTAGGAGAAATGGGAAATCAGTTAAAAGGGATGGAAAAAAGTTCAAAATACTATCTTACAAGGGATAAAAAATCATCAGCAGAAGGCTTGAAAATATAGAGAGCAGTCTGAGCTCACAATTTACGTTTCATGAACTTTCCTGTTATTGAAAACATCTCCCCATTGGAACTTTTTAAATTATATGTGTCACAGGTATTAAAACTGCCTGAAAGTATAGCACCGGTAATAACCAAAGCTTATTACTTGCCATATATTGAAATAAATCCTGAGGAACCAGTGGTACTATTGGACATTACTGCTTTATTAGAAACCTCACAAGAACTGGTTATTTCAAGAAGGAGACCCTTGTTAGTCTCCTTTGCTTTTCTAGTGGATAAAAATACTGTGTTTAGGTATTTTTTCAGGAATAGACATGTATTGTTCCATGGTTTTAAAGTCTGGTGTTCCCTGATTTAATTAAAGCTACCCAGGCTAGAAGGAAAATGTGTTTATCAATGAGAGCTGAGGCTTTGCAAAAAGGAGAAGCATTTCAGTTACGCTTTCCTTGTAAATGTTTAAAATTTCAACAGCAAGAATATGTGTACTATGAGCCGTCTCTATGTCCCCAGCATGTACACATTGTGGGAGTGCAAGAGGAACCCTGTCTCATGCTTTTTGGGAATGCCCTGATATTCATACCTTATGGGTAAAAATAGTTCTATATCCTTAGGTCTTATTGGGGCTCACTCTTCCGGTGTCTCCCCAGTGGCTTCTTTTTTGGTTGCATTTCTCCAGTGCGAGTCCGGGGAGCGGGAGCCCGCTTGCTAATTAGAAAAGCATGTTTGGTGGGGAAGAAAGCTATTCTACTACACTGGCAAGATTCCTCTTCCCCTTCATATTGGATGTGGCGCAACCTTCTCCATCGTATGATGCTTATGGATGCGGCCGCGATGCGACCTTCACCGCGCCTCCGGAAGCGCTTTTTGGACATCTGGGACATATTTACAATCTCTCCCACAGCGTGTCCGAAGCTCTGTACTCAATGAGTGATTAATCTTCAATCCCATGACTGATTGTTTCTCCACTGTTGGTTCTTTGTCTGAGCTCTCCTAGTGGACTCTGTACCCTACTCGAGGGTTGTTTGGGGGGTGGGAGGGTGGTTGGGGGGGATTGTGGTATTTTTGTATTGTCATGATATAATATGTATTGGCGAGTGGCTCAGAACTCCACCACTCTCCTCTGTTGTAGTTTTTTGAGGAAAAATCAAAATCGTTTGCAAATAAAAAAGCCTTCACTAAAGAGTCTGGAGGATAGAGAAAGAAAGTACAGGGTAATGCAGATGAGAATGAATTTACTCAATCCTACATTTAAGAAGTAATATCTCAAAGAGATAGTAACTCAATAACATACCTGGACTTGACCAACAATACTCAAATAATAATTTTATTTATGAAATTGTAACCGAACTTTATTGGCACCTGTTAGAATGTACAATAACCTACATTTACTTACCTTAGTCTATGTGCCTATTTGTAAACCGTTGTGATGGTATATAACTTAGCGACGGCATAGAAAAGTTTTTAAATTAATAAAATTTTCAATTTACATTAATAAAATACAATGAAATAAAGGATTTCCAATTACAATGCTTAAGACAACCAGTTCTCACATGTTACAAACCTTTGTTAGTCCACATAATGAGGAGCTTATAAATGAAACCACTTTAAAGAAAACAGCATTTTTATGCATTGTAGAGAGATATAATTTTGTCTTAACTTCACCAATAACTCTAGTATAGACTAATTTCCCTTAGATGACTCCTTATCCAGGAGAAATGTCTCTAAATGTAGGGGATCGTAAAAGATAAACTTACTCCCAGCTAATACAATACAGCATTTGCAAGGGAATCTAAGTATATATGATGCTCCCAAGGAGACAACTCTATTCTTTAAAAACAAAAATTGTTTCCGTCTTAATTGTGTGGTCTTAGCCACATCAGGAAATATTTGAATTTTCCCTCCACAGAAGGAAAAGTCTTTATTTTTGAAGAATTTTTGCAATACCATTACCCTATCACTTTCAATGCCAAAAGTTACCAATAGAGTTGCCCTAATTGGGATATCGTCAACTGACGCTTCAAGAAATGAAATCAAGTTTGGACTATTTTCTTGAACTGTATTCCTGCCTCCGGACCTGGAGAAGTCCTGGATTTGGGAATGTAATACAATTTAGAAATCAAAATTTCTCTATAGGATGAAATCTGTAAAACTTCACTCATATATTTTCTCAGTAACTCTAAAGGTGACAATAACCTCGTCATTGGAAAGTTTAAAAATCTGATTCTTAGATCTTATTAAATTTTCCATAGATTCTAATTGCCTTATAGTTGATAAACTATCCTTCATAAAAGATGTATTTGCTGTTTGTATATTCACTATCTGTGAATTTACTGTGGCAAAATTTCCTTCCAAGTTTTCCAATCTCAAACTATGCTCTTGTAACGTTTGCTTAATTTCAATATTGGAAGTTTGAAACTGATTCATTGTTTGAATTAACATTTTTTGCATATTATTAACAGACTTCCATACGTCTAATAATGTGACATCTTTAACATCTATTTCATCTATTACGTTATCCCCTTTTCCCATAAGGTCTAAAACAGGACCAGACAGAGGGAGAGTAGCATTCCCTCCAGGGGAATGGAACAGCTCCCCTATGAGGAAAGACTAAAGAGATTAGGACTTTTCAGCTTGGAGAAGAGACGGCTGAGGGGGGATATGATAGAGGTGGCCTTGGGAGCTTGCCGGCCTGGCAGAGGGTAAGACCGTCAGCCATGCGGAGCCACTGTCAACCCTTGGCTCGGCCCTGAAGGTCTGGGCCTGAGCTGAGGCCCAAGGGCACACTAAACACCCTTTATGTAACAGAATGCAAGGCCTTTCAAGGCCCCTCTCAACAGAATGCGAGGCCTTTCGAGGCCGTTCTCAACAGAATGCAAGGCCATGTGCCTGACGGTTGTTTCTGTGATGGACCCGCCTTGTTTGTGTTCCTGGACTGTTATGGGACCGGAAAAGTTTTTTCAGGACTTTTTATGTATACGACCTACTGGAGGCGCCAGTTTGCCATAGTTACGACCTGCTGGAGGCGCCAGCTGTCTGGATTTTTTTTTTGTAATGACCTGCAGGAGGCGCTTGCATCCAGACCTTTTTGTCATCATATTGCCAGGTTGGGGTTTTACGACCTGCAGGAGGCGCCTGCACCCCTACTGGTTTTGCTGGTTTTTCTTTGCCCGCCCTGGGTTCCCTCCCCTAGGTCTTCTTGGTGTTTCGTGGTGCTTCTTGTCTGGGTCTTGTCTGTTGCTTGTTGTGTCTTGTTCTTTGTTTGTTCTTTGGTTGCTTGTTTGTTCTTCATTTGTTTTGTTTTCCGCTTGTGTGTTCCCCGTCCTCGCTCCTGCGTTTTCGATCCCTCGTTTCCCTTCCTTCCCTCTTCGCTCTTTCGCTTTCCGCTCTCTCGCTCTTGGCTCTTTCAGTTCCCTTGCTCCCTGCTCCTTCGCTCTCTGTTCCCTTGCTCTCTGCTCCCTCGCTCTCCGCTCCCTCTTTTCTGTTTTTGTGTTGTTGGTTGCGCAGTCACCGTTCGCTAGGTCGCTGCTCGCACGGTCTCCTTTCGTTCGGTCGCTGCTCGTGCGATCACCGTTCGCTCGGGCGCTGCTCCCTCGGTCTCATGTTCCCTCGGTCTCGTCTGTTCTTGGTCTCGTGCTCTTGGTCTCTCGTCGTGTCTCCTGTGTTTTTGTGGTTTCCCATTGCTTGCTTTGTGTCATGCTGTCCCCGGATTACCAGCTTCCATTTTTTGGACCCTCGAATACCTCCATCCGGTATGGACTGATACCCTTATCCTCGGACTGTTGATAGGAGGTTTGAGGAGGGGGGCGTTGAAGAGGGGGTAATATTATGACTTCACTGCCCGTGGGTCTCCCTGCGAGCAGACACTCACCCCATGCTGTGTTTCTTCACCGGACGTGGCAGGATGCCGCCGTCGGGCCTTCGGCGTGGCTGGAGCCACGGTCTTGCCTGCCCTTCGCGGCCCGGAGGCTGCCCTGGATCTTCCTCTTCACCATGGCTGGAGCTGCGGACTTTCTTGCCTTCTTCAGGACCCGGGACCGCCCCCGACGCTGACTTCATCTTCGCGGCACTAAGGCCGCAGCCCCAGGCTGGAGTAGCGGCTGGAGCCGCCCCCGGGGCCTCCTGCAGCGGCTGGAGCCGCTGCCAACGTCGGAGCCTGCGTCGTGGCTCGGTGCTGCCTCTCTCTGCCTTGTGCGTTGGTGCAGGCCACTGTCCGCGGTCCTGCACAGCCTCCTGCTTCCCCTAGGCGCCAGCCCGCGCCTCTCTGCTACATTTAAAGGGCCAGGCACAGAAAGTGTGCTGGCCCCACCTGCAATGGGACTTCCTGCTTTAGCCCTATAAAGGGCTGCTTCATCAGTCTGTTCTTCGCCTTGCATTGTGATGACTTCCCTCTGGAGGCTCCTGCCTGCCAGAGCCTTGTAAGGTCTTCTGTCTTCATGGAGCTCCTCATCTCGTCTCGTCTGCCTTCTTCCATGTCTTCATGTCTTGATGTTCCGCCTGAGGTCCCGGTCCATGTTTTGTTGTCTCACTATGTTCCTCCTCGTCCTGATGTGTGTTCCTGCATCTCGTCTTCTACACTCCTGAGCCTTCTGGTCCTGTGGGTCGGACTTCCTCGGACGACGTCTTTCCCGGGTTGGAGTGGCCTGCAGGTGGACTGGTGTCCTGAGCTCTTAAGCTGTCATGTCCTGGATCTTTCCTGCGCTGTCCCGTTCTCCTCGTGGTCCGTGACCAGCCTGCAAGGGCTGTGTAGGGCGCGCAGTGGGACAGGGTGGTCCGTGACTCAGTCCCACGGGTGGCCTGAGTAGGGTGCCCTGAGAGATAGTGCCCAATGTCCATGCCTTGTGTTTGCCTATTTGGATGTCAAGTTCTTTGTCATGGATGCCGTTGCATCAGCCATGTGTCTTCGTCCAAGGATGCCGTTGCATCTACCCTGTGATTTCGTCCAAGGTTGCCGTTGCATCAACCCAGTCATGTCTTCGTGTCAAGGCCATCTGCCCTCAACCTCAGGCCAGGCCTGCTGCTCCATGCTGCTCGCAGCAGGTCCGAAAGGGCTCGGAATAGTCGGAGGACCATTCAACTTCCAACATCCTCGGATGTTGGCCTTGGGAGCTTGCCGGCCTGGCAGAGGGTAAGACCGTCAGCCATTCGGAGCCACCGTCAACCCTTGGCTAGGCCCTGAAGGTCTGGGCCCGAGCTGAGGCCCAAGGGCACACTAAAACACCCCCTTCTCAACAGTTTCTATCTTTCCATGCTCGTTTTTAATTCCCCCTATAAATGTAATTGTTCTGTGGGTTTTAGCAAGATTTGCTAAAATCTTTCCCGACTTATTACCATGTTGGAACAGTTTTTGTTTGAACATAAATATCAAACTTTTGGTCGAGTAGATCATTTATAATTTTTGCACTTCCTTACATTTTATTAACCACTTTTTTGCTCTAGATCTATTGACCTGTTTTTTTTTTTTTATAGTACTGTAGCTTCTACTCTAATTCCAAAATATCCTGGTGCAATTTCTTTTTCCTAGCTATAGTATAGCCAATACTTTCCCCCTGATAGCTTTTGAAGTTTCCCAGAATAATATGGGGTTGGTTTTATGCAGTTCATATCTTTTTCAAACAATTTCTATTTCTCTTGGAGAAAAGGTCTACATTTCTGGTCTTTAGTTAACCATATAGGCTTGTGCCATTTAAAGCTTTGACTCTTATCTGACTACCTAGTTAATGAACATCTCATGGGGCAAAGGTCTGAGAACCAAATTCTCTATGGATGTTTTATCTGAGTAAACAGTTCCTCTGAAATTAAAACATAAATCAGTTCTTGAAGAGGATGGATGTGCTCTGGCATAATCTGTATAATCCTTCTCTTCCAGGTGGAGAACTCTCCATATATCTATCACATTTAAACTATCACACAAAAAAGGAATTCCCTTATTACGGCCCAATTTTTGAGAGTAAGAAATTGAATTCCTATCAAATATAGGATCCACTTCACAATTAAGATCACCCCCCAAAATTATAGGGGAATATCCCATATTTATAATATCTGTTACCAGCTTTACAAAAAATTTAAGATCATACTGATTAGGAACATAAACTGAAGCCATAGCGATTGTTGTCCCCATAACTGACCTTTAAAACATATCTACCTTCAGTGTCAGTATGCACTCGTTCCATGTTAAATGCCACATTTTTATGTATTAGTATTGCTATGCCATTTTTCTTAGATGTACCTGAGGAATAAAAAACCTGATTATACCACCTTCTTCTCAGTTTTTTATGTTCTGGATCCTGCATATGTGTTTCTTGCAAAAACATCACATTTCCACTTAATCTATGCAAATATGTCATCAGCTTCTCTCTTTTAATGGGTGAGCCCAACACTGCTACATTCCAAGGCATAAAATTAACCTGTGCCCCCATAACCATATTTTTGATTCACTCTAAACTTTCCTTCCCATATTACTGATTCGCTGTAGCCCAGCCTATAGAGTGAATCCCTTAGGTTAGCCATATTCCTTTCCAAAGATTTCCAATTACCCTATGTATAGCTCACCTCCCCATCAGTGCCCCCAGTGTATGGTATCACACTGAAACCCTTCCTACCACCCCTCCCCCTCCCCCAACAATAGCTCTCCTACTTCCCTTTTCCCTTAACCCCATAATCATTAACATTACCCTGTCTAGAGAGTTCAGGCTCGTTTGATTGTGGATGGGCTTCTCTTAAATCAAAAATACAAAATCACCCATTTTAATATTTATTTTCCAGCAATCTTTGTAATCCTTTGCATATATTTTAATTTCTTTATGCACTCTGTATTTGCTTCATTAACTTCAATAAAAAATATAACCAAATGCAATCACAACAGTCTTTAACTTTGGTAATCACCTCCAATCAGCTGCCAAATCCGTTTTAGACTTTCAGCATACTTTTTCACCACCTCTATTTGCTCAAAATTCCTTGTTGCACCTGCCTTCCATACTCTCAGTCTTTCTGGAAACTGCAACATGAATTTCACTTGATTTTGTGCTAGTATTGCATGAGCAGGGGAGAATTCTGTCCGTTTCATTGAAGTTTTATATGAGTAGTCTTGAAACCCTCTTATGTTATGGTCCTGATAGTTAATTTCCTTTTGCTTCTGAGCCACCTGCATATGAGCAAAATTTAGAATCTTTGTAATGGCCACTCAAGGATGTCTCACCATCCCACTTCACTCCCAGCCTGTGCGCTCTCACCACAATCACGTAATTTTACAATTCCCCCAGCTTCAATACCTCCAGGAGCCATTTCTCCAAAAAGTAGGCAAGTTTTTATCCTCCATACTCTCTGGTAGCCCCAAAAGTTTTATGTTACTCCTTCAAGCCTGATTCTCTAACTTATCTATTTTTTCTTCTTGCGCCACAACTGTTTTCTTCAATTTTTCCTCCTTTTCTGCTAGTGCAACAGCTTCATTTTCTGTGAGACACCTGTCCTTCTACCGTATCTAATCTTGGTCCCAACTCCGCCAGCACATTTTTTAAACTAGAAATAGAGTCCAACTTATCTTGTAATGCAGCCACAACTGCTGATGTCAGCTCCGTTACCACCATTCTGCTTAACGATGGTCCTTCCTCCAGTTCCAAGACGGCAGCCATCTTGTCACCTGTTGCTCTCACTTTTTCTTTTTCCTTTTTCCCCGGCCTGAACAGGTTTGCTTTCAGGTGATTTCTGCATGTATTTATCTATTGACATGCGATGTGTTGAGTATTTTTTCAGAGTTTTTTGGTGTGATTAACTCCTGATTACTGCGGATTGCAAGGAGATGGAGCCCGGAGCCCAAAAGTTTGTATCCTTCTAGGTTCACTGTATCATGTGATCTCGTATTTTTTAATATTTAATAACTTGCCCTTTTTTTTACATTTTTCTCTTTGAGCGGGGTACATCAAAATTGAGCTTGCTTTAACAAATGGAAAAGTGAATGAAATAAACAAAAAATGTCATATTCAGTAAGTCACAACTAAACCTAGCAGTGGTCCAATCCATCAATAAACTAGGCAAAAGCTTATTCCAAAATTTGTTCCAAATATGTGGGGCAAGATTAGAAAAAGCTTAGTTAATCCTAGCTCAGTAGGTGATGGAACATGTAGAAGTGACACAAAAGATTTGTTCTAACTGGTTTAAAGTTTTGATTTATTGTAAAATGGAAAGAATATGAATATTTTCCAGATTAGACTCCTAGCTTCCCTTCAGACCATACGTACTGGGCCAATTTGATTTGAATTCCATGAAAATTTCATGATTTTCAACATGGAGAGCAATTTTAAGTGACCACAACTGTATTTCTAAAGCAGTACATCTTCATTTTTCAAGCACCCAATCTGCTGCATACAGCAGGTGAGAAGCCAGGATATACAGGGGAAAAATTAGGGTGGTTTTCATTGATGCTAAATTATGTTACACATAGCAAAGGAGACATTAGCCTCCCAAATTTTTCCTGTATGTCCTGACTCCTCACCTGCTGTATGCAGCAGACCGGGTGCTTAAAACGCCAAGGTGTAGTACTTTCAAAATAGAATGTGAATATAAAACTAATCTCAAAATGTCTTTCACAATAGTGACGTGTAAGTGACCATTTGGGCTCTAGATAGTACAAGTGTGTACTTAATCTGTAACAATGAACATCTAAGGCAGAGTTTCTGGATTAGATGTTCAGTTCATCAGACCAAGCAACAGCCTGATGCCACCAGTGTTCCAGATCTAAAAGTGCCTGCTTCAGGGGCCAAACCAACTCTTTCTTTATATGTACTAATTACTTGGATTTATTACTCTCTTTTATGAATACAAAAATTCATCCAAAGTGGGTTACAGCATATTTGAATTTTACCAAATAATCAAGGTTAATTGCAACTTCACGGTAAGAAAGGCGTAAACAATCTAGAATAACAGCAAAAAGATCACATTACAACTAGGCAATAAAAAGGTGTGACTTTGGACAAACTTTAAATAGATCAGCAACACTGACTAAGCTCTGCTAACAATGTAGCTGAGATTCTAGTTGCTAACTCAGAAAATAAATAACACAACAGCAATTTGTAGCAGCAGGTTTAGGGCATTCGAGGTGACGCCAGGCAGTTTCTGTAATCAATGCAGCATCTTTGGGAAGGGCATTAAAATCTTGACAGACAAGCCAGGCTTTTGTTTCCTAAAGAAGGAGCAGGTCTGGTTTTGCCAATAGGCACACTAGGCCTATGCCTAGGGCGGCAAAATCTGGGTTGGGGGTAGGGGGTGGCAGAAGGCCAGCTGAATATTTACTGCCCTCCAGCTGGGCTGAATCTCACTCAGCAAAGGAGAACCTTGTGTTTCTTGCTCCAGTCCCTCTCTTCCCAGTGCAGAGGAGAGAGTAGTGTGGGTGGGAGGGTGAGGCTGGAAGGGACAGAGTCTAGAAAATTGTCTCTGCACCCGTTTCCTTTCCAACCCATCCTCTCCTGTCCTGTTCAGGAAATAGGAGAGGAGGGATGAGGAAAGAGCAAACAGCAGAGAATACCTTCTTTGTTCCTAATCCAGTCCATTTCCTGTAATTCAGAAACTTGAGAAAAGGAGGAGAACCTGGAGCAGACAGAGCAGAGCAAAGAAGGCTATGTCTTAGACCTTCTGCTCTGTGGTCCCTGTTGTATTTGCTAGAGCTCTTTTGGGAGGGATTTTCAGAGGGCAAATGCTGCTTCCATGTAGGATTTGTTGCATATGTCTGTTTGTTTGGGTTTTTATTTTCCATTTCCTTGATGACAGAATTGGCATTGAGGATCCAAATGAGAATTTTAGTGATTTGGAGGACATGTGTAAGGACAGCCTTTTGCTCAAGAAGATAGGCCTGTCCTCTCTTAGAGCCTTGAACATCAGTGTCAAATTTTTGAATTTTGTTCTGTATGGATTTGGTAACCACTAACCAGTATAGTTTGTATATGATGGATGTGAATTAATCGCGTGGTTTGCATCCTTCTATCTGCTATGTGTACCGCCCATGGCAGACCCGCGGTGCGGCCCTCTCACCTTCTTCCATGGACTCCAGCTCCTGGTTTCTCTTCACTGGCGCTGGTAGGCCACCAGCTCCGACCTCGGGTCGCCTCCTGTGCCTCCGACTCTGCCATGGTTCCCAGTGTTGCCAGCCAAGATGCCCTTGCTCGTCAGGCCTCTCCGCATGGCCCATGGAGAGATGCTGCTTCGGCGCTGCACCCCTCTCTAGGCACACGCCCATTGTTAATCCTTTTAAAGGGCCCACGGTGGGAACCTAGCAGCGGCCCTGGATGTTGATGTCAGACTCCTCTGTGTATATAAGCTCAGGCCTTGCTCCATAGCGTTGCCTTTGCAACAGATCTCCTCGTACTTCGATTACTCATTGCTGATAGAGAATCCTCTCTACTTCATGTTCCTAACTCCCGTGATTCCCAGTTCCTGTCTTCCTCATTCCTGCCCTGTCTATGTGTTGGACTGAATCTCTGGATTTCGACTCTGCTACTCCTGACTACTCTTCAGCCTATCTCCAGCCGCGGACCTCTGCTATGCTTGACAACTCCTGCCTTCTCCATGCCCTGACCATTGTCTTGATTGACTATGCCTGACTTTTCCGTGCCCTTACCATTTCCTTGATTGACTACGCCTACCTTCTCCATGCCCTGACCATTGCCTTGATTGAATATGCCTGCCTTGAATGAATTCTGCCTTGAATGAATCCAGCAAACCATCCTATTGACAGTATCCCCATTCAGACGATTAAACTAATTGAAAACACAATTACCAAAACAATAACAGACATAGTTAACCTTTCCCTCACCGAAGGAAAATATCCTGAATGCCTAAAATCAGCAATCATTAAACCATTACTAAAAAAGAACAACCTAGACCCTGAGAACATCCAAAACTACCGACCTATATCAAATTTACCTTTCATTGCGAAAATCATTGAGAAAATCGTCCACTCACAACTCTCTGAATACCTTGACACAAATAACATACTTCACCCATCCCAATTTGGATTCAGAAAACCTAAGCACAGAATCCCTACTTCTCTCACTAAATGACACTGTATTCAGAGGATTTGACAAAGGACAAAGCTACCTATTAATACTCCTGGACCTCTCAGCCGCCTTTGACACAGTATTCCATGCAATTTTACTTGACAGCTTAGATGAAATAGGAATCATGGATACCACATTAAAATGGTTTTCCTCATACCTATCTCAGAGAAATTTCTAAGTAATGTTCAACAACAGTCTCTCGAATAAAGTAAACCTAATCACAGGAGTGGCTCAAGGTTCTGCCCTATCAGCTACACTTTTCAACATCTATGTACTACCTATCTGTCACACACTAGAACAACTTGGATTGACTCATTTTCTATATGCAGATGATATACAAATATTGGTCTCTATACAGAATACGCTGGAAGATACATACGAGAAAACAACTATCTATCTCTCAGAAACCAAACAGCATCTAACGGACCTGAAACTCATAATAAACATAGAAAAAACCGAGTTAATCATCCTCGACAAAAAAAATCAATACCCCCATGTTGCCACTTAAAACAGAAAATCCAAATACCTTAATCTCACCTGTAACTCATACGTGAAATCTAGGAATCACCATAGACAAAGAACTTTCTTTTGAAACCCACATAACCAACAAAATTAAGGAAGGATACCACAAACTTTTAACGCTCAGACGTCTCAAACCCTTCCTTGCACAGGATAACTTCAGAACAGTCCAGCAACTACTCATCTTCTCCAACTTAGACTACTGCAACTCTCTACTCCTTGGCTTACCACTTGCTCCAGATCCTAAAGAACACTGCCACCAGAATTCTGACTGGATTAAAAAAATATGAGCACTCTATACCAACCCTCATCTCTTTACACTGGTTCCCAATAAAATACCGCATAGAATACAAAGTACTTACAATACTGCATAAAATAATCCAAGGACTTCAAAACAACTGGCTAAGCAAATTCATCGTAATCCACACTCAAAAATGGAACCTACACTCAACGAACAAAGGCCTCCTCAAAATCCCTCACGCCAGAACCACAAAACTAAACACAATCCGTGAAAGAGCCATATCCATTGCCAGCCTCATGCTATGGAATGCAATACCAATGGATATAAGAAATGAACCAAACATCAAAACTTTCAAAAAAGACTTGAAAATCTGACTTTTCACCAGAGCCTACTCAAACTCACTCAATCAACAAGACCAACAATCAACCACACAACCCAACCCCAAGAAAAACGCTCCGTACCCCAATCAATCAATTAACTCACACCATCCGAACACCAAAGACAATGTGCAACTGAACTCACTTCACTTACTACCACAAGTATGAACACTGCTGTAATATCAGCCTGTGAAAATATAACAATTATTTTATATGTATTCAACTAAGAACCAAACCCCAAAACTCTCCTTCTTGTTAACATTTCGATGCTTTGACTTCTATAACCAATGTTATTTCTTGAGCACTGTAAACCGTTTTGATGGCGAAACCGAATGACGGTATACAAAACACATCAAATAAATAAATAAATGGCCTGTGGCGGGAACCTGGCCCCAACCCCGGCCCCGGATGTTGACATCAGACTCCTCTGTGTATATAAGCTCAGGCCTCACTCCATAGCATTGCCTTTGCAACAGATCTCCTCATACTCCTCGTACTTCGTGTTCCTGATTCCCGGTTCCTGTCTTCCTCATTCCTGCCCTGTCTGTGTTGGTCTGACTCTCTAGATTTCGACTCTGCTACATCTGACTACTTTTCAGCCTATCTCCAGCCCCGTGTCTCTGCTACGCCTGACTACGCCTGCCTTCTCCATGCCCTGACCATTACCTTGATTGATTACGCTACAGACTTCTCCATGTCCAGAACTCTACATTGCTTGCCATGACCTCCACTTGCCGCCGGTCCTGATCCAAGCCTGTCAGTGATGCCTTCTCTAGCCTATTCCCTGGACGTATACTTACAAGGCTCCAGCCTTTCTTTGCTTGAGCGCCTCCAGTTACTCTCTGTTCCATTGGTGCCTGAGTTCCTGTACCGAACCCAGTCCAGGGTAGGACTACGCCACCTATTGACTGCATCTCTGGGCTGAACTACTTCTCTTCTCAAACCAACCTTGAGGCCCCCTAAGTCCTGCCGGCCCCAGCACCCAAAGGCTCAACCTGCGGGGAACAAGGGCTGGTATAGGTGAAGCTTCAGTGGCCTCTACCTTCAGCCCACTCCACCTGCTGATGGTGGGGACCCATAGGTCCCTACCTATGAGTTGCGTCAATCCCACCTCAGCCCAAGGGTCCACCTCCGATGCAACACTATCAGGCATGGAGCCAAGTTTATCTGGAGTTTATGGAGGGCCTTATCTGTAAGATCCTTGTATAATGCATTGGAATAGTCAACCTATGTGGTTATCATGGCATGAACCACAGTAAGTTTGTCTTCTTGATGACCTGGCATAGTTTTAAGTTTCATAACTGAAAGTGGCAACTCTTTACTGCTGCCTTGATTTTACAGTTCTCTGAGGCTTTTGACTTGTGTTGAATTTAATGGATGCTCATAAGTTCCCAATGGGATTTTCAGGTTAGGATCTTGTTTATAAGTGCTTTGTAGCCAGAGAATCTCTATCTTTTTGGGATTCTGATGAAGCTTGTTGTTTTTGATTCATTCTTGGATGACATAAAGCATATGCTTAGCTTATTTATAGCTGTTTATGGGTTTGAGTCTATTGGTAGCACGAGCTGGACATCATCCGCTTAGTTGTAGGTATTTATGTGAAAGTTTGGATCAGTTCTGCCAGTGGTCTGAGGTATATGCTAAATAGAACTGGTGAAAGTATGGAACCTTGGAGGACACCACAGTTTAAGATCCAAAATGCTAATGTGTTGTCAGCGAAATGTACAGATTGTTGCCTGTCTGTTTGACAGAAAGAAGTTGAACCAGATTAGGACCTTGCCTCTTAGGCCGGCTTCTGCTAGTAGAGATAACATGATATTATGATCTACAGTATCAAGAGCTGCAGAGAAATCCAATAGGACTAGCACTGCTGCCTGACTTCTATCATGATATCTCAGGAGATTATCCAGCAAGGCAAGGAGAACTATTTCTGTTCCATGCCCTTTTCTGAATCTGAATGGATATGATCCAGCCAGTTTCTTTCTGTTTGCTAGTAATTCAGTTAAATTCTTATTGATTATTCTATTAGTGAGCCCATGAAAGGGAATTTAGACACGGGGCCGTAGTGTTCAGGTTTGTCCTTATCCTGGTTTGTATTTTTTATTAGTGGCTGCACTACAACTTTTTCTTTAGATCTATAGGAAACAGGCACTCAGTGAGGGAGGAATTTATAATTTTGGATGTCAAGGCTGTGAGATCCATACTTGCTAGCTTTACTAACTAGGACAAGATTAGATCAGGTGTGTAAGTTGTTGAATGTAAGGAAGCCAGGGTCTTTGTGAAACCTTCTTCTTGTTATGCTCAGCAGTCTGTGGACTATTTCCTAGGAATGCCACTCTCACCTCCTGGCCAGCTGTGCAGGTGGGCTGCATCCCAGTGCAGAGGATGGCTCCCTGTGCACCGCACCACAGCCTGTGGTGGAGGCACTACTGGCTCCAGGCCCGATACAACACAACACCTCATGATGTCAGGGGAGGCCCCCACTCTAGGGCACTCCAGTTTGCTGGGCGCTGTCAGCTTCAAGGATGTTTCTTTTGATGTTGACAACCTTTCTTTGCACTGCTCCCTAAGCCTCCCATAGATGTGTGCACATGCTGACTGAGATCTTTTAAAGGGCCAGTGGTGAGGAATCCAGCAGAGGCATCTCCTGATATATCACAGCTTCTATTGGTTAAAAGGCCTTCCTGGATGCCCCTCCAAAGCCTCGGCAACTGGTTGACTACTCCTGGAGATGTGGTTTGCCAGTATTTCTGATCCTGCATCCTGCTTCCTGAGTCCATGTCTTCTCCCTTGACTCCTGCCATCTAGTTTCTCTTTGTCTGTGTGCTCAGTCTTCCTCTTGTCTGTTTTCAGTGTCTCCTTGTGTTCCTGTGGTTCCTCGAATTCTTCCTCTTCGTCATCCTCTTCAGAATGATCTTCTGGCTTTGACCTTGGACTGGACCCTGATGCTGCTTGACCTCCACCTGCTACTGACCTGTACCTCTTCTTCGATTGAACTCTATCTCCGTCCTTTGCCTCCTTGTCAATGCTTTGTATCTAACTTGCCAGTGCTTATGCTGTTTACTGTTTTCTTCATTTGGATCCCTTTTCCATCTTTTGAAAGTTATTCTTTTAACTATTATAGCCTCACTTTTTAACTGTACCAGTAGTCATTTAGCTTTCCTTCCACCTTTTCTAATATATGGAACACATCTGATCTGGGCCTCCAAGATGTCCATGCCTGATGTGAACTTTTAACTTTTGCAGCTGTTTCTTTAATTTTTTTTCCTAACCATTTTCCTCATTTTATCATAGTCACCTTTCTGAAAGTAAAATGCTGTTGCAATAAAATTCTTTAGTGTCCTTCCTCTAGTTATTAAGTGAAATTTGATCATGATGTAATTCCTATTGCCAAATGGCTCCAACACTGTTACCTCTTGCACCAAATCATGTGTTTCATTAAGGACTAGGTATAAAATAGTTCCCTCCCTTGTTGGTTCTTGTACCAGCTGCTCCATGAAGCAGTCATTTATTTCATCTAGAAATTTTACCTCTCTAGCATAACCTAATGTAACATTCACCCAGTCAATACTGGGGTAATTGAAATCACCTATTATTACTGTGCTGCTGATTTTGTTAGTGTCCCTAATATCTCTTAGCAAATCATTGTCTGTTTGTTCATTCTGGCCAGGTTGTCGGTAATTCACCCCCACTGCTATTCTATTCCTTTTTCCATCTGGTTTCTATCCATAAAGATTCAATATTGCATTTTGTTTCCTGCAAATATTTTCTTGTTTGATTCAATGTCCTCTAACATATAGTGCCACCCCTCCACCAATTTGATCCATCCTATCATTTAGATATAATTTGTACCCTGGTATCACAGTGTCTCATTGGTTATTCTCCTTCCACCAGGTCTCTGAGATGCCAATTCTTTCAATCTCTTCATCCAGTGTTATACACTCTAACGTTCCCATCTTATATTTTAAACTTCTGGCATTTGTATACAGACATTTCTAAATATGTTTTTGTTTGTATTACCTGTCAGTTAACAGAGGTAATTTGGAATCTTTCTGCTCCATCTGCTCTTTACTTAAAGGCACCTGGTCCATTTTAGCATTTATTAGAACCTCTCTACTGGGATGCCCTCAATTCCCTATTCTATTAGTATCCTTCAAAGATACATCATTCTGAACCATGCATATTTGAGCGACTGTCGACCTTCCCCATCATTTAGTTTAAAAGAGGCTCTATCTTTCTTTTAAAGGTTAGTGCCAGCAGCCTGGTTCCAGTCTGGTTAAGATGGAGCCTATCCTTTCAGAAAAGGCCCCTCCCTTCCCCAAACAGATGCCCATTTCCTAACAAAGCTAAAACCCTCTAGCCTGTATCATTGTCTCATCCATGCATTGAGACTCTGGAGTTCTGCCTGCCCCTGTGGTCCTGCACACGGAACAGGGAGAATTTCTGATCTTGTCTTTTGTCTTTTTAGTGGTCTGGGATATCCACGGTTTCTTCTCTCTCAAATCACTGGGATTTTGAAGGCAAGACACATTTTGAGTCAGTGGTTTATGTAGCAGCATGAAGACCATAGTGGATGTAGATAGGCCATCTCCAGCAGTGATTGTGCTAAGCCTGTGTGAGAGTCTAAAGTTTGATGTGCTTCTCATTTGGTATTGAACATGTGTGATAGCAGTCTGGACACAGGTGCAATCTCTCATTTGGCAAGAGTGGTTGGTTGCACAGTTTGAGCACAGAGTGGTCTCTTAAGTTTTGATTTGATTTGATTAAGGTGGAAGTGCATTGAGTGAAAAAGAGATTTATGTTATGACAGTAACAAAAGAATTTCTTTACCTTGTGAAGAGTCAAAGTCTGGTATTCTGTTGCAAGAAAAGCACATGAAAGGGCACACGCTTTGGAATGGCTCTTCAGTGCAGGGCCCACTATCAGAGACCAGTGATACCAGAAAGGAGATGGGAAGAGACCCCCCTTCCCTTGGTTCTCAGCTCCCAGGTCCTTCAGCGGTGGCAGCGGAAGGAGGGGCGGGGAGGCCTTGGGGAACATGGATTGGGCTTTCTCCCCTTGCTACTGCTAATGAAGGCTTGCTTTGAGATGTTCACATTATCAGACCAAGCAACAGCTCAGGTATTGGGCTGTTGCTTAGTCCAATGAACTGAATATCAAATCCAGACACAAGAAACTCTTCCTTAGAAGTTCATTGTTATGGATAAGTACATGCTGTTACTATCTAGAGCTTGAGTGGCCATTTATACATCATTATTGTGAAAGCCATTTTGAGATTATTTTTATCTGCAATTGAAAAAGACTTAAAAAAATTGATATATGGCACATGATTATAAAATTGCGTGGGTGGTTAATCCATATCCCTCTATCTTAAGTGGAGTGTCTGTCAACGATTTTTTACAAGTACAGCACCATAATATGATACCATTCTAATGGGCTACTTGGCTTGTATCGGGTCCCTTCTTTTACATTATATTGTATCTATTTTTGAAATGGACTTTGTACACTTCTCTGTTGGTTTGGATTATTTAAACTGCAGTATTGTCTTCTGACACAGGGGAAGTTGATGCATTTTGCTGAGAAATCTGCATCTGCTTCCAGAGGAGGGTATTTATCCCCAGTCAGAGGATAAAAAAATTATTCCAAGGCACCATAGAGTTGTGTGTATTACAGGAAGAGTCTTTAAAAACAACAAATGATCTCACATTGCTCTTAAGGGGTCTTGGAAGATAAAGGAGGCCAAAAGGACTTTGAGAGCTCAAACTTTTGAAACAAATAAGTGCTATATTTTCATCTATTTTTTCAGAGTGACTGTAAGTTCAGAGATTGTTGATTGATTCTGGATGAGAAAATTTAAGTCATCCATTACCTCTTTTTCAGTAAAGTAAACATTTCTGTTATTGGAACAATATTTTCTTAAGTGAGGACTTTAATTTGAGTGACTGTGCTATTAAGCTTTCCCTCCATCTTGAACTCCTGAGGCTGCATCGGGTTTATCAGGACTCCTAAGGCACTCAAAGGTGTGCTCCTTTGCCTGAAGGGGTTTTATGTGGGAAAATCAAGAAGAGCAGTGGACAAAACTAAAAGGAGATTTTGTAAGGATAGCTAACCTTTTCATTAAAGTAAATAAAGGAAAAATAAGTCACTATGGTTTCCTAAAGAAGTAGCTGAAAAGGTTGGCATTCATAAACCATAAGAGACAGCAGAAAGAGGTAAACAGGCAACAATATCTGGACAAGCAAATAAATACCAATAATGTAATTAGGAGACCAAAGATGCAAATGGAAGAAAAACTAGAAAATTCAATAAAATGAGAGACATGAATTTTTTAGATTTGTTGAGGTTGATATTCAAAAGTTACCTGAAACGTTATCCATCTAAATGGCAAAACGACGATATTCATCTCCTTATGTGGCTACATTCTAACCTCATAAATTGGAGGTGGGCTGGAGGCGGGCGGAGGCTTTTCCCAGAAGAGAGGAGTTAGCTGCTTAACCCATGTGACTAACTCTGGTTTCACCAGAGGGTATCCTAAAGTTAACCAGATATACTTATCCAGCTAACTTTAAGATAGCCGGGTATATTCAGGGGTGCTGCCACACCCCTGAATATCCAAGTTAACTTAGTTAGATAGGTGTATCCGGCTAACTTCATTCCTTCCTCATCCATCCAGCCTTTAGAATGAACCTGAACAGTTACGCCTACTGGAATTTTTAGGTTCTTAGGCATCTTGTCCTCTTGAATACTACCACTAGACGCAGTTTTGTGCCATTTGCCAGGCAAGACATGATCACCGTGAAATGGGTATTTCCATGAATGTTTGTTTTTACAAGTATGGTCTTCTCTCCAACGCCAACTACAGTGCGATTGCCAGGCATATCAAACATCATTTGCGTTTTGTATATATTACCAGTGTTATTCATATTGAAATGTTTCTTTATTCTCTGCTGAATAATGAATTTGTGGAACGAAAAGATTTTTTCATCAAGCTCCTTAGGCAGTTTCTGTGAAATCTTTGTGGCTGACAAAGGCACAATCCATATAGGTTCATGAACTGCAAACACCAACCAAACGATGCTGTGAATTCTTTCAGACCTTTGGTCGCTGAATATTTTTCTTCTTTTGCCATTTGAAGGGCACAAATCCTAATGCTCAAGTGAGTCACAATGTAACCATTCTGTCTACATTCCATTATCCAGTCATTCAAATCCTTTTCCATTCCTTCAAAAGGCGCAATTTTGAAACGTAAGACTTTCTTTGACTTTGGCATTTCTAGCAGCTTTACCTCATTTTTCTCCAATCTCTGAGTTTTTCACTAATGTCAAATTCTCTTGCAGTTACACAATTATTGGCCTCCTTTGCACATTCAATAACCTTTAGTTTCAGTAATGCAGTGTAGGATGCGCTCTCTTTCTTCCCAGAGCTCATTTTCCTGAAGGCAAGAAGTCATTATTCTAATGGCTATCCCTGCTATCTGAATCCTTCCCTCCCTCCCCATGGCTGTCTTGCTGTATGAATCCTTCCCAAACTCCCTCATGGCTGCCCCTCCAGTATGAATCCTTTTCTCCCTTCCTCATGGCTGCCCCTCCTATATGAATCCTTCTCTCTGTCCCCCATGGCTGCCCCTCCTGTATGAATCCTTTTCTCCCTCCCTCATGGCTGCCCTTCGTATATGAATCCTTCCCTTTGTCCCACATGGCTGCCCCTCCTGTATGAATCCTTCCTTCCCTCCCCCATGGCTGCCCCTTCTGTATGAATCCTTCCCCCCCTCCCCCATGGCTATCCCTACTGTCTGAATCATTTGCTCGCTTTCCCTCCTGATCCCTTATCTCAACCGCTGCTATCTGGAAATGACCGCACTTGTAGTTGCTTAGGCAAGTCCTCCCTTCTCCTCCCTCATGGTGTCCCAGTGTGGTGGTAGGACAACTTCTCCCCCCAAACTCCTCCCCCCAAACTCCTCCCCCCAAACTCCTCCCTCTCTGGATCTCTTAATTCAACTACTCACTGCTGCTATAAGGATGACGAACTTGCGGTCGCTCAGGCATGTCCTCCCTCCTCTCTCGAAGGGCTCCCAGTGGCACACTTTGAACAATGTGGTTCTAAGTGCTACAATTAGACCCTGGCTTGGGAGGAGGGAGGACGTTCCTGTGCAACCTCAAGTCCTGTTGTTGTTTTGATAGCAGTGAGTGGGTGAATTAAGGAATAGGGAGGGGGTGCAGAGGAGAAGCTGTCTGAATACCTCAATGAGACACCACGGGGGAGGAGGGAGGTTGTGCCTTAGCAACTGCAAGTGCTGTCATTGTCCTCATAACAGTGGGTCAATTAAGAGATCGGGAGGAGTGTGCAAACGATTCAATCATGCATCTTGAATTAATGGATTGACCTGTTACAGTTTTGGCTGCAGTGCAACCGCCTCACCACCAGGGGTCCCTCTAGTGCTGGCTCTCCTGACAGGCCCAGGCCATCTCCCCTGTCCACTCTATGTTCTGGGTTGGCCCTTATAACCCTGCCTGACAGTTCCCTCGGTGCTTCGGCATCGAGCTCACCTGGGCTCCCTGCTCTAGCCCTGCGCGGCCTTCGGGCCTTTCCTTGCGCGGCCTTCGGGCCTTCTTCCTCGCTTTTCTTACCTGGCCTATGGGCCTTCTGACCTGCCTGCTCTGCTTACGGTGTGTGGCCTACGGGCCTTCTGTGTATGTGTGGCCTACGGGCCTTCTGACCTGCTTGCCCTGACTACGGTGTGTGGCCTACGGGCCTTCTGTGTATGTGTGGCCTACGGGCCTTCTGACCTGCCTGCTCTGCTTACGGTGTGTGGCCTACGGGCCTTCTGTCTGTGTGTGTGTGGACCTGCCTTGCCCCGCTTATGGTGTGTGGCCTACGGGCCTTCTGTGTGTATGTGTGTGGCCTACGGGCCTTCTGACCTGCCTTGCCCCGCTTATGGTGTGTGGCCTACGGGCCTTCTGTGTGTATGTGTGTGGCCTACGGGCCTTCTGACCTGCCTTGCCCCGCTTATGGTGTGTGGCCTACGGGCCTTCTGTGTGTGTGTGGCCTACGGGCCTTCTGACCTGCCTTGCCCCGCTATTGGTGTGTGGCCTACGGGCCTTCTGTGTGTGTGTGTGTGGCCTACGGGCCTTCTGACCTGCCTTGCCCTGCTTACTGTGCCCTGACCCAGCCTGGACCCAGACACTGCTGACTGCCGCCTGCCCTGACCCAGCCTGTACTTAGACACTGCTACTGCTGCCTGCCCTGACCCAGCTTGTACTAAGACACTGCTACTTGCCGCCTGCCCTGACCCAGCCTGAACCCAGACTCTGATACTTGCTGCCTGCCCTGACCCAGCCTGGAACCTGACACTGTTTCTAGCTTCCTGTCTCTCTCCACCTGGAGCCACCCTGCTGCGTGGTGTTCACGACTCCTGACCGGAGCCCAAGCGTAACAGTATGCCGAAGCCATCAATTTTCCAGGGGAAGAGATAGGTCTTGGTACTACCGGTGAGCCAATTTTTCTTTTACCTCTACTCACATTATGCCTCAGCCTCCAAGTTTTTATGTCTGTGCTTGTTGCCAGACTTTGAACTATCTCAGTTACAAGAACTGTCTTGCATGTCAACTCTCAGACCAAGAACACTGGGTATGCAGTGGTTGTCATAAGAGGAACGTCTCAGTCTATCAGGAATGTTTAAATTGTTTAAATCCTAAACCAGGGTGGTGGAAATGCTCCTGTCTTCCGTGTCTGTTACCTCCAGGCAAACCCTGCCCCCGTTGTTCTGCTTTAGGATCAGCTGTTCCATTAGAAATAACAATCAGCTCTCCTAACCGGTATTCTGCTTCTGGCTCCACTAAAACAGACATTTTAGCTGGCAGTTTGTGGATAGAAAAACCCAGGACTTACCTGGCCAAGAAGGTTTCTGTGACACCAGTGCTAGAGCCTCAGGAACAGGTTTCTCTCAAACGGAGAGAGTTGATTAACTCTAGCAGGGCTCTGCTTCCCACAGCTGCTGTTGAGACACTAACGAGCACATTCCCTAGACGTCCTAGAACTGCCTGTGCCTTCTCTAAACTGCTCCTCCAGAAACAAAATAAGGAGCCTCAGAGTTTGGCTCGGGGTATCAAGCCCACAGCAGTGCAATCTGTGTCTTCTATGTGCACTGCTTCTAACCTTGCTGCTCTGCCATCTGAGCCTGCTGCGTCGCCCCAAGAGGGGGCCAAGCCTGCTGCGTCGCCCCAAGAGGGGGCCAAGCCTACTGCATCACCCCAAGAGGGGGCCAAGCCTGCTGCATCACCCCAAGAGGGGGCCAAGCCTGCTGCATCGCCCCGGGGAGGATCCAAGCCTGCTGCATCGCCCCAAGAGGGGGACGAGCCTGCTGCATCGCCCCAAGAGGGATCCAAGCCTGCTGCATCACCCCAAGAGGGGGCCGAGCCTGCTACATCACCCCAAGAGGGGCCAAGCTTGCTACATCACCCCAAGAGGGGGCCAAGCCTGCTACATCACCCCAAGAGGGGGCCAAGCCTGCTGCATCGCCCCAAGAGGGGGCCAAGCCTGCTGCATCGCCCCAAGAGGGATCCAAGCCTGCTGCATCACCCCAAGAGGGGGCCGAGCCTGCTACATCACCCCAAGAGGGGGCCAAGCCTGCTGCATCGCCCCAAGATTGATCCGAGCCTGCTACATCACCCCAAGAGGGGGCCGAGCCTGCTGCATCGCCCCAAGAGGGATCCAAGCCTGCTGCATCACCCCAAGAGGGGGCCGAGCCTGCTACATCACCCCAAGAGGGGGCCGAGCCTGCTGCGTCACCCCAAGAGGGGGCCGAGCCTGCTGCGTCGCCCCAAGAGGGATCCAAGCCTGCTGCATCACCCCAAGAGGGGGCCGAGCCTGCTACATCGCCCCAAGAGGGATCCGAGCCTGCTGCATCGCCCCAAGAGGGGTCCGAGCCTGCTGCATCGCCCCAAGAGGGATCCGAGCCTGCTGCATCGCCCCAAGAGGGGGCCGAGCCTGCTGCATCGCCCCGAGGAGGATCCACGCCTGCTGCATCGCCCCAAGAGGGATCCACGCCTGCTGCATCGCCCCAAGAGGGGTCCGAGCCTGCTGCATCGCCCCAAGAGGGGTCCGAGCCTGCTGCATCGCCCCAAGAGGGATCCGAGCCTGCTGCATTGCCCCAAGAGGGGGCCAAGCCTGCTTCATCGCCCCGAGAGGGGTCCGAACCTGCTACAATGCCCGGAGAGGTGTTCCAGCCTGCTGTTTCATCCCGAGAGGGGCCCGAGCCTGCTGCACTACCCCGAGACGAGCCTGCTAAACCGGTCCTGCTGCCACCCCCGGAGGGGCTCAAAGCGGTACCACTAACAGACTTTCTGACTCAGCCATCTGAGCCTGTTGAATTGCTCCAGCTGTTGCTGCCCTCGGAGGGGTCTGATTTCATTTTTGAGTACCCCCTGCTAAGATGGGACCCAGGAGGAGGGGGAGGCCTTGCGGAGGGGGTACTGTTACAGTTTTGGCTGCAGTGCAACCGCCTCACCACCATTGGTCCCTCTAGTGCTGGCTCTCCTGACAGGCCCAGGCCATCTCCCCTGTCCACTCTATGTTCTGGGTTGGCCCTTATAACCCTGCCTGACAGTTCCCTCGGTGCTTCGGCATCGAGCTCACCTGGGCTCCCTGCTCTAGCCCTGCGCGGCCTTCGGGCCTTTCCTTGCGCGGCCTTCGGGCCTTCTTCCTCTCTTTTCTTACCTGGCCTACGGGCCTTCTGACCTGCCTGCTCTGCTTACGGTGTGTGGCCTACGGGCCTTCTGTGTATGTGTGGCCTACGGGCCTTCTGACCTGCTTGCCCTGACTACGGTGTGTGGCCTACGGGCCTTCTGTGTATGTGTGGCCTACGGGCCTTCTGACCTGCCTGCTCTGCTTACGGTGTGTGGCCTACGGGCCTTCTGTCTGTGTGTGTGTGGCCTACGGGCCTTCTGACCTGCCTTGCCCCGCTTATGGTGTGTGGCGTACGGGCCTTCTGTGTGTGTGTGTGTGGCCTACGGGCCTTCTGACCTGCCTTGCCCCGCTTATGGTGTGTGGCCTACGGGCCCTCTGTGTGTATGTGTGTGGCCTACGGGCCTTCTGACCTGCCTTGCCCCGCTTATGGTGTGTGGCCTACGGGCTTTCTGTGTGTATGTGTGTGGCCTACGGGCCTTCTGACCTGCCTTGCCCCGCTTATGGTGTGTGGCCTACGGGCCTTCTGACCTGCCTTGCCCCGCTATTGGTGTGTGGCCTACGGGCCTTCTGTGTGTGTGTGTGTGGCCTACGGGCCTTCTGACCTGCCTTGCCCTGCTTACTGTGCCCTGACCCAGCCTGGACCCAGACACTGCTGACTGCCGCCTGCCCTGACCCAGCCTGTACTTAGACACTGCTACTGCTGCCTGCCCTGACCCAGCTTGTACTTAGACACTGCTACTTGCCGCCTGCCCTGACCCAGCCTGAACCCAGACTCTGATACTTGCTGCCTGCCCTGACCCAGCCTGGAACCTGACACTGTTTCTAGCTTCCTGTCTCTCTCCACCTGGAGCCACCCTGCTGGGTGGTGTTCACGACTCCTGACCGGAGCCCAAGCGTAACATGACCCATAGATAAGACAACCATGATTTAAAGGACTGATTTTTTGGGGTAAAATCTTTTGACTTATATACGAGTATATATGGTATGTTCCTGGTGAGACCCCACTTGGAATACTGTGTACAATTCTGGAGACTTCACTTTCAAAAGGATATAAACTGGTTGGTGTCAGTCCAGAGGGTTCTACTAAAAAGGTCAGGGGCCTTCACTGTAAATCATATGGGGACAGACAAACATCTAACATGTATACCCTTGAGGAAAGGCAAGATAAGGGAGATATGATAGACATTTAGATGCCTCCAAGGTTTCCATGTAGAGGATGCAGATCTCTTTCAAAGGAAAGGAGGCTCTGGAGCAAGGGGTCATGAGATGAGGGTGAAAGGGAGTAATCTAAGGAAGTATTTCTTTACAGAAAGGGTGGTAGATACATGGAACAGCTTCCCAGAAGATGTGATACAGACAAAAACAGTATCTGAAATCAAGAAAGTATGGGACAAGTGCAAGAGATCTGAGAGAACATTAGTGATTGTAGAGCTGAACAGTTGTGCACATGGGCCATATGGTCTTTTTCTGCTGTCATGTTTCTCAGTTGAACATATTGCTCCTCTTTCTCCCATGAGATGTTTCTGCTGTCTTTTTTATATTTTGGTTTTCAGCAATTCAAAGCAGATTACATTCAGGTACTATAGGTATTTCCCTATCCTTCTAATCTAACTTTGTACCTGAAGCCATGTAGGATAATGTGACTTGACCAAGGTCTCAAGAAGCAACAGTGGGGTTTGAACCTTGGCTTCCATGGGTCACAGTCTGCTACTCTACCCACTAGACTACTTCTCTCTTAATATCTCATGGGCCCTGACTCTCTGCATACCAAAGACCCCATCTTATTACTCTGTGCTCTGATAATGTCACTTTTTTTCTGGCACTGGCTAAAAGTGTGCTATTTTCTAAAACATATATTTTCATTAAATTAAATCAAACACCTATTTAGCATTGTGTCACTAATCCTGTCAAAGCTTGACTGAAAACATTTGCTTGTATAGCCCCTGTATGAGAAAACTCTGTTACTGTTCCAAAAGCTCACATCTCAAGTTTAGACCCTATTTATACAATTCTCACCAGGATAGCATACCACTCTGAGTGTCCAGGCTCTTTTGTGGGAGAAAACTTAGCTTCAAAGCCGTTTAAGTTGTTTTCACCCCAGTCTTTATTCTTAAACAGCACTGACAATCTCTTCACTGAGCAGCAGCAATAACCAGGCTGGAAACTGTAATCGGTTCCAACTCAATTTTTACTGATAAGCTGCAAATGTGAATTGATGATTTATTAACAAACTCAAAAGTGAAAATAGTTCAATCGATTATCACAAACTGAGTTGCAATACATTTGTGACCTTCTTTCTCCCAACAATCAATTCTCCAAATACTTCATTCAATTCCTTAGGCAAACTGACCCTCTTCTCTTCAATGCTCCCAGCAAATCTTTTCCCAGATACATTTTTTTCCCCAGGCAGTTACTCTTGTTCCAATTACTTTTCAAATCCTCCTGTGAAATAGTTTATCCCAGATTACTTCATGAAATCACAACAAAGTCCCAGTTCTTGTAATTTGCCCCAAAGTCCTCAATGTTCTCTGCTCTTTGCTTTGTGGCACCTAATGGGCACCTTATCACACCACTCATCTCTGGCGCCTCTCCCTGCGTTTACACAGAATTCTTACACCATACCTCGGCTTCTTTTTCTTGGAAATGGATGTGAGTCCATTCTCCCTTGATAACACTCTTCTGTCTTTGGAAAGAGAAAGGCCCCTCCTCTCCAACCAGCAGCAGCTGAGCACTGGACCCTGGGATACTTGGTAACACAAAAGACAATATATCTTGCAAAAGAATCCACCAAGAGGCAGAAAGGGTGGAGAATCCTCATCTGGCAATTAAGACAGTTACCAAAACATGGACAAAAATGACAGGATAAGGCTCTCTGTCTCCTTTCTAGTCCCAAGTCTCTATGCAGAGAGACCCCAGAGGCCCAAACCAGAAAGTAATAAAATTGGGACAGCATAAGATATGTCACCCTCTAACTGAAAATGTAACAGAACTATCCACATCCTAAGAGGGTAGCAGGAGGCTCCGGGCACACCATTTGCTCCTTCCACATGAGGGACCAAAACCCATACCTCTGCTTCACTACTCTCTCTGTACCTCCCCATAATTTTGGTTCAGTCCTTCTGGTAAGGAAACCAAAAGTTCTTTATATTTGCTTGTAGATCCTTCCAAGTAGTTCATCCGGTAACTCCTGCTCTTATAAAAACCTCTCCCTACTCAAAGGAAGAAGAAAGAGGCAGCTCATGGAAAGCCTCTTGCAAGTTTCTGCCTAAACTCATAGAGCTAATTTTCCTTTATAGAAAGGAAGGATTTCCCCTAATTTAAAAAACTTTTCCTTTTTAAACTGCCTCTGATTAATCCTGGCTGGTCTCTTTTCCTTTGGGCAGCTGGGAGCTCTGCTGGACTCATATGATTTCTAAATGCTTTATTATGGTTAAAGCTAAGGGCTTTTTACTTTGTTAAAAAAACTAAAGGCTTTTGCCTATGTTTAAAGGTAAGGATTTTCACTCTGTTTAAAAGCCATTTGCTTTCCACTAAATTTAAAGTTGAATGCATTCACTATGTTTATGAGCCAAGGGCTTTTCCTATGTTTAAAAGCATTGCAATTGCGGGTAGTCACCCTTATGAAGTCTTGGTGTTTCACCTAGATTACTGGAAATATCATTTAGCTGGATTTATGAAGTGAGATAGTTCAGCAGTTGATTGGAGTCCATTTTGAAGATAAGGAGTTCTGGAACAGCAAAGAAGTCATTAAATGTGAAAGACGAAGTCATTTCAATCAGGAGATGAGTGTAACAACTGATAAGATTAAAGCTCTTCTGGACTGTAGTTATTAGACAAATATTTCTTCCAGGAACAAGCATCACCGTGAAGAAGGGTGGTGCTTAACCACTTGTTGCGCAGGAGGACAGCAGGCAAGCACTTGTCTGTTAGGGATGCCCTGATGGACCCTCCCCTTCCAGTAGAATTGGAGAATTCAGCAGATAAAGGATTTCAAGGCCTATCCATCGCTGGAATTTGAGGAACCCATTCAGTGGGGTTCAGGCATGTCTTATCTGTTAAAAGAAGACTGTAGGTTTGTTTGTTCTTCAAGAAGAGACAGAGTTGATGGCTTCAAGCTTTGTCTGTAATTATAGCAAGCAGAGCACATGGTTTTGTCATGGATCCAAAGATCAAGTCCTCTAGCTGTAAGGTTGAATGGAATGGCATGGATAATATTACCGTTGCAAGAGCAGTAATAGTTTGATATTCTGGGCATCTGGGATCAAATGTAGTCATCTACTTCTCAGCCTAGCAATGGGGTGCAAGCCTTAATGGGTGAGCCATAGATCATGGCTTTTTCTCATGGATCTCTTTGCAGCAGCAGCAGATGGTGGAAGTGATATTTGACTTCAGCTTGTGGTCTTGGCAATTCAATATGGAACTATTGAAAAGTGCTTTGTAATGTGAAATTATTAAGTCTGTTGATTAAACATCACATTTAATTAAATTCATGTTCAGAGCTGGGATGTCAGGTGTTAGCATGGGTGTCTAATAATCACTTCAAATAGGTTCAAGATTAGTGTCGCTGGGTGCAGTATCTTTAATATTGCTAGCAGAGCAACAGTTTAGTTAGTCTAAGTCATTTTAATTTGGTTTATTCTCCAGTTGATAAGTAATGTTTTTATTTTGATATTGCAGTGGGTTCTTCTATTGTAGGTTTCTGTCCATCAACAAACAATAGTTAACTTTTCTAAATTGTAATAACAAATGCATTGAGGAAGTCTATGATGGGTGGTCATATATCCATTATCAAACAATAATTGCAGTTCTAAATTGTTCATTAAATAAAAAGTTCAAAATGATCTTAGATCAATGTATATGAAATGAAAATATTAGAGTGATCAAACATCTCAATGAATAATAAAGACAGTTTACCAACATCATGATTAAATACAATTCAATATTTAGTCATCTTCCAAGATACCATACTATATAAAAAATATATATATTTAAGCCAATCTGAATTTGTAACACTTCTGAAGAGTCGTGTATACTAATAACTTTTGAAAATGTTTCTTTATTCAGAAATTAGTAATTTCAAAGTTTCAAGTTATTTATAATCTTGGAAGGAATCTTTGTCATTCTATGTATCTAATTTAGTATCATTTGAGGAAGAGCTTCCAAAATACCTATGCATCAACATCATACAGTAAAATATAAATTTGCATATTGATAAATGTTTGTACTTTTTATATATCTTTGCTGAAATGCTAATAGGTGAGAGAAATGGTATCTTATTACCAAACTAAAATAAAAATTTACCATAAATATGGAATAATTGTCATTTTGCCATATTATTTGAGAAAATCATTTTCTTTTATATAAGCAATGTAAAATGAACAGAAATTTTAAGAATTCATTTTTCCTCCCCACTTCTGGCACAATCTTATCCAGAAACTATTTTAAACCAATTAACTTTTCCATAAGACCTTCATTTGATTGGCTATAACTGATACTCTTTAATTAAAAAATGAAGAAGAATATATAATTTATGGTATTCAGAACAAACTAAACATATTTATACTGATAATTTGTATACATGTAATTATTTCATCTGAAAACTGTTTCTCAAATATGGACACAGTACTCTGTGGAATGCCAAGCATTCCTTGGGGGGAGGGGGGGCAAAGAAATGTTTTAGCCTTTAGGTACCATTTTGTTTCTATTCTGTTCAATGCAATTTTTTAAAATCAATATATTGTATTAAGATTTAAACAGGACTAAAACCTTATTTGTTTGTTCACCCTTTTTTCAGCATTGCGTAACCTATATCGTAATAAGACAATTTTCAGGCATACTGTATTCAGATCACTTTTTCTTTCACTATTTAAAATAAAATGTCAAATGTTATAACAATTCAATGTTAGTTTAGATTCACAATTCTGTATTTTATCTGAAACCAAAGACATAATATGGATAAAAACCCAATTCATTAAGATGCTATGGTGCCACTGGATAAAATAAATAAAGGAAGACTTCTTTTTTACAAGGTCCATGCAACACATTCCTAAGGTGGGGGTCATTTTGTTCAGGCACTATCTTTCCTTATGTTTTCTATTAAATGTAAATAAAGTAAACAGTAAAATAAATAATTTAACTCAGACTGCTACAGGAAGATGAATATATTCTGAATGATGAATCATATGCTTCAAATAAGTTTCATGATGCATTTACTTAAACAGAAAAGTGCTTCTATATAGTGCTGTACATTTAATATGAGAGAAGGAAAAAAATCTTTTAAATTGAGCTCAGATAAGGTAAAACTTATGAAGGAAAGTTAGATTTCAAAATTAACTTATACACAAATGTGCAAATATTCTTGCACCCCTCAAAAGGCTGCATACATCAACAGTTTCCAAATATTCAGGTACCTTTAAATTTATTCAGTTTATATATCTTTTCATTAAGAATGCACACAGTTATAATTTAATACTTTCTCAAAACAGTAATTTTAACTCAACTTAGTGTAGGAGAAATAAATATCCAGACTAGAAAACAAGAAGTGGATCTTTCATTTTTCCTACAAAGAAACAGTTATGATAAATCTGTTTTTATTTTTTTTAAAAAACATACAATAATGAACATTACAATATATATATCTGATTACATACAGAATATTTTTGTAAAACTCTTATGTTCATTTTTCTCTTCCTAGTCCATTTAACTCCCATCCCTTCTCTCAAAACCCAAAACCACCCCTCCATTCTATTCCTCCCTCCAAAACCCAAAACCACACCTCCATTATATTCCTCCCTCCCTCCCTCCATTATATTCCTCCTTCCCTCCCTCCCTGCACCAATGGAGTTCTTAAATAAAAAATACATTAAAGATCTTAACAAGTCCTTAATAAAGTATATTAAAAATCATCTGTTAGATATCTATACAATTAAGGAAAAGACTTTTTGAGTCATGTGGTAATGTTAGTATAAAGGGTAGCCAAATTGCATTTATTGCTCTTCTAGTTCTAATTGGCAGAGTGGTATTGGTTAGAGTTTCCATGGTTAATAGATTTATTATAGAAGAATGCCAATATATTATAGAAGGATTTTAAAAACAAAGTGAGAGACCTAATGCAGGGTTAAAAAGTGTTTGAACCATACACCACTGGCTCTGTAACTTAAAGTTTCTAAATAGCATAATATGTATAAGAATATAAAACAAGATGTTTACTATGAATATCTTTCAAAAAAGTTTGTAAAAGAATATAAATCATTTAACCAGCTAATTATCTTTTAAATTCCTTTTACCTTAAAGCCAATTTAAAATATGAACATGATTAATGAAAGTTTAAACTGAATCATAACTTAATTATGCCTTATAATATAAGCGAGAAATGAAATTGATAACGCAGGAGCCATGCTGTGTTTTTTTTTCAGCAGCAAGGATAGAGAAGAATACATTCCTAAGGGCAGGCCAATTTTTCTCAGGTGCCCTTTGACTCATATGCTTCAAATGAGAAAAAAACTCTTTTAGATGAAATAACAATTCTTATTTCTTTATAAAGACAGTGGTTCAGAGTTATGACTATATTAACTATTACTTGAAAACAAGACATATATTTACTTTGAAAGAAGAAAAACATTTTAGTTCTCATGTCTTGAACATTTATAGCCAGGGAAAAGTAACCAGGCTAATCGAAAACATGGAATGGAATTTAGTAATTCTATAATATAGATAGAGTAGCACCCTCTCCCTTTTCCCTTCTCTGCATCTGTGAACAAAGAAACTCAAGAAGCAAACAATGTAACACTAGCCACAACAAACAAGGATTTACTAAACACAGGGAAAATAAATTACAAAGAATATTTTTGAACATCTGCCTTTAGTGTAAATATTTTTTCTTAAACTTCTGGAGCTAGGAGGTTACTAGGAAACATTGGAAACATGGAATAGATTTGAAAATTTCAAATTAAAAATCTACAGTATATAGCCAGAGTAGAAAACAAGATAGCAAGTGTTGCACTCAGGGGTGGACCCTTGTCCTGGAGCTGTGGAGAATGGCTCCCTGGTAGGGACCAGGAAGCACCTGCCCCGAGGGAGAGGAGCACAGGAGGAGACAAGAGGCTAGGATGAGCTTCACCACTGGAAGCCTGCAGTCCCCCCTGGGTGGAGCCCGTAGGGACCGGGCCGCTTGGACTTAGGTGGGCCTCGCAGGGTCTCCCGGAGAGGTAGTAGAGAGGCATGTCCACGAACAGCAAGGGAGCGCAGTCGGACTCTATGCTGTAGGTCAGGAAGAGCAAGGAAGGCCAGTACAGCATAAGCGATGAACAAGGCAAGGGATAAAGCCAGAATCAGGAGACGTGGTCAATGGCAGCTGGGGTCAGAATCCGAGGATCAGTCCGAGGAGTAGTCAACGAAGCAGGGGTCAGGTTCCAGAGGTCAGACGAGGTCACAAGGCAGGCAGAGGTCAAGATCCAGGCAGCGAACAGAATGGTCAAGGAGCAGGCCGAGGTCAGTACAAGAGAGACAATCTGAGGGTACTACCTGGGGAGACAGGACAGACAGATGCTGGAACAGAAGGACGCTGGACAAGGCTGGAACAGTAGGACTCTGGAACAAGACTGGAACAAGGCTGTGAACGCAGAGGCAAACTAGTACACATATAGTGCCAACCCGATTGCCAAGGCAAGGAAGTGCAGGCAGGGACTTCCTTATAGTGTACGTTCAATCAGGGCGCGCTGCAGAGCTAGGACCCGCCCCTGGCCCTACAAGAGGCCGGGCGGTCCGTGTGTGCGTAGGGGCGTGGCCAATGCCACTGGGGACGCTGAACTCCGGCATGAGGCCTGGTGCACAGTGGAAGGCTTGGCGACCGCCGCAGGATGCCGAGGCCTGGAGGAGCTTGCGGCTGCCACTGGGGAGGCCAACCCATGACTTGCAGAGGAGCTAACAAGGTGAGCAGGCTCATACGCAGGCCAGGCGCGGAACAGCAAGCAGCACCCTTTTCCAAGTCAGAGCTGCATCTTTGCACAGACAAAACTAAACATCTTAGTAATATAAAGCTAGATTTTAAAAGGCGCATGCATGCATCCATGTGCACGCGGTTCCTGGCTTGAGCACATGGACACACCAATTTTATAACATGTACCTGTCACCACTACCAACGTGCACATGTGTGCTTGATTTTGTATCAGCGTGTGCATTTGCGTGCAGGTCGCAACTTGCACATGCAGGGGGGATTTAAAAAATACTTGCAGTGCTGCAGTCGGCCCATTCCCAGTTCCTTATCACCCTACCTACTCTGCCTCCCTCCTCCCCTCTCCTCCCTGACCCCTAAACCTACCCTACCTATCCTTCTTCTTTTTTTGTTGCAGTATTTACTTCCTCTTCGGAGGAGAAGTAAGTTCTGTGGGCCAGCCGCTGCCAGCATGCACTTCCCCAGGACAGCATCTAATGGTGCTGTCCCGGCCAGACCCCGCTCCTGACCCGCTCCTTTTGGCTCTGCTGGCACTTCTGCGCATACCAGCAGATACGCACGTGGCCATCCATTTCTAAAATGCGCTTGGTGCACGCATGGCCCAGCCACATGCGTATCTGCTGGGATTTGCGCGCACCAGTGATTAAAAATTTACCCGATAAGGAGAAAATGAACCTTTGACCTACATGCTAGCATTTTAGCATATTTTGTCATGTGGTGTATACTCACAGTACAGTAATAATAGCTCACAGGGACAATCATTTTTGAATTACCCCATCAGTAAAAAGAAATATTGTATCTCTCTATATATCATACTGACAAAAGGTAGCAACAGCCTTAGCTCAGTAACCTACCTTCTTCTCTCTCTCCCCTAAGTCCTAATTTTTTATTTCATTCTAAAACATACAGAGCTACAGAAGGGAACTCATTTCTTTCTGAAATCTCAAGAGACCAATACTTCAAAACAATGCCTGTGCTCAAGGTCCTAGTTTTCCCTTCATTTTCAGGTTAAATAAATGAAGACATTGTTAATCCATGCAGCTGTCAGCTGGGATTGGCTGGTTGAAAAAGTGTTTCAACATGATTGGTTGTTCTTTCTTGGTGCCTTCCATGTTGGCTCTACTCTGTATGGTTTCAATAGAAAAAAAGATGCAGTTTTGCTTCCCTATAAACTTTAATGATCCAAAAATGAATGGAAACAAAAATGTTCATTATTTTTAGAACTCCCATCATTTGTTTTGTTCAGGAAAAAACCCAAAATGAAAATATTGATGTCAATATTCAGCCACTATCTGTATGAACTAGTTAACTGATAACTTTCAAAACTATTCACGCTTGCCCACATATGCATGTATATGGGTGTGCACAAAGTTGCTACACTATTTTATAACCTGTATGCAAACAATATGCAGGTTATAAAATACAAGTACATATGTGCACAAACATATTCACTTATATAAAAACTGCGAGCTTCAGAAGTTCTGATTTATATGGACAAGTAGTGGCACTTATCTGGATAAGTTCCTATGTATCTAGCTAAGTAGCGGTAAAGTTACTTCTTAGCCAGTTAAGTCTGAAAAGTGCTACTTGTCTGTCTAAGTATCACTTTTCAGACTTATCCAACTATGGAGAGGGGCTATTTTCCAAGCTGTGTTATGGGCTTTTCGCATGCGTTATGGTGCTTTTTGCATGCAAAAAACGCCTTAATGCTAATTTAGGAAAGGGGAGGAGTTTGGGGCAGGATTTCTGGCCAAGTGGGCTGGCTTTGCAAATTGTGAAGCTGTATCACCCAGTTTTAACTCGGCAAACAACTACACCTTTTTCATTTGCGTTAAGCTGTGCAACAAGGCTTTATCGCACTTTGCAATGTTTTCACACTTAGCATTTTTAGTCTTTCTACCACCACTGTGGGGGGAAGAGAAAGAGAGAGAGTGTTGCGGTCTTAAATCTCTGGGCCGAGGGGTCATTGGCACTACCTGTGAGGAGAAGCCTCAAAGGTGTCCACCGTTGGCTGGCGAGGCTGGGGAGAGCATGAGACCCCGCTGAGGCTTCACCACTACTAGCCCTCATTCCCCACAGGTTGTGCCCTTGGGTACCGGGGCTGGCTGGACTTACGTGGGGTCGACAAGACATAGCACGGGGATGGTCATGTGAGCAGTCCTCCTTGGGAGGGGATCTCCATGGATGGAGGAGAGCATGAGCAGAACGGGACAGGGACAAGTGGGAATCTGCAACTGGTCGGCTAAATTTTGTAAGAGAAAATTCCCTCCTGCTCCGGAGTCAACAAGGGCAAGTGTGGAGAACCCACTGCCCCCTATGAAGAGGGTTACCAGCAAGGTTAAGGGGGGAGTTGGAGCAGTCAGGCCTGAGTTACTCCACTAGTGAGACCTAGGCCTGGGAATTTACCGGCCAAACTGGGCATTGGGTGATGAGATGTCCTGGGCCCCCGCAGTAGATACAGAGGGTGCCCCGAAATCTTTGACGCTCCTCAGGAGAAAGAGGCCCATGGCCCAACTGCATGGGTTCTTCTGGAGGGCCTCTGTGGGAAAGGCGGCTGCGAACCAGGAGAGGCCTGCCGGGGCATCTGGGCATGCATCGTTTGGATCTGGATAACTCCTGTGTTCTCTCGTGGAGGCGGCGGTCAATCTGGCCTGCTAAAGCAATTAGTGCGTCCAGGGATGCAGGAAGATCTCGGGCGGCCAGCTCATCCTTAATCCTAGGTGAAAGTCCGTCCAGAAAAATGGCTCTCAGGCAGGATTCTTCCCAATGAAGTTCGGTTGCCAGGGTCCTGAACTTGATAGTATAGTCCAGCAGAGGGCAACGACCCTGACGGATGTGCAGAGGTTCGGTGCTGGCCGTGGCCCGTCGTCCGGGGTTCTCAAAAACAGATTGGAACAGGTGCAGAAAACCGGAGAGATCCAGGATGATAGGGTCCGACCTCTCCTATAAAGGTGAAGCCAGGGCCTTACCCTCGCGCAGGAATAGGATGTAGTTCGTTTTGGTGAGGCTGTCTGGAAACAGTGCCACATGAAGGCAAAAGTGCATATTGCACTGGTTGAGGATCCTGTAGCAACTTTGGGGATCACCCGCATAGTGGGGAGGAGCTGGCAGGGAGATTGCCGGTCGGGAAGGTGAAGCTATCCCTGAGGCACCCGGGGTGGGTGAAGACGTAGAACCCGCTGCGGTGACAGAGTCCAGATGGGTATTAAGATGGTCCATGGAGGCAGCAAGCGATTCTAGGAACTTCTGTTGCTCTAATATTTTTGTGCTAGCCTAGATATGGCCTGTAGTGCTGTAGCCTTCACCGGATCCATGGCCTTGGCTTGCTGTTGTGGATTCCTGGGACGAGGGGGCCCTGAGCCTCACATGTGCCCACCATCGGCTGGTGAGGCCGGGGAGAGCCTGAGACCCTGCTGAGGCTTCACCACTACCATCCCTCATTCCCTGCAGGTTGAGCCCTTGGGTACATGGGTTCTCAGGTGAGGAGAGTCTCAAAGTCCAAAGTCCTAATGAGGTCTGGGCAGGCTGCGAGTCTCATAATCTGAAGTGCGAGCAAGGGTCAGGGCAGGTGGCAAGTCTCGTAGTCTGTAGTCCAAGCATAGGTTAGGGCAGGCGGTGAGTCACAAAGTCCAGGCATGGGTCAAGGGTCCGAGGAGGAATGCAATGGGTCAGGAACAGAACCGTGACAAGATTCTCCAATTGGAGCAGGAACCAGGAAGCCAAGGCAAGGTCTGGAAGCAGGCCTTGCCTAGATATAGGCCAAGGTCAGGGGGTGGAGCCGGGGCACCTCCCGGCAGAGCCCCTTTTATGCAAATGAGCAGTGCACACACACGTCTAGGCCTGCCAGGTAGCAGAGGAAGACGGACAGCCCCAGCTGTGCAGGGAGGACCGCGCCCGCAGGGTAGGCCCGGCAAGGGCCAGGATGCATCCACTGCGACCCGCTGCCACCAGCGTCCCTATACCGGCCAGAATGCTGGCATGTGGAGAGAGCCGGCCACGGAGGGCCACAGCCAGCTGTCATGAGGGGGGGGGGGGGGGGGGAGAGAGAGCCCAAAGGCAGGCGTTAATTTCAGTTGGCACCGGGAAAGTGTGCAGAAAAAACTGTTTTTCTGTATACCCTCCGACTTAAGTTGGAGGCCCCCAAAAGTAAAAAAAAAAATTTAAATCTGCCCACAGCCCACGGGTTGGAAGACGGACACCTGTCAGCAGGTTCGAGAACCGAAGCTGGTAAAATTGAGCATTGGCTGTCACCCTGCTGACAGCCCCCGCTTCTGTCAAAAAGGAGGCACTAGGGACGCGCTAGGAGTAAATATACGTGAGGAAGGTGCTACATTTACATGCATAATTTGTTTATACATGTAACCCTTTTTTGGAGGATTTAACTGTTTCTTGAGAGTACACAAAAAATGTGTTTCTGTGGTTGTCTCCACAGGCATATTTCTCCCTGTTTGCATGTCCCAAGGTGTGGATCCTTTCTGTGGGGGTGGAAGGCTGACCTTTTTGATCCAGGCGGTGGTGTGAATTTCCCTTCTTTGTGTGTGTTGCAATGTCTTTCTCTGTGATGCTGTGCTGCAGGGACCAGACAGGACACAATGCTGGGTGTTCAAAATAAATTAATTGTGATCCTTCAGAAATAAAATCAATGTCCATCAATTAACTGTGTAAAATTGCAGCTGGCTTTCTTAAGCTGGTTTCTGTCCTTTAGCTTGTTCTCTGGGTAGGTGTCCTTTTTCTCAGCTTCCTGGGATGAGGCTTATTCCTGCTGTGCTGAGTGCATAAACTGTCCCAGCGGACCAGGGAAATGCTATGAGAGAAGGGATCCCCTAAATCCTGGAAAAATCCTACCTGAGTCCACGGTCTTCTTTCCCCAGACTGCGTCCTTTGTCCCTTTGGTATGGAGGAAAGACTTCTGATGGAGAAAAGGTCTGATGTTATAAAAAGGAACCAGGCTATTACAGCCCCAGCTCCCATATGAAGAGGAGTGGTACAAAAACCTCATCACCAACCAAAAAAGGGAAAACAAAACTCTCTGACAGTGAAAAAAATGTCCTCTGGGGTGACACTGTTACTGCAGCTCCTTCTCTCACTTGGACAGGAGCTTGCAGGTATTCAGTTTCCTGGCCTTGGGATCCAGGGAATGGTCATCACCAAGATGTACCAGGGTCTCACTTCCAGTCAGAAAAAAACAATTCCTTTAACTGAAGTCCAATAAAGTCTCTTCTTAACCTAGAGGCAGGTCATACAAGCAGGCAATGCTCTGTCAGGCCTACTAACCTAACTTGGTGGTTTTGGTGTACAAGAGAATCCTAACTCAGCCAGGAAGTAAAAAAAAAACCAAACAGCTCCTCACTCCTCAAGAACTAAACTCAAAAGACCACACTCTCTATGGGCCTGCCCCCCCCCCCCCCCATTCTGGACAGAGATCAAACCACCTCAGACAATCTCAGAGGGAAGTGGCCTGTCCCATCTAGCTGTACTGCCAGGGCAAAAATCTAGGGTCATCTGATGGAGACCTGGGGGTCAATACATAAAAAGCAACTTACTCATGGAAATGCTGGCCCCTCCTTGGAACACCTCTGTTTTGCACATGTAAATTTACCTGCGGATCCTGATTTTATGTGCCTATATTGAGGTTTCTAAAATAACATAAACTCACATATATGTTGTTTTACACATGTAAGCGCTATTTTTTATTTTATTATTTATTTTATTTAAAAACTTTTTTATACCGGCATTCGTAGGACACATCATGTCGGTTTACAAATAACTGAGAGAGGAAAGGAAATTACAATGAACAGGGGAGGGGTTAACTGGGTGATATACAAAGAAGAGGAGAGGAGAATCAAACAGGCAGCGTTACAAAAAGAACCAATATACAAGGTTAGCTGGCATGTGCATTTGAGATATTTGGTATATGAAACTTATTTACAGTAGGACAGGGGCAGGTGCACATAAGAATGATTAAGGGGGGGGGGGGGGGGGGGGGGGGGGGGGGGGGGGGGGGGGGTGGTGGGAACCGGGTACAAACGGTGATAGTTTCCAGGGCGAGGTTGATGGTGGTGAGGGGGAGAGGAGAGTCAAACAGGCAGCGTTACAAAAAGAACCAATATACAAGGTTATTTGGCATGTGCACTTGAGATATTTGGTATATGAAACTTATTTACAGTAGGACAGGGGCAGGTGCACGTGAGAATGATTAAAGGGGGGGGGTAGTGGGGGAGGGGAGGGGGGGGTGGTGGGAACCGGGTACAAACGGTGATAGTTTTAAGGGAGAAGTTGATAGTGGTGTGGGGGTATAGGCAATATGATAAAGGAGAGGTGGAGTGAGGTAGGAGAAAGGGGAGTGGGAGAAAGGTAGTGGGTTAGGTTGGGATCAGGTGGTTCAGGATGACATTGGTTAGGATTGGGTGGTATTGGGGTATGCTTGTTTAAAGAGCCATGTCTTGATTCCTTTTTTGAAATGGCTCAGGGACGGTTCTAAGCGGAGTTTGACAGGTAGGGAGTTCCAGAGGGTAGGGCCCGCAATGGAGAAGGCTCTATCCCTGGTAGCGGTAAGGTGCCCAACTTTAAGTGAGGGGGTTTGGAGAGTGCCGGCAAGGGAGTTTCTAGTGGGGCGATTGGCTTGACGGAATTGTGGCATGTCTTCAAGCCAGGGTGAATTGTTGTTGTATAATGTGTTATGGAGGATGGTAAGTGTTTTATATTGGGAGCGGAAGGTGATGGGGAGCCAATGGAGATCTTGGAGTATGGGAGTGATGTGGTCAGTTTTTCTGGTGTTTGTTAAGATTCTTGCCATGGCATTTTGTAGGATTTGAAGGGGTTTAGTGGTAGAGGAAGGGAGGCCTAAGAGAAGGGAGTTGCAGTAGTCGAGTTTGGTGAGTATGGTGGTTTGCATAACTGTGCGGAAGTCACAGGCGTGGAGAAGGGGCTTCAATTTTTTGAGGATTTGTAATTTGTAGAAGCCCCCTTTTAGAAGTGATTTAATGTGGGTTTTGAAGCTGAGTTGATTGTCTAGGGTGACTCCTAAATCTCTGACGCTGGGCGGTAGTGTATGAGCTTGTGAGGCGTTGAGAGTCATTTGGTGGGGTGAGTTGAGTGATTGGTTTGTGAGGATGAGGATTTCAGTTTTCGAGGTGTTAAGTGCTAGGTGGAGATTGGAGAGGAGAGAATTGATGGATGTCAGGCATGTTTCCCAGTATTGAAGGGTTTCGTTGATGGATTTTTGAATTGGAATAAGTATTTGTACGTCATCTGCGTACAAGAAGAATTTTAGTCCTAGTTTAGAGAGGAGGTGGCAGAGAGGGAATAAGTATATATTGAAGAGGGTGGAGGATAGAGAAGAGCCTTGTGGAACCCCTTGTGTGAGGGGAATGTGTGCGGATTCAAAAGTATCAAGCTTTACTAGGTATTTACGGTGGTCAAGGTATGAGGAGAACCAGGATAGGGCTGTGTTTGAGATGCCTATCTCCGCTAAATGTGATATTAGGATTTGATGATTCACGGTATCAAAGGCGGCTGAGATATCGAGAAGGGCAAGTATATATGATTGGCCGTGGTCCATGCCTTTAAGGATGGTGTCCGTTATTGCGAGTAGGAGTTTTTCGGTGCTACGGTCTTTACGAAAACCGTATTACAAAACTGTTGAAAATTCACCTTTTAGCTGGGATATTCACAGTGTGGCTGTGCTGCTGAATATAACCAGCTATCTAAAAGTCAGCTGGATAAGTTTATCTGGTTAACGGTAGGGCAGGTCTCCGGCAAGGCCAGGGTTAGCCAGATAAGTTATCCGGCTAACTCAGAATATCAGAATTAGCTGGAAAATTTATCGATCTTAAGTCCTCCCAATTATATCCCTGCCCTGCCTACCTGTGGAACACAGGAGTTGCATCTCTCTTACTAGGTTTTGTTTATTTGGGCCTACATTTCCAGACAGATCAGCCTTAGAACAACCTTTCTTTCCCCATGCCCTCTAGTGGCTGGAAACCATAATTCTTGGGAAGGAACAGATCCTTCTTTATGCAGGCCTGAGATATGCTTGCCCACCCCGGTTTTCCACAGTATGCAGCACAAACCCTACACAGAAAGGCTTATTCCCAAAATATACTCACTGGAAGACAGAGGTAAAGAAAGGATATGATAAAAATATTCAAATATTTAGCTGGCTTCAATAAAGGAGGCATTTTCCAGAGTAAACTTGGTTATGACATAAAGTTGGAGAGAGTAAAATTCAGAGAAAATACGAGGAAATATGCCTTTACAGAGAGGGTATTAGGTACCTGGAATAGCCCATCCGCAGAGGTAGTAGTAACGAAAAGAATGATTGGGAAAGACACAGAGGTTAGTGATAATGACAGCAAGTGGTCGTAATGGTGGTGGAGGGGCAGATCCAAATTGTTTGGTTATGGAAACCAATGTGCTCAATCACATGAAACTGTACAGGGCCAAAAAGGGTACAAGACAAAGCCGGCTTGCACAGGAAGATGGTACAGCTACATTGAGCGGATCAACCAGTGGTGTAATCAGGCTCTCTTAGCTTGGAGGGGACCTAGAGGGATCCTGTCCTCTGGGTCTAGCTTGAGTACCTGAATGAGAGAGGAAAGTCTTACTTTAGAAGACACCTGGAGACAAACATAAGTAAGGTGAAAATGTTGCTACTTTTTCTAGTATCTAAAGTAAAATTGGTGATTAACAAATGACTAAATACATTATTGAGAAATTTTAGTGCAACTGTTAGATTTGTCTACATTTGAAACCACACCATGTCAAATTTCAGGGAATGGAAAATGTTCAAATTTCAGTTGAGGGGGAAGCGCGTCTTACCAGCATGCTAATTAGTATGGGCTAAGCATGTTGCCTGTTTGTGCCCTTAGGAGTGAATTTTCAAAGGAATTCCATGTGGAAAAATAGTATATACACATTTAAGTAGCTTGTATTTGCATATATGCAATTTTATAAACATCAAAATTATGCCTGCATATTTGGTTTCATGTGCATATTTTACCGGGGTTGGTCTACGAGTGTTCCGAGGCAGAATCAAAAGATACACACGGTCACTAGTATTTTATAAGAGATATACACATATGCATGTGTACAATTTTACACCTGCAAATTGACTAGCAGAAGTGAAACTGGACTTGTCTGTTGTCTGCAGTTTTTGGGTGGGAGGCCTAGGTGAACTGATGGGGGTTCAGGGTAAAGTGCTAGAGCGTTTGGGTGAACTGGAGATGGACTGGGTGAACTGGTGAGGGTATCGGTGAACTGGTGATTTCAAGTACATGCACCAGTATTTTAAAAATAGTGTATGTACATACTTTATCATATATCTACCTCCACATGTAAATCATTTATTACACTTACATGTTTTATTTTTTATCATGCCTAAAATATATGGCATATATTTATAAAATAGGTGGAGAAAGTGAGCACTCTCTTTGCTTTGGAAATATTTCCATGCACTGAACACATGCACGTACCTTCAGAGGAGAACGGAGTGGTGTTTCATAAATTGCACAGCTCCCGCTATGCAAGGTTTGTACAATATTAGGCTAAATCTCTACACATCCACTTAGACGTGCAAATGCAGCATCACATGAAGGTTTGAAAGTCAAGCTCTTAGTTTGTGCCTAGTGATGTGTCATAATTTAAACACGCACAATTCATCTATTTTTGTGTTAATGTTGCAAACCTGCAATCTACTTCCTCTGTATCAAGCCCTTGCTGAATGCATAACTATCACTACCAAATCAGGAAACCTCTGGTCTACCATGGTGCTCGGCAAATAGTCTTTTATCTTGCGTAAAGCTGAAAAGCTCCTTTCACAGGATCCAGACGTGGCAGGTACTGCAAGTGCAATCTGAGTGAGCTGATACAATATGGGAATTGCATCTTTGAAAGGCTCTAAGAAGCTGGAAAGCGGTAAAAGGTTTTAGGCCAACTTTATCATCTTGTTTTTTCTTACCATCTGTTTTGCTTGCCTTGATTCTGCATCCATATAGTCAACATTTATGCTATACAATTGTACCATAAGAACAATAAAATAGTAAGAGAAGTTTGAGCTTTCTGAGCTAAGTGACCCAATTGCTTTAAATAACTCCATGCTTGAATAAGAGAAGCGATTATCTATTTCACAAATAAAATTGTCCAAATCCATTTAATATAATTGTGTGCAATAATCAGCCTGGCTGCTGAGATACCGCCTTGACCAGAAGTCTCCATTACCACACTATTTGTCAGACCAGTTGGGATCTTCTGCAAATGCTTGGAAAACCAATTTATTTCTAATCTAGAAATGTATTTCTCATATATTGCTTCAATTTATATCCATAATTCATTCCAAGATACTTTGATTGATAGTTCTTAACTTCTTCTTGGACAGAAGCAATTAAGTGCAAAGCACATGCATGGTCAAGTTTAGGAGACTGCAACATGTCTGAAAAAATCTTGATATGAGCTAAGATATTTTCAAATGTCGCCAACCCTGCTAGAATATCCATTTCTATTGAACGTGATATATCCTTTTCTTCAATTGCTCTTGATCCAGAGCCCGTTTCACAAAACTCCATAAGGATATCAAGAACTGCAGGAAACGTAAGCAGCCATGATCTATATGCCGGCAGGCCCATCTTGCATTAATCAATCTTTTCAGTTCAGTTTTTCATTCCCTGATTCTTAATTTTTCCTGTTTGTCCCAAAATAGTTTTTTTGCAACTGAGGAAGACAAGTCAAGAGAAAGAAAAATGGTTTGCTGTTTTTACTGACTTCAAACTAGCTACAAATGTAATGTCAGGTGATAAAACAATGTGCATCTTGCATCTTGCATTAATCAATCTTTTCAGTTCAGTTTTTCATTCCCTGATTCTTAATTTTTCCTGTTTGTCCCAAAATAGTTTTTTTGCAACTGAGGAAGACAAGTCAAGAGAAAGAAAAATGGTTTGCTGTTTTTACTGACTTCAAACTAGCTACAAATGTAATGTCAGGTGATAAAACAATGTGCATACAAAGAAAAAAGGTGATTAACATTTGCACATCATTTAAAAGAGCATTCATTACTGAAACACTATCATAGTATTGAGAATTGCATTTAGTAATGTCAAAGTTATACTGAATGAGAATTTCACATTTGAAAGCCTTTGCATCTAGCTGATCAGATTGAATAAACCCGATAAATCCCTCACGTCTGGTACACATAAGAATAATGCACAGCTACTGTACTCCATGCTTTGAGGGTTTGATGCCAGTCTTCTTCCTGTCTTACCCTTCATTCTATTCCTTGGGATATTTCTGCCACTCTTCTTAATGCCTTACCCCCTCGCTCTGTGCCCTTGGGTGTTGATATCTCTGTGCTCGCTGCCTCGCTCTGCACTCTAGGCTTTGGAAGGCTGATGTCACAGCTGCTGTGTCCTTTGTCTTCGCTCAGTGCCCTGGTCTGTTGATGCCACTGCTCCTGATAACCTGTTCCTCTCTTAGTGCTTGAAGAGGAGACTGTCATTTTTGGGGACCCTCTACCCCACTAAAAGAATCAGGAAAGGCTGAACAAAGAGAATGGAAATCAACAAACTTGACATCTTACTTTCCCGGCTCCTTGTCCTACTGATGCCATATTTGATATAATGTCAGGTCTGCTGCAAACCTTCTCTGGCATTTCCTCTGGCTTTTCCCTGAACAGGGACAAGCATAATTCACCAACTTTCAGCCAGCAGTTTAGCAAGCTCAGCAAGTCTTTTACCCCAGTACACAGGCCTGAGAACCAGTTTTCATGTCCACTTCACAATGGAGCTCCCTTAGAGTGCTCTCTGGCTTCAGGTCACTGTTCATGATGCTTTGCCTCTCTCAAGGAGCATGGGAGTGTTCCCATCATTGTTGCTTCTGTTTTACTCCTTTCATGGTGCTTTGGGATGTTCATGTTGGTGTTGCTGTGTCCCTCTCATGGTGTCTTGGAGAGCTGTTCCCTCTGCTACTAATGCCTGCCTGCAAGTTTCATTAACCGTGGACAGAAAATCGCAGTGATAGTGTTAAAAATAGGATGCATTCCTTCTTCCACTGACTTTCATGAAAATGAATGAAGCGGCAAAATAAAATAAATGAATTAACTTGGAAACTGAAATGAACAAAATAACAGAAACTGGCAAATAGATCAAAATAATGAATCAAACCGAACTCTTTCCTTCTCTGCACATCCCTATACTCCACGCTCTTGGGGATATAAGCATACAAGATATTTAGTTTCCATCCAGCATCCCTCTTTTCCTATGTCTAACCAGAAAGCTTTGTAATAATCTAAATATTTATTTATTTATTTAACACTTTTTTTATACCGACCTTCATAGTAATAACCATATTGGATCGGTTTACATTTAACAAGGGTATAACTAGAGCGTAACTAAAGTAAATTAAACAATAGAGGTGAATAAGGCAAAGTTACATTCAACAAGGAGAAAGAACTTGGAAGCTTATGTAGCTGGAAGGAAGTAAAAGGTGGTAATAATCAAGAAAATACAATAGAGGATACGGTTTAAAGCTTAAGGTGCATTAACCTAGAGGTGCCATAGTCCATCGTTCATAAAGATCAAAGGTCTTCATGAACGATGAATTGGTAGTATTGTACCAATTCATGTATCAATTATTGTATCAATTATTGTAGCTAGTATTGGTAGCTATTTATCATGAGATAAATAGCTACCAATACTAGCTGGCTGTTGCTAAACATCTGGCATCCTAGACCCTTTTGGCCTGTCTAGACAGTACCGTGCCACCAGCAGCAACCTGCGCCCCCAACTGGGTTGACATGAGGAGCATATAGCCCATCAGGCAGACTTGGTTATACAATGTAAGTGCCTACATTTCTCCTAGGACTTCCAATTATTATACTTGCAGCCAGCCAGATAGACCCAGTTGCAAATTAATTCTAACATTGAAGCCTGCCTGACAGATCTGGCTGTATGGTTGTCTGTGTTTTGCAACTAAGGATGCTGCAATAGATAATGAAGTTCATTCACAGAGAAATGAGACAGCTGATGCATTCCATAGCTCATGGCAGGATGAGCCTGAAATGCTTCATTATATGCTCATTTTCACCCAATTGGACCTCCCACACAACTTCTGCTCTAGATTTGAATAAAGAGTATTATTTCTTATTCAGCAGACTTCCTGAAATCCTATTCCCATAGCCTCATTTCCAGCCTCAAATTGGGTGACTTGATCACTATGTTGCTATGCAGTCATTCAGCTAAAATTCGGGCCAATATTGCTGCATGTTGATTTAATAGTGAAATTGGCCCCTATTGAGTCTGGAAATTCTGGGTTGCAACCCTTTTTGTGTATCAGAGACACCACTGCAGCTCTACATGATGTCTACAACTTCCTTACGTGTAAGGTGTCATCATAAATTCTGAGTAGTGGTGCAGTAATGTGTTCTTTAAAGAGTTTATATGACGAAGATCCCTACCCAATGGGTTATAGGCACATTAGATAATTTTAAATCGTTGCTGACCTCTAAGACTTTTTATAGGGGCACTCAACTTTGCTGCATTACCAGTTTGAAGACAGGGCATCTGCACTGTTCACAAAGAATGCTTCTCTGTTAAATAATTGCCTTCAAAGAGCCATAAAGTTTTTGAAAGAAGGATTTAAACACTTGGTTAATGCTTTTTGAATTAGTCAAGCTGTTGTCATTATCAGCTTTCATTGCGGTAATAAAATTGACAGGTGTGCTCCCAGGCACCCATCTTGCCTGCATCCTGCCAACCTTACTATGGCAGAATCTAGTGCTTTTTATTGTAAAACAGTATTTAGTGCTTCCCTAGCAAATTCCTTTTTTTTTTTTTTTGCCTTTTCTTTTGGGATGGGTGCCTTATTTATATATCTAACCTTTTCAGCTGAACAAGATTCTTCATCAGTTCCAACAGTTTTTGACACAGTCTCCTTGTCCCTGCTTGCATTTTATGAGGCTGAATCACCTTGGAGGTTTCCCATCCAAGTGAACCTTGGCCTACATGCTGTAGATTGTTATTCTGGAATCTTTCCCAGCTTGCTACCAACTGCTACACAAATGTCTTTTCTGCTTGTAACAGTAGATTCGTTCCCCAAGAAATGTAATTTTGTGCAAGGAGGCATTCCTGTCTGCCCTTAAAAGTAGTTCTGCCCCTCACAAATATGGCATCCAAGGCATCAGCTGATCTGAGTGCCCTCAGAGGTCTCTCTTGACCTTGTCCTAAAATATCAGTGTCATGTCAGTGTGTTAGGGAGTTGTACCACTCCCCATTTGGAGGGGTTTTGAGAGTGTGCTAGGAGAGTGTGAGAAAAGATTCCAAGAACTCAAGTGATGCTGGAGCGCCATCTCTACAAGGAGTGTGGGGTCAGTGGGCCTATCCCTCCTTGGGGAAGGCTCAGGAGAATTAGTTCCTGCCAGGTGAAGGTGGCTGGGACCTGGGGAGCAGTTGGCCAGGCCTGTTGAGAGGAAGGAATCCAGGAGGGGTGAAGTCTTGGGAGCTGCAGTGAGTATTGAAGGAAGAACCGTTCCTGAGGAAAACCAGAGTCTGAGAAGCCCTGTAGGAAAAAGAATTCCCTGGGATCTGAGGGATGAGTGTACTGGGAGGTTTCTGGAGTAAGCCTACCTGGGAAAACCTGCCAAAGCTTGCTTAAGTGAAGGCAGTGAAAGGAATGGAGAAGAGAAGAAGATTCAGCTATCCAAAAGGTACTGGAAGGGTCTATCCTGAGCAGGTACCTTCCCCGAGAGTTGACTTTTTTTGGGATTAGAGTATGAAAAGAGACTGTGGTTGTGTTTTGCACTAAATTTGGACTTTGTGTTGCTGGAGTGCACTGCCCTACAGTGTAACCCTACCCCCGGGTATGGACTGCACACGGATGGGGCCGTATAAAAGATTATTGGCTCTTTGGGGCTAGAACCACTCCTGACAAGCTCATACACCATCTCTTACCCCCAAGGCCTGGATCCTTTGCTGGTGGGGGGGGGGGGGGGGGGGGAAAGAATCTTTACTGAATATAAGTCAAATGGGTAAATGGCACAACAAACTTAGCCCTAGATGTCTGCGATAAAAAGGGAGCATGGTTAGGAAACTTCCCTTGTTACTGCATGAGATTCTGTAGGGACCACTATGTTACTCTGCTATTTATATCACTGTAAGAGTTGGCACTATTACCTCAGGGTGAAGTTTGGGCGGTGGGTAAGTTTTGGGGGGGGGGGGCAGTTTTACATACACAGTCAGAGGTGCGAACAGCAAAGGTGCCATCAAGCTAGGTAGAGAGTACATTGTGGAAATCAATTCCTCTTTTACCTTTCATCACTCCGTACGGAAAATGGCGCCGGCAGGAGATCGACTGCAGGAGGTCGTTCAGCGAGGCGCTGGAACCCTCGCTGAACGACCTCCTGCAGTCGATCTCCTGCCGGCGCCATTTTCCGTACGAAAACGATTCGCGGCGGGAAATCGCTCCCTGACCCCCGCTGGACCTCCAGGAACTTTTGGCCAGCTAGTGGGGGGCCTCCTGACCCCCACGAGACTTGCCAAAAGTCCAGCGGGGGTCCGGAAGGACCTCCTGCCGTCCAATCTTTTTCGTCTATGGCCGCCGCCATTTTTCGGCGCCATTTTGGAAAATGGCGCCGGCTGAAGACGACAAGATTCAGGAGCAGGAGCCCGTTCCGGACCGCTGCCGTTCCGGACCGCCGCTGGACCCGCAGGTTATTTAAGTTATTGGGGGGGGTTCGGGAGGGTGGGGGATTTAATTTAAAGGGTCGGGGGTGGGTTTTAGGGGGTTTTAGTGTGCCGGCTCACGATTCTAACGATTTATAACGATAAATCGTTAGAATCTGTATTGTATTGTGTTCCATAACGGTTTAAGACGATATTAAAATTATCGGACGATAATTTTAATCGTCCTAAAACGATTCACATCCCTACTATCCATGTCCATACAGGAGCATGAGCTAAAATATCAGAAAAAACATGGCTTTGTTCACCTTGCCCCACAAGTTTTGTGAAACTGGAAAATAATCAATGAACAAAAATAACTGTGGGAGAAGAAAGTGAAATCTTTTTCATTCAGATTAAGACCATTTCAGGAAACTGCCAGACTGATCTTTTTAGACACATACACACACAAAAAAGCCCTCCCTGCCTTTTCCACAATCTTGAAACCTTTATTGGTGGTAAATTATTAATTTTAGGACAGGAAGCTAGTTCACGTCACTGCCCAGCTCAATATTAGGGATCTCAAACTCTTTCAGCTTACATCTGCAAGAAAAAGCATGTGAATAAATATTAAGCCCATAAATATTCAACAGAAGCAATGTTCTCCCTTTACGCTGGCAATTTTCAAATAACTCACATAGTAGGAACGCCTCCTTGCGCCTCTCAGTCTATGGCTAAATGTACACGTGCTGTAGAAGCCCATGCGTACTTTTGGCCAGGTGGGATGGGGCTGGGGAGGCGATTTTTTTCCAAATAAATAGCTTTGAAAATCTGCCTCCCTGTGCATTGGCCCCTTTATACAGCTCTGTAGTTTTCCTACCCCCGACTTCTTGTCATTTAATTTATGTGGTGTAGGCAGGTTAGAATAATTGCATCAGAGAACTGCTGTCCGGCTACATCACGGAACGATAATCCTAATGTGCTGACGTCATTCCCATCTTTCCCACAAATTCTCTCCACTTACTTCCCTGTGAATTCAGGTTCTAAGATTTTAGTGCCCCCGCCTCCCCTTGGCACCGCCTATTTATTGTTAAAGTGATGCACAAGAAGACACACATATGAAAGATTACCGACAATAGCCTACTGTGATGACAGGAAGCAGGGATGTTGCTTGTGCTGGGTAAGTTGCTTCACCAGGTTCTGTCTCCGGGTCACGAGGAAAGAAAGGGAGAACTCTGATCTCTCAAAGCATTGGGGCAAATGATTCAATAAGGTAAAAATTAATAAAAAAAAAAAAAAGAGAAACATCTGTATTGGCTCCTTTGTTCATCATGGGATCGATTTACAAGCTATGTGCTTTGAGAACATAAGAAATTGCCATGCTGGGTCAGACCAAGGGTCCATCAAGTCCAGCATCCTGTTTCCAACAGAGGCCAAACCAGGCCACAAGAACCTGGCAATTACCCAAACACTAAGAAGATCCCATGCTACTGATGCAATTAATAGCAGTGGCTATTCCCTAAGTCAACTTGATTAATAGCAGTTAATGGACTTCTCCTCCAAGAACTTATCCAAACCTTTTTTGAACCCAGCTACACTAACTGCACTAACCACATTCTGTGGCAACAAATTCCAGAGCTTTATTGTGCATTGAGTGAAAAAGAATTTTCTCCAATTAGTCTTAAATGTGCTACTTGCTAACTTCATGGAATGCCCCCTAGTCCTTCTATTATTCAAAAATGTAAATAACCGATTCACATCTACTCGTTCAAGACTTCTCATGATTTTAAAGACCTCTACCATTTCCCCCCTCAGCCATCTCTTCTCCAAGCTAAACAGTCCTAACCTCTCCAGCCTTTCCTCATAGAGGAATTGTTCCATCCTCTTTATCATTATGTTGCCCTTCTCTGTACCTTCCCCATTGCAACTATATCTTGTTTGCGATGCGGAGACCAGAATTGTACACAGTATTCAAGGTGCGGTCTCACCATGGAGCGATACAGAGGCATTATGACATTTTCCGTTTTATTAACCATTCCCTTCCTAATAATTCCTAACATTTTTGACTGCTGCAGCACACTGTGCCAACGATTTTAAAGTATTATCCACTTTGAGGCCTAGATCTTTTTCCTGGGTGGTAGCTCCTAATATGGAACCTAACATTGTGTAACTACAGCAAGGGTTATTTTTCCCTATATGCAACACCTTGCACTTATCCACATTAAATTTCATCTGCCATTTAGAAGCCCAATCTTCCAGTCTTGCAAGATCCTCCTGCAATTCATCACAATCTGCTTGTGATTTAACTACTCTGAATAATTTTGTATCATCCGCAAATTTGATATCCTCACTCGTTGTATTCTTTTCCAGATCATTTATAAATATATTGAAAAGCACGGGTCCCACTACAGATCCATGAGGCACTCCACTGTTTACCCTTTTCCACTGAGAAAATTGACCATTTAATCCTACTCTCTGTTTCCTGTCTTTTAACCAGTTTGCACAAAAGGACATCGCCACCTATCCCATGACTTTTTCGTTTTTGTAGAAGCCTCTCATGAGGGACTTTGTCAAACGCCTTCTGAAAATCTAAATACACTACAAAGTCCACCTGCAGACTGTATCCCAAGTTTCAGAGCAAAACTGTGTGTGTGCTTTGGGTTTGAAACCAGCTGAAGGTGCAGAGTACTGCGTGGACCTCTGAACCTCCTTTTCCGGCATGGGTGTGTATGTGTGAGTGTGTGCGGGGAGAGGGGGGGGGGGGAGGGTGGTATAGTTCTTTTTCTTTCATGGAAAATAACATGCAGAGAGTTGAAAATGCAATCCACACTCAGTATTTTCCAGGAATGCCTCTCTCTAGTGTGGTTGAATGTGTTATGAAACAAATGGCTATGTTTTGCTGCATTGAGGAAACGAGATTTTTAGATGGCTAATTTACCTGGGTTAAACGCTAGGAGGTCCATATTGAACTGCAGGCTGTCTGGTTAAGTTTTCCGGATAAACTTATCTGATTAACTTAAACCGGGTGTTCAGCAGTTGCAGCTGTGCCACTTAATATACCTGTTTATTTCCTTTCGGGCCGATACAGTAAAGCACGGCCACGGTCACCCTGTTTTTAACCCGCTTTGGACGCACAATTTGGACGCATAAGGCGAACCCGCGATTCAGTATCCGGTTTTACGCGTCCTTACCACTTGCCAAAATGGACGCGTATCCGTCTCCGCCCGCCGCATGTGTATGATATGTTAATGATCGATTTAGCTATTCCCTCCGATACAGTTACGTGCGCCCAGATTATCGCCTTTTTAACCAGCTTATTTGCCGCGTCTTTAACCTGCATATTTACCGCCTACCCTGACCCTGGCGTTAGTGTGGTGTTCAGTCGTACTGGACAGTGTCATGGACAACATGCATATTATTGCTCTGGCGCTATTTTTCATTCGGTTGAGAAGCAGAATGAGAAATGCTCGAATGAGAAATGCTCAAAATGCTCAGCAGATTGGAGAGGCGAACAGGGGAGCCCAGCAGCAAGGAGAACCCATCCGACCAGGGAACCCAACAGCAAGACCAGAGGAGGTATGTGTTCTGTTTCGGTTCAACTGTACCATCCATCTCTGGGCGTCTCTGAGGCTCCGGACATGGATGCCTTTATGGACGCCGGAGAGATGGGTGTCCACCAGGCATCCTGAGGCTCCGGGCGTCCATGATCGGAGGCCCAGCCTCCGATCATGGACACCCGGAGGTCATGGCTTGGATGTCCAGCCGGGCACTCAAGGCAGCGGGGCCTACAGGCGGGAAAGTCCATGAAGGGAAGCCGCGACCTCGGACGTCCAAGGTCGCAGCGTCCGTTCATGGACCTTCCCGCCTGTATCCGGGCGTCCATGATCGGAGGCCCCACTGCCTTGAGCGCCCGGCCAGACGTCCAAGGTCACGGCTTGGACGTCCGGCCGGGCGCTCAAGGCAGCGGGGTCTGTAGAAAAGAACCATCCACTTACCTGGTGGAATGACATTTGAAATAACAGGTATCAGCGCACCCTGGATACTGTATAGATGCTGTATACCGCGCTATACAGTAAAATGGATTGCACATGCCTACCGCTTCATCGACGTGCTTTGGACGCCGCTTGGATTTGCGTCTAATTTGAATACTGAATCGAGCGGCTTGTGAACCAAAATATGCGCGCGGCAAACGAGCAGGTGCCCGGCACTGCCGCACTGTTTCTTACGCATCCTTACTGTATCGGCCCATTTATGGGCAAGTTTTTTAAGCTTAGAGCAGCCCTGCGGCATGACTAAAGTTAGCTGTGTAACTTAGCACCCCTCTCCTCCCTCCCCTCAGAATGCCTCCAATGTATCCGGGTATGTTTAATCTGTATAAAACTTTGCCGGGTAAGTCAAAGGTGGTCAAAGTGATGGGAGTTTTGAATCCTGGGTTTTGTCTTCCTAAGCTTCAAATTTATCCAGACAAACCTTTTCAGTATGGACTTCAGTATCTCTACGTACTGTTAAAGGCTAAAAATGTGGCCTCCACTACCTTAGCTGCAACTTCATTCTCCTAAGTTCTTTTATAACAATAAAATTACTTTTATTTCGGGTGCACGCTTCACCACCACGTGGCACTCGAAGCATGGTACAATCAGACAGAAATTACGTAAACCAGCAGAATCCCATGATAGCGGGATAGGATGGGTAGGCTTCCTACCTCCTAGATTATTCTTTTTTCCTATTTCTTCTCAACCTTTCTTCTACAGTAATTGCTTTAATTAGATGGCTCACTGCAATACCCTCAGGCAAGTGGGCATTCAAGGAAAAGAACAGATTATAATACATTTTTTAAATTTCTGTACAGAAAAGACTTCATTGTGTTCACACAGTTAAATGCAACAGGTTGGCTAAGGAAAGAGATTTTCTTGGAATGCTCCTATTAACTGTAGTTTGAAGTTCACTTCCTAAGGTGGGTACACTGAAATAAAAAAACCCCAAAAAACTGTGAAGTACTTATGACATTTAGAAGAATGTCACTGATTAGTTAGCGTTAGTCATAAATTAAATTCTGACCATATTGTGGCATTTCAACTGTGAATGCAGTACATGTGTTCTAATTTCAAAGGATATGCATTTTAACACTGACATTAAAGCTTCTCTGTCTCCAAAAATGATCACCAAGGGAGCATCAGAAAAGAACTGAATAAAAAATTCACACCAGCTCTCTGCTCACCTTTGGTTTGCTTGGCAATTTATGTAGACAATTGTTCCATGGTGCCTCTGTACAGAGGTAGTCTGACACTCTCTATATATGTACCATTGTAGAGGGGCGCTTTGGATTGGTGTGGGCTTCGGAAGGGAGGGGTTTATGGGGGTGGTGTTACAGAAACATTCTGAGGTATTCATAGTAAAATTGTCACCATTAAAAATTTGTAGACATTACAATCGATGAAAAGTATAACTAGAGGAGTAGATTTGTATAGTACAAATCCCTCCCACCTTCCAAAACTCACCCCAATTCAAAGTGCCCCTCTACAGTGGTACAATATAGAGAGTGTCAGATTGACTCTGTACAGAGTCTCTCTCTCTCTCTCTCAAATATTTTGCCCAAACTCCTCCCACTGGAATGCTCAGTGAGGCATTTGCGTTGCATTATTTATTGCATGCATGAGGGCATTAATACATGCATTAAAGCCCTATCGCGAAATGATAAATGATCCTGCTAGTGATTTTTAAAATTTGATTTCCCGTTGTTCACTTTGGACATCAAAGCAGGTAATGATAGAACCTCCAATAAATTATAATTATAATAAAACCTCTAATCATATTTACAAATAATCACAAAACACATACACATGACATAACAAGTTACATAATTACATGTGAGCATAAAACTGCTCCAAAATCAGTCCCTGCAATTTAAGTAGGGTCCCCCCTACCACCACCCAACTGTCAGAGTTCATCAGGGCACAAGAAGTCATGCCCTTCCTATGCCAACCAAAATAATCAGTTTTCTACCTCAGGGGTCTGGGTATATACTGTAGCCATGCACTATTTTTTTTTCTTGAATGCAAATAATTCAGCTCATTCCACAACTCTAAGAGAAATGTGTCCCAGGTCACAGGAACAAAGTAGCTGAACACTAGCCATTCTGTAGATGTCAAACCTATCTCTGCTAGAGAAGAGATAGCCTGAAGTGCTAGCCACAAAGAGCCAGGAGGCCTGTTGGGCTAAGTATTCTTGGGATACTTATATAGGTAGTCAGCCAGATATTTTTGGGGGAGAGTTGCTCTGAAAGAAAGTTGTATCTGTAAACTTACCCTGCTGTGCCCATCCTGCACAGGTGGAACCATAAAAGTATTTGTAAGTTCTTTGGTTCAGGAACCCTGACTAGTGTTGCGACCGCGAGGCCTGCGGATCCTGATGTGGGCGCGGCCTAAGGCTGGTGTTGAGAGCGCGGAAGCACAGTCGCTAGCTCATGGGAGAGCGTAAGCCCCTGGACCTCAGCATGACTCAGGGAGGAGCCCCAAGGCACACCCTGGGAGGTGAGAGCATGCAAGCACGGGTGGAGCAGGAACAAGCAGGACTGGAATTAAGGCAAGAAACGTCAGAGCAGGAACAAGGCAGGGTCAGCCCTCCGCTGGACCTACACTCACCAGTGTGACCCATCAATGCAATGATGATCACAAGAGTAGCTCTCTGGCCACTTGGTCGCCCTTCCGGACCCGCCGCTTGGGAATGATGAGTGCGTGAGGCCAGACAGAGGCTGAGGGCAGGAACAAGACAAGACAAGAACTCAGGAACTTGGAAGACTGGGACGAAGACTCAGGATACTCAGAAGACTAGGACAAGGATTCAGGTTACTTGGAGGTCTCAGGCAAGGTCTCAGGCAAGGATCTCAGACGAAAGCACTGGGTAAGAACTGCATCGCAGCACGCCCTACACAGCCACCCATGGCTGGTCGTGAACCACGCTGAGTGCAAAGCAGACTCCAGGCGAAGAAGTGGAACTTGAGACTGGAACATGTCGAAGATTCAGTAGAGGCCTGCACCGGGGCGCGCCCTACACAGCTGCCTGTTACTGGTCGTGGACCATGCTGGAGCGCAGCAGGTTCTGCCAGAGTCTTGGGCATGGACGGAAGCAGGCGCAAGGGACTCCAAAGACTGGCACAGGATTCAAGACTCAGGATTCTCAGAAGCAAGGCATTAAAAACTGGAGTCTTCCAGAGGCTTGTGCTGCAGACGAGAAAGAGGCAATGTGCCACGAGGCGCCCTACACAGCCCCCATGAGATGGTCACGGACCACGACAGAGCGCACTGTACTGTATCAGCCCGTTAGATTGTAAGCCTTCTGGGGATAGGAAATACCTATAGTACCTGAACCTAATCCACTTTTAAGCACTGAAAAAAGTGTGAAAAGCGGAATATAAATGTAAATAAATAAATAAATAGATAAATCTTGGGCATGGACGGAAGCAGGCGCAAAGGACTCCGAAGACCAGCACAGGATTCAAGACTCAGGATTCAAGACTCAGGATTCTCAGAAGCAAGGCATTAAAAACAGGAGACTTCCAGAGGCTTGCGCTGCAGACGAGAGGAGGCAATGTGCCATGAGGCGCCCTACACAGCCCCCATGGGCTGGTCACAGACCACGATGGTGGCACACCAGGAAATGTGGATGCAAGGAAACTGGGAACTGGTTGCAGAGGAGAAGACAAAAACATTAGGACCAGGACATCAGGAACACGGAACATCAGGACATCTGGAACATCTGGAACCAAGGAACATCAGGACATGGAACAGGTGACGAAGGAGCTCCGATGAGGTACAAGACCAGGAACATCGAAGACATGGAATGAAGAGCCATCTTGAACAATTGAAGACCACGGAGGACCTTGATCTGGCGAAGAGAAGCACAGACAACTGTGGTATCCATATCCGAAGGTGCTGAGGAACAGGAACTGAGCCCTTTTATAGGGCTGAACCAGGAAGTGAAGTGAGACTGGCTTCCGGACAGGCTGCGGGCTTTTCCCGCCGCTGGCCCTTTAAATCCACTGAAGAGGCGCGCGCCTGCGACTGGTGAAGGCCAGGAAGATGGAGGAAGTCGGCAGCCACAGCAGGGCTGCGAACAGAATGAAGATGGCGGCTCCATGCCGCGAAGGAGGTCCCAGGGGTGGCGGTGCTAGGGCCGCGAAGACGGAGTCAGGGCGGCGGCTCACAAGCCGCGAAGAGAGACATCTGCGGTCCCTCCTGCCGCACAGTGGCGTCGGCCGCAAGGCAGCGGCAGTCTGGGGCAGCAGCGTTGGAGGTAAAAGGCCTGTTCACGGGATGAGCTCTGCGAGCAGGATCGTAACAACTAGCTCTTCTCTGTGCCCCTTTACCAGAGTGTGAATGCTTTTGGCTGGGGGAAGAAAGATGTTCTTTTGGGTCCCAGTGCAGGGGGTGGCTAACTTCCTCTTGGTTATCCCTGGGAGAGGGGTCACTTCTCTTTCTGTGTGCTATGTGCCCAAATAAAGACACTGGAGTCACTGGATTAGTGTCCAGAATTAAAGTCTTTACTGTTTAACAGCGGTGATGATGAATGGCAAGGAACTCAAACTGCAGCACCAAGGAATTCTCGTCTCACTTACTTACTGTCTTTTTCCTCTATCTGTGCAGGACTCACTTATATCAGGGCAGGCCAGGGAAATATCCACTCTCTTGGATTAAGAAAAATGGAGCTCCCAGATGGGCAGGGTCTTTTAGGATGGTCAAAACCGCTTCCAAAACTGATAAAACTAGTAAACGTCTAGGGCACAGAGAGTAAATCTTCTCTTTCTCTCCCCAAGGTGGTAAAAGAATGGATGGGTGTCCCCAGTGATGTTTGCTTTCCTTTACTCATGGTTAGCAGATCTTCTAGATCTCCTCAGTTTATACAGTCCTTTTAGTTCTTTTCTCTGGATCCCTGATAGGAAGGATCCCCTTGAAACAAGCAGCTCTCTTGTGTCAGACAGGAAGGAAGGAGAGACAAAACTTCCTCTTGAATCTTCTAACAAAATACTTCCTTTTTCCCCAAAATGATATAAACCCTGGAGTTCCTCCCCATAACCTCATCAGGGGCAGGTCTTTGCTATTTCTGAGCATCCCAGACAACCGGGTTCCGTAACAAAACTATTCTCTGCCCACTGTTTCAGTTACTGGTACACCTCATTATTCTGTCATCGGGATTAATGCTAAATCTGACCCATCTACATTATCCCCAGCTAAAGTCGACGGGTACTTTTTGCCTCCAGGCTTTAACCCAAATTTTCAAACTGATTCCTACATACACTCTCAGGAGTAGGTGTAACTTTGTGCATATATATATATATATATATATATATATGTATAGTGAAAAAAGAAGAAAAGGCAATGTAAAAACATATAAAGCGTTCAATAAATTAACAATATCTAATTATAAAAAAATGAACATTTTATATCCCACTTAATTAAAATTATTTATTAGAACAAAATTTAAAATATTTTTTTACAAAAAAGCACACACATTATAAAAATATATATATATAAAAAAATCTCGCTTTGCAGATACACTATTCAAAAAAAAATGACTGCAGGCGCTATAGTTAAATAACAGTTATCATTCATACTTTTGAAATTTGAAAAGTATTCATGTATATCATGCCCTTGCTCCTATTCTACCACCCCCCTCTCCCAGGAACACCTCTCTGAACTATGCATAATAATAAATGCAAAAGCACTTTTTCATATACTTTTACAAAACTCATGGGTAATGGCTCACAACTGTCCCCCCTCGGGAAATTTACACATTTATTACAAGAAAAGCTTGTTAAAACAGAAATATAGAAATTCCAAAAGACAATACAAATAATAAGAAAAAGAAGTTTAAAATAATGAAAAAAAGGAAATTTCAATAAGCAGTCCTCTATAATAAAAAATGGAGGAGGGAGAAAAAGAAAAAGAAGACACTAGGAAACAAATACAAATAGAAGAAAAAATAAATATAATGAAAGGCAATAATAGAAGGCAAGGGCAAACAATTACATACTCTCAGCCACTCCCTTCACCAACCGTTGTAATAGGGCCATTTTGTTTGACATCAGGGCCCAGTCAAAGCTAGGTCATGATGCTGAAGCCTGGCATGGGCCTAGGCATAGGCTCAATGCTGGGTACTGGTAGCCAAGGTCTAGTCCTGGGTCTGATGCTAGGTTCTGGCTCAGGCTGGGTCCTGATGCCAAGCTCTGAGCTTGTCAGTAGGCCTAGGCCCAATGTGGACATCCAGCTGAGGCTGGGTCCTGTTCGCCCTGGCCCAGGCCTAGGCTCAAGACCTAGGCCTAAGCCCTACACCGGGGCCCAGTTGAGACTGAGTCCCATCCTTAAGACCCAAACCTAGGTCTGAGGCTTAGGCCTGGGCCTAATGCTGAGGCTCAGTCAAGACCGAGTCCCATTGCCTAGGCCCAGGCCTAGGCCCATAAGCACAGGAATAGGCCTTCTGGTGTTTTCTTTCTTGATCCAGTGAATAAAAAATGACATCTTCAGGGCAGAGGACATCATTTTTAGTCAATGGATTAAGAAATAAGAATCCAAAAGGCCTGCTCCTGGGTCTCTGGGTCTATGTGTTGGGCCTAGGCCTGGGCCTCAGCTATTGGGACCCAGTACTGGTTCTAGGCTTAGGGCCAAACCTGTACCTTGGCATTGGGATCCAGCCTCATTTAGTCAGACCCAGGCCTAGGCCTTGTGCCTAGGCCTGGACATTGGTAACTGGGAATGGCTTTGGGCTGGGTCCTGGCATTGCACCTGGGGCTAGGCCCAGGCATGGGCCTCAGTGATGGGACCCAGCCTCAGGCCAGGTCCTGGGGCAATTTTTCTTTTACAGTGAAGTCACTGGGGCCTTCCCCCATTGACTTTATTGTAAAACAAAAACAAATGTAACAAATTAATTTTTTTTGTTTTGAAACTAATGAAACAAATTGAGGTGTTCCTGAAACAAATTAATGAACCAAGCCAAATTTGAGTCCTCTGCACATTCCTACCATTTAATTTCTTCAGATCCCGGAAAGATTTCAATTTCTCAGGGGTAAAAAAATATAAATATCATGAGCATACGTAACTAAGCATTTATAAGGATAACATAAAAAGAAAGATGCACTAAGTGATCTAGTCTCTTGGCACATAGACAAAAACAATTTCCTTATCTTTCAGGTAGATTTAGTTACATCAGAAAACACCCAAATACTTAGCCTCCATTAATTTCTCTGTTGCTTTCTGAAAATGTAAATGAAAAACCATATCAACTTTGTTGAGCACAAAAGAAGCCAATAATGTAGCTCTGTTAAACTCTTCATTTTCTGATTTCTCCTACAAGTCTGCTAAATTCAGACTATCTTCAAATGACGACTTCATATATTTCTCAGTCTGCATTACTCTCTCCTTCATAGGTAGATAATCCATCTTGTTCCAAGGGGTAGCAGTTTTAGCCTGTATAGAATGTCAATATAATATATTTTAAGAGTTTCCAATGGAAAATTAATACAAGTTCAATTGTCTAACTTGATTTCCTAGCTGCTCCATTTGCCTATGGATAAGCTACTTATCCTGCACCAAAGAGGCACTCATAGTTTCAACTTTAGAATCAGCTTCTTGTTTTCCAGCCAGTGTTTTTAGACTCAACAGAATGGAAGTATCCTTTGAAGAAAGGTTTATGGAAGAATCTAATCTCATTAACTCAGCTCAGATAGTATCCAGTCTAACAATAGAGGGTTTCACAAGAGGAGGTGGAAACTTGCATAGATGAGCTTCATTGAAACTGAAGCAGTAGCTCTACAAAACAGTCTCCTCTCTAGTAAACTGCAGGCATCAAACTTCCAGATCTCCCCTCAGTCACTGAGGCTCTTGCTCTCCTGGCCAGGCTTGGATTTAGGTCTAGGAAACTCAGGCAATTGCCTCGGGTGCCAAAGTTTGAAAGCATCAACTATCCAGGCCAAAGATGAACTTGCTTCTGCTTGCTTTAGGGTCATGTGTTGGCAGAACGCTGCCTATGGGAACCAAAATCTTAAAGCCGGCACTGCCCCTGGCAACACTATCCTCACTTCCCTTAGCCAGTCTTCCAGTGTTATCACACCTCGGGAAATCAGCAGCACTGACAGGCCGATTCAGTAAAAGTCGCGGGAGAGCGGGCAAGCGCCTGCTCTCCTGTGCGTGTGATTTAGTATTCAAATGAGGGCCCGCGGTAAAAAGAGGCGCTAGGGACACTAGCACGACCCTAGCGCCTCTTTTTTGACAAAAGCGGCGGCTGTCAGCGAGTTTGACAGCCGACGCTCAATTTTGCCGGTGTTGGTTCTCAAACCCGCTGACAGCCACGGGTTCGGAAACTGGACGCTGGCAAAACTGAGCGTCCGGTTTTCAACCCATGAGCCACGGGCTGATTTAAATTTTTTTTTTTTTACATTTTTTATTATTTTTAAATTTTGGGACCTTCGACTTAATATCGCCATGATAGGTGCAGGTGCAGGCAGAAATTAATGCCTACCTTTGGGTAGGCGCTAATTTCTTAAAGTAAAATGTTTGGCTTGGCTGCACGTTTTACTTACTGAATCACGCAGGAATAACTAATAGGGCCATGAACATGGGGTAAAACTAGCGCGTCAAAAACGCGAGTCCAAACGCGGGTTAACAGTGCACTCCACCAGAGCGCACTGTACTGTATTGGCCTGTGAGTCTGGATGGGAGAAACCTCCTTTCCAGCTGGATCAAGTTCTCCTGCACCAGACATGGCAATAGAGACCGTTTCAAAACAGCCTGGGCTACCCTCCAGGAAACCATCCAATCTCTGCTGAATCAATAGCATCAAAGTCATTTCAGCTAAAACTCATATTTTGCTTTTACATTTGGAAGGCATCTTGTAACCAAATAAGAAAAACATGTGAAGGAAAAAAATAAGAAGAAGCAGAGAGAAACGGATGCTGCCTGGTGTCACACTGCCATCTTGATTCCTCCCCCTCCCTCTGGGTAATTTTTAAAAGAACATTTAAGTGCATTAAACCATTATCAATGTAAATATCATATCATTATGTTTAAAATTTGTTAAGTAACCACTCAACAATTCCCTGGAACACAATGGATAAAGACCTATTAGAAAGGGATTCATAAATGACCTCATATTTGCAAGACTTATAGAGCCTGTACTGGCTATAATATCAGAAACAGCATTATAGGTTGCGCATCAATCAATCAGATCCTATTCAATGTTAGTAAATTTGTGGCTCTTTTCCAACTCAAGTTAACATAGGGTTTCAGAGAAATTGTAAAGAAGCAGGTTAAAGAATGTCAAGAATAGTGCAAGAGAAGTAACATTTTAAATTCTTGCTGGGAAATTCATATTTAATTATTTATTTAGTAATTTTTGGCACCCTAGTCCAGAACACCTTACAGAACTTCACAATTACAGAGTTTTTTATTGGGACAGAGAAATGGAAACGGGAGATGACTGGCAGTTCTGATTAAATAGATGAACAGAACTAGAGGACAAAACTCACATAAGGTCTCAAGGAAGCTCAGGAGCTGGAAAGGTTTAGGCCCTCGAGGAGCAAGTACCTGGTTCCAGGGAAAGCTCTGAGAGAGCGATGGTAACTCACAATTGTTTGTAGCAGTGATAGCTTCCAAGCAGAAGAGAATCTTCAGAGTGTCCAGGAACATGGGCCCTCGAGGAATAAGTCCCGGTTCCTATCTGTAATCTGAAAGTAAAGAAAAAGAGCGAGGCCCCCGAGGAGTGGGTACCTCTGGTAAGTCCAAGGAGGCAGAGTAGCTTGGGAGGTGTAGCCGGAGCAATCCCCTTGCTATCTCAGTTAGATAGTGAAATAAAGACCTTTAAATATTGGAAACGGATGACGTCATCTCAGGGGGACGCCCCTGAGGTTCGCGCTCTTGCTGGTACTTCAATCAGAGCGCACGTGTGTGCACACCCTAGGTTTTCAGGCAACATGGTGGAACTGCAACGTCGAGCCGGTCTGGGGACGCCAGAGGGAGACGGCATGGAGACGCCGCGGCAGCCAGCCGTCCATCAGACCCGGAGGGAGTCACCACAGAGGTAAAGAGGGCGGAGTAAGGACGTCGAGCAGCGATGGTTGCAACAGTACCCCCTTCAAAGGGCGATCTCCTCTTTGGGTACCAGGCTTAGGTTTAGAAGGATGCGCGAGGTGGAACTGATGAAGCATCTCTTTGTCCAAGATATTTGTCTGAGGCTCCCAAGAGTTTTCTTCGGGGTCGAAACCTTCTCATTTTATAAGGTATTCAAAAGTCTCGCCTATTTTACGAACATCCAAAACCTCTTCAACTTTGTATTCTAAGTCGTCCTCTGCACTGATAACAGATGGATCTTGAGATTTGGAAGAAAATTCACTGAGTATGAGTGGTTTCAAGAGTGAAACGTGAAAGGCGTTGTGGATGTTTAGTCCAGGTGGTAGCTTCAGACGATAGGTGACCTGGCCAATACGTTGAAGGACTTGGAATGGTACCACGTAGCGAGGAGCAAACCGAGAGGAGGGTAGTTTGAGTCTTAGGTGCTTGGTAGACAACCAGACCTTATCTCCTGGCTTGAAGACTGGAGCTTGCGCATGGTGCGCGTTGTAGTACTTCTTAGCACGGTCACTCGTTTTGATTAGCATATCTTTAATCTGAATCCACAGTTTATGGATATTATCAGCAGTGGATTAAGCTGCTGGAGATGTCACTGAGAGCTTCAGTGGAAGTGGCGGTGTAGGAGAACGTCCATACACTACTGCAAATGGTGACTTCCCAGTAGAAGTTGCTGGATGAGAGTTGATGGCGAATTCAGCCCATGGAAGCAATTCGGTCCAGTTGTTCTGTCGAGAAGTAACATAGGCTCGTATAAATTGCTTCATTGTACGATTCATCCGTTCCGTCTGGTCATTCGACTGCGGATGATAGGCTGAAGTGTAATCCAGAGTAATGTCGAACAGCTTGCACAAGGCCCTCCAAAATCGTGCCGTGAATTGAGACCCATGGTCAGAGACGATGTGCGAAGGTAAGCCATGGAGGTGGAATATGTGTGTTGTAAAGAGTTTTGCAAGCTCCAAGGCTGAAGGTATGCCAGGGAGTGCACGAAGTGTGCTATCTTGCTAAATCGATCCACCATCACCCAAATGATGTTCATTCCTCTGTATTGGGACCCTTACTTTTCAATATATTTATAAATGATCCGGAAAGAAATACGACAAGTGAGGTAATCAAATTTGCAGATGACACAAAATTGTTCAGAGTAGTTAAATCACAAGCAGATTGTGATAAATTGCAGGAAGACCTTGTCAGGCTGGAAAATTGGGCATCCAAATGGCAGATGAAATTTAATGTGGATAAGTGCAAGGTGATGCATATAGGGAAAAATAACCCATGCTATAATTACACAATGTTAGGTTCCATATTAGGTGCTACAACCCAAGAAAGAGATCTAGGCATCATAGTGCCTAGATCTACCTTCTACCTTTATGTCAACTCCTTTCAAGCCTTAACATCACTTTCTACATGTATGCTGATGACATTCAACTGCTCATTCCTATAACTTTGTCTTTAGAAGATGCAATGTCTAAAGCAGCTTCACACCTCGATGCAATACGAAAATTGCTAAATAACCTAAGATTATGCTTAAATATGAGCAAAACAGAATGTATTTTAATAAGAAGAAAAATCTCTGATACAACATCCACTCCACCCTTCCAATTTGACAACATTCAAATTCATCTTAAAGACAACGTCAAAGACCTTGCGATTTGGCTAGATAATGAGTTAAATTACAAAAAACACATCACAACAAGAACAAGAGAAGGCGTCCACAAAATTCAAATTCTCAAACACCTAAAACCATTGCTTCACCCCCAGGACTTCAGAACCGTTCTTCAAACCCTCATCTTCTCCAGTTTGGACTACTGCAACTCCCTTCTAATTGGCCTTCCTAAATCAACCTTAAGACCACTGCAGTTACTCCAAAATGCAGCTGCCAGAATTCTGACTGGAAAAAGAAAATCTGACCACATATCCCCAGTACTCTACAATTTACATTGGTTATCAGTTGAAAAAAGAATAGAGTACAAAATCCTCACAATCCTACACAAGACAATTCATAAAGTAGATTACACTGCCCTGGACAATATTATACATTTACATAAATCATCACGTACAACAAGGTCAACTTATAAAATTCAGCTGGATGTTCCTTCACTACCACAAGCCAAATTATCCTCCACAAGAAATAGAGCCATCGCCATCATCGGCCCAAAATTATGGAACTCATTACCTCATCACCTCAATTCGCAAGTAAACGTTAAATCTTTTAAAAAAGAACTTAAAGCCTGGCTACTATCACAGTCCTGCAATGGATGCTCACCCAATGACAGCAGAACATAAATCTTTGATTTCATCCTCTGCGCGTTCTTTTCTACGAGAACAATCCCCCTCCTACAATGACCGCTCTGACCCACAGAAACCTTCTCGCTTTTGTTACGGTATTAACCGTCCCCCTACAAGATTTTTATACAGTCATATTTCTAATATTCAACGTATTTACTGACCACTACTAAGTTATTGTTCTGATTCAATTTTTTACTGTTATACTGTTATGGATTTAAATGTAACTGGTTTGTTATAATGTAAACCGGAATGAAGGCAATGTCTGCTATACCTCGGTATATAAACGAATGCTAAATAAAATAAATAAATAAATAAATAGTGGATAACACATTGAAATCGTCGGTTCAGTGTGCTGTGTCAGTCAAAAAAGCAAACAGAATGTTGGGAATTATTAGAAAGGGAATGATGAATGAAACGGAAAATATCATAATACCTCTGTATCGCTCCATGGTGAGACCGCACCTTGAATACTGTGTACAATTCTGGTCGTCGCATCTCAAAAAAGATATAATTGTGATGGAGAAGGTACAGAGAAGGGCTACCAAAATGATAAGGGAATGGAACAGCTCCCCTATGAGGAAAGACTAAAGAGGTTAGGACTTTTCAGCTTGGAGAAGAGACGGCTGAGGGGGGATATGATAGAGATGTTTAAAATCATGAGAGGTCTAGAATGGGTAGATGTGAATCGGTTATTTACTCTTTCAGATAGTAGAAAGACTAGGGGCACTCCATGAAGTTAGCATGGGGCACATTTAAAACTAATCAGAGAAAGTTTTTTTGTACTCATCGCACAATTAAACTCTGGAATTTGTTGCCAGAGGATGTGGTTAGTGCAGTTAGTATAGCTGTGTTTAAAAAAGGATTGGATAAGTTCTTGGAGAAGTCCATTACCTGCTTTTAAGTTCACTTAGAGAATAGCCACTGCCATTAGCAATGGTAACATGGAATAGAGTTAGTTTTTAGGTACTTGCCAGGTTCTTATGGCCTAGATTGGCCACTGTTGGAAACAGGATGCTGGGCTTGATGGACCCTTGGTCTGACCCAGTATGGCATTTTCTTATGTTTCTTAAGTAGGTAAGTCAACTACAAAGTCATTGGCAATGTGTGATCAGGGCCGATCCGGAACTGGCAGAGATTGCATCTGACCCCACGGTTGTCCAGAAGCAGGTTTGTTCTTCGCACAATTGGTGCAGGATGCTACATAGGAATAGGTATCCTTTTTGATGGTAGGCCACCAATACAGCTCCTGTATTTTGAGCAGGGTTCTGCATTGGCCAGGGTGGCCAGCTAGCTTTGTATCGTGCGCCCAAAATAGCACCTTTTCCTAAGATTCTTTGGAACGATAGTCTTCCCAGCGGGCACTATCTGGGTGGATGCCAAAAGGATTTTCTTCGGGTCAATTATATGCTGTGGTTTGTCAGGTACATCGTCCCACATTGCTTCCTCAGTGAGAACTGAGGAAGGATACACTCATCCTTCTGGTGGCACCGTATTGATTCTCAGACCCAGGGCACCATCACAAGCCCCATGTGGAGGAAGTACACCGACCGCCTCTTCGGAGAATACTTATCCAAAGGATGCATCTTGGGGCGGCAGTCCCGTCCTTGCTGGAGTTGTAGGCATGCATATGAAAGGCAAGATCTCCTTAAGGCACCTCCCATGACACTCTGGGCCCTATCGTGAGAGATCCAGGGATGCCCAGTCAAATTGGGGTTGGTGCATCTGTAGCCAGGGTAACCCCAGGACAATAGGGTGCATAGCCTTTTCCAGTACAAAGAAAGAGATTGTTTCCGTATGGAGCACTCCAGTGCGAAGCGTAACTGGTACGGTTTCGCAAGTCACGTTGCCCGGGAAGGGCTCCCCATGAATGGAGGACAACAGTAGTGGATCTTTTATTTTGATGAGAGGGATCCTCAAGTATTCCACTAAACATCTAAGAATGAAGTTGCCTCCTGCCCCTGAGTCCACCAGGGCAGGATTCTGAACCATGACTGGTCTGTAGGTCAAGAAGACTGGTAGAGAGAGCAGAGGAGAGGACACGGTAAGGCCTAAGAACAGTCCTCCTGCAGGACTTAAATCCGTCCGTTTCCCGACAAAACCGGGCATGTAGAGACATCATGGCCAGGCTGACCACATACATGCACAAGCTGTGTTTCTTCAGAAATCTTCTCTCCTTGGAGGTCAAGTGTCCATGACCAAGTTGAATCGGTTCATCTTTATCAGCAGCAGATGTTACTGGAACCATCCGAGGTACAGTGGTAGTACAAGCCTGTTTCAACCCAAGTAACACCTTAGGCCGGAGTTCCTTAACCTTGTCTCAGAGCTGGTGATCAATCCGAGTGGCCAAGGCTATTAATTCATCCAGCAAGTCAGGTGTCTGGTGAGCGACCAGCTCGTCCTTTACGCGGGTATCCAGGCCTCTGCAGAAGAGAGTCTTGAGACATTTGGGGTCCCAGTGAAGTTCCGCTGCAAGAGTCTTGAATTCTATGGCAAATTCAGCCAGTGATCTGATGCCTTCCTTCAAATCCACCAAAGCAAAACCGGCAACAGAAATACGAGCATGGTCATCAAAGACAGATTTAAACAAGTCCAAAAATCCTTCTATGTCCTGCAAAATAGGGTCCTTGTGTTCCCACAAGGTAGATGCCCATGACAGGGCTCTTCCATCCAAGTATGACAGGATGTAGATGGTCTTCGAAAGAGCCATGGGTAATAAAGTTGGCTGTAAAGCCCCGGGTCTTCTGGATTTTTCTGGAAAAGTGGATAGGAGCCGCCAGTGGTACAGCAGTCTTTAAAGTTACCTCCTGTAACCGACCTTCTTGGTTAGAAGCTGTACCTTGTATCTTCTGTGTGTGTAGTTGATGAAATGCTGCAGTAAGTTTCTCCAAAGTTTCTTGCTGCTCTGAGATGCGTTGGGCCAGGCCTGGTATAGCCTGCAAGGCAGAGAGATGTGCCGGATCCATGGAGTTAACAACATCCCATAATTTAAGCAGGATCCACTGGAGTTAACATCCCATAGTTTAAGCCGGATCCACTGGAGTTAGCAACATCCCATAGTTTAAGCGGGATCTACTGGAGTTAGCAATCTATAATAAATCTGCTGTTAGACTGCGGAGTAGCAATCTGTTATTAATGGCTCCTAAAGAAGGAGGAGTCAGCAATCTTGTAGTGTCTCAGATATCATCTTGCTAAGGAGTAGCAATCTGTAATGAATCTGATATAGTTGTGGGTGGATCCCTGGGTCGGTGGCAGATGACCACGCCCCCGGGAGGATATCCCAAGAGGGACCACCGGCTAGGCTTGAGTATGGAGACAGACACTCATTAGTTCTTTTATTAAACAGGTTATTAGAAACCACCAGAGCTGGCAGTAGTGAGCTGATATGCCCGGCAGGGTTGTAGTCCCTCAGGTACTGGAACAGTGATTCAGGATGGCTGAGCTGTTGAGAAACTGTAGAAAGTGAGTAGGCAGAGTAGGCAGAGTTCATGAACAGAACTAGATGACAAAACTCACATAAGGTCTCAAGTAAGCTCAGGAGCTGGAAAGGTTTAGGCCCTCGAGGAGCGAGTACCTGGTTCCAGGGAAAGCTCTGAGAGAGTGATGGTAACTCACAATTGTTTATAGCAGCAATAGCTTCCAAGCAGTAGAGAATCTTCAGTGTCCAGGAACATGGGCCCTCGAGGAGCTAGTACCGGTTCCTGTCTGTAATCTGAAAGTAAAGAAAAAGGGCGAGGCCCCCGAGGAGCGGGTACCTTTGGTAAGTCCGAGGAGGCAGAGTAGCTTGGGAGGTGTAGCCGAAGCAATCCCCTTGCTAACTCAGTTAGACAGTGAAATAGAGACCTTTAAATATTGGAAGCGGATGACGTCATCTCAGAGGGATGCCTCTGAGGTTCACGCTCTTACTGGTACTTCAATCAGAGCGCTCGCGCGCCCTAGGTCTTCAGGCAACATGGTGGAACTGCAACGTCGAGCCGGTCCGGGGACGCCGGAGGGAGACGGCATGGAGACGCCGTGGCAGCCAGCCGTCCATCAAAACCGGAGGGAGTCACCACAGAGGTAAAGAGGGCGGAGTGAGGACGTTGAGCAGCGATAGTCGCAACAATATATAAGCATGCATGTCTGACAAAGAGGGAACATGTTTGTGTGTATATGCATGTGTGTCTGAGAGAGAAGGAACATGTGTGTGTATGTGTAATCTTGTGTGCCTGAAAGAGAAGAAGCATGTGTATGAGTGTGTATATGTGTTTGTGTATAAGCCTGTGTGCCTGAGAGAGAGGGAGCAGCCATGTGTATGAATGTGTGTGTAAGCATGTGTGTCTGAGAGAGAGGGAGCATGTGTGTTTGTGTAAGCATGTGTGCCTGAGAGGAAGCATGTGTGTGTGTGTGTGTATAAGCATGTGTGTCTGAGAGAGAGGGAACATGTGTGTTTGTGTAAGCATGTGTGCCTGAAAGAGAGGAAGCATGTGTGTGTGTGTAAGCATGTGTTTCTGAGAGAAGGATCATGTGCATGTAAGTATGTATGCCTGAGAGAGAGGGAGCGAGTGTGTTTGTTTAAGCATATGTGCCTGAGAGAGGAGCATGTTTATTTATTTAAAAATGTATAGATCGCTTATTATACTTTCTAAGCAGTTTACAGTTTATATTAAAAACATACATAATAATACATAAATTCTTAAAACAGTAACATTTAACATAACTAATATATATATATAAATATATATAATTGTACTAACTGTTGATTTGCCTCCTCCATGTAAAATAGTAAGACACGCTTGTCCTACTATTTCTCCACGCCAACATGTAAACCGATGTGATGTACCCCAACAAATGTCGGTATGCAAAAGCAAATAAATAATAAATAATAATAACACTTTGGCTCATAAAAACAGTGGCTAAAAATGCCATAACAGTTAATAAAAAAAATCTGACTCTCCCATTTAGTATGTTCTATTGTCCAAACTTTACTGTGCCTGGCAAACCTCGAAAGACCTCACTATTTAAATGCTTGTTTTATAAAAAAGCTCTTTACTAGTTCTCTAAATTTTTGCAGAGCTCTCTCCCTTGATATCAAAAGGCAATACATTCCATAACTCAGGACCCTGCACATAAAAAAGGCATTCTCCTGTTTCATTCAGTCTAATCATGAAATAAGAGAGAGCATGCTTATATGGGAGCATGTGTGAGTGCGAGAGAAGGAGCTATGAGTTTGAGAAGAGGGAGTGTTTTGTGTGTGTATATGAGAGAAGGGAAAGTTTGTGCATTTCCCTTCCCTCCCAGTAATCCACAATAATCTTATTTTGACCTGAAGTCAAAAGTAGCCAGGTATGGAGAGTGAGCAATTTTTTTAAATGTTTATTGATTTAATTAATCTGGTGTTAGTTAATGTCTAATGTTTTTAAATATTTTATTGATGTTTAGGAGATTTTTTTAAAATTTTGTTCAGGAGTTTTTGATTATTGGATTTTATTCTATTCATCAGTTGTTTTGAAATATATATATATATTTTGTAGAATAGTTTTATAATTCTGATTGATTTATATTTCTTGATTGTATTGTTTTGAGGAATAGTAATGTTTCTGCTTTTCCATTGTTGCAATGCATTCAGAGCCTGGCTTGTTGCAGCTTCCACTTCAGTTTTTGCATGTGTGTGTGTGTGTGCCTGAGAGAGAGAAACACTGTGTATGTGCGCACCTCCCCCCATGACAATCTCAGGATGATAGATATGGAGAGTGAGGGATTTTAAAAATCGTTATTAGTTTTAATTATTGGGTGTTATTTGATGTGTCTGCTGATCTGAAATATTTTATCGAGGTGTAGAAAATTGTAAAATTACATACTGGGCTGTATGTGTGCGTGTATATGTGTGTGTGTGTTTTTCAGGGCATATAAGTTCATGGCATTGTTGTGAGATGAATGAATGAATTGCCAATGATTTTTTTTTTATGGTGATTGTCTACTTTTGTTTGTACTAAAGACCAAACGCAATAGGTCCAATCCGCATGATGCCTCCACTCCCCTCTATAATTGATCATTAGTGTCGCTGGGTACTATCTAACAAGCCCTTTATCCCCGCCCCGAGCCTCCCGCGGGGCTGCCGCAGATGTGGCCGGGGCTCCGTCTCCGTTGAGGGGGGGGGACGGGCGGCTCTCTCAGCAGGCGGCAGCCCGCACCTGCGCCGCACGGAGCCGCTCCCTCCGGCCCACCCCGCGAGACCTCCCCACGCTCTGACGTCAGGCGCGCTCCATCCGGTTGCCATGGCGACCCTGGTCCCCAGGCTCCCTCCCTCCCTCTCGGCTGTGCGCGCGTGTCTCCTCTGGCAGGTTGCACAATGGTACAGGCGGCGGCAGCAGCAGCAGCAGCAGCATCATCCCGGTGCAGAATGGTCACCGGGCGCTGAGCGCGGGGGATTCAGCAGCCCGCCCTCCCTTCCACCTCTCTCTCTCTCTCTCTTTTGGTTCTTCATCTTGAGATACCAAGCTCTCCCTACCTTTATTCTCCACGCCCTCACCGTTTTCTCGCTTTCTTTCTTTCTTTCTTTTTTTTTTTTTTGTTGTCCCTTTCCTTGTCAGTGGACTCCCCTGGAAGGCACCCGTTCACTGTAGCCTTTTCTTTCCGCCCAATCGCTGCCGGGAATGCGGTGACAGAACGGCACCCAAGCAAAGAGGCGCAGCTCGGCAGGAAGGCGGCTGCCGAGGGGGACTCGGGTCTGGCAGGCACGGAATGGTAGGTGAGCGCTGCTGACGTTAAAATCCCTCCAAGTAACCTGACTTTGCTGGGTTTCTGGGGCGATGGCTCTGGTGCTGGACTGATTTAAAGGGAAAGGAGAGAAGGATTTAGGGCAGTGCCTTTCGGGTTTGGCCATGCGATCGGATGAGGCTGGCTTGGAACAGAGGAAGGTGTTGGACTCTATTCTTCATGGGTTTTTATTTTTATTTTTTTTTTTTTGTGCTGATTGGGTGATGGGTGCTTGTCGACCGGGGCCGGGCTTTAGAGTAGAGGATTTGTGGCAATGCTGATCCAACTGCTGCAGGTAAACATTGCTGCTGTGCTCTGTGCCTCCCACCCCCTCCAAATAGTTCCTATCTTCTTTAATGATCACAACTATTGCTTTTCTTTCATTTAACTACAGAGTACTTATTGAGCCTTTTCCCCCTTTATTAAAAATAGCACCAATGCTTGGAAACCCACAAAACACTGGCCTTTCCAGTGGTGTCTTCACCCTATTGTAAGAAGCAGAGATGGCTGAAGATAGGGAATCATTAGTTAAATAGGAGCAAAAATGTATTTTAGCTGGTTTTACCAACAAGGTGCCAGGCAGACACTGTATTGCAGGGCTGTCCCCTGTATAGGAATTTCTGTCTTTTTACAAGGGAGAGTGGGCTAGCTGCATGTTCATTGTGTGCTGAAACCTTTCTGATGGGGTGAGGTTGCTAACAGGGTAATGAAGGAAAACTAGTATATGCTTCTCGGGAAATCACCAATCAGATCCTGAGGCGCAGGTATTGCAGCAGTCAGAAGGACTGTAATTTGTGATGGTAGATTTATGCTTCTAGAAATGCAGCATGAAAATTAACATTTGTACCGGCAATCAAAAGCCTTCATGCTGTTTTTTCCCCCCAACCAGCGGCATGAGTTCTGGAATTGGAATATCATGGTTGGTGGGTATTCTAGAGCTTCATGTCTGTCAGCCCTTCCCCCCTTGCCCCCACCCCCTAGGTCCTTTTGCTGCATAGGCTCACTTCATGCAGTCCTACCCCTCTGATTTGCTGACTGTGGCTTAGATAAAAGGGCCTGCTGGATGGAGCTAATTGCACCCATAATTAACAAAGATCTGCATGAAAGGAAAATGAACTGCACAGTGCAGGATGCATTCTGTATATGAAACAAAGGTAGCGGAGATGAGAGCAGATTTTTAGCTGGTTGTGGAATATGGCTGTGCTCTTGAAAGGCCACAAATAATTACAGTTTAAAAAAAATGTAATTGAAGTAGTGGCATTGACATTTATGCTAGTCGGTTGTATAGTGGATTTCTTTGTAATTTGTATGCCACATAAGAGCAAATTTGCTGACAAAAATATTAAAATTGTGATGATTATGTGAACCTTTGCCCTTTGATTGTGTGGCTGCAGTGTGCAGTAGGTAGCAGTCCAGCTGGCTCTCCAATATTCATGTCACTAACTGCACTTACTGCCTCGCAGAGCAGCAGTAAGTACCTTCTCCTCTGATAGCAACTGCTTTTCACCCTGGGGAAAGCAAAAGTAGCTGACAGAAGAGAGCTATTAAAGTGTGTGCTTTAGTCTCCTTGATGGCTACAGTGCATCCGTCTCTTTCAAAGTATGTGCAGGTCCTGTGCTTAGTCTGGTATTGAAGGATGCTGGAGCCATTTCTGAAAGGAGGAACAAAAAAAAAATGTTTCACTCACCATGAAAAATAAGGGAACTGTAATAACAATAGGATTTCTGACAGCTGTGTGTTTGTGTTTGTTCTTACAGATTTGTTGCTGGTTTGCTTTCCCAGAGGGGTGCAATGTGTTTTGCTTTTATTGTCACTGTCTACAGCCCCTGTTGTTTAATAGGTTTATGGTATAGGGTCCATTACTGGAAAGAAACATGACTTGCAGATTCTGGAGGCGTGTTACTTTCTGTTTATGTCAGTCACCTACTACGGTGCCTGAGAGCTGTCTTGCGTTAAAAAAAAAATAAATATATATATATATATATATATATATTCTTTGTGGATGCCAGGAACACTACACCCATCCACCTAAGAAACAAACAATGAAGGCAAAGACAAAAAGGTTGCCAGTTTTTTGGGACCAATATGATAATTGTTAATTTTCAAATCATGGTAGGAAGAATCCACAGCATATCTGAACAGGGATTTTACCCAACCTGAAGTGTCAGGATTGGATAGGTGGCATATAAATACAATAAATCTAAATCTACTAATGAATGCTAGAACTGGAATCAAAGGTTATTGTTGAGGCGTTTGCAAGAGTCACCTTTCCCTCACCTCCCATCCCTCCTCCTTTACTCCCCCCATGCAGAGACACAACAGTGGGCACTCGGTTTTTTGTTTTTTTTTTTGTGGCTGTTCTGGCTACTTTTGTTGCATTGCTGCATCGCTCAGGCAGTGGGGAGCAGAATGAAAGCACTGCTCGGATGAGCCAGAATCCTTCCTCTTTCCTCCCCCAGGTATGTTTCTTCTTCCAAGCTAATCTTTCCTCCTAGATCGCCAGCCTGTTGTTTTGCAACTTTGAATCCCTTGCAAGCGGGGGAAAAGGATGTCTTGGGAACTAATAAAAATAATGCTGTGTCTGCTGCGAGCGCTTGCAGCTTGGTTTCCCATAGCGGTACGTTTAGGGGCCAGGGACTTCTGGGAAAAACAGGCTTAGGACAGCATGAAGTCTGGAATGGCACTGGATATTGTCAGAGAGCAAAGGGACGTTTCCCATTCATGGCGGCCTGGAAATTACACATTTTCTTTTGTTATTGCTGTTATGAGAGGAGCCAAAAGCAATAGAGGGAATTAAAGAAAAGAAAAAGCATTTGTGTGTGTGTGTGTGTGTGTGTGTGTGTGTGTGTGTGAGGGGGGTGTTCATTTTTTTTTCCATCTGCCACATAGAAATGCTTTCAAGGATGGCACATTACACCTCTTTCTTTCTCCTTGGTTTAGACCTGTAGCATTAGGAGCTTGTATCAGGGAGGCCTGATTTAAATACCGACACATGGCAACCCAGGCGTGAAGCTGACCCCCTGTTGAACACTCTCCTAGCCCAGCTGAGACATATCGTGAGCTGGGGTGATCCCACACTGGGTTTCTTTCAGCCAGATCCAGCTTTTCTCTTTTGGTGACAGAAGAGCATTGGTTGCCCAAGTGTAAACCATGTCCTTTGAGCAGCAAAGCTTCTCAAAGAAATTATCAGGTTTTGCAAATATGAACATGGAGAATACCTCTGTCATGTCCTCCTTCCCTCTCTCGTTCCCTTTAGGATATACGTATCAGTGGACAGTTTTTCAAAGGTCACTGTAATTAGGAGTTTCAATGTTTTTAACACTAGATTCTTTTTCTGAAGAGGTGCACTAGTGAGAACCTGTTTTTAGGGGTGAATGTTTCTGTATTTATAAAATAATACTTATAATATGACATGCTTGTAATTTTGGTTACAAGCTATCCAGATGTACCATTCATACATCCTTAGCATTTTTAGATTTATCTGTATTTTAGCAAAGGGTGACAGTTTCTTTCCTGTATTTTGCTTGCAAATACCATACATCAGATTTCTTGGAGTCCAGAGTAAGATATTAACCTTCCTAATCCTAAAATATGTTGTAAATACACAGCACCAGTCAAAGAATTTAGGACTGTTTCCCTGTAAACATAGAATCTATAGGATTAGAGCAACCATACAAACTCTTAGTCCATGATGATCTAACTAGATAGCTCAAAGGTATATTAGGATATTTTTGTCTGATGCTAGCTGGGTTGTGTTTCTGTTTCCTTTTCCAAGCCATTCTGCTGTTTTCAGCCCTTCATTACAGTATAAAATCATAACTACATCTACTAAAATACATTGGAACAGTGTATAAAATAAGAACATAAGAAATAGCATGCTGGGTCGGACCGAACTCCATTGAGCCAAAACACCCTGTTTCCGACAGTGGCCAATGCAAGTCACAAGTACCTGGCAGATCCCAGAAAATATATCTAATTCCTCTCACTCACACTCGGGGATAGCAATAGTTTTCTTTAGTCTAATAATGTGTTATTAAATTTTCCTCCAGGAACTTGTCCAGACCTCATCCCAGTAGTCAAGTCGGCTTGACCCCATCCTGTGGCAACAAATTCCCCAGCTTAATTGTGCATTGAGTGAAAAAGAGCTTTCTACAATTTGTTTTAAATCTGTTGGCTGTTTATGAAGTGTCCCCTTGTTTTAGTATTTATGCATTTCACCCCACTGATTTCATAAACTTTTATCATGTCCCTCTCAGCCATCTCTTTTCCAAGCTGAAGAGCCCTAGTGTGCATGGCCTCTTATCACAGAAGAGATGTTCCATTCTCTTTGTCATTATGGTTGCCGTCCTCTGCACCTTTTCAAGTTCTGCTATCCTTTCTTGAGACTGGAACACTAGAACTACACACAGTAGATATAATTGCGATGGAGAAGGTACAGAGAAGGGCTACCAAAATGATAAGGGGAATGGAACAGCTCCCCTATGAGGAAAGACTAAAGAGGTTAGGACTTTTCAGCTTGGAGAAGAGACGGCTGAGGGGGGATAAGATAGAGGTGTTTAAAATCATGAGAGGTCTAGAACGGGTAGATGTGAATCATTTTTTTACTCTTTCGGATAATAGAAAGACTAGGGGGCATTCCATGAAGTTAGCATGTGGCACATTTAAAACTAAACGGAGAAAGTTCTTTTTCACTCAATGCACAATTAAACTCTGGAATTTGTTGCCAGAGGATGTGGTTAGTTCAGTTAGTATAGCTGTGTTTAAAAAAGGATTGGATAAGATCTTGGAGGAGAAGTCCATTACCTGCTATTAATTGAGTTGACTTAGAAAATAGCCACTGCTATTACCAGCAACGGTTGCATGGAATAGACTTAGATTTTGGGTACTTGCCAGGTTCTTATGGCCTGGTTTGGCCTCTGTTGGAAACAGGATGCTGGGCTTGATGGACCCTTGGTCTGACCCAGTATGGCATGTTCTTACTCAACATGCGGTCGCACAATGGCTCAATAAAGAGGCAATATGATATTTTTTATTTTATTCTCCATTCCTTTTGGATCGTTCCTAACATTCTATTTGCTTTTTTGATCTCCATCGCACACTGAGCTGAGGATTTTGACGTATTGTCTGCAAGGACTCCAAGGTCCTTTTCCTGGGGCATGACTCCTAATACAGTGTCTTGCATTGTGGGCCTGTGTTTGGGATTAGTTTTCCCTATGTGCATCACTTTGCCTTTTCCACATTAAAATTCATCTACCATTAGTTGCTCAGTCTCCTAGTCTCACAAGGGCCTTCTGCAATACCTCACAATCTGCTGCTGTTTTAATAACTTTGAAGAATTTTGTGTCTCCTGCACATCTGATCATTTCACTCGTCATTCCCTTTTCCAGATCATTTATGAAGATGTTAAATAGCATAGGTCCCAGTGCTAATCCATGTGGTACTACACTAATGATCTTTCTCCAGTTGGAAAACTGATCATTTAGTTCTACCCTATATTTCTTGTTTTTTAACCAGTTACCAATCCAAAATAGGACACTGCCTCCTATCCTATGACTTTGTAATTTCCTGTGGATTCTCTTATGGGGGTTTTTGTAAAATGCCTAATGAAAATCCAGATACACCATATCAACTGGCTCACCTTTATCTGCATGTTTTTTACAGCTTCAAAAATATCTAAAAGGCTGGTAAGGCAAGACTTCCCTTTGCTAAAACCATGTTGACTCTCCCCTTTAAGCCATGTCTACATGGCTAGCGATTTCACTTTTAAGAATTACTTCTACTATTTTTCACAGCACTGACATCAGGCCTACTGATCTCAAGTTTCCTGGATCACCCTGGAGCCTTTTTAGAAACTGGCGTCATATTAGCCTTCTTTCAGTCTTAAGGTATCGTCACTGTTTTAAATGATAGGTTACAGATTACTAGTAACTTGTTAGCAGTTACATATTTTAGTTCTTTTGGAACTCTGGGGTGGATGTCTGTTGATTTGTTACTCTTTAGTTTGTCAGATTGATAAATTAAATCCTCTATTGTCACAGATATTTGTTGTAGTTGCTTTGAATCTCCGCCATTAAAGAATATTTTAGGCATGGATATGTTCCCAACATCCTCCTCGGTAAAGACCGAGGCAGAAAATCTATTTATTTATTTATTTATTTATTTATTTATTTAATTAATTAAGGGTTTTTCTATACCGAGGTATGGCTGAGTGCCTTCACCCCGGTTTACATGTACAACAACCAAATACATTTGACAGTGAAAATTTAACATTGAAACAGTTTAACATTTAACAGTTTAACATTTAACAGTTTAACATTTAAAACTATAACATAAGTAGTAAGTGAGTCAGATGAAAAGGACAACTGGTTGCAATAACTCGTGGCATTTTGAACAGGGTCAGACAGATTGGTCAGTGAGATAGAGAGGGAATGTAGTATTGTAAAAAGTGATAATTATCGAAAATAGTCTTGTTTGTGGAGACAGGAGTCATAGTTTAAGGGGAAGAGTTATCAAATAGGGGAGGTAAGGGTACGTCTCATAGTTACATAAATTCGATAAAATAAGTTCGGAGGGATCAGTGACGTGTTCTGTGAACTTAACCGATACCATCTTTGAAAGTTTGGCTAAATATCCATGTTTTGAGCTCTTTTTTAAAGGTTTTAGTGTTACTTTGTGAGCTCAGTTTTTGTGGTAGTGAGTTTCATAAATATGGGCCAGCGATAGAAATGGCTCGATTTCTTGTTTAGTTTTTCTGCTATTTCCTTGTCATCCCTAATCACACCTTTTGCTGCTCCTTCATCTAGCTGTCCAACTGATGCCATCAGAGACTTTTTGCTTTGAATGTACTTAAAAAAAAAAAGTTTTCATTATTAGATTTTGCCTAATATTCTCTCTTGGCCTTTCTTACCACTGTTTTACATATATATTGCCAGCTCTTGCCTATTTTCATCATTTGGGTCTGCTTTCCATTTTTTGAACAATGCCCTTTTAGATTTAGCTACCTCCTTTACCTCACCATGCTGGCAGTCTTTTGTTCTTCCTTAATTCTTTCTTAATGCATGGAATACATTTTATCTGGGCTTCCAAAATAGTATTTTTAAACAATGTCCACTTGCAGATTTTAATCTTTTTTTTTTAACTAATTTCCTCATTCTGTCATAATCTCCCTTTTTAAAGTTCTTTGCTACCACAGTAATTTTACTTAATATTCACCCTCAAGTGATTATGGCATATTTGATTGAATTATGATCACTATTGCTTAGTGGCTCTACTACAGTTACCTTTTGCATCAGGCTGCACATTCCATTGAGTACTGGACCCAAAGTAGCTGCCTGAACCTGGACAGAAATACCCCATGATGTATTTATTTGAGTCATTTGAGTCATTCTGTGTCTAGGGTTGCCTTCTTATTCATGCCAACCTAAAGAAGCTGATTCTGTCCTGGTTTTGCCTTTTGAGTTATGATTTAGCATCTTATTTGTCTTATATGTTGTCTTGCTTAGATTCTAAGCTCCACAGAGCAGGGATTGTCTCTTATGTGCATCTGTACAGCAGTGGCGTAGCCAGACTTGAATTTATTTTTTTGGAAGAGGTCCAAGGTTAACATAAGTGGGCAAGAGCCATCATGCATCATGAGTGATGCTTTAAAATATTTTAATTAAATTATTTCAAGCACTTACCAACATTAAAAATACCTTATTAATCTGTATTAATATATTTTAGATTTATTGCAGTTTATAAATATAAATAATCATGTAAAAAGTAAACAAACATGTAATGAAAACATCAGATCCAATCACATTTATTTATTTATTTAATCAGATTTATATACCGACATTCAAATTAATTTCATGTCGGTTTACAATGACAGAATATGCTGTAGCAAAATTCAACATAAAAGAAACAATTATAATAAACCTACCATTTTACATCTGGCATAATTTTGCCTAACCTAATAAAATATTTATACTCCATGGTTCTGAATATATCAAACATTAACAGTAAAAATACTACTTAATAAAATTACTCCTACATTAAATAAAATAAATCACTTAACAAATATTACTAATAAAACATATGTTAAATAATTCATGTCACATTCATAAACTAAACTAAATAAAAGAAAAAAATGTTAAAACCTAAATTAAGATAATATAGATACTAATTGACTTGTATAAAAGCCTGCTCGAATAGCCAGGTTTTTATCTGTTTCTTAAAGCTATTCATGTTTGCCTGTGTGCGAATTTCAACAGGCAATGAATTCCACAACTTTGGTCCCGCCAGCGACAGTGACCTCTCCCTCACTGAACCAAGATGGGCTAATTTTGGTGATGGAATTGTCAAAAAGCTTGGCCAAGTGATCTCAAGTTCCGGGATGGAACGTGGATACGTAATGAGGCATTTAACCATTCGATATTATTCCCATATATGGCTTTATGAATTAAAGTTAAACATTTATATTGAATACGAAACTGAACTGGTAACCAATGTAGCTTCATCAGAATGGGGGAGACTTATTGGTATTGGTATTGGACAAGAGTCGTGCCGTGGCATTTTGCAGCAGCTGTAATGGTCGGATGGTTCACATAATAAAACAAATATCAATGCAGTCTTTTATTAATTCTCTTTCTAAAAATGCAGGGAATATCATAACTACAATAAAACAACAATAGTCATAATAATTATAAGAACTTAAGATTTGCAACATTGTCGGATCTTATTTTTCTAATCGGTTGATACCAATCCCTTTTATCCTCTTGTCTGTCTTTTCCTAATTACTTTTCAGGGTCTCTTTCATTCTTTCTGCTTCTTCTATCTCCCCTTGTCTTCCTTCCTTCCTCTTTCATACATGCACACAGGCTCTCTCTCACATGTACTCTCTTACACATATAAGTTTTCTTTCACCCAGGCTCCCAATCTTGCATGCTCTCACTCAATAAACACAGGCTCCTTCTCCCACACACACACTCTCTCTCACCCAGGCTCCCACTCCCACATACAGGTTCCCACTCTCATATACTCTCTCACACACGGGCAGATTTTTAAAAGATTACGCGCGCCGGGCCTATTTTAAAAAGGCCCAGGATGCATGTAAGTCCCGGGGCTTGCAAAAAGGAGAGGGGTGGGGTCAGAGGTGCCTGGCACAGTGGCCATTTGCTGCTGTGCTGGGGATCACGCGCCGGCAGTTGTCCGGCACGCCCAACTTACTTCAACCCCAGGGCTGAAGTAAGTTTTAAAACAAAAGAAAAAAGAAGAAAAAGGTAGGGGGAAAGGGCGGGGAAGGTAAGGGAAGGGAAGGTGGGGTGGGGTGGGTAGGGAATGGGGGAAGGCAGCGAGCGCCAACCCCCGATTTTATAACATGCGCTCGCCTGCGTGTGCATGTTATAAAATCGCATGTCCATGTGTGTGCGCCGGGTATTAAATCTATTCCACAGGCTCCCACTCTTTCTCTCTCTCTCTCTCACACACACACACACACACTCACACTCACACTCACACTCACACACACACACACACACGCAGGCTCTCACTTTCACACTTTTTTACTTGCAGGTTCCCTTTCCTACAAACACATGCACACAGACTCATGCTCTCACTCTCACATGCAGGCTCCCATTTCCATTTATACAGGCTTCCCCTCTCACATGCTCTCTCCCACATACGAGCTCCCCTTCCCCTCCCCCATATACAGGTTGTCACTTTCACAAGCTCTCTTACACACAGACTCATATTCCCACAAACACGTTCTCACACAGGCTCTCGCTCTCACTCTCACATGCTCTCTCTCACACGCAGGCTTCCATTTCTACACATACAGACTCCTGCTCTCGCATGCTGTCTCTCAAACACAGGCTTTCATTCCCTCCCACAGACACACATACAGGCTGTTATTCTTATATTCTTTCTCGCATGCAGGTTCACATTCCCCCACAAACACACACACACACACACACGCGCGCGCGCTCCCCCTCTCACATGTAGGCTCCCACACACACACACACACACACACACACACACTCACACTCACACAAGCTCTTCCTCTATTCTGATCTCGTGCATTGTGAGATCAGCATAGGCCACCTGCTAGCCACACGTGTTTTGAATGCCACAGGGCCGTCACAAGTGAAGCAGCAGGAGAATGGGTTCTTTCCTCGTGTGCTTCTCTCTTTTCTTTGACCGCCTGGGGGAGGGGGGTGCTCCACTTCTCAGCTTCTGGTGGGATGGGGTCCACTGGCAGCCTCGTGGGCTTCTTTCTTTGTCTGCCACTCCACTGCCCAGCACTCCACTGTCCATCACTCCAATGCCCACCCAGACCTTCCTGTGGCTTTGTCATTGCTGTATCGTGCTGCGTACATCTAGTAGTGCTACAGAAAGAGTAGTAGCAATGATTTCTCTAAAAAAAAGTAGGACTAATGTAATTGTGCAATGTTTTATTATTGTGCTATTGTATAGTTTTATATTTGTTTTATGTATTGTAGGAATGCCTAGAGGTGTACTCAGGTAGCATAGAAATGTAAATTATAAATACTTCTCCATGCATGTAATGTGGCAAAACCAGGACTGGATTTGCCTCTTTGGTTTGACCTGGATAAGGTTGTAATTCTGTGCCTGCATGCTACACAGTAGCTAGATGTCAGAATCCTGCCTTGAAAGTCAAAATCTCTTTTGCTGGTCTTTAGTAATAACTCCTAGACTTGGATTATAATTCAGCAAGTATTTAATAACAGATGCCACTAAGGAGTGAATTTTCAAGGGGTCATAGGTGTAAAAGTAGCCTATATCATAGCAATTTTCAAATGTCCATTTACAGTATAAAGTCCGTTCATGCGCATAAAGCGTTTTGAAAATTCGGTGAAATTTCAAAGGAGTTAATGCACCTAAAAGTAACAATTTTGAAAAGCTCGTTTAAAGCTACCTCCACTGGCTACCCATCAAACAGAGAATCATATATAAAACCTTAACCATTATCCATAAAACAATTCATAACGTCGCACCTATATCTCTACAAACCCAACTTCGCCTACAATCATCGGCCAGACCCATCAGAAGTGCCTACAAAGGCACATTAGTCGCAGTTCCCGCCAAATCAACGTTAAGAAAAAGAGCACTATCCACTGCGGGACCACATCAATGGAATGCGCTCCCACCAGACATAAGACTCGAACCCAATCTACCAGAGTTCAAAAAAAGGTTAAAAACCTGGCTCTTCAGGCAAGCATTCCAACTCCCAGAGTGAAACTAGGCACCTCCTCCTGTCTTTCAGATCCAACCATTGCAAGGTGTCACAAACACATTGACACTCAATTTCATACACGGACTTGATTATTCACAATATCCATTTATTTAAGTCATCCTTTTCATATTATATTATTTAACCGATTACTTGCAGACTATTTACGCTACCAAAGTTCCTTGTAAAATGTGAACACGAATAATGTTATAATAATATTATATGTTTGTTAAATACTATTGTTACTTTCACTGTTCCTTGCAATAATGTTCAATAGTTGATTGTTATTGTTCTATGTTCTATGTAAAAAACCCCAGTCTAATCTACCAGACCAGGGCAACCTTTTCATTACTTGTAAACCGGACTGATTTGTATTGCATACAGGAATTCCGGTATATAAAAATTAAAAATAAATAAATAAATAAATGTAAACCTTTTGAAAATTACCTCCAAAGTGTTTTCAGGGTATTTATTCCCTTCGGGCATTGTGGTTCAAAACTGAGTGCCTTCAGGACCTGGGAAGATCCTGAAGGCACTCAGGATCTTCCCAGGTCCCAATTTCTTGAGATCAAAGCCTGCTGGAAATGTTTCTTTGGAAAATAGGCACATTTATTTTGAAAGCTAGAAACTGTAGTTCTGTTTCATTGTATATTTGCTGATTATATTTTAACCTTCATAAGCCTGAGATCTGTTTTAAACACACAGCAGCATCCAATGAATTTAAGATCATTTCCCCATAAACATGGCAGCTATACGTTCAGAACCACCATACAAACTGATTAATGAAAATATTTTCTCATGGTCACACAATGGGAGTAAAGCCTTTATAAAGAAAGCCCTTAATAGGCAATCACACATGACAGGGGGAGAGTGCATGGATTTTAAACACATTGCTTCTTGCTTCACTTGTATTGTAAGTCAGGAAGGCAGGGGACTGAGCCCCTTCAGCATCAGGAAAGATGCTGAAGTCCTTAACTGCACACAGTGGAGAATGTTATTGCACAAAAAAAATGCCTGGGGATAAAAATAATTGGGCAATTTTGCTTTTGCAACAGAAAGTCAGTTTTCAATACATTTTTTTTTTTACCATTTATGTAAGCTGTAGCTTCTGTGGGGGGCACAGAGCAATATAAGATCATCATGTGTTACGGGAGCGCTAGGGAGCGACCCCACTTCCGGGGAGAGTGGTGTGCCCTTGGACCACGACGCGACTGCAGAGATGAGCTCCATGGAAGCACCGAGGCAGGTGAGACGTGTCCAAGCATAGGTGGACAGGCAGAAGACCAGGGACTCGGACCTCCCCGAACCTGACGCATCAGTAGAGACCCAACAATGCAATGCTGGTCTCTGGGGTAGCTCTCCGGCCACTTGATAGCCCTTCTGACCTGCCGTACGGGAACAGCAAATGCGCCAGGATGGACAAAGGTCAAGGGCAGATGATGGAACGGGAACAAGACGAGACTTGAAGACTGAAGACGATGATCAGACGATACTTGAAGTTGAGGACAGACGATACTGGATAAGGATGAGGCAAGGCTGAAGAGAAGAACATCAGGAACACTGATGAAAACACTTGCTGAGTGAAAAGATGACAGAAGAGTTAAAACACAGTATGAAGGAATCTGGCTATGACTCATAGCAGCATCCATCCTGGACTGAGCTTCGGGAACCCGGCGTGATCGACGCAGGCCAACCTGAAGAAGTGACGGCTTCAGACCCAGCGTGGAAGACACATCTGAAGGTCATCCCGAAGTTGAAAAGAGGACGGGCCACTAGGAGGTAAAATCCAGAACCAAGACATCTGAGAGGAAGGCTACCCTGAAGAGGGAGCTAAACAGTCTGAAGGCTTCCTTGACAAAGGAGCCAAAAGGGTCTGAATGCTTAGCAGCGAAAGAACTGAAGACGAAGACGTCAAAGGAGTTTGAAGATGAAGACAACTTGACAACAAGACGTCTGGAATGTCAGGACATCTGAACTTCAACCCCAATGACACTCAATCAAGAGCATCCAGAAGGTGTCGAGTGAATTGGAGAACAAGACATCTGAGACACATGGACATCTGGACTTCGTACCCCCAGGTCACCCAACCAAGAGCATTGAGGAGGCTCCGAGAGGCAGAACAATAGGATGATGGACTTCAGGAAGGACAGGACATTGGAAGGCGAGGACTTCAGGAAGATCTGAAGGTAAAGACATCAGGAGGGTCGTACGACGAAGACATCTGAAGACAAGGACTTAAGATCCGGCGAGAGACCAAACATGGAACGAAGATGTAGAAGAAGGATCAGGAACCACAGAGGAAGACAAGGGAATTCCCACGAAGATAGAGTGCCTTAAGCGGTGCTGGACGTCAGGAACTCCTGGACCAAAGAGCGTGGAACGAGGATCCAGGAGCAGTTCCGACTCCATGACTGACTCCTTGCGAAGGCGAAGAGGAAGTGAAGGCTGAGCCCTTTTATAGGGCTGAAGAGGAACACCCAGGATGACATCATGAGGCGGAGCCAGGAGGACTGGCCCTTTAAATCTTGAGAGGAGGCGCGGCCCCGAGCCTAAGGAGGCAGGACCAGGGACAGCAGCCATGTTGTGAGGAAGGAACAGGCTTGAGGTGTCGGAGGTGGCTCCTGCCGTAAAAAGAGGACTGAAGATGGTGGTTCTACCAGTGCTAGAACAGGGAGAATGTTGGCGGCCTCCAGGTCGCGAAGAGGAGCTCCAGGGTGGCTTCCCGGCCGCAGAAGAGGAGCAACGATGGCAGCACTCCCTGCTGCAATAACGGTGCTGACATCAGTGGCTCCCTGCCGTGAAGACTGAGGGCTTCAGGGCGGCCTTCAGGCCGCAAGGAATGGCGTCTGCGGCCTCCTGGCCACGGGAAGAAAGAGAGACGTCGGCGGCTCCTGCCACGTAGGCATGATGATGGCGACGGCTCCAGGCCGCGAAGAGGGCAGTGTTGGCAGTCCCCTGGCCGCAAGGGAGAGTGCAGCGGTGGCAGTTCCAGGCCGCGGACAGCGGCGGTGAGCAGCGGCGGCCTCCGGGCTGCATGGAAGCATGGCGGACGGCATCGGGGAGCTGGCTGGCAAAGGTGAGAGGCTGCTTGTGGCTAGGCCCACGAGCAGAGTAATAACAACATGTTTTCTTAAGTCTTACCTTGCCATTGGTCATTACCTCAGAATAGATGGAGAAGGGACAATTTTAACGCTGTTTACCCTGATAAGAAGATCTGTCTGCATACTGCCGAATTTAGCTTGGCTAAAAGAACTTTCCATTACAAGAAGTTGTTGCTGGGTTGGGTGGGGGCATGCTTAGGTCGGGGGAGGGAAAGCGTGCACGCAGATTTGATTTTCAAAACTATGCACATTGTTTTGCCCCCATTTTGCAGCCTGCAGCAAAAAAAAAAAAAAAAGGAAGTGCAGTTGTACAGAAGTACTTCTAACATGCGCACCTTAACGTAGTAGGTTTTCAAAAGTGTACACTGAACAGATATTTTCCCACATTTACAGCAATAGGAGCTATTCAGCCTTGCCTCCTGTAGGATTTCAATGTATGATCACATGACGGTGCCTTGACTTTCTTTAATTAGTCTATAATCTATAATAAAATATTTACTAAATAGGCCATAGCTGGAAGAAAAACCACAGAGTATTCTGCAGTTATAGTGGAGGCTGCTGCTCAGCAGAAATTTACAAACTGAATTCTAGAATTAAAACAAGAGTTTGTAAAAAGTATTTTTTGGGGGGAGACAGGGAAGGGTGGATAAATAGGTCATCTATTAATGTTGCACTAAATGGCCTGAGATTTAATATAATGCGGGCCCGTGATGTGCTTTAAATGCATCTGCCATGCCTACCATCAAATTTATAATACTAAGTACTGTTGTACTTGTTACTCTTTCAGTAAAAAGATTAAAACTTAAATGTTATATTTGATTGAAAAATATATATAAAATAAAGATAAATCTCTCTTTCTCTCTCTGTCTCTCTCTTTCTATCAGGCTGATGCAATACGGTGCGCTCAGGCTAATGCCCAGGTTAACTCGTGGCTGGACATGCGTTTTGGCACGCGCACGTAACCCTTATGCATAAGGGGTTTAGCGCATCCAAAATGCACATTGAAACCAGGGCATAGCTAATAGCGCACATCACATGTAAATGGCATGTTGATGAGGCTATTAGCTATTACCTCCTTATGTAAAAAAATAAATGTGCGCCTGATGCGCACATTTTACCCTAAAAAATTAACGCCAGTCCCGGAGTTGGCGTTAAGTCTTGAGAAGCCCCAAAAGTTAACAGAAAGCAGAAAATACTGCTTTTCAGCAGTTCATCTAACTTAATGTTGTGGCAATATTAAGTCGGAGAAACCAAAAAAAGGAATAACATAAAAAAAAATATATATAAAAAAATAACTTTGACGGTGGTCAGGTACGAAGATGGATACTTGTAATTGAGTGTCTGTTTTCCCTAACCCGTGCACAGCCACTTCTCCTGAGCACCCGATGTCATGGACACACTAGGGACACACAATCTATCCCTAGCATGTCCTTTTTAGCGCAGCGGCTCATTTGCCTATTGCATCGAGCATCCAGGACAGGTGATTGTGAGCATGTTAAAAAAATAAAGTGTGTCCAGTTTTGATGCACGTTTTTAACGTTTCAGTATCACATTGGTCTGTGTGTGTATATATATATATATAATATATATATATATGTTGTAGTAAAAGCCTATGATGTGTAGAAAGCATGTAATGGAGATATGTGGTAGTAGAGCGTGCATGCTGAGCTTGATTGTACTATGTGGTAGTAGCAAGTGCATTGACTGTTCAGAGAAAGAGAGGGTTGGTGGTAGAGAGTGGATTGGACAATACAATTAGTCCAGAAAAGGGCAATGAAAATGGTATGGGGTCTGTACCAAAAGCAGGGCCGATGCAAGAGTATTAGGCACCCTAGGTGAAGCTTACAGCCTGGTACCTCCCGCCCCCATTGACGTCCCCATCGACAGTTTAAAATTATGCATTTATAACAATAGATTTTACATGAAAAGGACATTCTGAGGTAAAAAGGCACACTGCAAATATTACACCAGACTAAAGAACACCAATAAACATTTTATCAGAAAAACAGAACAAGCCAGGCTGCTATAGATCCCTACATATAAACTACATGCTCACCTCAGTCATACATGCAGAACACAGACAGACCCTCAACAAGTACATAATGAAGAGACCATAAAGTATAAATAGAAATATGCAGACAAAAACTGGTCTGAAAATTGCAGCAAGCCAGACTATGTATATGGTGCAACAATAGAAAACCAAAAACATCACCATTCCTTAGAAAATAAACAATACAATTAAGAAATATAAATTATTAATAGTAAAATGATACCAATAAAATATTTCTAAACAGCTTACAATTAAAATAAAATCCAATAAAACTCACAAATTTTGAAAGCTTTACAAACACCAATAAAATATTTCAAAATAGCAGACACATTGAATATTACCCAATAATTGAAAATAAGGATAAAAATCCCTCACTCTTCAAACCTTGGAACTTTTGATTTCCAGTCTGAGCTTGTAGTGGATTAGTGTGTGGAGGGTGGTGGCGATGCACAATTTGTGTCCTCTCTCTCTCTCTCTCTCTCTCTCTTACATATACACTCTACAACGCATACACACTCTCTTACTCACACATGTTCATACACTCACTCCTTCTCTTCCCCACATTCACTCACTCACACACACACACACACATACCCACTCTCTCTCTTTCCCACATGCTGTCCCACACAGATGCTTTCAAACTCACATGCTCTCTCTCGCCTCCACATGCTATCCCACACACATGCTGTGCACATAATCACAGACAATGCACTTTTTCCCCCACATGATCACACACACAAACACACACTCTTTCTCCCTCAAATGATCTCACACACATGCTCTCATACAAACACCCCCTTTCTTCCACATGCTCTCCCACACACATGCTTTCATACACATGCATTGTCTCTCATCACACAGACACATACGCACACTTTCTCCCACATGATCATACACACACACACACACACACACACACATATATATGCTGACTCTGTCCCCCACATGCTCTCCCCCACACTTTCTTATGCTCACAAATATGCCCAAATTTTAAGAGTCCTGCGTCATCTGGAAGGGCCGCCCCCGAGGTTCCCGCCATGACATAGATAAGACTGGCCTGTGTGTGTGCGCGCGTGCGCCTAGAGAGATTAGATGGCAAGATGGCAGTCGGTGGCATCTGTGCCAACCCGGGAGGCCTGGAAGCAGTAGGCAGGTCGTAGGTAGCTAGCGGATACTGCCAATCTACCCCATGGAGTTAGGGAAGTGAAGAAAGAGGTGAGCAGAAGTGGTCGCAGCTGTCTGCGACTGACGGGCGTAACAGGTGCCTAAATTCTGAGTCCCAGGAGCAGAGAGAGCTGAGTATCTGCTGCTGTAACCATTCCAGCCACTCCCCTCCTCCTCTCCCAAGGCAAAAGGCAAAATGTGATGGGGGAGAGGAAATGACACGAGGAGAAGGGTTGGTTTAGGGAGCAGAGATCTGTTCTCTCTTGAGTGAGATTTGGAGCACTGACCCGTAGAGTTGTGGCATTAGACCTCTGTGCTCATCCTGTGGTGTGGAAACACTGCCCTCATTGCCCTAAATCTATTGATCAGTGCTCCAAATCTCATTCAGCAGAGAGCTGCCCTCTGCTTCCTGCTCCAGCCGCTCTTCTCCCAGGCAGCTGCAGGGAACAGGAGGAGAGGCGGTCCAGCTAGAGGAGACCAGGCCAGAGCAGAGAGAACTACTCAGCTCCTTTATGTAGTTAATCCCTTCTTGTCATTTCCCAGGATGATGCAGGGAGAAAAAAGTGCTGGTACCAGTAAATATTGGCAGAAGAAAAGTTCTGGGGAAGAGAAAGTGAGTGTAGTGCCAGAGGATTTCATTCCTGAGCCTCAGGAGCAGAGAGAGACAGAGAAGATGAGACTTTTTTTTTTTTTATAACCCACTTCTGAAAATTTTCATGGATTTTTCCCTTATATTTTATAATGTATAACTCATCTGTGTCAGTGTAATTTATATAATGCTATTTGTTTTCATAACCATTTTGCATTAGACAACCACAAACTCCTGGTGCCCAGTTGGTATCTATCTGCTGATTTTTTTCTGTTTGATTTGTTTGTGAATTAAGAATACACACAGCACTATTCATAGCCAAACTCCTCCATTTGTGATAGGTAAACCCGAATCAGAGGCACATAGAGCCACAGTAACCGCTACTTGAGTTGACTCTCTTTCTTTCCTTTGCTTCTCTTGGGAATCTCTTTCAGAAAATGCATCTGCTCAATCACAGCTAGCCTCTCTTGCCATATGGCACCATAAGCTTTCATTTATAGCTGTGCAGGGGATTTCCCCCTAGCACAGCCTTTGCAGAGACAGATCTTGGTCAAGAAGCACAGGCCACAGCTCCCTCCGGAACCCGGTACCTCCAAACTCCAAATCTGGCCAGGAGGTGTCTCCACTGAGTAATGTCTGAGACTTCCTCTTCCCAGGGACCCTTAATGCTGCTTCCACAGCATCCTCAGCCTTGACCAGCCTGGTGAGCAGAAGCCTGGCCCGGGCATCAAACCCAGATCTTCCACACAGTAGCGTGCCACACTCGCCGCTGAGCCACTGGGCCAGCGCTTTCACCACGTGTATGTGTGCGTGTGTGTGTGGAGTGTGTGTGTGTTTGTATCACTAATATTTGGATTCTGGAGTGAATTCACAAACCGAGGGGGGAGGGTTTGTACGAAGGATTGCAGATGTGGGAAAAGCAAATTCTCCAGGTATTTTTGTATTTTACTATTAGATTGTATTTGTATGACACTTTTGTCCAATGCCAGTTAAGCTGATCATCAATATTCTTTCATTGACAAAGGGGGTCATTTTCGTAGCGTATCGAACGAGAAAGGTCCCTTTTCGTGTGCGATAGCTAGCTCGGGGCGGAGTTGGCCCCGGAAGAGGAGGAGTCGGGGCGTCGTCAGGGCGGACGCGGCAGAAAGATCGCTGGTTGCGAAAAGGTAAGAACCCTTTTCGCTGCCAGTAGCGCGCCCAATAGCACCACCTTTTACGATGGCGCTGTTGGGTGCGACAGCCGGCAGCGATTGCACCGCGGAGGTGCGATCGCTGCCGGCTTTTGCAGGCCCTCCCCCCCGCTTCACCTCCCTGTACTGCCGGATTCTCTAAGGTCAGCGACCTTAGAGAATCCAGGCCAAAGTCCTTCATGTTTTTATTGAAACAGGGTAAAGGTTTACATCTTCATTTTGATAACCTGGTATACCATATGTTGCAGACATTTTTTTAAATCTCTGAAAGTGCTGTGAGGAGGTGAAATTATTCTTATTTTTTTAAAACAGTTTATTTGTACATATGGAGGTACATATTGTGCAAAACAGTTACAAATGCACTGACAAGAATCCGTACTTAAAATCATTTTTCACTTCAACAGCTTATGACAGTCAACATTCAAAACTTAGTTTCACAGAGATTACTATTTTTAATACTCACTTTCCTCATCCCCTTCCACAGAAGGATTTTTTTTCCCCATCGGCATTGGGTACACTCTGCCTTTTATGTTCTTCTTGCTGAAGTTACAAGTTAATGTGACGAATAATTGCAAGGGGAATATTATGCCATCAATCATAAATTCTAAAAGCTCTGTAGTACATAGCATATAATAAAAATAAGTACAATTTGTTAGATTTCATACAGAACTCTGCATCCCAAATATAATTGTTTCTACAAGCATTTTTCTTTTCAGACATATGCTTTTATTCTCAATGGCGGAGGAAGCAATGCCAGTTTTTTCAGTGCGATAAGACTACATGAGAACCTGTGGCATGTAGCAGAAACAAAGACCTGTGTTTCATATTGAGTGAGTTGGAAGGGATTTTATGGTTGTTAGTTTTTGGGAGTGAGATTGTCTAGTGTGTATGTTTGTAAATACAGGTTGATCTAGTCCCTGATAAGTGTAGGGGATGGAATTATTCTGTATATTAGGGGCTTGCTATATATTGATTGGTTTTTTTTTAATCTTTGATGTGTGACAGGTCTCCTAACAGGAGCCCTGCATCACTGAGAAATTGCTTGGAAAGGGCTTTGGGTAGGGTAGAGATCTCTTGCTCTCCACTGAGGCTTTATAAATGGTTTTGATAATTGTTTATGTATGTATTGTGGAAAACTACTGATGGGGTAGTTCCATTGAATTGCCAGTAGATGGCATCATGTATGGTAAAATTGCACTATTCATGTGAACTTAGGGAGACTGTCGGAGAAGTGGTAGCTGAACTTTAATTGGTATGTCTCCTTTAAGAGGATTAAAAAGATCCTCTAGGGGTAGTTTATTGAACTAAATAATCCTAGGTTTGAAGTTTGGCGGGAGGACTGGAGGAATTAGGAGGAACCCACTGGGAGTGTGGGTACGCAGGACACATTTCCCCAAAGGAAAGGACCTGTAGTGGCTTTCCCCCTCAAGGGTAAAGGCCCGTAGATGAGAGATGTATTCTCGTGGGGAAACAACCAGGGGGCCTAACCTGGATCATTTGAGGAAGAAGGAGTACCATTGGGTCCCACCATCATGGAAGACCTGAAAGTGAGGAGATCCACAGAGGCTTGAATTGGGAAATCTTGGGAACCCTGTCAAGTCCTTGAGAAGTATTGTTTAGTTCTTTAGAGAGTATACTGGAAGAATTCAAGGTGGTAAAAGAAATGTATTTGTGGGCATGAGAATAATATTCTGAAATTAAATGGAAGCCAAGGTAAAAGTGGTCTTCTGTGAGAGGAATTCATTGAGTAGAAAGGGGAGAAGTAGCTGGGAAATTTAATCTATGCATTCTGTAAAAAAAATAGTTTGTAATATTAAAAGTTTGAGGAAGAATAAGTTGTTTTTGCAAACTGATGCTGCTGCAGCCTGGCTGTGGAAACCTATAAAATACTGATTTAATCAATTCATTTACAAAACGCTTGCAAACTCTCACTACTGGTAACTCCAAAAAATAAAAGTTGGTTGTTTGAATATATCTTTGAGTGAGTTCCTATTTTATCTACATTTGGGAGATTCTGGGGAACATCATTGCTAGAGCAGTCAGAGGGGCTCTTAATCGGGAGATCTAAGTAGTTTAGTACCTGTCCAGTTCAGGAAGCTGGCCCTTGTCTCTGGACTGGGGTCCATTACACCATCTGTTTGACCCATTTATTATTGAACCCCACTGAGAGACTGGCATGCTCCCAAACTGGCATCATATCCACTCACATTTTATGCCCTGTCCAAGGGGGAGAGGGGGTTATAGATGGAAACCGTTTTGGGTTCATATGTATGAAAGGAAGATGGTATATAAGTGACACGTTTTCTAAATAAGAAATTTTGAATATTTTATAAAGCTCTGATCTGAGACAACTCTTCCTCGTGGCTGGATCTAGAATGGCAGGGGCACACGAATGTAGAAAGACCTTAGAGTCCCATCTAGTCTGTCCATTTTGCTTTCCTGTTGCAATACTGCATGCCTATTTGATCTCTGGTAGTTGTCAATGAAGGCTCATGGCGTCTGATTCCAGTTCTGGTTCTGATTGAGTCTGATGTCCAAGGGACAAGGAGGAACCTCTGGACCCCATCATCAAAAAAGGAAAAGAGATAGTGAACAAATATATTTGAATAATGGAGTGGAGAAGGACCATTGAAAGTTGACAGGTGAGCATATGGTAGAAGGGTAGATATTACTCTTTTTAGAAAAGAGATGATTTTCTTGAGACTAACACATGTGGATAAGGTAGTGGGATCAAATGAGATATATGATAGGATATTAAGAGAGTTCAAAGAGATTCTAGCAGCAACACTGACAGTTGTATTCAGCCACTCTGTAGAGACAGAAGTGATCCCAGAAAACTGGATAAGAGCAGGTGATATCCCTCTTCATAAAAGTGGAAATAGGGAGGAGGCTTGTAACTGTAGGCCAGCTAGTTCTACTTCAGTGGTGGGTAAATGAATGGGGTCACTAATAACAGAAAAGATAGTGGTGAATCTTGAATCCAACAAGTTATGGGATCTAAGGTAGCTGTGGAAGAGTATACCAACAAACAAACTTCTTTGAATTTATGACCAAAGGAGAAAAAATTAGCATTCATAAACTACAAGAGATCATAGAAAGAAGAGAGGCAACAATATCTGGGAAAGCTCAGAGAGGCTGAGAAAGTAGTCAGAAATGCAAAATTCAGAAATGCAAAAATTCAAATGAAAGAAAAATTAGCAAATACAGTAAAATGGGGGGACAAGACTTTTTTTTTTCTTTTTTAGATATGATAGTGATAGAAGGGAGTGTGAGCGTGGCATTGTGAGACACAGAGGTGAAGGGGGGAATATGTAGAGAATAAGGAAAAAGTGAAATTGCTTAACAAATATTTTTTTTGGTGTTCACTGTGGCAGGGTCAGGAGAAAGACCACATAAAATGAACACAAATAAGACTGGAAGCGAGGTAAGCCTCAACTAATTTTCAGAAAAATTAGTTTGTGAGGAGCTTTCTAAAGTTAAATTAGATAAGGCAATTGGGGCTGAATGGGATACGTCCAAAGGTACTAAGGGAACTTAAAGAAGTTCTGGCAGCTGCACTGGGTGAGCTTTTCAATGCTTCTTTAGAGTTGGGAGTAGTTCTGGAGGACTGGAGATGAGCATATGTTGTTCCCACTCATAACAGTGGAAGTAAGGAGGAGGCTGGGAATTACAGGCCAGTTAGTCTGATATCTGTGGTCAGAAAATTAATGGAATTGCCTCTAAAATAGAGGATAGCGCAGTTTTTGGAATACAATGGATTGCAAGGTCTGAGGCAGCATGGTTTTACCAGAGGTCAATCTTGTCAGATGAATATGATCAATTTCTTTGATTCGGTAACCAGAGAGTTGGATCAAGGGAGAGCACTAGATGTAGTGTCTGTGGATTCAATAAGACCTTTGACATGGTTCCACATAGGTGACTTACAAATAATTGAGAACCCTTGGTATAGGCCCTAGAGTGACTGAGTTAGAAACTGGTTGAGTAGGAGGCAAAAAAAGGGTAGTTGTGATGTACTTATGGAACAACAGTATATAAAACATCTAAATAAATAAGATAAATGGAGTTCAATCTGAGAAAAGGGACCATACTATCAGTGTGCCTCAGGGATCGGTTCTTGGACTGGTTCTTTTCAACATTTTCGTGAGTGACATTGCAGAAAGATTGTTAGGAATGATTTGTCTTTTTACTGATGATACCAAAATCTGTAACAAGGTGGACAACGAGGAAGGTGTGGAAAACATGAGGAGGCATCTGGAGAAGCTAAAAAAAGGACTAGGGTCTGGCAGCTAAGATTTAATGCTAAAAATGCAAATGTGCATTTATGTTGCAAGAAAAAAAAAGGGAGAAGTAAAGTACTAGGGGTGAAATTCTTCTAAGCACGAAAGAAGAGCAGGATCTGCGGATGATTGTATCTGACGACCTTTAGGTTTCCATACAGGTGGGTAAAGTGACAGCAAAAGCCAAAAAGATGCTTGGCTGCATAGAGAATGGAATAGTCAGTAGAAAAAGGGAGGTGATATTGCCCCTGGATAGGTCCCTGGTGAGACCTCATTTGGAATATTGTCTACAATTCTGTAGACCGCACCTTCAAAAGAATATAAACAGAATGGAGTCAGTCCAGAGCAGTGGTTCTCAACCTTTTTTTGGCCAGGACACACCTGACAGATGGTTCTCACATGCGTGACACACTGAACATGTGACCATCACGGGGCTAAATGTAAACATGCACTCTGCATCCACAGGAATCCCCTCAACCCCCAGCAATGAGTACAGAGCAGATCTAGGGCATTACCCTGTACAACTCGCTGCTGAAGCTCTGTCCTCACAGTCGTCTTCCTTAGCGCCCACAACCAGTCACACCCCCCCCCCTCCCAATTAGACCCCACGACCAGTCTCAGTCTCTCTCTCACACCAGTCATCTTCCTGACCAGTCTCTCTCTCTCACACAGAAACACATCACCACCCTGACCAGTTTTCTCTCTTAATCACACTCATGGTCTCTTATATACAAGCTCTCAATCACACACAACTGCTCTCACACCCATTCACACCAGCTCTCACCCAGGCACCAATTCATACCCTCAGACACACAAGCTCTTACCCAGGCTTCCATTCACACCCACAGACACAAGCTCTCACCCATGCATCCATTCACACCCACAGACACAAGCTCTCACCCATGCATTCATTCACACCCACACACACAAGCTGTCACCCAGGCATTCATTCACACCCACACACACAAGCTCTCACCCATGCATTCATTCACACCCACACACACAAGCTCTCACCCAGGCATTCATTCACACCCACAGACACAAGCTCTCACCCAGGCATCTATTCACACCCACACACGCAAGCTCTCACCTAGGCTTCCATTCACACCCACAAGCTCTCACCCAAGCACCCATTCACACCAGCTCTCACCCATGCATCCATTCACACCCACAGACACAAGCTCTCACCCAAGCACCCATTCACATCCACAAGCTCTCACCCAAGCACCCATTCACACGCACCCACACAAGCTCTCAACCAGGCATTCATTCACACCCACCCACACCAGCTCTCACCCAAGCACCCATTCACACCCACCCACACCAGCTCTCATCCTGGCACCCATTCACACCCACAGACACAAGCTCTCACCCAGGCTTCCATTCACACCCCCACAAGCTCTCACCCAAGCACCCATTCACACCCACACACACAAGTTCTCACCCAGGCTTCTATTCACACCCACACCCACAAGCTCTCACCCAGGCACCCATTCACACCCACCCACACAAGCTTTCACCCAGGCATCCATTCACACCCAAATGCACAAGCTCTCACCCAAGCACCCATTCACACCCACAAGCTCTCACCGAGGCATCCTTTCACACCCACCCACATCAGCTCTCAACCAAGCACCCATTCACACCCACCCACACCAGCTCTCACCCAAGCACCCATTCACACCCACACACATCAGCTCTCACCCAGGCAACCATTCACACCCACAAGCTCTCACCCAGGCTTCCATTCACACCAGCTCTCCCCCTCACACCCATTCACACCCACAGACACAAGCTCTCACCCAAGCACCCATTCACACCCACACATACAAGCTCTCACCCAGGCACCCATTCACACCCCACACATACAAGCTCTCACCCAGGCACCCATTCACACCCACCCACACAAGCTCTCACCCAGGCATCCATTCACACCCGCCCACACAAGCTCTCACCCAGGCATCCATTCACACCCACCCACACAAGCTCTCACCCAGGCATCCATTCACACCCACCCACACAAACTCTCACCCATACATCCATTCATACCCAAATGCACAAGCTCTCACCCAAGCACCCATTCACACCCACATGCACCAGCTCTCACCCAAGCACCCATTCACACCCACACACACAACAGCTCTCACCCAAGCACCCATTCACACCCACACACACACCAGCTCTCACCCAGGCACCCATTCACACCCACACACACACCAGCTCTCAGCCAGGCACTCATTCACACACACAGACGCACCGGCTCTCAGCCAGGCACTCATTCACACACACAGACGCACCGGCTCTCAGCCAGGCACTCATTCACACACACAGACGCACCGGCTCTCAGCCAGGCACTCATTCACACACACAGACGCACCGGCTCTCACCCAGGCACTCATTCACACACACAGACGCACCGGCTGTCACCCAGGCACTCATTCACACACACAGATGCACCGGCTCTCACCCAGGCACTCATTCACACACAGATGCACCGGCTCTCACCCAGGCACTCATTCACACACACAGACGCACCGGCTCTCAGCCAGGCACTCATTCACACACACAGACGCACCGGCTCTCACCCAGGCACTCATTCACACACACAGACGCACCGGCTCTCACCCAGGCACTCATTCACACACAGATGCACCAGCTCTCACCAAAATCTTCTTCCTTTGCTGCAGGGATGGGCTCCAGTTCCGCCGCGGCTTTACTCCGGCGGGCCTTCTTTTTTCGCCACCGCGGGAATGGGCTCCCGTGGTGGCCTCGGTCGGGTTTCCTCTTTGCCGGCACAGGCTGTGGCGGCCTTGCTTTGTCGGGGTCAGGTCTCCACTTCGCCGCCATGGGAATGGGCTCCCATGGCGGCTTTGCTTCGTCGGGGGTCGGGTTTCCTCTTCACTGCGCGATCTTGCTTCGTCAGAGTTCAAAACTTCTATTCCTCCCACCCCACCCCCGGGGATTCTGATGCCTGCCTCACCGGCCAATCAAAGGCTTCCTCCCTTCTTCCTACTCCCACTGGTAGGGAGGAGGCTTCCGATTGGCCTGCGCGGGGGCAGGCAGAATGAAGGAGGCTTCCCATTGTGTAATGGGGGTAGGAAGAAAGGAGGCTTCCAATTGGCCCGCGTGAGCTGGAAAAAGGCAAAAGGAAAATAGAACGGGGTAGTGGGACACCAGGAGACGCGACACACCTGGCGGTGTTTGGCGACACACTAGTGTGTCGCGACACACCGTTTGAGAAGCGCTGGTCCAGAGAATGGCTGCTACTACTACTACTAATACTAAAATGGTCAGTGGTCTTCATTCTAAAGCATATGTGGACAGACATGTATACCCTAGAGGACGGGCAAGATAGGAGAGATATGATAATTTAAATCTCTCAAAGGTTTCCATAAATAGGAGACTAGCCTCTTTCAATGGAAAGGAGGCTCTAGAACGAGGAGTTTGGGAAGAGGGTGAAACAGGGTAGACTCTTAGGAAATACATCTTTTTAGAGAGGGTGGTGGATGCATGGAATGGCCTCTCAGTGGACATGATGGAGAGAAAAACAGTATCTGAATTCAAGAAAGCATAGGATAAACAAAGTGGATCTCTGAGGGAATGGATAGTGGGATAGATCTCTGAGGGAATGGATAGTGGGATAGAAAAACAATGAACACTGTGTGCATGGTTAAATGGTTCTTCATGAGAGTTGTTCTGGTATGACTAGACACAGTAGCGAGGAGGAAGGAGCAGCGGACTTGGGCAAAGAAAGAATGACTGATACAGATTGCAGCCTATCTAGGTAACCTTGAGTGTCCCACCATCTCCCATACAGGGTCAAGTGACACAGCTGGGGGAATGTTAACCCCTTGCTGTCTGATCTATAGGATAAGCCTATTGCTATTGCTCCTCCAGCACAGATGAGGCCTTATCTGTATGCATTATCTCATCCTTTTTTCTACTGATCCTGCCTTTCCATCTGCACCCTAGCATTGCTCTGGCCCTGCCTTGAGATCACCAGGTATGATCACCCTGAGATTTCTCTCTAATTTGGTACACATCAGTATCTCATCCCCCTCATCGGGCACTGTTCTCTTGAATTTCTGCAACCCAAGCAAATGATTTTAATTTTGTTTGCCTAGAGTAGCAGCTGCCAAGCATTTGACCACCATAATGTCTGTTCTGTTGCAGAACTTATCTGCAAAAAAAGACAAACCTTTTACCACTTAACCCCAGCACTGTTTCTTCAGGCATCCATTGATAAGCATTCTTGAGCAATGCAAGTTGAACTGAACCTCCTGTGACTAGTAGAATTACCTCTGTCCTGGACAACTGTACTCCCTCTCTGAGCATGTTAACACATTTAAGAGCAACAATCTTCTTATAATTTTTACTATCTATTTTTCCATAATTCCAGTGTTCTCTCATGTAGCACTTACCTTCGTAATTAGGAAATTTTAAAATTTATTTGGAATAAAAAAACAACCTAGGTTGTGCATGCAATACACATGCTCTGAGGAGAAGAGTTGTTAGGGTGCTGGAGAAGATTTTCTCTGGCGACCATTTCGATGGCGGTTTAAGGAGAGAGGAAACGCCGAGCATCACCAAACACCAAATTGGAACATCTGTCCCCTGACGAAGAATCAACAATTTGAAACAAGGCCCTGTTGGGACATCGACATGGACTTGATATAGGAAGATATACAGATAAGTGGCAGGGAAGTTTCCGGTTTCGGCATTTTTGTGAACTGTTCGGCGTCTTGTGAAGACGATTTGAAACAAAAACCCAATTTGGGTATATATAATTTCAAAAAGAGTTTTAATTCACATTATTCACCATAAAATTCAATCACGTTAAAAAATAGAAAAATAATTCACGGGTTGGAGGAGGTCGGTTTATGATTAAAATTGTTATACACCGCTGGATGCGGTGATATGAGATTGTATGAAACCTTCCTCTTCTTTCCCAAAACTTTTTCTGGATGAAAACTTGGCTCTCCAAATTTTTTTCAATGAAGTGTTGAGAGATATTTTTCCCTTTTGAAGGTGTTAGAAAATATATACATGATTTAATAGAGGTGATATCTTGTTTTTGATTTCATGGAATTTTCACTATAAGCATGAATTGCTGATGCTGAATTTTCACTATGATTTGATGTGGTGCTAGTTCTTTAATCAGAACCCATGTATCCCCAATTTAGATAAACCCCTGCTGTTTACCACATTGATAACTTTGAGATTATAAAATAACATCACATGCCTACTGCTATGCTAAATCTAGTTAATCACCCAATTGTAAATGGGGAACCAAAGTTGAAAATCGAGGCAATGTATGCCTGAAATAAATTACAGTTCCCTTAAGAGTGCACTGGTAAGAAGGAGACATACCAAAAAAAACCCCCCCAAACCCCCCCCACAAAGGAGAGCTGTCAATAAAACAATCCACTTCATGGGATGGTGCCTTCTGAACTGGTAACCAAACTACCAGAAAGAGCAAAAAATTGAATCAGGCAAACGCTCCCATAAATTGAGTTTGAGGTTGATATTTAAAGGATTTTTTTGTTTAACTTTTCGAGTTATGTTCGCAAACCTGAAGTTTTAAATTTCCCCTCCCTGCCAAACAGATACATTTAGGATGAAAAAAAGGGATAGATGCCAAAAGTCTTATAAAATTCCTTTATTGAAGTGGAGACACAAGGCTACCCTTGTGTCTCCACTTCAATAAAGTGGAGTGGAGTGAAGTGGAGACACAAGGCTACCCTTGTGTCTCCACTTCAATAAAGGAATTTTATAAGACTTTTGGCATCTATCCCTTTTTTTCATCCTGACGGCTTTTATAGATCGCCTTCCTTTAAACAGATACATTTATCCAGGTAAGTCATTACCTGGCAAAGGTTTAACGGGATAAAAACAGGCAGGGTGGTGGTGGGGAAATGCATTCTGGGACTGTGGCTATAATTTATCTGGCTAGTGCCAATATTCAACACTACCTGGATAAACATAGCCAGGTAAGTCTGGTCAGTTGAATTGCTGTCCTAAATTTACCCCGGTATCTTCAGCTGGGTATATTTTGTGGAACACTTACCCGGGTATGTCCAACTAAATATTTAGGTATACTTAACAGGCAGCTTTCCCCCTCTCTGGCTGACTTAATATGGACCTCATTATTGCTAACAAAAAAACAAAGATCAGTTCCCCTCACAATCCAACATTCTTTTGTATTGTGATGATTGCTTCCTCAGGGACTTTCATATTGCCTATGTAATTTTCACTTCTTTTTTTTATATATACAGTACTTTAGAATCAATGACTGTGTTTAGAATTTCAGGGCATATACCTTCTGCAAAGGATTTATTATGAATTTTGACAGGCCCTCAAAGTGTGTGCTTTAAACTATGGACAATCCAGAATGTGTCAATATCAAGTGAGCGTGTGGTAATATTTAACTGAGAGAAAAGGTGAGAGATATCAGGGGAGACTTCATGAAATTCACACCATTTCTCGGAGGGCGAAGGCACATCTGGGGATAAAGCTTCAGTCCTAGCTGGCTTAATCTTTGCATGCAGCCTTTTCAATGAAGTTGGCAGTTTCAGGCTCAGATCAGTACTACTAGGCTTGTCTGCTAATAACATTAAAGAGAATCTAATAAGAATGCATAGTGGCCTTAAACTCAGAGGAGGTGCGGTAATTTTCAAAGGACTTAACGTGTGTAAATATAACATTATCATAGCAATTTTCAAAAACCATGTATGTGCATAAATTGCACTTACACATGTAAAACCTATGGACAATTCAATGGCATATAGTATAGCAATTTTCAAAAGCCCATTTACATGGGTACAGTACATTTACCTGTATAAAACCCAGTTTTAAGCATGTAAAAGCTTTTTCAAAATTCCCCTCTGCTTTAGCTTCTGTATCCTTAGTTTTGTGCCATCAGCACTCTATTCAGCGCATATATCTTTTTTTCACTATTAGTTCCTGTGTATACATCGAGAAGATTTATTAGGTTTAGAATGTTTCAAGGTTGTGACTTCCCAAAGGTTGAGACATTGGTTGGGCTCAGGTTTTCTTGTATCCTTCCCCAGTGCATCTCAAATGTTAAATCTATTGGACCTTTCAATGATCTCCCAGTACCACAGCACAGCGGGGAGACAGACAAGGAAATCAAGGAGAGCTTAAATTGTATCATAATCAGGCCGATTCAGTAAAGTCCGCGGGAGAGCGGACGAACACCCGCTCTCCCGGTGCACGCACCGGCCACTCGCCGGTGCACGCAATACAGTATGCAAATTAGGTGGTGCGGTAGAAACAGGCAAAAGGAGGAGCTAGGGACACTAGCACGTCCCTAGCGCCTCCTTTTAGCCCGGAGCGGCGGCTGTCAGGAGGTTTGAAAGCAGACGCTCAATTTTGCCGGCGTCGGTTCTCGAGCCCGCTGACAGCCACGGGCTCGGAAACCAGACGCCGGCAAAATTGAGCATCCGGTTTTCGGCCCGACAGCCACCGGCCCATTTAACATTTTTTTTTCTTTACTTTTTTTTACCCTTCGGGACCTCCAACTTAATATCGCCATGATATTAAGTCGGAGGGTGCACAGAAAAGCAGTTTTTACTGCTTTTCTGTGCACTTTCCCGGTGCTGGCAGAAATTAGCGCCTACCTTTGGGTAGGCGCTAATTTCTGAAAGTAAAATGTGCGGCTTGGCTGCACATTTTGCTTTCTGTATCGCGGGGAATACCTAATAGGGCCATCAACATGCATTTGCATGTTGAGTGCGCTATTAGGTGCCGCGGGTTGGACGCGCGTTTTCCGCCCCTTACTGAATAAGGGGTAAGGGAAAACACGCATCCAAGAGCAGGCTAACAGTGCGCTCCGTATCGGCCTGAAAGTGATCTGATTAACCTAGCTGCTCCACAGTGAGCTCACCAATACAGTTGACATGAAGGGTCCTGGCAATGAATAATACATTTGACATATGTTTGGCCTCATGAATGGAAGCTTCAATGTATTGTAACAAACCATAAACTAAATGTGGACATGGTATCCAAAAACTTGTGTGCTAGGCTTGAGGATGAATCATCATCATGAATACTGAAATTGCCCTGTATTATCAAACTCTCCTATTTTAGCCAAAGTTTGGCAATTGATTCGGTAAGGGCCAAAAATGTTTCATGATCACTGCCAGGAGAATAATGAATAAGACAAAGAGCTGAATTCCCAAGTTGAACTGCTAGCCCATCAAAATTGGAGGAGGTTAATATTTAATTATTTATTAAATATATAGCCTGCACTTTTCATTGTTCAAGGTGGGGAACAAACTAAACATATATAATATCCAAGCAATAAATGCAAAGCTAACATACTGTAGCTAAAATGCTGTCCTTTGCTCAGAGTAGAATTCACGAGTCAACTGGGAAGTGGGTAAATATCCAGTGCTTATGTTGGGTTGAGAAGCTGAGAATCAGGGCCCCTGATCACAATCCTAAGCTTTCTGAAATAGTTAGATCTTAGGATGATTTCTGAAAATCTATATACAAGTTAAAGTCTGTGGGTTTTAATATTTTTGGAAATTGTGATGTATTTGTTTTTTGGTCTTATGCTTTTTTTGATTGTGCTTTTGTAAACCACTTTGAAAGTTTTGATAAATGGTATATATTTTTTAAATAAATATGGGCCTAATATGGAAAAAGCATTGTAATGGATTTCAGCAAGATGCGCCAATTTCAAAAAGGACACATTTAAAAGGCCAGATTGAGTGGAACAAAACGCTCTTGAAGTGTATAACTGCAACATTGCATAGATCCATGGTTAAAATTTAAGACTCAGCATTGCAACTTTAAATTTGATTCACTATTGTATCGGCAACCAATGGACATCATGAATAATAAGGGTAATTCAAGTCCTCCGCCTGAGCCATTAAAGATACAAGTGGCGGAATGCTGTACAAGTTGTAATGCTGGATGAACATTAGATAGTTACCCTATATATAGCAAATTGCAGTAATCCAAACCAGAGAAAATCATTGCTTAATTGAAAAAGGCCACTTTTATAACATATTTAACATGGGACTGTAGAGACAAAATTCTACCTCCTAGACTCTTAACTTGTGCTACAAATGGATTCCTCGCTCCATCGAAGTGAAATATGGAAGGGAAATCGCATGGTGGAAAACAGCCAAGAATATAAAGTGTCGCCATAATTGTAGATTGTGCCTATGTATTAAGATCACCCACTACCCTTTTTGTGCTTTCCTGGGTTGATGATCGTATGTATAGCCTGCAGGACAAAGTTGTTTTGGATGCCTAGGAAGTGGTCAGTGGGCATTTATTTTTTTGTAGAACGGACATTAATATAAGAAGCTTAAGCTGCAAGGGGCATTATGCCTCATCAATAAAAGAGATTTTGTTCTAGTTGGATACAGAAGTACTCTAGGATTTGTGCTTCTACTAAGCACAGGTCTAACCCAGTGGTTAGCTATGTTATATCTACCAATTCCCACCAGGATGGTGATAGCATGTTTATTGGGTACATCGATTGTTAATAAACAGTAAATAGAAAGAGCTCCACATTTATACTACAGTAATAAAATAACACACAAATAAAAGAAGCAAATTAAATAGTGTTCAGAGCTGAGTCAACTTAGAGATGTCAAGTCCTTAAAAGATCAATGATAAAACTATAATGTGGTGCACATTATGCACCTTGGTGGTGGACGAACCTTAAACCCAGGTACTGAGTTGTATTCGGGCAGTTTCTTTTCTGGATGTTATTTTTTGAAGAGTTAGAATGATAAATGTAAACTATTGGGAAAGTAGGCAAGTGTACAGCTATAATATAGGACACTTTGTTATAACTTATTTCTGGACTTTATATATGAAGATTACTATAAATAGCACATAGAAAAGTCTTTTTATTTCAAGTTTTACAATAGATTTTTGATCATTTTCATGCCAAACTATTTTGACTGAGTTCCCTGGGTATGATGAGTAGCAACAAGTCAAAGGTTTTCGCTTTTAAATCTCTAGTCTTACCTGTAATCAGGAATTTGTACTGGTGGGTGGGGTTTATGTAATCACATTCAAAGGTTAGATTAAGGTCTTAGAAAATCAGGGAAAAGTAGAATGTCCCAAGGTGCATGGATACAGCTGTTGCAGCAGAACTTCATTTTCTAAATATGGTATAAATTACTTATAGAGTGCTCCAGATCAGAGATGTCAACTGATCTATCCAAACCATACAACTATGGGCTGAGAGGGAAATCTGCCATGTTTGTCAGTAAGAGGGCAGCAATTAAAGCCATTTCTGTGGGTATAAAAACATTTTGCCTGTGGAAATTGGAGCTATGAAACTCGTCTGCCCTCAGTGCTCACATTGTTGGAAGGCATTCCTGGGGGGTGGGAAGATGGCCAGCTAACGCAACAATTCTTGTAGATTCCTATAAAGGAAAAATTACCCACAGAGAAATCGTACGCAGATCTGTTGATATTTATGGGGGGCAATAATCAAAGCAAAATTTCCACTAGTTTGATTATTGCATCCTAAATTTATAATCCTAGAATTACAGGACATGGAGAATTCTTTTTTTAGTTTAAACATTTTTATTGAATTTTCAGGTAGTACAATGACAATACATGATACACATAGCCAATTGTAAACAAGTAGGATTACTACATCTTATAAATAATTGGCGGCAAATAAAAAAAAATTAAACCACTGTATAATCCATTGATCGCCATGGACTACCAAGAAAAGGGAAAAGAAAGGAAAAAGAAAAAGAAGAAAAGAGACACTAGAAACATTATCCACATGGCAGAGGTAGTGTAATACGGATATGGAAAGAAATTGAGGTACACACATGAGCAAAATACAAAGGATTTTTAAAGAGTAGTAATGTAGATGTCAAGCGGTTTCCACACTTGGGACCATTTACCGAGTCTACCATACTTGAGAGCCATGGCACGTTCATATTTGGTATATAAGCAAACAGTGTTCCACCATAATGGTTCAGATAACAAATCGCTACGTTTCCAGTTTGACAAAATGTTATGAAGGCCGATGAGTAACAGAAAATCCAAAAGTTTCCGATGAGGTAGCGGTAGATTGAGTGAAGGATGGGCTCCCCTCAATACTACAATGGAGTAAGAAATAGGGATCTCCAAGGCTAATATAGAAGAGATCTTCTCCCAAATTTGTTGCCAAAACGTGTGAACAAAAGGACAATTAAATAGCATATGCGACAGTGCAGCGTTAAGAGAAGCACAAGTCCAACATTTGTGGGAGTCTAAAAGACCAGCCCTAAAAAGTTTCCATGGGGTCCAGTTGGCCCTATGAAGGGTAAAAAAAGAGGATTGTGTCAAACTGGAGGAGAGCGAAACACGATTGGAGATGGACCAAACATAATGCCACATAGAGGGAGTTATGTCTACATCCAGGTCAGAGGACCAGGTCAATCGCAAAGAGTCCTTTGCCATAAAAGATAGACGTATGATAGACTTATAAATGCGAGATGCTAAATGACCCTGATCACCATAAAGGCAATAGAAATCCTCCCAATAAGATGGAAGATCAGACCAACCAGAGCGCAAAATGACACCCTGTAAAGCTGCATGTAGTTGACGGTATGTAAACTGTTGCGTAGATGGAATCCCAAATTTGTCACGTAAAGCAGAAAAAGATAGTACTTTACCATCTCGAACCACATCAGAGATGAGCCAGATATCACACTGTTGCCAAATATACCAGTTAAGGGGTTTAGCATCAATTGTCAAAAGCGGATTGCTCCATAAAGGGGCCAGATGAGACAGTTTCCATCCCCTGGAGGTTGCTGGACGTGTGGCATCAAGTTCCAAAAAGGCCCTGTGTAAGGATCTCAATATAGGATTAGCCAAATGGTTCTTAGTAAGGGTCATGCTGGGGAAACAAAATAAAGGCAAAGGAGCTAAGAGATCTTGTTCAATAAGTAACCAGCGAGGAGTACCTCTTTCCTTCTCATACGGGAAGTAGTAAGAGCCTTGCTGCAACATAAAAGCTAGATGATAAGAATAGAAATCCGGAAAATTCACTCCACCTTGGTCCCTGACTCTCTTAAGTTTAATTAGTGCTATACGCGGGGCTTTGCCATGCCATAAAAAGTGGGTTAATATTCTATCTATCTGTTTATAAAATTCAGGCGAAAAAAATACTGGAATCATATTTAAAGTATACGTAATTTTAGGAGCCAAGATCATCTTAATTGTATCTAACCTACCCCACCAAGTGAGATGTAGTGGAGACCAGCGTGCTATGAGATCCTTAAGGGAGCGGAGAACATACGTCTCACTATGTAGGAGCGTCTCCTGTGGATCCATAAAAAAAAAGATCCCTAAATATTTAAGTTTCGTAGACTTCGTATGCACAGGTAGGGTAGCATAATTTAAAATAGAAGCCGAGTAATTAAGCGGCAACAATTCGGTCTTATGCCAGTTAATTTTATACCCCGATAAAGAAGAATAAACAGAGATTAGATCAAAGAGGCATGGGAGTGAACTCTCCGGATCCCGTAAAAATAACAACACATCATCAGCATATGCTGATAGCTTAAATTCAACAGAGCCCAACAAAATACCTTTAATCGTGTCAGATTGCCTAATACTCATAAGAAGAGGTTCCAAAGCCAGGTTGAAAAGTAAGGGCGACAGGGGGCAACCCTGTCGCGTACCTCTATGAAGAGAAAATGTTGGGGTTAATTGTTGATTAATGTATAGATAAGCCTTCGGTGCGGTATATAAATACTTGATCCAATTCAAAAAAACAGGACCTATGCCATACCATCGTAGAGCAGCAAATAAAAAGGGCCACTCTACGCGGTCAAAGGCCTTTTCGGCATCTAATGAGACCGCCACCGCCGGTGTGGAAGAGGAAAAAGCTGTATGCTGTACATGAAAAAAAAGCCTAGTGTTATTAGAAATCAGACGATCTCTAATAAAACCAGATTGATCCGGATCCACTAATATACCCATGACTTTAGATAACCTAGTGGCCAGGATCTTGGTAAAAATTTTGTAATCGGTATTCAGTAAAGAAATAGGTCGATAATTTGCTATATTGGCATCATCTCTACCTGGCTTTGGGAGTACCACCACACATGCTTGTGAGAAAGAGGGAGCAGAGGAGTCATCGAATAAAAAAGTAGAAAAGTAACGGTGTAAATGTGGAATAAGAATCTTCTGGAAGGAGCGGTAAAAGTCTGCAGTGAAGCCATCCGGACCAGGCGCCTTTTTCTGAGCTAAGGAATTAATAGCAGATTCAATCTCAGTGGTAGTAAGAGGAGAATCCAATTGTTCCATCTGCGATTGGGACAAGATCGAGTGACTAAGTCCAGAGAAAAAAGCGGTAAACATTCCATCCGTCGGGGAGACTTCAGATTGATACAGATTAGCATAAAAATCGCTGAAAGCTTGTAAAATATCAGAGTCCTGAGTCAATGGCTTGTTAGAAGAAGACAAGATATTGGTGATGCGTTTAGCTTCTGTTCTCTTCTTAAGATAAGAAGCCAATAAGTGGCCACATTTATTATTGCCGGCATAGTACTGCGCTCTGGAATGAGAAAAATGTAGATGAACTTGAGAACTGAGCAAACGATTATATTTATAACGAGCTTGAATTAAAGCCGCAAGTGAAGCAGGAGTAGAATGTTTAATATGTTCTGATTCCAAAAATGCAGCTTGTTGCTGAAGAGAATGTAATTCTGCTTTTAGCCGTTTAGCACGCCTGATAGAGAAACTGATGATTTCCCCACGGATCGTTGCCTTAGATGCTTCCCATAAGGTAGCAGCGGAGACATCTGCGGTGGAATTAAGATGAAAATATTCCTGTATCTGCTGTTCCATAAGGGGCTTGAATTCAGGATCCTCCAGAAGGACGGGGTTAAACCGCCATTGTTTATGAACCGTTTTTGGATAAAGTAAATCGCAGGTTAAGGAAATAGCCGCATGGTCAGAGACAAGAATAGGATAGATGATAGCATCCAGGACACGAGGCATGAGAGACCTGTTGAGTAGAAAGAGGTCAATGCGTGAATATGAAGAGTGAGGCGATGAAAAAAAGGTGAAATCTCTTCCAGTAGGGTTAAGCAAACGCCAGGGCTCCACAAGACCATAAGCAGAGATAAGATGTTGTAAGATCCTAGTAGCCTTAGAAACAGAAGGTCTCACTTCCGATTTTTTGTCCAGTACGGGATCCAATGGTTGGTTAAAATCTCCACCAATGATGCATGGAATAGTTGCAGACTGCAATAAGTTAACGAAAACATCCTGAAAAAATTCCGGATTATCCGCATTAGGTGCATAAATGTTAAGGAGAACAAACTTCTCGTCTTGTATAGTAAGATGGATGAGGTTCCATCTACCGTCCGGGTCAGCTAAGTGATCAGTAACCAAGGCAGTAAGATTCTTATGGAGAAGAATAGCGGTACCCCTTTTTTTCTTGACAGCAGGGCTATAGTAAACTTGTCCTACCCATTGTTGCTTGAGTTTGAGGGACTCCACAGCCGTTAGATGGGTCTCTTGGAGTAGAGCAATGTCCGTTTTGATCGATTGTAGGTAAGTGAGAATCTTCTTCCGCTTGATGGGATGGGAGAAACCGTTGACATTTAGAGAAACTAGTTTGAATGAAGATATGATAGTCGCCATTATAGATGAGGATAACAAAATAATCCTGGTTGGTCCTCAAGTTCATTCCCACGTGTGTAAGTAAAAAAAGCCATGGTAAGAAAGATATGAAGCATCCTCTGAAGAGAGAAAGGCACTGAGAAAAGTACAGAGACAAAGAATAAAAGCAAAAAAAAACAGTGTCCCATATCTACTGAAAAGGGGACCAAAAAAACAACGCAATTGGGGACAGTGTTAAAGCACACTGTCGCCTGAAAAGTGTAGTTTGAGCCTCAAGGCAGGCCAAAAAAAACAGCCCACAACCCTCGCTCCCAAAGTAGCAGGTAAACAAATGAACAGGTACGGCTCCAAAACTCATGGAGTAAACCTTCCAACCCCTGGAGAGTCAAATAGCAAAAAGAAAATACATTTAGAGTCCTTCAGGTTACCATAGACGCGGCAGCATCACATGAGGATAAAAAAACTTCCAAATCCTGAGGGTCCCGAAATATCTGAGTTCGGTTATTATGGGTAACCCGCATTTGAGCCGGATAGAGAAGCCCGTACCGAGCTCCCACCGCTTGTAAACGTGGCCTCATGCTTAATAACATCTTGCGTCTGTTCGCAGTAGTTTTAGCGAGGTCCGGAATAAAGAGAATGGTGGACCCTTGATAGGTCACAGGAGCTTTGCTTCGGGCCGCATTGAATATTTGGAGGACTTGGGGATACCTCAAGACCTTAAAAATAACAGGTCTAGGATATTTAGAATTCCTCAGGGGTCGAGAAGGAATGCGATGTGCGCGTTCCAGCTCCAGAGGATGTTCGAAATTTATTTGCAAACAAGCCGGAATCAAAGTTTCCAAAAAAGCAATAATATCAGTACCTTCCTGCCCCTCTGGAATCCCCAAGATCCGTACATTATTACGGCGATTTCTGTTGGAAAGATCTTCAATATCGCTCCGAAGCTGCGCCATGTCTTTGGTGAGCCCGGGGAGTGACGCAGAAGAAAGGAGCAAAGATGATACTTGCGCTTCGGTATCATCCAGCCGTGCCTGAAAACCGTCCATACGAGCGGACAGAGTTTGCAGGTCAGCTCGTACCGCAGTAGTAGTTTCAATATTTAATTGAAGCATATCTTTAAGCTGCTTTAATTCCGCGAGTACTAAGTCCGCCGATGCCATATGCTTTGAAGGGTTGGCCTTGTCTGGCGTCGGAGGATCTTGCTTCTGGCGCTTCGTACCCGCCGCGGAGGCGAAGGCCGCCTCAATTTTCCCCGATTTAGCCGTAGCCATGGTTCAGCCGTAAGAGGTACACCGTTCCGCCAGAAAAAAAAATTGGTTGGAGCCGTCTAAATTAGCAGATAGGGAGCGAGGGTGCACGGAGCTTTAGTTGTGGGCGGCCATCTTGTGCGCTGCTCGAGAGCGCCCCCCGGACATGGAGAATTCTTAATGTTCAGCACTTTTAAACAAAAGATGACAAACAGGCCAATACAGTAAAGAGCGGCCGCTTTACTGTATTGGCTTTGTACGCACAATTTGGACGCGTATGTCTAAACCGTGATTCAGTATCCAGTTTTATGCGTCCTTACCGCTTCTTGAAATCGACGCGTATCCCTTTCCACCCGCGGCATGTATATGATATGTTAATAATCAGATTAGCTATTCCCTCTGATATAGTAACGTGCGCCCAGATTATTGCCTTTTTAACCAGCTATTTTTCTGCGTCTTTAACCTGCAAATTTACCGCCTAACCTGACACTGGTGTTAGTGTGGTGAACTTAGCCGCCCCAGTCCCAAACCAACCCAATCCACAGAAAAAAATGCTTCTCGCACAAGGGGGAAAAATTATTACAAAAAATAAAGCAAGGCACAGGGCGAAAATCATTTCCATATTACGCTCGGGCATCGGGGATTGACAGCTTGTCAAGTGTCAGGCAAGCCCCAGCAGCCGGAGATCGGCGGCAGGGAGCGCAACAAAGCACCTGTGTGCGCAGCTCCGATTTCCGCCTCCTTCGGACGGGCAAGAGAGAGATGAAATTTCACGGGCAAACTTTCCCCCAGCCCCCGCTCACCTGCCCTGGCTGCGCCCGGCCGGACCTCGGACGTCCAGCCGGGCGCTCAGGTCACGGCGTGCGTTCATGCACCTTCGCCGGCGGGGGCTGCTGGAAGCCACCTCGCATGGGGAGCACCCGATCCGCCCCAGGCTGCTGAAGCCGCTCTCGCCGCCGGCTGCCCCCGGGAGGCAGGGGAGCCACGGTGCGCGCCTTGGGAGGAGGGGAGAGAGGACTGGGGCTGCTCCGGAGCTGTCAGCGCGCCCGCACAGGAGACCGGCACCCATGGACGCCCTTCTGCTGCTGCTGCTGGGGCTTGCTGCCGCCGGCGCTCAAGGCAGCGGGGTCTGTAGGAGAACCATCCACGTTCCTGGTGGAATGACATTTGAAATTTTATTTATTTATTTATTTATTTAAAATTCTTATATACCGACATTCATCCAGGATATCACATCGGTTTACAGTGTAACACAAACAAACGCCAGGCATGGCGCTTTACATTGAACAAATAAAACAAGTTAACAAATGAATAAATGAGGGTGTGAATAACAAGGGGAAATTTGCATTAAATAATCAACGAGGTTTGTAAATATATACATATGTACAGAAGGAAGACACTAAGAGATAAGCAGTTTAGGGGTGCTAGGAGGAGAGGGGGGAGTGGCGAGCAGAGGGAAGGGAACGAGGTGAGGGGGGGAGAAAAAGTGTAAGAGGTGAGGGGGGGGGGGAGAAAAAGGTAGGAGAAGGGTGAAGTGAGGGGATAGAGGGCCAGAGGAGGGGGGCAGAGGAGAGGAAGGGTGGGCAGTGGAGAGGAAGGGAGAAATTAGGTGTATGCCTTGGTGAAGAGCCAGGTCTTGAGTTTCCGCTTGAACGATTTGAGGCATTCCTCTTGCCGTAGTTCAACTGGCATTGTGTTCCAAAGGGTCGGCCCAGCTATCGATATTGCACGGGCTCTGGTAGATGTTAGTTTGTAGAGTTTAGGGGAAGGGATGGGCATAGTTGCGAGATGTGCGTGTCTAGTAGGCTTATTAGACTGGTGTAAGCGGAAGGATTCATTAAACCAGTTCATTTCAGGATTGTATAAAGCCTTGTGGATGAGAGAGAGAGTCTTATATTGTATACGGGAAGCTATTGGGAGCCAATGTAGATCTTTTAGAACAGGTGTAATATGGTCGTGTCTGCGTAAGTTGGTCAAGATTCGGGCTGTTGTGTTTTGTAAAATTTGAATGGGGTGAATGGCGTTGTTAGGAAGGCCGAGGAGAAGGGAGTTGCAGTAGTCGGTTTTGGCGAAGATGGTGGTTTGGAGCACTGTTTGGAAATCGGGGGGGTGTAGTAAGGGTTTTAGTTTTTTTAGTGTATGGAGTTTAAAGAAGCCATCTTTTAGTATGTTGTTGATAAATTTCTTCAGTGTGAAATGCCCATCGAGAATGATACCCAGATCACGGACTTGTTGTGCAAATTGGAACTGTGAAAGAGGGGGAAGGATCGAGTGGTTAAGGGGTGAGATGAGCATGATTTCAGTTTTAGTAGTGTTGAGAGCTAGGTGGATGGAAGAGAGGAGATTTTTTATGGATTGGAGAAATGACAGGTACCAGTGCACTCAGGATACTGTATAGGTGGCTGTATACCGCTCTATACAGTAAAATGGATTGCGCACGCCTACCGCTTCATGGACGCCCTTTGGACCTGGCTTGCATTTGCGTCTCATTTGAATACTGTATCGAGCGGTATGTGATCCAAACTGTGCACGCGGCAAACGAGGGTGCGCCCGGCACTGCCGTACTGTTTCTTACGCATCCTTACTGTATCGGCCTGAAAGTAAGCAAGCTCTATAATTCAGCTCAGTAGCTAAAGTATAGTTATATCAGCTAACATCTTCATTTGGTATATGGGATACTCTCTGGATAGCAAATTTTATCCTGCCACTTAAATGCAACAAATTTAGGAAAGGATGGGCTCCGTGATTAGGCAGACGTCTTCTATGCAGCCATTTGGGGATTTGGAGGAGTCAGGGCCAGTGGGACCATTAGGCGGACTAGGCGGTTGCTTGTGGGGCGCATGACGCGAGGGCGGAATTTTTGAAAAGGAAGGAATTTGGAGAGGCAGGCGTGGGAGAGATTGAGCTTTTCGGAGATTTGGAGGTAAGTTTTGTGCAATATGGGGTGGGTTTGGAGAGAAATGCGGCGATGACCTCATTGCCTAGGGCGGCTGGACCCTCTTGCACCGGCACTGGGAGGAGTACAGACTAGTAAGTGTGTGTTTAGAGAGGGAGTGGGGGGGGGGGGGGGGGGGAGGATAGAAGAGACAGTTTCTTCTGTGTTCATATATCTTCTAGAATATGTTCAAGTTCAAAGCATCTACTATAGGGTTGGCTAACTCCAGTCCTCAAAAGCTGGTTGTCAGGATATCCACAATGAATATGCATGAAATTTGCATACAGTGGAGGAAGTGCAAACAACTTTTTATTTATTTATTTATTTATTTTTAACTTTTATATACCGACATTCCTGTATAAAATACAAATCACACCGGTTTACAATAAAAACATAACATAACATAACATCTTATGCATATTTACTGTGGAAATCCTGAAAAGCAGATCGGTTTCTGGCTCTTGAGGACCAAAGTTGGCCACTCCTGAACAAACTCCGGCCAACATCAACAGTGATCTCAATTCCTCCTGTTTTCCCTGGATTTTCCTTATCTGGTAAGAATTACAGCAGGGTTTCAGGAGCAACTTATTTAGATTCTTCTGCAATCACATTTTTTTTCAATATTCACATATTAACAAATGAAGGTGTAAAGAAACAATGAAGTGCACTAAAGTATATGTGCCCCAGAGCATGAATGCTCCATAAAGTGCAGCAAGCGATTTGAATGTGTTTCAGCATCGAAATGACACTGAAATTATTCACTGCACTTTATAGAACTCCATCTGGGTCTCTATGGAGCACTGGGATCACTTGCTTATTAGTTCACTTAATGGTTTTTGCACTCCATTTACTGGAAATCACAACAGGAATCAGACATTCTGAAATTCTCAATAAGGATTTGATGTACTAAAGGGTTTTTCCCATTTCAGTCTATTGGAAAAATTCTTAGTACATAGTACTGTAGACTTGCTATAGAAAGTACAGTTACTTGTACATTTCTATTTGCATTTTTTCAAAGTCCATACAAATGTTTTGTAACGCCTGCTGGCCGAGACATGGCAATTTTAAAAAGTATCTAGCTAATATGAGTCTCTGTGGGGCTGATTTCCAAAGAGTTCAGTAGGGGTTGCGCCAGGAACGTAGGGTGACTACTAAAGTTGGTAGTGCACCAGAAAATTTGCTGCAGCCATGTGACTGTAAAGCAAATATTTTGAGATGCTAGGTCAACATAATTACATTCGACCCTGACTCTCAGGCTTATGATCTCAGTGTTGAACTATATTAATTACTCCAGGCCATAAAAAGTTCCAATAAAATTTCTAGCTATGTTTTGGGGCATTTCTTACTTTAAGGAGAGGCAGCAGGTAATATTGGGGGGGGGGGGGTTGTCACTGAAAATTCTGCACATCCTGTCCCCATAACTATCTTCTCTTCCTTTTACCCCTAGTTGCTATTTTATCATAGGTAGTGTTGCCGAGAATTAATGCTGTGATATTGTGATATGTGTTTGAGATATCTGGTTATGCTTAAGTTATAAGATACCACCTCTCACAAGATGGCGCCGGCCATCCATTGCTTCTACCATGTGACAGGGGCCGACCAATGGCACCGGTAGCCCCTGTGACATAGTAAGAGCAAAGGCTATCGGCGCCATTTTGAATACCGGCAGCCGACGGCCCGAGTGCAGGAGATCACTCCAGGACTCCCGCTGGACCACTAGGGACTTTTGGCAAGACTTGGGGGGGGGGGGGGGGTCAGGAGGGTGGGGGTTGTAGTTAATTAAATTTATAGAGTTGGGATGGGTTTTATTTTAACTTTAATGGGAAACGAATACCATACGTAACTAATGGACGAATCGGGGTCCCCCGAAAACGGATGTAACGGACTTGGGTCCCGACGAATACGAATACTGAATCGAACGTATCCGTCCCTGCTGCACATCCTTACTGCTTCTGCATTTAGTTCTGGGTTATTATGTTTAAATATTACAATTACATGTATAAAATGTACACATGTATTTTCATTTAATGGGTAGAGAAAGTATGAGTGTTCTTGCATTCCAAATATATGTGCCAGAAATACATGGTATTTTGCAACTGTGCAATTCCTAGCACAGTTTATATAATAGCATAAATCTTACCAATGTATGCACTCAAGCAGTATCGCAGACAGTTGGTCTCTTAAGGTACATGCATGGATTGAACTGTAAGATGCATCATTTAATTCTTGCAGTAACTGCATTATAGGTACACTGCAGATAGACTAGTGATGCTTAGTATGTCTAATTACAAAGTTCTCTTTATAGGAACTCTCTGCTGGTAACTTGGAAACCATATTATTAACTCCTTTTGGGTAGGTTTTGATAAATGTGCAGTGCAATGCAATGAATTGCACCATGTCACAGGGAACAGGATAATTCAATCCTGGTTTTGACCTGTTGCATGCATGGATTATGGAGGCGAAAATGCAGTTTGTGCACAATGCAGCCAGCCCTGGGAAGACCTCTTCTCAGTGCGGCTAAAAAATACCCTGCTTTGTGCAAACATATAGCCACAGTGAGGAAGGGCAGCTTTCAGACGGCAGATTTACATGGGTAAAGTGCTTTGTATCCTTCCCAAATGTTCAGTGCATTATATCACAACCTACAAATTGTCTGTATGATTATAAAACTGATATTTGGCATCCTGTGTCCACATCAAATGTAAAGAATTGCAGCAGGTCAGCATGGTGTAAGGAAAAGTGAGACAGAGACTCTGGCTGACAGTGACAGATGAGGAATATAAAGCTGTAATGGTCGTTCCAGCAATCCATAGTTGCACAACTTATTTTATTTATTTACATAAAATATTTGTAGCCCACTCTCTGCTGTAAATGCAAGGTGGATTACAAAGTAACATGCATAATTAAAACATGAGCGACATTAGAATAGGCTAAAAATAACAATAACAAAATATACAGCAATTCAAACGGGGCTATGCATTGTACTGGATCCTGAGAGCTGGAGTTAAAGGCCAATGAGAACAGATTGGTTTTAAGCATCTTCTTAATGGGCTTGGCACAGGATGCATTTCGTAAGCACGCCAGGGTAGAGTTCCATAGGTGTGTACCAGCTACAAAGATTAGGGATGTGAATCGTTTTTTGACGATTTAAAATATCGTCCAATATATTTTAAATCGTAAAAAATCGTTAGAGGAACAATACAATAGGAATTCCCCCGATTTATCGTCAAAAATCGTAAATCGGGGGAAGGGAAGGGGGAGGGCGGGAAAACCGGCACACTAAAACAACCCTAAAACCCACCCTTACCCTTTAAAATAAATCCCCCACCCTCCCGAACCCCCCCAAAATGTTTTAAATTACCTGGGGTCCAGTGGGGGGGGGGGTGTCCCGGTGTGATCTTCCACTCTCGGGCCACGGCTGCATTAATAGAAATGGCGCCGGCGCCATTTTGGGTCCTGTCCTCCGATGTCACGCGCGCAGGAGATCGCTCCCGGACCCCCAGGGACTTTTGGCCAGCTTGGGAGGGCCTCCTGACCCCCACAAGACTTGCCAAAAGTCCAGCGGGGGTCCGGGAGCGACCTCTTGCACTTGTTGCCGTATTGCAAAATGGCGCCGGCCGTATGGCCATATTGCAAAATGGTGCCGGCCGTATGGCCGTATGGCGCCATTTTGCAATACGGCAATACGGCCATACGGCCGGCGCCATTTTGCAATACGGCAACGAGTGCAAGAGGTCGCTCCCGGACCCCCGCTGGACTTTTGGCAAGTCTTGTGGGGGTCAGGAGGCCCCCCAAGCTGGCCAAAAGTCCCTGGGGGTCCAGCGGGGGTCCGGGAGCGATCTCCTGCGCGCGTGACGTCGGGGGACAGGAACCAAAATGGCGCCGGCTCTACCTTGGCCCTTTCATATGACAGGGCAAAGGAAGCGCCGGCGCCATTTCTATTAACGCAGCCGTGGCCCGAGAGTGGAAGATCACACCGGGACCCCCCCACTGGACCCCAGGTAATTTAAAACATTTTGGGGGGTTCGGGAGGGTGGGGGATTTATTTTAAAGGGTCAGGGTGGGTTTTAGGGTTGTTTTAGTGTGCCGGTTTTCCCGCCCTCCCCCGATTTACGATTTAAAAGATTTAAAAAAAAAACAAAACAAAAACTGCGACGATCAGATTCCCTCCACCCCCCAGCCAAAATCGACCGTTAAGACGATCGATCACACGATTCACATCTCTAATTAGGGATGTGAATCATTTTTTGATGATTTAAAATATCGTCCGATATATTTTAAATCGTCAAAAATCGTTAGGGCCACGATACAATACCAATTCCCCCGATTTATCGTCAAAAAATCGTAAATCGGGGGAAGGGGGAGGGCAGGAAAACCAGCACACTAAAACCCCCTAAAACCCACCCCCGACCCTTTAAATTAAATCCCCCACCCTCCCGAACCCCCCCCAAATGCCTTAAATTACCTGGGGGTCCAGCGGCGGTCCGGAACGGCCTCCTGCAATTGAATCGTGTTGTCTTCAGCCGGCGCCATTCTGCGCCACCATTTTGCAAAATGGTGGCGCAAAATGGCGGCGGCCATAGACCAACACGATTCGACTGCAGGAGGTCGTTCCGGACCCCCTCTGGACTTTTGGCAAGTCTTGTGGGGGTCAGGAGGCCCCCCAAGCTGGCCAAAAGTCCCTGGGGGTCCAGCGGGGGTCCGGGAGCGATCTCCTGCCGCGAATCGTTTTCCGTACGGAAAATGGCGCCGGCCATACGCGTATGGCCGGACCCCCATTTTCCGTATGGTCGTTCAGCGGGGGTTCCGGACCCCGGGGTCCGGAACCCCCGCTGAACGACCTCCTGCAGTCGATCTCCTGCCGGCGCCATTTTCCGTACGGAAAACGATTCGCGGCAGGAAATCGCTCCCGGACCCCCGCTGGACCCCCAGGGACTTTTGGCCAGCTTGGGGGGGCCTCCTGACCCCCACAAGACTTGCCAAAAGTCCAGCGGGGGTCCGGAACGACCTCCTGCAGTCGAATCGTGTTGGTCTATGGCCGCCGCCATTTTGCGCCGCCATTTTGTAAAATGGCGGTGCAGAATGGTGCCGGCTGAAGACAACACGATTCAATTGCAGGAGACCGTTCCGGACCGCCGCTGGACCCCCAGGTAATTTAAGGCATTTGGGGGGGGTTCGGGAGGGTGGGGGATTTAATTTAAAGGGTCGGGGGTGGGTTTTAGGGTGTTTTAGTGTGCCAGTTTTCCTGCCCTCCCCCTTCCCCCGATTTAGCTACGGACCGCCGCTGGACCCCCAGGTAATTTAAGGCATTTGGGGGGGGGGTTCGGGAGGGTGGGGGATTTAATTTAAAGGGTCGGGGGTGGGTTTTAGGGGGTTTTAGTGTGCCGGTTCACAATTTTAATGATTTTCACGATACTCTAAACACCCAAACGGTGACGATACGATTCCCTCCCCCTCCCAGCCGAAATCGATCGTTAAGACGATCGAGGACACGATTCACATCTCTACTACTTATGTCACCATGAAGGAAGGGCAGGAGCCAAAAGAACTTGGCCATACACTTCAGTCACTACATTTCCTACTCTGACTGAATTTAAAATCAACTTATTCAGCCCAACATCATAATAAACCATGGGGAAAAAAATAAAAATTAAAGAATATAACTTTCAATCCTGGTGAAAAGGGCACTGTTATAATTAGAATATCATTAAAGAACATGGTTTTCAGGAATATGGGAAAGGCTCACCTGTATACAGAATTTAAAAGATACAAAATGTTTCATCCTCTTTATTCAGTTCATCTTGGTTATCAGCAGGAGCAAGTGTTTTCCAAGCACATTCCTGCTCTTTAGCACTCTAAAGTGTCAGTCTCCCTGCCACCCTTCAAGGATAAAATGCCTTGACAGCTCAAAACTATACAAAGCAAGCTAGCACAACAGGGAGAGGGGGATGCACAAAGGAAAAGGGATGCTTATTAACTTCATACAACACAGCCATCCATAGCCAACGCTCTACAACCTTGAGACAACACAAGAGAAACCCAATGCAAACTGGACAAATACTATGAACACACATAAATCACCCTATGATCTGAAAGAAGAACCTGTGGTAAAACATTTGAGGGGCTTTTAAAATTTACATTTCTTTCATGATACATCTGTTCTCTGTGGGGCGGATTTTAAAAGGAGCGCGAATAGCCTACTTTTGTTTGCGCTCCAGGCGCTCCAGGCGCGCAAGGCTATCGATTTCGTATAGCCGGCGCGCGCCGAGCCGCGCAGCCTACCCCCGTTCCCTCCGAAGGCCGCTCCGAAATCGGAGCGGCCTTGGAGGGAACTTTCCTTTGCCCTCCCCTCACCTTCCCCTCCCTTCCCCTACCTAACCCACCCGCCCGGCCCTGTCTAAACCCCCCCCTTACCTTTGTCGGTGGATTTACGCCTCCCAGAGGGAGGCGTAAATCCCCGCGTGCCAGCGGGCCTCTTGCGCGCCGGGCCGCGACCTGGGGGCGGGTACGGAGGGCGCGGCCATGCCCCCGGACCGCCCCGGGCCATAGCCACGCCCCCGTACCCACCCCCAAAACGCTGACGACACGCCCCCGAAACGCCGCGACGACCGGGCCCACCCCCGACACCCCCCCCTCGGAGAACCCCGGGACTTACGCGAGTCCCGGGGCTCTGCGCGCGCCGGTAGGTCTATGTAAAATAGGCTTCCCGGCGCGCAGGGCCCTGCTCGCCTAAATCCGCCCGGTTTTGGGCGGATTTAGGCGAGCAGGGCTCTGAAAATCCGCCCCTGTATTTTTACTTTATGTAAGCCACATGTTCAGAAGTGCTGTGTATGACAGAAAAGATGCAAGTGATAAATTGTAAGTTGATGATTTGTGATGGAGGGCTGACCGTGGTCTATGTGTGCATATTAGATTGCATGTAGGATTATGTGCTTGAAATAGTCAGTGTGAGGGATTTAGGCTTTCTAATATTCCACTGTTGTATATCTGTAGAGTCTGTGTTTTCTGATCTCCCCTATATCCCTGGGGATCCATTGTGCCATGGATCTGGGCTATATGATAGAAAAGATGGAAAGTGTACATATAAGAAAGCATTATCCCATTTGTAGAAAGTGTAGGGAGGGCAAGTTTGTGGGATATGACAATCAGTGAGAGAAACAGTAAAGTTGTGAAGAAAAAAAAAAAGACTTTTATTATGATGATACATTTTGTGAATGTTGTATAGGGTAATGCATATGTGAAAGTGGGCCCAAATCATTTTAAAATGGCAAGCATGGTCATACCTGGTGGTGAAAGTGGCATTGACCCTATAAAAGCGACTTTTGCCAAGGAAATCTTAGACAGAATTAATGGGAAGATTGTTAAAAGTGTAAGGGCATTATTTCAAATACTGAACCACTTTTTAACATGTCCATTCTCTCTGAAAAGATATAACGGGCGTTTAGTGCACCAGTGCTCCAGCCCAGACATACATTAGTCTTTAGCAGAAGCAAATATATTTGGGTCTGAGGATTTCTGGAAGTGCATATCTGTTTGGGTGATTAGATATTTGTGGGCTGATTGGAGGGTGTTAATGGAGCATTTATGATGGGTTCTGCTCCTGTGCCCTTCAAACATTTTTTTTTTCAGGTTAAGGCTCAAAAATTACCTATCTTCTAGGAAGGGTGAGAACCTAGTTATTCAAGAGATTTTTTTTTCTCTGAGGGTTATCTGAAATGAAAGCTGAAGCGTTCTTTGCTGTGTGGACTGCCGTACAGAATATTGTTAATGTTGGGATGTGGGGAATATGGGAAGGGGGTTATTATGCAGAGTGAGGGAAAGCTGGGTATATTGAATTGTAATGACATTGAGGATTCTTATGTTTTTGTTGCAAATGTACTGTTTTGAAAAATATTGTTGTAAATCCTCATCAGCTGGTTGACAAGATACTGTTGTGAATCCCGGTTGCAGCGGTCTGCGACTGGGTCCCCGGTCTCCGGGGACCCAGTCGCAGACCGCTGCAACCGCAGATCGCGGGAGAGGTCTCCGTCCTCTCCCGCGGCTCTGACACGAGGGAGACGCCACCGGCTGCTTCCTGGACTCCTCCTTCCTAGGCGTGCATGCGCGGCCTAGCTCCAGATTTAAAGGGGCCGCAGCGGGAAACCTCGGCCTGGCCCCTAACAATGACATAATCACAGGTTTATATAAGCCCACTTCCTGCTTCCCTTCCTTGCCTTGGCAACAGGTCAGCTCGTGAGAGTAGCTAGTTGCTTGTTCCTATGTTCCTGCGTTCCTGCTTGTTCCAGTTCCTGTGTTCCTGCTTGGTCCTGCCTCTGCTCCTGTGTTCCTGCTTGTTCCAGTGTTCCTGCTCCCGTGATCCCGCTCCTCTTCCAGCTCTTGTCTTCGGTTGTCTCCTCGGCTTTGACCCCGGCTTGGTATCCTGATTCTGCTTGTCTTCAGTCTGCCCCGACTTCTGGCCTGGTTTACTGTGTTGCACCACTGCTGCCCGCCTCGACTCCTGGACTGTCTCTGTTCTTCTGGATCTCTGCCAGCCTCGACTCGGACCCCCCTACTGGACTCTCTCTGCCAGGAGACTTTCGCCTAAGTCCTGCCGGCACCCAAGACCTCAACCTGCGGGGAACGAGGGCTGATAAAGGTGGAGCTCCAGTCTGGTCTCCTGGTCCTGCACCGCCTCCCGGCTAAGAGTACCATCAGAGGGTCTCCCCTCCATGGATCCATCTGCTCTCAGCCGGCCAAAGGGTCCACAAATACAACAGATACAGCAATAAACAAGTGTAAATACATATATAAATAAGACAAATCTTTTCCCTGTTTGCTATCACATCAGTATCGCATTTTATGATTGTTGCTATTTGGTGGAAGGTGAATATTTCCTACCCTTCACCCTGCAGAGATCAAAAGAATCTTGGTGAGCTGAATTCAGTATTTGGAACTGCTGACAGTATAGACGTAGGTAGATCAGCATAGATGTATAGTCTTCAAACAATCAAAGACTTTGCCTAAAAAAAGAATAAAATGAGCCTTTCTTGATTTTGTTTACATTTTCAAGAAATAGTGCTGGAACAATGAAAGTGCAATAAAAAGTATTTACCCTCTGAGTGAATTTCTGAGTGAATTTCTAGGCATTCTTGGATAAGACAGTAAAAGCAGAATTTATTGTTTTTTATGTACAGGCAGTACTATCAACACATTCAACACCTTGCCAACAAGCTAACATACTATTTGTCCTATAATAAGGAGATCAACAAAATGAATATTTACTGAGTTTTGCTCACAAGTCAACATGTTTGTCGGAAAGGCAAGTGGTTCTAGTGGAATTTGACTGCTATAAAAATTATTAAGCAACTGAATAAGCAACAAGATTTGCTTGCTATAGAGGGATTAATGGGCAGCCCTTACATCACTGACCCATTCTTAACCTTGTTACCTGACTTCCCAACATATATACTTGTACAATTAGAGGGTTAGTGGAAAATAGGGGATGTATCTTTATTTACAAATTATGGTAGAAGCACATCTAAATCATGGGGTAACAATGGCTTTAATAAAAAAACAAAAAAAAAACAAACCCAGAAAGATGGCCAGAATTACCTGGTTTCAAGGCATTTCTTTATGTGAACATCCGCTGAACATGAACACCTTTTGATGCTGGATTCAGATCTCTCTACCATGCATCATGAGTGCCCTCTTCTTAGCCCAGTAAATGTGGGATGGGATTCTACTGACACCCCCTTCATCTTGTTAACGGGGTCCATGCCTGATCTCCTTTTTCCTCCATTGTCCCTCCTATTCCCCTATACTTCTTTATCTTCTATCATATCCTAATATACCTAGGACATATTCATACAGTCCTGAAAATATGAGAAATTCCAGTACTCCATATTTTTTCTGTGTTGCTGATGGACCAGGTATGAAAGATTTTTGTGCCCCTATAATGAAGGAATTTGTTGTAAACTTCCAAGGCTAGTTTGAAAACTGATATTTTGTCTTTTGGAGTAAGAATCCTACAGACTAATAGGTACATCCTGCCAAATATCTCTTCCAATGACCCCTCAGATATTGCCAGATGTCCCTTCAAATGATGTCTCATGAAATTGTTTAAACCTTTGATCACAATAAGGTGTACCCACTTCCCTTCTTTCTGAGTGATATCATAACTTTTCTGTTCATTGTTATAGTGTGGAAAATCATGCTCTTATATCCACTGTCATATTTAGAGGTGGGCACTAATTCACTTAGTCATAAAGCTCCGAAGAATGCTAAGGTGAAAAGCAGATTGAAAGTTCCTTTTTAAAGGGCAAAAGACACATGGCCTTCGCCACTATTGGTACAAGCTCACGGGTCGCTGGCCGATTCCGTTTGATGCCTCGGTCTGCTGTCTGGTTTCTTTGCTAGTCTCTCGAACCCCTTGCTGGGCTGCTCATTTCAGTTTCAGCTGTCTGAGGCCCATCTGAACGATGAGGGATGTCTTCCCTTCATGGAAGGAATTGGAAGCCTAGCAGCCAGCCCAGGCAGGGTAGTGTAGTGGTGACCACTTGCTGAAAGAAATCCTGGTCAGCTCAGACAAAGAAAAGCCAGTGGTCAGCGTGTGGGAAAGGCAGGGCGATGTGGTAGGCTGCCAAAGAGGCCCATTGGGTGGAGGAGAGAATGCAAAATGGCCACCTCCAGTCCTTTGACGGTCAGGCAGCAGTCCCCCCTCCCCTTATGCCCTGGGCCCCCTGTTCTGGCAGCCATTACATGAAGCTAGTGGCAGGAATGGGGGAACCACTCAAGGCTTAATTTATTTTTTTTGGGGGGGGGGGGGCGGATAGCCCAGAATGCAGTCCTGGCACTTCTGTTTAGACTTAAGCGGCAGAGTGGCGGGGGTGTTCTGCTGCGGACTCTCCCATCCAGGCAGCCTGCAGGGAAGAGGAGGAGCATGCATAAACCTGGATCACACACACATAGAACAGTCACGCTGCTCCCGAACCCAGACCCTCTTCTCCCTGTTTCTCCTCTTCTCCTGCTCTGAAGGGAACAGGAAGGGAGGGGGTAATCAAGGGCGAGAAGAAGGGGTTGAATTAGCACAAGTTTGAAGCTTGTGAGCAGCAAGGGCCAATTGCCAAGTCTTCAGTCTTGGCCTTGATGAATGGCACTGCTGCTCACAGCTTTCAGACTTGTGCCCCTTTTGTGTCTGTTACTTGGGGGCTTAATTTCTGGTGGAAGAACCCAGAAAAGCATTTTGCCATTTTCTTTTTTTTCTCAGGATCCAAATCAGCAGGTCTACAGCTGGCAGTGTAAATCAATACTGGCTCTCATGAGGAAACTGAGCAAAGCCGGTAAGCAGCATGGATAACGTCTGGCTCCCCCAGCCCCTTGTAGGAAGCAGAGCAAAGGGTGTTGGAGTTGTTTCACCCTGAGAAAGGGGCGAGCACATGGCCTTGATTTTTTGTGTAATTTCCCAGAACAGTTGAGGAGGCTAAGGATGGCCAAGAAGCAATGCTCAACCACAGCCTTCCTTTACCCATCAGTCCTCATCAGGTGAAGGCTGAGCACTGGTGGGGACTCGGGTTGAAGGTTCACTGGGATAAGGAGGAAAAGAATGTGAAAAATAGGGGGTGAGAGAAAGTTCAAAGCAGCCCTGTCCCTGTCCTTGTCCCGTTGCAGAGGTCATACCTGGCCTTGCTCCGTCTTTCTTTCCACTTCTCCTCCCTCCCTTCCCCATTCCACAGTTCTACTTCCTTTTGGTCTACAAATTAAGCCCTAGAGGCACCATTATTAATTGTGAGCCTCCTGAGTTAGGAGCTTTACATTCATCATAGAGAAGAGATCGCTTTAGTTTTATAGGGTGTAAAGACTGTTCTGATTTTCACATACCATGTCAATTTTTTTTTTTTTAAACTGAAACTTGGTGAAAATATTTCAGAGAGAAAAGGTTCAGTAGCTTTTAAGGTAGATGAGAGATGTCTAACTGAATATTCACTTTGTGGCTCATATTCAAAGAAGGCTGAGCCCCTAAATTTAGGCACCTTTTTTCAGTGAAACATAGGTCCCTACATTTTAAACTGAAAATTCACCTATATTTAAACCCTAGGGGCCTAAATGTAGGCCTGCTATTCCTTTGTCTAGATTTAGAACCCTAACTTAGGTGCCTAGCTCTGAAAATCACCCTAATATTTTTTCTGTCCTAATGCCACTCTCGTATCCATCCAATTTTGGGGCCCTAAATTTAGAAGCTTAAGGCCAAATTTTCAAAGCCCAGCGTATGCAACAAATGGGGGATATGCGCGTGGCTGAGTCTTGTGTGCGCCAAGCGCATTTTAAAAACAACCCGGCCACGTGCATATCTCCCAATACGCACCGAAGTGCCGGGCTCCTTGAAAGGGGAAGGCTGGGGGGGGTGTGGGGGGAGGCTGACTGGGACAGTGGCCATTATCAAAATTGTTCTAATGTTTCCCATTGGTTCCAGTACTGTCCTTTATTTATTCTGTGGTAGTAATGAGATGTATTAGATAAGAACCTGATGTGACTTCACACCTGTCGGTACTGTTTGTAAGATTTATTCATGCTGTAATCTTCTTTGCGAGATTAAGGAACAGATAAGTTTTAAAATTAAAATTGGAGTAGTTAGATGGGGTTTAGGGGTCAGAGTGGAGAGGGGGAAAAGGGAGGAAGGGTAGTTAGCGGGTTATGGAAGTTCCCTCCCAGCCCACTTCTTAATTGGAGCAGACTAGAAGGGAGTTGGACAAAGGCCTGCGCATACTTTAAAACCAGACTGGTTTTGTGGCCCTTGAGGACCGGAACTGCCCACCCCTGCCTTAAAGGAACTAGGAGTCTACATTTAGGAGCTCAACCCTAGAGATTTCTCAAAAGGGTCAATTTAGGCATGTAACTCTCAGGTACTTAAGTCCTTCGAAAATTGACCTTATAATTTTAAAACCAAATTATCTGTTTGAAGTTATGCCTTTGGTAATTTTTAAGTTTGTAATTAGAAAATTGTGGTTTAAAAATCAATTATCTGCATGTTTACACGAAAATTAAAACTAAAATTCCATAGCCTTTTGAGACATTAGCATGCTCATAAGAATATGCCATACTAGGTCAGACCAATGGTCCATCAAGCCCCGTATCCTGTATCTAACAGTGGCCAATCCAGGCCATAAGAACCTGGCAAGTACCCAAAAACTAAGTCTATTCCACGCTACTGATGCTAGTAATAGCAGTGGCTATTTTCTAAGTCAACTTGATTAATGGCAGGTAATGGACTTCTCCTCCAAGAACTTATCCAATCCTTTTTTAAACACAGCTATACTAACTGCACTAACCACATCCTCTGGCAACAAATTCCAGAGTTTAATTGTGCATTGAGTGAGAGAGAACTTTCTCAGACTAGTTTTAAATGTGCTACATGCTAACTTCAGGCACACTACTGATAGCATTTTGAGACTTGGCATGTTCAGGCATGGTACAGCTGTGGAGATCAGTGTGCACAAAGTGCTGTCCTGCTCCATGGAGTTAGATATGAATGTGTACATCACTGCACATTATCATAGACATATCACTATTGACACACACAAATACTGATAGTGTTTCTTGGAATGTCAGTGAATTTACCTTGATTTTCTATTAAGATTGGAAAAGTTGAAAGGTTGACGTGAAGCCAAGAGAATTCAATGTCCTCAGCTGGGGAAGCCAGGGTTATTTGAAGCCCTTGCCTTCCATAAAGAGAGGTGCAATGATAGTGTTGTGGTGGAAATGGACATAAATTAACACCACTGTTCATAATAAAGTATCACCATGGAACAACTGATACATATCCATAACTTTAAGAACATCAATATGTGAATGCTTATAGTAATACAGTATCACCAGCATGCGGCTTGGGCTTGATACCATATCACAGTGGAGACACATAGAGATTGATTCTTTCCCCCATGCTTTTCATTCTCCCTCAGCTAAACAGTGGTAGATATTGCTTAGTTGATAAAGGGATCTGTTGAAGATGCATTTAGTGCTGCTTGAAAAATGATTTCCAGGAGGGAAAGCCACCGTTGATGCTCCATTGATGCCTTTTGCTGTGCCCCTGACCTGGCCCACAAAGGGTTATGCACCCATATGCTTATGCAACTTTTATTTACTTCCCAGAGGTCTCCAGCCTGAACTATTTCTCAATAGGAAAGGAGTACATCTATCTCAAACTCTTTTTTTGGCACAAAGCACCAATTATATTCTATAGGAGAGAATTTGTGAATTTTCCTTTCCTTCTACCAATGGACTTGGGCTGTGCCATTTTCTGTTCTTTTGCTTTTTGCTTTTCCTTTCGCATAGAATGTGTGAAAAGTGTCACGAGAGTTCCCAATGATAACATTTCATCAGCTTTTTTTTTATGCTTTTAATTACACAATACCATTTTCTCTGTTCTAAATGATAGCATGCATTGTTTTTCAAGTTGTGTAGCAGATTCTACCTACTGCACAACCTAACATTCACTAACCACTCATGTACTTCCCTATCATTATTATATCCTATATCCTCCCTTACATACATATGCTACCTCTATCCATACTGTACACATTCAACCATACTCTTGCATTCACACCAAGCAATTATCCTCACACCCCCATTAGACCTATAAGAAAGGAGGGAGAAAAAAAGGGGGGGGAAAAAATGGATAAACTGCGTAGCTTGCTGGGCAGACTGGATGGGCCGTTGGTCTTCTTCTGCCGTCACTTCTATGTTTCTATGTTTCTATGTAAAAGGTAATAATTTAAAAAAAACAAAAGTCTGACTGGGAAAATGTTTAAATAAAAATATTAAAATCATTTTTTAACCCTCTAAAGGGATAGGTGGAGATGGGAGGGTTCTCAGTAAGATAATGAACATCAGCACATCATTCCTGAAGTTTATTCTGGGTGTTGCATAACCTTTGCCTGCCCTCTCCCTAGCACCCCACTGAATTATCCCACTAATATAATTTTGGTACCATTTTGTAATCCATTCAATTTGGAATTTAACAGTACCTTTCACATTACTTACATTTATTCTTTATGGACATAATGTATGATAGTGAAAAACATCATCAGATTGACTGTATTAATTATATTGCATTTTGTGAGACGCACAATGCTGGAGCAACATTTTATTATGAAAAAGTGGACTGTGAAAAAAATTAAGTCAAAATGAAAACTGGGTCCAGAGGACATGGGCAAGACTGCCGAGTTATATGGAATTTGGTGACAGTCGACTGCTAAAATTGTGTCAAAAAGGCCAAAAACGTACTGAAAATTCCAGCTAGAAGCAGAAAAAACCTGTTCTGCTCATTTTACAGCCGTTTTACAAGCTAATGGTGGGCACCCCAGCCATTTATGTTTAATTCCGTTTTGCTGATTAAAATGGTAGATTGCGTTTTTCTATCAGACTTCTGCAATGGGAGAGAGCAAATGTTACGCAACACCCAATACGATGTGGAGAACCACTGAGAGGGTGGAAATACAAAGATGTTCATCTGATTTTGTACACTTGCCACAGCTGAAAGATATTGTGTGCTTTTTTTTCTCACAAGGACCATCAGGCTTTTTGAAAGGGGCTGAAGATTGAGTGGCAGCACTCACTCTTCTGTATTTAGATATACCAATTTCTTGGTCAGTATCATGCTTGACTACATGTATGATAATATGCAGTATTCCTATACTTTGCTGAAATAGGTATTAGTGAGCAGGGCTTCCTGTCTTATTGGTCTCTTTCCGAATGTCAGTGATGGATGTACTGGACAAGGTCACAGGGTCACAGCTGGAGTTGCATATATAAAGGCGTACCCCCTGTATTAAGGTAGAACTACTATGGATATCCTGGATGGACTGCTGTGGGGCAGATATGGCTCATTTTCTCACTCTCCTTATCCTTGTTTTGTTGTGATATGTTCATGCTGTTGTGAGATTTCAGGCCAGAAAAACAGCGCAGGGATTTCATATTGAATGGTTTGTGTAAGGGAAAGTCTGCTTTGCTAGCTGATTAGATAAAGGAGAATAGATGTTTTGTAATATTTTCACACATGCTGATTGAATTTTGATAAAACTATTGCAGCGTGGGGTTTTTTATACTGTATATTTAGCAAGGCATTTCTTTAAATGTCTTTTTTTTCCCATGTTGTCCTATGGAACCAAGCAATGTAACTGTTTCAGAGGATATTTAAAAGATGTTCGGGGCTATCTAGACAAAGGTATCCAGGTAATTCTGAGCAGATAAATTGCAGTCCTAAAGTTACCCAGATGACTTTGCATAGGTAACTTCAGACTGAGTATTCAGTCGGCACAGATTTGGGTTTTATATTGGATAAGGTGAACTGGAAACATTTGACTGGGTAACTTTGTCTAGACATGGCCGGCTGAATAGGGACTTCTTAGAGGTCAATATTTAGATTTATATGGGTACAATTGGCTTTTGTCCAGAGAAATCTTCCCCTTTAAAACCTTCCCCCGCTTTTGTTTGAATAACTTTATCCACACAGCAACTTTGTGTTGACAAAATTACCCAAACACAAAGAGATTTTAAAATGAGTGCACGCGCGTCCATGTACGTATTGTTCCTGGTGCTGGCACGTGGACGCGAACATTTTATAACATATGTGCATTGGCGCATGCATGTTATAAAATGCGATATCCGCGCCGTGCATGCGTGAGTGGCCCGTGACTCACGGGTGCAGGGGGAGGAATTTTCGAAAGCGACACGATCAGGCATTTGCCCAGTTCCCTCCCAGTCTGCTCCAATTAAGGAGGGAACTTTCCTTTAGCCCTTCCTACCCTATTTACCCTATCTACCCTTCCTCCCTTTTCCCCCTCTCCTCCCCGACCCCCAAACCAACCCTACCTATTCCCTTTTTCTAAATTTACATACTTGCTGCTCCTCTGGAGCAGAAGTAAACACCGCACACTGACTGGCTGCCAGCACGCACTCCCCCGGGACAGTGGGGGTTATGCGTGTGGCCAGGCCTGTTCTAAACTGTGCGTGGCGCGGGCAAGGCCCGGCCCCGCGTGTTACCCCCGGTTTTTACACGCGCTGCCCTTTTAAAATTGGGCCTAAAGGGGGCAGAGGTAGGGGTGTGGCAAGAGCAGGCTGTCAGATTTATCTGGATAGCAGCATATTGAGTGCTATATGGCTAAATGTGAGCAGACAAGTTGCTCCATGAAAACAGCAGGGATAATTCTGGCGAGGATCAACTTATCTACTCAGATTTTTCAGAATATTTAGCCACATTTGTACCCAGACAAATGCAGCTAAATATCCTGACAAATTTAAACGGACAAACTTGTCCGGTTAACTTTGTGTACCTTCTATTTATTTATTTATTTAAAACATTTTTATATACCGCACAAATAAGGCATGTGTATGCCCATCTAGGCGGTTTACAGTGATACCCACTGAATATTGGGCTCCAAGGCCTTAGAGCTCTAAGAGCCCTATATTAAAAAACCCACTGAGTGGGTAAGACAATTGTAACTTTATCCGGTTACCTTTATCTGGATAGACAGTGGAACTAATTCAGATAAGTGAACTGCTGACTAACTGGATGAAGAGGGTAATTTTATTTATTTATTTCATTTACCTATTTATTTAGATTTTTATATTCTACTTTTTGGCACTTCAATGTGTACATCAGAGCAGATTATATTCAGGTGCTATAGGTATTTCCCTGTCCCCACAGGGTTTACAATCTTAATTTTTGTACCTGAGGCAACAGGTTACATTTTCAAAGTAGACCTATATGCATAAATCTCCTTTAAAAATTTGCTGGTTGTCTCAGGACGGGCATATACACATAAACACAAAGTTGCACCTGCTTCTGAGCTGGTGTAACTTTCTGCATGGGCATTTGCATGCCTACTTTTGACATTGAAAGCATGCGTGCAAATGCATTCCCCACCCTGGCTCCACTCTCCCCGGAACGCCTCTTCCTTTGCGGGCAAAAGTATGCACAAACTGGAGTTTTGTGTATAGTATTACATGCTCCCCCTGCCCTTGATTTTCAAAGCACCATTTCAGGGCATAAAACAGGGTTTTACACGCATAAACTACTTTGAAAATACAGCTGCTTGTTATCCAGATACCTTAGGCCAGCTACTTGTGTGGACTGATGTGTTGCTATCCAGCTATCCATGTTATCCTGTCATCGTAACACCTTCAGCAACCCTCCCCCCTCCCCCTTTTGCCCATGCAAAAAGCTTGTGTGGACAAAGTCATGTGCACATATGAGGACTATTTCTAAAGGGCCAGATGTATGCGTGCAAAAGGCAATTTATACCTGCATAAATCGTTTGAATATGGACCTCATTGTGTCTAAGAAAAATGCCAAAAAGCCAGGAAATTCAGAGTTATGGCTATACCTTAGCACCCATAACTCAGCCCTCTATCACAAATCAATTCACCAATAGTTTATTATGACATCTTTCCACTCTTAGAGAGAAAAGAGAAGGCTATGACTTTGTTTCCTTTTCGGTTCTTAGTACACATGCAAACAGTGTTTTGAACCATGTTATATTTATGGATGTGCTAAACAACTGCTCTGATTCAATAAAAATGGATCTTAACAAAGAAGTCAAGGAACATATTTCTATATTTACAGACAACTGAGAAATTTTCCATACTTTCAGAGGTGCTTACGGGAACTTTACATTTCTAGAATGAGGTTTAAATCTCCGGGGAACGTTTTCAGTGTAGTGCTGAAAGAAAAGCTAGAATAGTGCATGTGATACCTTCTGCCTTTCACTGAAAAACATGCCCTTGGTCTTCCTCGTCTGAACTGGCTGTCCGAAAATTGTCTAGCCTCAACGCGGCCGATGCACAACACATATTGTTTTTAGCCACATAGAGAGGAGGCCTGGGGGGAGGGGGACATTAAGACCGGGAAAGGAAAAGATCTGCATTTTTAGATCTTCACATCTACTGTTCCAGCACAAAAATTAGGTACAAGGCACCGCACAAATTTCCTACACGTGACAATGTTCAAACTGAAAGTCCTCTCCCACCTTGCCCTTGGAAATTTGTGTAATGGCCATGGGTAAAAAGTACGTGGAGATTTTGTGCCAATGGGGCAATTTGAGAATTGGTCCCTTAAAGTTTAGCAGTGCCTTCTTACCTACAGCAAGCACGGTGAAAGCAAATGAAATTTACTGCCATCCAAAGTAAACTATTTTTTTTTTATGGTGAAGTGTTTCCATTGGGCTACAACTAGAGTCTAAGCGCATGATACAGCGGGAACAGGGCTGTGGCCATCGTCACCAAACAGAAGAGCTTGTAAAAGCTTCAGTTATGCTGGCTATCTTGGTGCTCTTCCAGTTTCCAGTTCAGCTTGAAAAGCAAGTCCACAGAGCACAGTATGCTAGGGATGTGCAGAGGGACCGTATACATTGCATTCGGGATTCGTATTCGTCGGGGGGTAGATACATTGAATTCGGCAAAGGGGGCCCCCCCCGATACGTTCATGCGTTCATTCTTATTCGTTTCACAGCTAAAATTTAATTAACTACAACCCCTACCCTCCTGACCCCCCCCCAAGACTTACCAAAACTCCCTGCTGGTCCAGCGGGGGGTCCAGGAGCAATCTCCTGCACTCACGCCGTCGGCTGCCGGTATTCAAAATGGCGCCAGCCGTCCATTGCTCCTACCATGTGACAGGGGCCGACCAATGGCACCGGTAGCCCCTGTGGCATAGTATGCTCAGCTATCGGCGCCATTTTGAATACCGGCAGCCGACGGCGTGAGTGCAGGAGATTGCTCCTGGACCCCCCGCTGGACCACCAGGGAGTTTTGGTAAGTCTTGGGAGGGGGGGCAGGAGGGTGGGGGGTTTGTTTAAATTTGCTCCTTTAGACGGTCGAATAATTCGGTGAAGATTCGTTGTATTCGTGGGGAATCGCGATACGTTTCGCTTCCCCACGAATACAAGGAATATGGCCCTATACGTTGCAGATTACCAATACGTTGCAAACGAATGCACACCCCTACAGTATACAGTATCTGCCTGGGCAGGAGCTGAAGAGGCAATTTTTATTGTTGAGAACCATGGGGAGTGTAAATTGTGGATTGAGGAGTGTATGATCATGGGAAGCTTGTATCTTTGTTCTTTACTCATTCCTCCCCTCTGTCTATCCTTCTCCCACTTTTCCTTTTTCCCCTTTTGCCCTTCTCTCCTTCCTCACCCTTGCTTCTCGCTCTCCTCCTCTGTATCCTTTATCCTTTTCCCCCTCTGTCCTTTGCACCCACTCTTTCTCCCTCTGACCTTGGCCATTCCCTCTATTGTGCAGTTTTAGTCTCCTTTCTCCTCCCTTGTGTCCCTCTTGCCCAGCTTATGATAAAATAACCACCTCTCAGCAGCCCATACTGCTGCCCATACTGACTGTGGCAGCAGCATGATAGTTTCCCCCCAGACAGCTGTGCTGCTGGTAGAAAAGTTACCAGAGCTGTGCGATAGTGCCATCTAGTGTTTCATGCTAGCTTCTCTAAAAGAGACTCGCTGGTCCACCTGTGTGTGCTACTGCTAGCTTTTAAAGTGCTCATCCTCATTTCTCATGCAGAGAACATTTCTGCTGCGGTGTTTCCAATTCTGCGAGCCCAAAGATCTTTAAATGGCATCATATTACAGCTCAGCTATCAGGGGAGAGGCAGAGAAAATACTACAGGCTGGCGGTTAGCTTTGCTTGCAAGGTCTAAAAGTACTGATAACTTACAATACAGTACATTACATTTTGCTGAAGTAGTTTATTGGGGCAGGCTTGCATTAGCTTTAGTTTTGTTTGCAAAAGAAATAGAAAAAGGTTCAGGTGTGGTGGGTTTCCTGCTCTGCTGAACGTCTGCAGCTATTTATTTTTGTCCTTTTAATACATTGCAGAAAATGTAGGGACAGATGTAAGAAGACATGTTAGAATTAACACGCGTGCTTACCCCCATTAGCCTACATGTTATCCTTATCATGCTTTCTATAAGGCCCTGACTTAGAAAAAAACACATTGTTTCGCTAATATGCTGAAACACTGGGGCCGATGCAATCCCGGGTGCTGAGTTCAGCGCACCGCTAAATGCCAGGTTGGACACAAGTTTTAGACGCGCTAGACATACACCCAATGTAATATTGGGATTAGCGCATCCAAAATGCGTGCCCATACCGGCACGTAACTAATAGCACTCATCACATGCAAATGCCAAATTGATGAGGCTATTAGCTATTACCCCTGATTTAAAAAAAAAAAAAAAAAAAAAGTGCGTCCGCACACATTTTAGTGCTCAAAAATTAACACCAGCCCAGAGCTGGTGTTGAGGAACCCTGAGCCATGCTGAGAAGAGCAAAAACGTTTTTTTCCGTGGTTTCTCCTACTTAATATTGTTGCGATACTAAGCAGGAGGAACCACAGAAAGCTGTAACAACAAAAAAAAAAACGTGATAGCGGTCAGGTTAGGAAAATGGACTCTCAGTTTACGAGCTTTCATTTTCCTAACCCGTGGTGTCCCTTTTAGCCTGCCAGCTCATTAAAATATGAGATCGAGTGCCCAAGAGGGGATGTGCGGGCATTCAAAAAACGTGCATCCAAGTTGGACGCACGGTTTTTGCGCGCATGATATTGCATCGGCCCCATTATGTTAACGTGCCGGCATAATCTGCTCTAATTGCACTTAAAGTGAAACCGTGCTTCTACATATGCAGTGTGTGCCTGCCTTTCATGCAGACTCTATTTATGCGATTATTCTGTACTTCAAAAGGGTAACTTTCAAACAGCCTACCTAGCAGTAAAGTCTGCAGGTGCATTGTACAATATACACACAGACCATACCAAGTATTTTCAAAGCAAACTTACTTGTATTAGTTCTCGTTGAAAATCCTCATGCAATTGGCTGGGTATGTGCACACATTTGCTCACATTAAGGTTACAGCTCCTCTTCATGGGGGCAACCTAGGTGTGTACACTTGTGCCCAAACTGTTTAAAATCAGAAAATATGCACAGAAATGCCAGAATGGCCCTTTGGCACACCGAGCCCAGGTCAATTTTAGATCGGCCATTGACCCACACAAAACCAGACTTTATGCATAGAAATTCTTTGGAAATTCCTCCATGTGCTCTTCATTTTTGAACTCTTGTCACATGCTTTGAGCTCTTTTGAAGGAAAAGCATGACATAAACAATCATGATGATGATGCTAAACATGTAGATAACATGCTAATGACCTTATTAGTCATTAGCGCACTGTGTGCAAAAGCCCCCAGAGCTGAAGCTAAATTTAAAGCACAATTTTAGCACCTGATATTTTGCTTCTGTTGGGGCTAGTAGTAAACTGCTAGAGCGCTGGTCCAGTAAGCCAGGATATTAATACTGGTGGGCGGAATCATGCCCTTGGCCTTCCCCTCCAAATACATGTGAAGCAAGCAGGAAAAGCATGCAGAGATGTGGTTTTTGGAAAGCTTTCCAGCATCCTTGGGTGTGTGTGGGTGGGGGGTGTGGTGGGGTTCGTATTTTGGGAGAACTAAGACTGTAGGCATATGAGGGGCTATAAGAGAGGATGTATTTGTGCCGAGATCGGTGAGGGGTGGGGATGTATTTGGGGATGTGGGGGTGCGTCTGTGAGGGGTATAGGGCTGTGCGTTGTGTATGTGTGGTTATCTGGGGGATGGATGCTTGGTGTGTTTTTAAGTGGGTAGGGGTGGTCTGCATGATAGGGATGTAGTGGAGGGTTTGTGTGTGTATGGGGTTGTGGGCTGTGTTTGTTTTGGAGGTATAGCTGTGAGATAGGTAACAGATACAGTTACGAGTGTGTATGCGTGCTTGTGGGTGGTTGTGTGTGTGGACGCTTGGGGGTTGTGTGTAAATTGGATGTGTCATGTGGAGGAATATAAATGGATGTGTGATATCAGGGTGCGGGTTGGGGGTTGGATTTTGTGTGTAGGTAGGTTTGTGTGTATGTATGGGGGTATCTCTGGGGAGATAATGTGTGGCAGGGTTGTATATACAAGAGTTGTGTGGGGTGGCTTTTTTTTTGGGGGGGGGGTGGAGTACACTGGGTTTGTGGGTTGTGATTGGGGCAAGATTGTGTGGTTTGTTTGAGGGTGTGGGGGTCGGAATTTACAACTTGCATCATTTATTTCACATGTATTTCTGTTGCGCAATGTAGGTGAGTGTGGGTGCACTGGGAGCCGGTGGGTATGTGTGAGGTGGGTATATATAAGGGTGTGTGAGGTGTGGGGGGTAGTTGGGGGTGTGTACGGGGGGGGGGACGACTGTATATTGAAGGGCAGTGTGGGGGGTGGAAATGTCTTTTTCTGACAGTTATTTTCCTTTTCTATATTTTTTTCTGCCTGTGCTGCTCTGTGGCAAAATGCTGGACGGGGGAGGGGGCATTTCGAATGGAGCACTGGTCAGCATTATAACAGCTCCAAAAGCATTTGTTTCCCATGGAAAAGAAATGGCTTTCTTTTTGGTGGCTTGGCTCTATGAAAACACTAATCAGAAGTGTCTGGTTTTCAGACTCATCCATGTTCACATTTTCTTTCTGTACGACAATTGGGGCAAATGTAATAAGGCATGCTGTTGTAGTGCACATTTTTCTGGAATATCTGACAGGAGTTTTTACTCCTAAAAAAATGTGCAATAAACCAGGAGTGAAAACAAGCATTAGAATTATCGTGGGTTCATTCAAATCCCTTGTAACAAGGCATTAGCTATACTTCAGCCATACAGGGAGGTGCATTAAAGGGCAGACAGCTTAAAGCATATGGGGCAGATTTTAAAAACTTGCGCGAGCGCGTATTTTTGTTCGCACAGCAGGTGCGAACAAAAGTACGCTGGATGTTATAAGATATGCGCGTAGCCGCGCATATCTTATAAAATCCGGGGTCGGCGCGCGCAAGGGGGTGCACATTTGTGCAACCTGCATGCGCTGAGCCCAGCGCGCACTGCCTGTTCCCTCCGAGGCCGCTCCGATTTCGGAGCGGCCTCGGAGGGAACTTTTTTTCGCCCTCCCCCCACCTTCCCCTCCCTTCCCCTACCTAACCCAACCCCCGGCCCTATCTAAACCCCCCCCTTACCTTTGTCGGCAAAGTTACGCCTGCTTTTAGCAAAGTTACGCCTGCTTTTAGCAGGCGTAACTTTGCGCGTGTCGGCCGGCTGCCCCGCTCCGTGGTCCGGTCCCGGGGGCTGTTCCAGAGGCCGCGGCCACACCCCTGGGCTGAAACCACGCCCACGTTGCCGCCCCCGAAACGCCGCGCCTCGCCCCTAAACGCCGCGTCATCCCGACACGCCCCCCGACACGCCCCCGACAGGAAGCTCCGGGACTTACGCGCGTCCCGGGGCTTTACGCGCGCCGGCAGCCTATGCAAAATAGGCGCGCTGGCGCGCGCGGGCTTTTGAAAATCCACCCCTAAGTTCTTAATGCTGGGAGTTTAACTCCTGGGTCATAGCAGGAGGAAAACTTAACTCACATTTCTGGATGCCATGCTATATGCTATTGCTGTGCCCATGGTGGTAGTGTTTAACTGCTTCTACTAGCCTGGGCACAACAATAGAATAGCTTTGGCCACCAGAAATGCGAGTTTCCTCCCCTTCACACCCATTTTGGGTGGCCAGCGTTGTCTATTGTGCCCAGTGTGACCCCTTCACCTCAGATGTAGGAAGGACTTAAATTTCCTATCTGAGTTCTCCAAGCTGGAAACTACAGCTAAACAATCTATAAGTGCTCTGGAGCGGGCACAACACCAGAGTGCACACTATTCAGCTGAAGGGGCCTTCCCAAGAGATTGTTTTGTACAGTTGTAGGTGCAATTCCAAGAGTTTATGCAAGAATGTAACTCCTTCTTTGGTCTGAGGTGGTGGAGTAAAGCTCACTTTTGGTGGCCAGAGTTATTCTCTTGCTGCGACCAGTGTGGTAGAAACAGCAATAGAATATCATGGCCATCAGAAATGTGAGTTAACTTTTACTCTTTCTATGACCCAGGAGTTAACCTGAAGCTCCATACTGTATGTTAAAGTGCTTTGAATTAAGAGTAAGGAGGGAGGTGCTTGAAATTGGAAGTAGTGTGACCAAAATGACCGTGCATGCAAGGTTGTGCCCAAATTGGAATGCCTAGTGCCAATCTCGCATGCAAGGCCATTTGGGCAAGGAATGTCAAGTGAGAGCAAAGATTAAGCTCTCTAGAATGGGCAATTACACTCATTAGGGATGCACTGCACTTGCTGTTTGGCTGAAGGTGCCCTCCAGAGAAAACTTACCCTTTGATTTCACTTGGCATGCTTGGCCCAAATGGCCTTGTATGCAAGATATTGCATAGGTTGAGATCCCATTGCCAGTCTTGCATGCAAGATCATTTTGGTCACACTCCTTCCAACTTCAAGCACTTAACTCCTTATTCCTGCTTTAAAGCACTTTTTGCTGTAGTGAAAATTGTTCAGATTAACTCACATTTTAATGCACTTTTTTCATTTTGCATGCTTTTACTCCAGCTCGATTTGCATCCCATTGGCTTACTGCATCCTGTGGGGGACCTTTGTTTTTTAATGCACACGTTAAATAAAACTCTTATAAAATTTAACTCCGATGTTAGTGTGGATTTTATTACTTCATCCCCATTGTGCCTACTGAGATATGGATGAACGTTGATCCCTTTTACATACTACTTGCCAACATTCTGTATATTGAAAAGCATGAAAAGATCCCTTGCCACCCCCCAATTCAGTTAAAATGCTACCCCTCTCCAATTCCAATAACATACACTAAAACAAATAACATGGGTGCCCTGTCCCCATGTCCCCCTCTCTCAGAACATTTAATAGAAATATCACATCCAATCATGTAATAAAATAAATGTGGTGTTTTATGAATCCTCATTCCAACAATGCAGAGAATATAACGACAATAAAACAGAAATAATCATAAGAACATAAGATTTGCAGTGGGTGTAGAACAAAACTAGGACATGAAAAAAAAATAAATTCAAATTCTGGTGTCACTTCAGTGGTACAAAACAAACTCCCTCCACTGCCAAACTTTGTGAAGTAACACAAGAACATAAGTTGCCATACTGGGTCAGACCAAGGGTCCATCAAGCCCAGCATCCTGTTTCCAACAGTGGCCAACCCAAGTCACAAGTACCTGGCATGTACCCAAATATTAAATAGATCTCAAGCTACTAATGCCAGTAATAGCAGTGGCAATTTCCTAAGTCAGTTTTATTAATAGCATTAATTGACTTCTCCTCCAATGACTTATCCAAACCTAAACCCAGCTACACTAACTGCCCTAATCACATCCTCTGGTAACAAACTCCAGAGCTTAATTGTGCATTGAGTGAAATTTTTCTCTGATTTGTTTTAAATGTGCTATATGCTAATTTCATGGAGTACCCCCAAGTCCTTCTATTATAAAAACCTGGTTATTTGAACAAGCGTTCAATGATCCATCTGGAACCAGCGGCTGATTATTTCCCAGACCACGAAGTCATAAATTTTAGTAGTTTAGCCTTGTATTCAATAAATTGCGGGCTATTGATAGTCTGGGGGAGTAAGAAGGGGAGGGAGCTTTTAAGAGCTGAGAAAGGGATTAGATGGTAGGAGCGCTTGGTATGCGCTAATTCATGGTATGTTAGTGTTATTTTCATTTTCAATATCCATGATAGTCCTAAGCCTAGGTTGTAGTTATTAATTTTATTAGCTTATCAGGTTGTATTTTATTGTATTGGAGTTATAGTTTCAATGTATTTTAGTCTTAATTTTAGATTTATTTTATTGTATTAGATTTAGAGTTTTATGATTGTTTTATTATGATTGTATTGTGATTTATTTTTTGAATTGTTAACCGACTTGATATCTGTCGAGGAAAGTCTGTATATAAAAAGATGTAAATAAATAAATGTAAATAAATATTATCCCAAAGTGTAAATAACCAATTCATTTACCCATTCTAGACCTCTCATGATTTTAAACACCTCTATCATATCCCCCCCTCAGCCATTTCTTACCCATGCTGAACAGCCCTAACCTCTTTAGCCTTTCCTCATAGGGAAGCCGTTCCATCACCTTTATCATTTTGGTCACCCTGCTTTTTACCATCTCCAGTGCAACTATATCTTTTTTTAGATGTGGCACCAAGAATTGTGCACAGTACTCAAAGTGTAGTCTCACCATGGAGTGATAGAGTCATTATGCCATTTTCTGTTTTATTCACCATTCCCTTTCTAATAATTCCTAACATTCTGTTTGCTTCTTTGATCGCCACAGCACACTGAGCCGATTAATTCAATGTATTATCCACTATGACACCTAGTTTTTTCCTGGATGGTAGCTCCTAGTATGGAACTTAACATCGTGTAGCTACAGCATGAGTTATTTTTCCCTATATGCATCATCATGCACTTCTCCACATATTTCATCTGCCATTTGGATGCACAAACCCCTACAAAAGACACTTAGGATCTTGCAATACCATAACAGCAATAACACTCAGGACTCAAATAGCAGCAAACTTATCTATGAAAAGGCAACAAGGCAAACATTGCACCAGGCTCTAGTACACTAATATACCACCTATCGGGCAAAGAACAAGCCAGACTGCTACAAACCCTTACAGAGAAACTACATGCTAGTCAAAATACTGCACCTCTGTCACACATGTGCATCACAGTCTCTTATCTAATATAGAATAAGACTACAAATTATATTCCTGGGGGAATTCTGCACAAAAAACTTTAAAATTCTGCATACAAAAATTTAAAACTACAAAATCCTGCATACTTTATATTGGTCAAAACACAATATACATGACAGTCTTTAAGTAATTTAAAATGCAATACAGAAAAGTTTTTATTTAAAACTATAGAGTTTTAAATATTTTGAGCAGAATTTGCCGGTCTTCTTTCACTTTGCTTTCTCAGGCCCCCAACTTCTCCACTCTCCACTATATTTCTCCTCCCCATCGTTGACTCAACCCCTTACACTCTATCTCCACTCCTACAGGCCAGTACAATACAGTTAACCCACGTTGGGACGCGCATTTTCGACGCGCTATTACCCCTTACTGAATAAGAGGTAATAGCCAACCCCCCGAAACTAATAGCGCCCGCAACATGCAAATGCATGTTGATGGGCCTATTAGTTATTCCCGCGCAATACAGAAAGTAAAATGTGCAGCCAAGCCGCACATTTTACTTTCAGAAATTAGCGCCTACCCAAAGGCTGGCGTTAATTTCTCTCGGCACCAGGAAAGTGCACAGAAAAGCAGTAAAAACGATATTAAGTCGGAGGTCCCAAAAGTTAAAAATAATCAAAAATAAAAAAAAATAAAAAATTTAAAATCGGCCCGCGGTTCGTGGGTTGAAAACTGGATGCTCTATTTTGCCGGCGTCCGATTTCCGAACTCGTGGCTGTCAGCGGGTTTAAGAACAGACGCCGGCAAAATTGAGCGTCTGCTGTCAAACTCGCTGACAGCTGCCACTCCTGTCCAAAAAGAGGCACTAGGGACGCACTAGTGTCCCTAGCGCCTCTTTTTACCACGGGCCCTAATTTGAATATTTTTTTTTGAATCGTGCTCACAGGAGAGTGGCCTATGCGCACGCCGGGAGAGTGGGTGCTCGTCTGCTCTCCCGCAATTTTTACTGTATCGGCTTGTAAGTTTGTCTCCTATCTCAGTACTAACCCTTCACACAGGCTCCCTCTGTCCCTCTCTCAAACATGCACACAAAGGCTCCTTCTCTCTCTCGTACACATGCACCAACTCATACAGACTCTGTCTCTCGCACACATATCTCCTCTTTCAGGCTACATCTCTCTCACTTGTACACACACACCCTCACACAGGCTCTCTCTTTCTTGTACACACACACCGTCACACAGGCTCCCTTTCTCTCTCTCTCTCACACACCCCTGCATACTGACTCCCTCTATCTCCTACACACACACCCCTACACACAGGTTCCCTCTCTCACACATCCCTTCACACAGGCTGTCTCTTTCTCTTTCTCTCTCTCACACAAACACACACATTCACTTCACTCCTTCACATATACACAATCCGCTGTTCACACACCAGCTCCCAGTCTCTCACACACATACACTCCTTCACAATCTCATCTCATAGGCTTCCTTTCCTTGGCACACTCACCCATGCACCTTCACACATGCTCTGTCTAACACAAACCTCTACACACAGCCTCAGACTCCCTCTCTCTTTCACACACACATGCCTCTACACACTCACACCAGGACCTGCTTTATTTTTGCCATGAGCAAGGCCTTCATTTTCACCATGAGCGGTATGGGCTTCGCTCATGGCCACCGGGACCTGCATCGTCTTTGCCGTGAGCCATAAAGGACTCCACTCGAGACTTGCACAATCTTCACAGTGAGTGGAATGGGCTCTGTTTGCATCTGCTGGGACTTGCACCTTCGTGGCTGCAAGCGGGATGGGTTTCACTCATGGCACACCAGGGCCTGCTCCAAATTCTACGCAGAAAATAGAAAGTCTGTGCAGGAGGCGATTTCCATGCAAATTCTATGCTCCACAGTACCACAGAATTTTGGGGTAAAAGTAGAAATCGAAATATGCAAACAAAATTGAAATGGAAAGCCAGAGAAAAAGACTCTGAAGTCTGAATCCTGAAGAAAAAGCAAAATACAAATATTTAAGAAATGCACATTCCCAAAGATGGCATATTCCAATTGCTGAAAGACAATTTTTTTTATCTTTGTTCTCTGATCTTATTTTTCTAATCAGTTGGTCCCAGTCTTTTTTTCCTCTTGTCTGTCTTTTCCTTATTCCTTTTTAGAGTCTCTTTTAATCTTTAAGAACATAAGAAAATGCCATACTGGGTCAGACCAAGGGTCCATCAAGCCCAGCATCCTGTTTCCAACAGTGGCCAATCCAGGCCATAAGAACCTGGCAAGTACCCAAAAACTAAGTCTATTCCATGTAACCATTGCTAATGGCAGTGGCTATTCTCTAAGTGAACTTAATAGCAGGTAATGGACTTCTCCTCCAAGAACTTATCCAATCCTTTTTTAAACACAGCTATACTAACTGCACGAACCACATTCTCTGGCAACAAATTCCAGAGTTTAATTGTGCGTTGAGTAAAAAAGAACTTTCTCCGATTAGTTTTAAATGTGCCCCATGCTAACTTCATGGAGTGTCCCCTAGTCCTTCTACTATCCGAAAGAGTAAATAACCGATTCACACCTACCCGTTCTAGACCTCTCATGATTTTAAACACCTCTATCATATCCCCCCTCAGTCGTCTCTTCTCCAAGCTGAAAAGTCCTAACCTCTTTAGTCTTTCCTCATAGGGGAGTTGTTCCATTCCCCTTATCATTTTGGTAGCCCTTCTCTGTACCTTCTCCATCGCAATTATATCTTTTTTGAGATGCGGCGACCAGAATTGTACACAGTATTCAAGGTGCGGTCTCACCATGGAGCGATACAGAGGCATTATGACATTTTCCGTTTTATTCATCATTCCTTTTCTAATAATTCCCAACATTCTGTTTGCTTTTTTGACTGCCGCAGCACACTGAACCGACGATTTCAATGTGTTATCCACTATGACACCTAGATCTCTTTCTTGGGTTGTAGCACCTAATATGGAACCCAACATCGTGTAATTATAGCATGGGTTATTTTTCCCTATATGCATCACCTTGCACTTATCCACATTAAATTTCATCTGCCATTTGGATGCCCAATTTTCCAGTCTCACAAGGTCTTCCTGCAATTTATCACAATCTGCTTGTGATTTAACTACTCTGCACAATTTTGTGTCATCTGCAAATTTGATTATCTCACTCGTCGTATTTCTTTCCAGATCATTTATAAATATATTGAACAGTAAGGGTCCCAATACAGATCCCTGAGGCACTCCACTGTCCACTCCCTTCCACTGAGAAAATTGCCCATTTAATCCTACTCTCTGTTTCCTGTCTTTTAGCCAGTTTGCAATCCACGAAAGGACATCGCCACCTATCCCATGACTTTTTACTTTTCCTAGAAGCCTCTCATGAGGAACTTTGTCAAACGCCTTCTGAAAATCCAAGTATACTATATCTACCGGTTCACCTTTATCCACATGTTTATTAACTCCTTCAAAAAAGTGAAGCAGATTTGTGAGGCAAGACTTGCCCTGGGTAAAGCCATGCTGACTTTGTTCCATTAAACCATGTCTTTCTATATGTTCTGTGATTTTGATGTTTAGAACACTTTCCACTATTTTTCCTGGCACTGAAGTCAGGCTAACCGGTCTGTAGTTTCCCGGATCGCCCCTGGAGCCCTTTTTAAATATTGGGGTTACATTTGCTATCCTCCAGTCTTCAGGTACAATGGATGATTTTAATGATAAGTTACAAATTTTTACTAATAGGTCTGAAATTTCATTTTTTAGTTCCTTCAGAACTCTGGGGTGTATACCATCCGGTCCAGGTGATTTACTACTCTTCAGTTTGTCAATCAGGCCTACCACATCTTCTAGGTTCACCGTGATTTGATTCAGTCCATCTGAATCATTACCCATGAAAACCTTCTCCATTACGGGTACCTCCCCAACATCCTCTTCAGTAAACACCGAAGCAAAGAAATCATTTAATCTTTCCACGATGGCCTTATCTTCTCTAAGTGCCCCTTTAACCCCTCGATCATCTAACGGTCCAACTGACTCCCTCACAGGCTTTCTGCTTCGGATATATTTAAAAAAGTTTTTACTGTGAGTTTTTGCCTCTACAGCCAACTTCTTTTCAAATTCTCTCTTAGCCTGTCTTATCAATGTCTTACATTTAATTTGCCAATGTTTATGCTTTATCCTATTTTCTTCTGTTGGATCCTTCTTCCAATTTTTGAATGAAGATCTTTTGGCTAAAATAGCTTCTTTCACCTCCCCTTTTAACCATGCCGGTAATGGTTTTGCCTTCTTTCCACCTTTCTTAATGTGTGGAATACATCTGGACTGTGCTTCTAGAATGGTATTTTTTAACAATGACCACGCCTCTTGGACATTTTTTACTTTTGTTTCTTCTCTCTCCTCCTGTCTTCTTTCTTTCCTCCTTCATATACACAGGCTCTCTCACATGTGCCCTCACACACAAGCTTTCTCACATGCAGGCTCACATACTCATACACACAGGCTCCTATTCTCATAACCACATATTGGCTTTCACTCTCATTTTCACAGGCTGTCTCATGTTGGCTCCCATTCCCATATGTACACACATACAAACACACACACAGGCTTTCACTCACATGCTGTCTCTCATGTGCAGGCTCACATTCCCCCCCCCCCCCAGATACACACAGGCTCACTCTTACTTGCTCTCACACACACAAACACACAGACTCTCACATGCTCATTCTCACATGCATGCTTCCATTCTCTCACACACAGGATCTCGCTCTCACATGCAGGCTGCCACTCTCTCACACATAGGCTCTCACTCTGACATGCTGTCTCTAACATGCAGGTTCACATTCCTCACCTCTGAAACACACAAGCTTTCACTTTTACATGCTCTCTCACACACAGCTTCATATTCCCACACAAACACACAGGCTTTCATATTCATGCAGACTCTACTCTCATACATATATACACATGCAGGCAGCCACTATCACACATATATACAGGCTCCCATCCACATGCTCTCATATACATATATATATAGGCTCTCTCACACACATACTCAGGCAGGCTTCCATTCACATCTCTCCCTCAAGCAGGCTTCTATTTACACACACATACACATCCAGGCAGGCTCCCATTCACACTCACACCCACCTAGACAGGCTACCATTTTCTCTCTTTTTCACACACACACACTGAAAAAAGAGGGATACCAGCATTCTGCAGTGCTCCTTCTTTTGTCTACAACTCTCCAATGCCGCCAACCCCTGGGTGTGCCATCCCGAGCAGTTGCACAATTTCCACACACAGTATTTCCAGCCCTGTACCCCTTTCATTTCCTGAGCAGATGTAGGACACACAGTCTTTCTCTTACACCCCCATAAATATGTCTCTACACTGATGTGAGGCTCTATGGATGAGTGAATAATTCATTTTTCATGCCCAATGAATCCTATACCCATTTGATAATATGGCCAATAAGGGTAGCTTTTCTTTACAGGCCTGTTGATGAGACATTGCATATGAGGATGGATAGATCCTATATAATGACTTGACAACATTTAATTTTTTTTAACTATTTATTTTGATTTTTGCAAAACTACCATAAACAAAGCCATAACCATCAGTATCATGTGAGATACAGTTTCGCATCCCAGATTCAACTCCATTACAAAAACAACACAATATCATTTCATACACAAAGTACAGGGTGGCCCATGGAAAAGTAGCCTGCCTCCAATACCAGTGCATTGGAGGCAGGCTACTTTTCCATGGGCCACCCTGTATAATATACATTACAGTGCCATGAATGGCCTTCTTAAATTTCAAACATCCAACTATACTCATGAAATAGGCACTCCCATCCAACAGTCCAGCATACATAACTTCATTTTCCAATCCCACATTATGCGTTACAGTTCTGCCCAGTATGTCCAGAAAGGCACCCAGATCTTATCATATATAGCTGACTGCCTGTGCAGTATATATGTAACGTTTCCACCAGAGCTATGTCGTGGACCTGTCTTCATCAGCAAGTTAGCATAGGGGAAGATTTCCATAAAGTAGCTATTGCATACCTGCCTGCATGAATAAAATAATCTACCAGAGTCTGCTTTGCCGTGCTAAGATTGTGATCTCCCCATTTCCCCAATAAATAGAGTGATGGTGACATGCCGGTCTCCACACTCACAATCCAGCTTATCTCCCTCTGAATCTGGTTCCAGAACTCCCCCGCCCTAGGACACTCCCACTATACAGACAGGCAAGTACCCGACTGTCCACACTCCCTCCAGCATAGATTAGAAGCTCCAGCCGAAAACTTAGTCTAATAGGCCGGGTACCAATATGTTCTATGAAGTAGTTTAACCATTAGCTAATAGCTCTACTCTCTGACTACACATCAATATCCAATGTGCTGTCTTCCATATGGTTTTCCACTGCTGAGCACTCAAGTCTAATTGTAGGTCCCTATTTCATTGATTCATTGTTTTAAGAGGAGGGTCTCGTTCCATTTAGCATGCAAGCACTGCTTTATAAAATTGGGAGATTCCTCGCCTAGGAATTTCCTCCCATATAATTAGTTGACCACATTTACGTTTGTCATTCTGAATATGCTAACATTCTTTGATGGGTTTTTTTTTTTTTTACCTCAGCAATGCCTGGAAGCCCAGTTATCTTTTCTTTTTGGTTTATTGACATTCAAAGGTAATTTTGTCCTCTCAAACTATTTGCAGTAGAGTTCCTAAAATGACATTATTTCAGTCTCGCAAATGAGCATTCTTAAACCAAAAATTATAGCTGCAAAATCTTGGCAATTTATAACAAGACTCTGGAGGAGAAAAAAAAACAGCAAAAAACAGGTGGTCAATAAATGAAAATGTTTCCTTCCTCCCCAGTATAATGCATTGCATAATTTATGTGTCTGCTCCTCACAGTGGGCCAGTAATGATATGCCCCAGCTATTCTGGTTCATGCCATTTCTGTGCCCAATCAAAATATAATAGATTTATTGGAAAGGAAATCAATGAGAAGAAAATGTTGTTCAAATTTTCTGTCTACTGTTCTCTCTCTACTGAATTTCCCTCCCAGTGCACTTGTTAGTCAGGCAAGTAGATAGAATATGGTTATGAGCTTTTCATAAGGCTGAGTGGATGTACAATTGCCCAGATAGTTGCCAGACGTGAATGGGAAAATGTGCTTAATTGGCAGATAGCAAGTCAGATGTTGATGGGGCACCCTCTCACTTGTTATGTAGAGAAAGTAATCCAGCTTCCCTAATCACCCTGCAAAGCAAGCGCAAAGATACAAGTGACAGACTGTTCTCTCATGGTTTTTATTTTCTCTTTCTTACTGAGTTGTTGTTGGGCTCTCAGCTCTGTTCCACAACTAAATGAGAACTAAGCCCTAACACAACTAGGTCCTACGCAATTTTTAATGGCGTTTCCTTGAAATTTCAGAATCTTGTTATACTGTACAGCATATTCAGAAGAGCTGTAGCCAGGCCATTCGGCAGCTATGGCCAAGTGAAAAAGTGCGCGCTCGCCCTGAACATAACATACAACACCACGAGCTGGGAGACACTCTGTTAGATGTAGGGGGCTTTGGTTTTTCTCTGTTTTGACCCAGCAGTTTCCTCCTGTTCCTTTGGTCTTCCAGCTCAGTTAGAACCAGTACAGAGATCCTGGCGCCATGAGTCTTCATTCACAACTATCAGGAATCTTTTTTTTCCCCTTATCCCCTTCCAACTTATATTTACTCCGGTTACTGCCGCGTCAGTCCTGGGGTGGGGGCCATGCACCAGGGCTCTCTTCAGAATCCTGCAATCATGGGTCCCCTTTCCAACTACCAGGTGTCACCCCCTCTCCAGTCACCCTCTCCCCACACACAATTAAATATTTTGCATTTATAATAGCAGATTTTACATGAAAAAAGGACATTCTGAGGTAAAATATCACATGTATAATAAATTTACATGCACTGCTGTGCTGTCAACCAGAAAACCCTGCAAAAAAGGTGAAAAAAAAAAAAAGGCACTTAGGACCCATATGGTATTAGGGCTATGGTAACGCATGATAGGTATAGGCTTGGCCCTCAAAGTCATGAGTAAATTGAATTACAATTGCAATATAATAAATCTCCCATATCAAAACAGCATTAACTACCAGCACTCAAACAGTAACAACTCTACCTATGCAAAGACAACACTGAAAATATTGCAGCAGGTCCTAAAACACCAATACACCTCCTGTTAGGAAAAAAGAGCAAGCTAAGCTGTTACAGATCCCTACATAGAAACTACAAACTAGCAGAACATCTCACCTTGTTCACACATGCAAAACATAGACAGACCCTCATCAAATACTGAATAGAGAGACCATAAAGTGTAAATAGAAACAAGCAGCGAAAAACGAAACTGGAAACCTCAACAAGCCAGAATCTGTAGGCAGTGTAAATATGGAAAAGCAGAAACATCACCATGTCTCATAAAACATCAAACAAAATTATGAAATATAAATCATAATAGTAAAACCATACTAATAAAAATTATAAATATTAAAAAAATCTGATGACTAGAGCTTCTAATAATTAAAAGCTCATATGAAACTTTTCCAAATGTCAATAACATTTCAAGACCGGTGATACATCAAATAACACTCAATAATTAAAACTAATAAGGAGAAAAAAATGTCCAAACTGTCCATACCTGGGAAATTTTGATTTCCAGATAATTTGAGATTGTCATGAATTAGCAGGGAGAGGGGAAAAGGGTGTTATATACCAACATTCTCCTTGCTTTTTCTCACTCATTATAAAAAGAAATATGCACGCAAAAATTAAATTATTTCTTGTTCTGCTGTCCACTCCAACCTCACTCCCTTCCACTTTCTTGTTCCCTGCAGAAAGGAGGGGAACAAGAGGATGGTAGGGGCTTGATTAGGGAGCAGAGTGGCTCTTCTTTGCTCTGTTCTGTTATCACTATTTTGTAAATGCTTCCCCGTTTGTTTTATGTATTACATTGGCAAACAAGTAAAAAAATTGTCCTGCTAATACAGTCCTTTGAATCTGTGCTCTGTCTGCTCCAGGCTCATCCTTACCCTCCTGTTTATTGCATTCTGCCTGGAAGGAGAGGGGTTGGAACAGGAAGCACAGGCTCTGGCTAGTCGGGTCACAGGGCAGAAACTGTGTGCTCATGCATTGGGCCCCCTGCAATTCAGAGCCTGGGGCAGTTGCCCCTCTTGTCCATGGGTAAAAGTGATCCTGAAGACATAGGGTAGTGAAGTCTATGAGTTATGTTGACGTATCTGAGTCATCTGTTCTCTGCTCTGAATGAAAATGAAGTTTTTGGAAAAGTGAACTAGAACAAATAATAGACAAAGGGAAGGTCAATAATTTCCACAGATAAAACAGCATTTTACCCATACAAAAATGGGCATGTCAATTATTGCCCATCCTCAATATAAGTTAGTAAAGTAAATGCACACATAATTTTACCCATTCTGTTTTAAGGCATTACTGAGGGGAGAATTTGGTTAGGGGAAGAAACAGTGCACATAGTTTTGTCTAAAAATAAGGATGTAGAGAACTGCTTGAGGAGAAACAATCTCAGCATTATGGAGTGAATTTTCTATAATGTCTGTCTTCTATGCGGCCAAACTTATACATGTAATTTCTGGTATCTAAAAATCCACTTGGGTATGTTTTAGGTTAACTCTCTTGTACAAGGTGCCTAAGTCTTTGAAATGTTATCTTTATTGGTTTACTTAAAGCTGTGGAAGGGAAAAGATCTTCAGCCTTTGTACCAAACCTAGTAGCAAGCTTATTTCAAATATCCAATGTCATGTAAAGCATAATTAAAAGACACACACAAGGTTCCAATGAAGCCATTTCCTCTTGGTTCCCCTTCATGCACTGTAATTTGTAACTGCTTCAGGGGCCTATTTACTAAGCTTTCTTTAAACAAGCTATTTTAGCATTAGCTATTTTCTGCAGGATGTACTCAACTGCAGTATGTGAGTACCACAGTTTAGTAAATCCTGTGTTCCTTTAGTTAGGGAACGTGCAGATGTAACCCATAATGATAAAATCTCTGCATTTCCAGTCTTGGGAACACAGGGGAGCTGCAAAATTTAATGGGGCAGGTGGTACCAAGTTGGACCTCCATAGCACCAAATCCCCCTTGCCGAAAGAGAAGGCCCCTCCCAATGCTCCTCCTCCACAATGGCATAACTCCATTACCCCCATCTCCTGAACAGAGCTAAGGTGAGACAAGAGGAAGCCAGAGATCAGCTGGCACCATTTGGAGTTTTGGTGTCAGTGGGGCAGGAGCTATTAAGCGAGGGGGAGCTCTTCTTTGAGAAGGGGATTTGGTGCCAGGGGACTAATCCGGGGCTATGCATCTTGGGGGTAGCCCTGAGAGTACAGGCAGGTGCATTTGCCTGCCGAAGATCTTGGGAGAACGTTAGCTATACCTCATATGGTGCAGTTAACTTTCTAAGGATTAACATGGATCACAAACTTTATTTCAGTCCTCTTTATGCCATGTTAATATTACTGAGCTGCTTTCCTGCATTTGCATGTGAGGCAGCTCTTGAATAGTTTCCTCGCATTTTTTGTGATATTGGCAATGCTCATGTGAACTTTTGCCAGTATGGCACCATAAAGCTTTTCTAAGGCAGTTAACACCAACATTTGCATTTAATGTGTGTTGCTGAGTTATTGCAACTTAGCAATTAGGCCCCCTCAGTTTCAGAGAGATTAAAACATAGAGAACAGCTGGACAACATAATTTACTATAAAACTCAAAGATTTTTTTTTTTAGCTGGACCATGGAATAAAATTCAAAGAAAGGACTGCACATTTATAAAGATTTAAAAAGAAATTTAGATCCCTCAGTATCAAATCCTTTATATTTTTCTCTGCACAGCTGTGGGTGGAACTATGTAGATATATTAATTAGACTACTGGTTTATTACAATCCTAAAACTGGATAATATAGAAAAGGTATGCCCTGATCATTCTCCTTTAATATTGAGAATGAAATATAACATTCATAGTAGAAACCCCATTACTTGGGAGGCTTTTGAGCTATTTAATGAAAGAGTGAATTTATCTGATACATTAAATTGCAGATAGACAATTTTTTTTTTTTTTAATCTCAATGTGGGTTCAGTGCAAGTGCAATCTCACTGAGGGAGGCTTTTAAAGCCATTATTATAGGTAATAAATACTATTGCCTACACTTCAAAAATAAAGAAACAATTTAAGAAAAAAATGAGGGACATTACAAGCAAAAAGAACTTAAATTAGAAAATGTTGTAAGGATGAACACTGTCTTGGTTCTGATGGGTGATTGTCATAATCTTAGAAGTAAATTGGAGTTGTGTACGCTTTGGGAGATAAAAATGGATCATAGATGGCATGGTTAGCTCATCAAGAAGATAAGAGCAGAGGAACGGTCTCAGTTCAATTTGAATATGACAAGCTAATGTAAAACCATAAACACAGCGTTCACCTCATATTTTAAACATAAGATGAATTCCCTGCAGGGAGTGACTTTAGACAAACAACTGATGATCAAATGAAAATGGTAGATGTTCTGCTATCTAAGAAGACATTTTGCTTGGAATAAAAGAACTCAGCTTGCATGTGCAACATCTAATAGGTTTAGAGACAAATCCGTTGATAAAACAATGTCTGAACAAGAATGGGCCGAATCTTTATTGACAAATACTTTGTATATGTCACCTAGTGATGCAGTTAGGTATGAGCTGGCTCACAGGTGTCGAACAATAACTCTTCTCCATGTTGAAGAGCCCTAACCTGTTTAGGAGAAAGGAGCTGTTCTAACCCCTTTACCATTTCTGTTGCCCTTCTCTGTACCTTTTCTAATGCCGCTGACAATGCATATAAAAAAAGGACTAACCAGGTTCATTTTTAAAGGGAAGCCAATGAGGCAGGAGAGATTTAGGGACTGCTCCTGATTTTTGTCTGCACAGAAGACCTCCATGGAGGGGGGGGGGGGGGTAAGAGGGGACTGGGGAGGCCCCAGCCCTGGCTTATTTGTGAGAGGTGGAAGGATCCAGGGAGGCCCTGGCCTCAGCTCTGGGTTCTTGGTGGTTGCTGGGGGTGGGGGGAGCAGAGGGACATAGGGAGGTACCAGGTCCTGAGGCAGTGGGGAGGAAAGGGGCTACCAGTGATGATGGCCGTAGAGGCCATGTTTTGATTCTATCTTTTTTGTTTTTGTTTTAGAGGGTATTTAGTGTTTGCTTTGGTTTGGCAAATAAACCAAACTGAAACATTAAACGAGCTTAAACCCCAAACAAAAAACTCCAAAACAAAAAACAAATCGAAACAAAAATGTTCCCCTTGCACATCCCTAGAGGAGAGAACTTAATCTTCTGACAAGCAGGTGTCATGCCTTACCTGCCTTGTGAAACTCCTCAGCTCTTTACATTTTCTGGCTTCTGGGTCTTCAGAGTATTGTGGATCGAGAGTAGTTGGTGAAATGGGTCAAACCATTTTTCTAGATGTTGACGTTAGATTAGGGGTAGCCATATCCAGTCCTTGAGAGCCTCAAACAGGCCAGGTATTCAGGATATCCACAGTGAATATGCTTGAGATCTGCATACATTGGAGGCAGTGCTTGCAGATCTGTCTGATGTATATTCATTGTGGATATCCTGTAAACCTGGCCTGTTTGTGGCTCTCAAGGATTGTAGTTGGCCACCCCTTTGCTAGATGCTACAAGGCAGAAACAGACAATGGGAATGATATCACCTTTTCTAATTAGAGGCTACATTGGCAGGACCTCAGAATGGACTTTTCATGATATCAGTGGGCTACCTAATATGAAATGGTCAACTGACCACATCTCCCAGTGACAGGGAAGCAATGTAACCAAAGCACTAGTATTCCCTGAATATGTGCAGGTGGTTTGTGACACCAACATATTCATTCAAATGTAGTGGCCAAGTAGCCCAGGATCTGCCATGATTTCATATATTGTATCTGTCTCTTTCCAGCCCTTTGAGGGAAGTGACTATATAGATAGATTGCTGGTGCATGAGTGCTCTTATTCTCACATTGCCTTCATGTCACCTGTACACTCTCTTGTACATGCCAGGGACTTTTGATACTGTCACGTATCTAACACGTCTCAGAAAAACCCAGGAAACCCTGCAGCCTTAATAATCTCTATAATAAAGGAGTGGGGTTGCTGTGTTGGTCCACTTGGATGCACAAAAATAAAATTTAACACATTAAAAAAAAAAAAAATATATATATATATATATATGGTGATGTCTTTTTATTGGACTAACGATATATTTATTGACTAGCTTTTGGGAGCTAATAATTTCTTCTTCATGTCAGAATAGAATGACATCAGGAAGAGAATGAATTAGCTCTCAAAAGCTAGTCAAGAAATGAATCTGATAAACGGCATCTGATATGATTTTTGTTTTTATTTGTTAAACCTTATTTCTTTCATCTCTGTAATAACTGCATTTCTTGGGTAATGCAGGATATGGATATTGAGCCTGGCATGAAAACCTCAGCAGAAGGGAACTACAATCGGGCACACTGGGGCCTGGGCTGCCAGGTCCTGTGGAAAGATTCTGGCTGCCCCTACTGGGATGGGGAGAGGGAAGGCAGGTGCCACTGGCCTGGGACCTCCCATGTGTAAGGTGAGGTGCTGGATTGCCACCACTGGGTCTCCTACTAGTGGTGGAGGGGATCTCTCTGACCTGCTGCTGTTCCCCAGTGGTGGTGATGCCTGCAGGAGTTTCCGGAGGGGCTGGGACTTTGTTCTTGTCGTCATCATCCTCTTCTGCATTCTCCTCCTCCTCTAATGATGATGAGGAGTTGTCATCTTTGAAGATAACTCCAAATGTGTGTCATTGTGTGCTCATGTGATCCGGATTGTCATGTGCACAATCATACAGAGGGCATTCCTTTTCCAGGAGAGGTATAGGCAAAGGGAAATGCTCCTAGATATGCAACACCCATGCCATATTGGTGGTGGCAAGGCCATATAATGGTTACTTGAAAAACAGAAGCTTCCGTTTAGCAGTATTTTACTAGATTGTTACCACAATCAGACATTCTTAGAATACTGTAAATAATGGCTCTTTCTGTTAAGTTCCTTTAGACTTTCCTCCACCCAGTTTTAGCATCCTGTTTTATTGTAACTTCAGAGTTTTTCATTGCACTTGTTACAGTTTTTCAGTTCTGTTCAGTTATTTATTTTAATTTACACCCCCTGTTAAATGTAAACCGGCATGATGTGATTCTAATCATGAATGCCGGTATAGAAAAACGCTAAATAAACAAAATAAATAAATAAATAAATAGATGGTGCTTTTCTTATGATATGAGCTCGGGGGAAGACTCTGTGTCAGGATAGTTAGGGTTGGATTGTGGTAAAGGGCCATGATGCAGCAAATAATGTATGAATATTTCTAGGATAGGGGGTATAAGTGCTAACAACTTTAGGAGTGGATTTGAATAGCCTGCAGAATTTCCAGCTAGGCTGAGGGTGCCTTCCAAGTAATGCTTTATGAAAGTGCTACCCAATGCCCATGGCCCAGACAAATGCCATGGTCAATGTATGTTTTCATGAGGATTTGTTAAAGGTCAGGGCAGGGACTAGGTCTTGCTGAGTGATAGGCCAATAGTGTGGCAGGTGATGGAAACAGGACATTGACAGACTCTGTGGAAATCTCACAGATGGCCTTCTCATGATCAGGGCCTCTAGGGCAAATGGCACCCTGGGTGAAAACTGTCAGTGGTACTCCTCCCCCAGTCCATGGCATAGATTACCAGGGGCGAGGGTGTGCACAAGCTTTCCCTACAAGTGAGCAACAGGGAAGGTTTCCCTCTGTCTCTGTCTTCTTAACTCCCTTCTCCAGCATCCTCCCCCTGCCTCTTACTCTCCATTCCCAGTATCCTTTCCCTGCTTCTTACTTCCTCGATTTACCTCTTTCACTATATTACATTAGCAACACATGCACATTGATCATGCTGTTAATGCAATGTACATCTGTTGCTGTATCCACACCTACCTATTTACTTGTAGGCTAAATTGGGGCCCCCATTTGATCCTCCATGCACACCCTAACCTGCCCCCACCCCTATTACCCACTATCTACTTACCCCAAGTGGGTATGATGCTCAGTGATTAAATTTCCGCTGCAGGCCTTAACAGAGCTTCTTGTTCTCATGGAGGTACCGCTGCACTTTTCGGACCGGAACAGCACCCTCTAGTGCTCCACCACCAGGAATGCCAGGAGGACACCGACCCTGGTGGTTTAGTTGGACTGCCTCACTAGTGGTGGCATCATGGAATGAGCCCATCCCAGAAGAACTGGAAGTTGTGTGTCTCGGAAGTGTATATGTGTATGGCTTATGTGCAAATAAATCACGTGCAAATGCACACAGAATGTGCACATAAAAGTTACAGCTATTTATATTGTGTACACTCTTGCATGCGCACAATGAGTTAGATTTTATAACATGCGCGCGTGAATCCATGTGTGTGCGGTACCTGGTATGCTCATATGGACACGCCGATTTTATAATGTGTGCGCCGGCGCACGCATGTTATAAAAATCGGGTGGCTGCGCGCACATGTGCACCGGATTTTATGATCCATGCGCGAAAGGGGGAAGGTGAACATTTGCAATTTCCACGAAGTGACACAATCCGGGCTTTCCCAGTCCCCTCCCAGTCCGCTCCAATTAAGGAGCGGTACCTTGCCTGATCTTTTTTTTTTGTTTTATTACTTGCTGCTACTCGGGAGCAGATGTAATTTACGTGCATCAGCCAGCTTCAGCCACACGTTTCCCCGGGACTGTGGCTAATGGCCACTGTCCCGGCCGGCCTCCATCCTGCCCTGCCCCTGGCCCGCCCCTTTGAAGAGGCCCGGCCGCGCGCGCAAACCCCGGGATTTACGTGCGCAGGCCTTTTAAAATCCGCCCCAATATAAAATTCATGCGCCTAAGTGCGCGAGTCCTTGTGCACGTGAATATGGGCTCGTGTACAATTCTTGTAAAGTTATCCCCCCTATGTTATATAGGAAAGAAATGAGCACAAAAAACAAGGACCTTTCTTCATTAGAAACTATTAAACAGGATAGTTACAGAACCTCTATAGTTATTCAATAAACAGTACAAGGCAACCCAAGCTAAAAATGATGTTCTAACCTTTACCCCAGCAGGAAATGCATCGTAAATAATAAATCAGATTTTGCATCCATGAAAAACTCTGCAGTAAGGAAAGAATAAATAAATCTTTCTTAAGAAGAAGAAAAACACTTGTTCGGCCATGCAGTGAGAAATAAGAAAAACAATATGAAAGTTGAAAACAAGTTATCATCAATAGTAACGCATAGAAAATGAAAAGCACTTTGAATATTAAGGGCTCAGGTCTCCGTACTTCTAATAAGCTACAGGCTGATCTTATTGAGATCACGTTATATGTGCCATTATGTTATTTAAATAACCAAAACAAGAGAGGGAAAAGGATCAACTGTCCAATTATGTTATTTAAGCCTGGTGTACAAAACTCATTTTTACAGCTGAAAAATCATTCATCTTGGTTGTGTAGCTAATATCATCCTATACTAGTTATTCAATACACATTAGTTAAGTTGACAGTTTATTTGTATGGCATTGTCAAAAGGGGAATACACTAACATAATTCAAAACACAATTATGGTACAAGACTAATACAATTTTATGTTGTGCAAGTTATTTTCCTCTTGAAATTGCAGGGGGATAAAACATTCAGACAGGACTTTCTTATTTTATTTTAGAAACAACATTTCAGGCTAATTTTCCTGAATTTATTTTTATATTTTTGTGAATCCATGTTCAACATGGATAACAACTTCATATACATAATATGAAACATATTTATTTATTTCTCAATTTTTCTATACCGCACATACAGCAAACTGACCAAGGTGGTTTACAACACATAATATAAAAAAGTAAATAAAACAATACACATTATTTAAAACAATAAACATCTTACCATAAAAACCCTTGCCAGTACTAACTGTTAAGTGAAGGCATGGCTGTTTCAAGTTTTTTGTTTTTTTTAAACGCCACGTAATTTGTCTCCAACCTAATATTTAAAGGTAATTAATTCCAGATTTTTGGCCCACACACACACTGAAAACATCTTCCTTTGAAAACCCTCCCTTTTCACCTGCTTCACGTTCAGTACGACATATAATGGACCCTCTACTGAATGTAAATTTTATTTTGTCAGGTTTCTCTGTACTTGGGCAGAAAGACCACCAGCACCCTTGGCAAATTTTATATTGTATATCAGTGTCATAACCTTAAATATAATCCTTTCCCTAATGGGCAACCAATGGAATTTTGCTAGTAAAGGAGTTGCACTATTTTGTCTCAGGCATCGAAACATCAGCCTAGCTGTCATATTCTGCATGATCTGTAATCGGTGTAAATTCCTTGTAGTTACCCCCAACAAAATTCCATTACAATAGTCAAACAATGGAGTGACTAACACTTGTACAATAGTTAGAAAAGCCTCAGTACTCAGCCCACTTGTAGTTTTCTTCAGCTGTCTCAATTTTTAAAAAAAATCTTCTCACCATCAGGGAGATGTGAGGTTCAAAAGAAAACTTAGTATCATTTTGAACCCCCAAATTCCTAACCTTTGAAATAGGAGCATGATATTCCTCCCCCACCCTCAACCTTAAAACTCTTTCCAGCTCAACCACACTATAAACCATCCATTCCGTCTTGCTCTCATTCAACACGAACCTATTTTCCCTCATCTAATCACCCAAAAACTTCAACCCTTCCTGCATTTTACTCAACGCTGACCCAGGTTCCCTCCCCAATGGACAAACTAATTGGATGTCATCAGCATAGATATAACCCTTAAATCCTAACTCCCGAATCACTCATCCTAAGGGCTGTAAAAAAATATTTAAAAAGAAGAGGGGACAAAGGAGACCTCTGTGGCACGCCACAACCCATATTGTAAGGTTCTGAACTATTAACATTCACATGTACTTCTATCAATCTTTCTTGCAAAAAAGAGGTTATCGACCCCAAAACCTGGCCATATAACCCCAAATCTACACATCTTTCTACCAGAATCCCATGATCCACTAAATCAAAGGCACTGGACAGGTCTATCAGCACTAACCCTATTGCCTCACCCCTATCCATGTTTTGGCAGATTAAATCCTTTACTGCAATCAGTGCTGTCTCTGTACTATATCCCACATGAAAAGCTGACTGGCTCTCATCCAAGTCATTATTTTCCTCCACATATCTCATCAGTTGTCCTGTGACAACTGTTTCCAAAACTTTAGCTAAGAAGAGACAATAATTCCCACACAATTCCTTATCCAAACCCACTTTTTAAAATAAAGGGTGGATAATTGTCATCTTCAGGAATAATGGAAAAACCCCTTCATTTAAAGGGTGATTCACAATTGTAACCTTCCCAACAGGACTTCCAGAAGATCTTTTATCAAATATGACAGACAGGGTCCAGACTACATGTGGTTGGATTGCAGCTCTGTAGGATTCCATGAAGCTCCATATATCCCACCTCCTCAAAAGAACTCATCCTTCCCTCGACCATAAATCATTCTTTCCATCCTACCACCAAATCACCCTCCAACTCTAATTGTCCCTCACCCAAAAGGTCATCCCTTAAGCTACTGCAAAAAACATTCACAGGCCAAACTATCTGTGATGACCACCCTTGGTATGCAATTTCTTCCTATCATCTCCTGGGTGATAGAGGATAGAGCTTTAATTCTATTCTCCGCTGACTCAATCCTGTTCTCATAATTGGCCCTTTTTGCTGCTTTAATTCTCCCTGAATAAAGATTGGCACTCTGCCTCCAAGCCAGCTTATCTCCCCAATCTCAAGATATACACACAAACACTACATATTGAAATATTAAACAATAAAATAAATAAAAATAATAAATTACAATCAATACACAAAATTATAAACATTAGAAGTTAGATTTTAAAAGCCTTGCGAGTGCAAAAACGGCCATTTACGTGTGTAAATGCCTTAAGCGGGAACTACGTGAATTTTAAATAGCCAGGAAGGAAGGGCACGGGTACATTGATGTACGCTTGGCTGAAAAGGGGCAGGGCATGGGCATTCAAGAGGCAGAGCCAGCACTAACACATGCAGCCTCTAATTTTCCTTTGCTACTGCTCCTTCTTAGGTGCAGGAGAACATGGGAGGGGGGGGGGGGGAGACTCTTTATAGGGCTCAGTCTGATACTCTATATATGGACCATTGCTAGCTGCATTGTACAAATCAACTCCTTTTTATCATTTATAAGGTCAAAAATTCTTTAATGAGGTCAATTTTACCATGGATACTTCTGAATGTGTCTGTAACCCCACCCCCCTGACCCCACCCACCTCCCAAAAACTCACCCTGAATCAGTGGTCCATATACAGAGAATCAGACTGAGTCTCATAAAGAGGCTCTCTCTCCAATATTCTCCAGACTCCTGCACCTAAGAAGTAGCAAAGTGATGTGTGTATAGCTCCAGACTTGTGCATATGGAGAGTGTTTTATAACCCATGCATGTAGGGTATAAAATAGTGCATATTTTTCTGCATGGTGAGATACGCGCATTTATGGGTGTGCACAGCACTTTTAAAATCTACCTTATAATGCACAGGTCAAAATGCCCCTAAACTGTACTTAATATTAATGCATCCTGCTTTTACACACTTACAGAACGTTAAATAGTCCTCTTCTTGTCACAACTCTGAAGGCAAAGCATTCCAGAATGACAGGGCAGCAATAGGAAAAGCTTTAGATCTGGTAATATAAAGATGATGATCATGCAACGATGGAACCAATAAAAGCATTTGAGAGGATGGAACCAAAGTGAGCAGCTTAAACTGTATTTGCTGTAGAACTGGTAACCAATGGACATTATTCATAAAAGTCCAAAGACTCTCTCCCCATCATAATCCAAACATTGTTCTAACTGCAGCATTTTGACTGAAATAGTCTCTTTCCAGACTGCGCGACTGCGTGCAGTTTGAGTTCTCAGACATGGGTGAACTTTACTTTGTGAGCAGTAGTGCCTTACCAACAGGGGCATTCTTTAAACTGAGATGTGCCGTTATCGCGTGCGTTAGGGCCTTATCGTATGTGATAAGGCTGCATCTCGGTGCATCTCTGTGGTACAATTTGAATCGGGAAGGGGTGGAGTGTGGGCAAGGCTTGGCTGGGGTTATGGCCCGGCAGTGCTGTGGGCAATAATGTTTTCCACATTATCGCCGGCAGCACCGCGGGAAATAAAAAAACTTTTCCCGTGGCACTATGGGGGCGATAGCATGTGGTGCGGCCGCAACTGCGCATGTGAAAATGCACCACCGCGATGCGGCCGGCTGCATGCTTTCTCCCCCCCCACCCCTTTTTTCCCCGCGGGCCATCATTTCGCTATATTTATAGTGGAATGATGAATCCCAGGGTAAGTCAACAAACAATGTTACTGTGCATTTACTCACCTTCTATAAACATTCATGTGTTCATTTATCTTTTATAAAAGCTGAGTTCTTCACCTTTTCAGGAGATAGAGGATAGAAGGCGTGCTAAAGATTTTTAAAGATTCTTCTTTAAAAAAAAAAAGAAAGATTTCCACCTTTTCGCTCTCTGGATAATGGGTTTTTGCCATTATTTATTTCCTTAGTCCATTTAACTTTTCTAATAGATTTTGGGAGAAACTTTCAGGTAGCTCACCTAGATACAAACTCCACAGGTATGATGGTCTTGAGAATCTGTATTTAATTTATTTAATGTATACTTTCCTTTTGGAAAATTGCCCCATGGGTACCAAGAACCCACAGACTTTGCACTTGCTTTTGCTGCTGCAGATTTTTACTGGAAAACAATGCACATAGATTTGAAAATCCAAGTATATCTTTTCAACCTTGCCCTAAACACAGCTCCAGGAACAGCCTCTTCTCCCCTCCCTCATATTTGACTAAACGTGCAGGCACTTATGGAGCCCTTTGTGTAGTTTTAACCGGAATGACATCCACTTCACCTAGTTAAATGACTTTGAAAATTATCCTCTTTATTCCTTTCTTCTCTCTCCCTTCTCTTACCTCATCCTCTAAATAGATCCCGTCTCGCTTTTCTTTTCTCAAATGTGTTATTTCCCTCTTAATATTGCCTCCTTCTCTTCCTCCTTCCATCATGTGAAGTCCCTCTCTATCTCAAATACAGTAGAATAGGGTTAAGCAACTCTAGTCCTGCAGTGCCACAAACAGGTCTGATTTTCAGGACATCCACCATGAACATGCACGAGGTATATTTGCATGTACTGCCTTCATTGTATGCAAATATATCTCATGCATATTTATTTTGCCTGTAAACCTCCTGCCAGAGATTCGTGATAGGCTGACTGGATCACCCTCCCTCCTGCCTTCTCCTTTTAAGGAGGAGTTAGGGCAGTGCAAGCTTATCCTGCCTCTTTCTGTCCCAGTGCTTCCTATGGTAGGAGATGAAGACTTCCAGGTCTCTCACTCATCTCCTCCCTGTCGGGGAAGACACTCATTGACAGACTGAGTCCAAGAAGTGTAAATGATTAGTATACAGCAGGGTTTGGCAGCTTCTGACACACGTGGCATGAGAAATTCTCCCAGCCAGCACAGCACTCCTTCTCGGATGCCAGCACCACAAGCAATAGAGCCCAGCCAGCCTGCGGGTTTTGAAACTACTTGTGTGTGGTGCCAGCAGTTGGAAGGTAGCGCACTGTGCCAAGAGGGGGTGGATTTGAGAGCGGGCGAGTGCAGCTGGTTCATATGGGAAGTGAAGGGGGAGAGGAACATTCTCCATGGCATAGCTCAGAGCCTTGGAAGACCCAGAGGCTTCATTTTAGGCTCATCGTTGACCAGCTGACAGCTAGGAGGTCTCTTTTGTAAACTCCACTCAAGCTTTGAATAACATGGCCAGCCTGCCCCAATAGCTATTCAACATGGTTTTGTTTTACCTCAAATTGGATGAATTGATCCCTTAGACTGCGAGTTCAATGGAGTAGGATTTCCTTGTATCTGTATGTAATTTCTTGACTGGTGATTTTTTTTGGGGGGGGGGGGGGTGTGGGGGTGGGTACCAGGTCTTGTGATATTCCATCCTACTTCATACTATCCCAGAAAAAGCTGATTAGATTCAACTTTCATAAAGAGAACTCTCCTTAAAACATTTCGAAGACCCCAAACATCACATCTGATGACACTCAATTAAAAGTTGTCCCTCCTCAGTTTAAGCACACCTGCCTTAAATATTCTAATCCCACCTACCTTAGTCATGGGCTTGCTGTTATATAATGCAATGCTTCTGATTTGTTTTATCATTGTGTATTCTGTCTATCTTGACTAAATTGTAAACTCCAAGGAGTAGGGACTGTCCATTATTTATTCAGAACTTTGTTAAAAAGCAGAATATAAATCAAATAATTTTCTATTTATTTTATTTTTTATTTTTCTTGCCCCATTTACCTGTCAGAACTCTGAGTGAGATATAACAAGAAATACGGTATATTGTGTATCTCTGAAAAGAGCTTCATACGTTCTGGTATGTGCTATACAAAAAGTAATAATGTCTAAACAAATTCAAAGACTGGGAACACAACGTCTCATAGCTCTAACCATTGCAAGGGCAGAAGTTGGATACTTCCTATAGGATCAGCTCAGCAAAGTTTACATGCAGGGCATTACACCAGTGCAAATACCTGAAAACAGTCTTCAAGGTTTCACTTTTCGGAGAAAGAGGCAAGGCCAGTGGGTAATGACAAACCACCAGGGATGAAGGGAAATGACCCCTATTTAGTCCTCATGTGTGCTTTCATTATGCAGCTATGTAGTAAAGGCGTATGAAGAGTGACGGGAGAAAAAAAAATGCACAGGAGTCTCTCTTCCTTCTGACAAGTAGTAGAAAAAGGGAAGCAGAAGGCAGTCGGAACCTAGAGGGTGAAGGGAAAAAAGTCTTTTATGGGAATAGTGTGAGAGTGGGACGAGGAAGCCTGCCCTTCCAGTGACCCAGGAGCTTCTGTGTCTCTGCTAAAACTCTCAGGACTCTGAGCAACATGCCCAGGAAGATGTAGCCCGGGGGAAGGATGTGGTTCTAAAAGGAGGGAAGACTCCAAGGAAGAGCTCTAAAGAAATACTGTACCTCTTGCATGATCCTCTTTGTAGTGTATTAAAGTCAGAACCACCTTCCCCCAGCAAGTCATCTCGGTGGCTTAGATGTAATATGGCTGCTCGTTCCCTGGGTTAGTAAGTCAAGAGTTTGATCCATCTGCCACCTAGTGCATGTGTGCCGACAATTCCTTTTTCTCCATGAAGGCCACATGATCCTGATTCACTGCAGGCGTTGAAGTTCCTTTACATCCTAATGTAATGCATGCCTTAAAACCGCATGTTCATAATGGGTTTCATGCACAACTAAAATCCATTTCATCACATGCTAACCATATGTTGGACTTGCTGATGCTGCAGAATAGTCACCATAATGTTTATGTATACCACCTGGAAGGATTGTTCATGGCTCCTTTCCAAGTCAAACACGATTTAAAGATTCAGACACCAAGAAGACGCTTACACAGGACTTTCTGTTTATCTAATTTCCATGATGGGGAAATACAGGCCACATAAGTATAACCCCACCACTGCAGTTGCTTCCCTTCCTCCTGCAATGGCTGTGGGGATGAGGAGTGCATCTTTGAGTTGGGCGTTGTAAATCCTGCTAGCCAGGAAGTGGAAGTGACAATTGAAATAGGCTAGGAGGTGATGGTGAAAAGGAGATGTATATTGATTTATGAAAATAAAAAGTATCATTTTCTCAACCACACTAATGTTTACCATGATTTCAGGATTCTCAGCTGGTGACCTTTCTTGTTTGGTGTCATCATAGTCTATGAAAAATAGAATCAAGATGATCAGTATATCTACTATTCTGGTGAAAGGATGTATACTCATTTCTATCATTCTTGTTTTTTTTTTTTTTAATTACCATTTGTATGTAATGATATATTGTTAACAACAAATCAAAAGACAAAGCTTCCCCTTTCTCATGCCTGTGATATTTTGCACTCTTTGTTTAGGCATTGATGCTAAAATGCTAACTTGTTGCTATTAATCTGTAACCTGTCATTTAAAACAGCCACAATTCTTGAAGACTGGAAGGTGGCCAATGTGATGCTGATTTTTAAAAAGGGCTCCAGAGGTGATCTGGTAATCTGCAGACCAGTGAGCCTGATGTTGGTGCTGGGCAAAATGGTAGAAGCCATTTTTAAAAACAAAATCACTGGCCATATAGATAGACTGGCATAATGGGGAAGAGTCAACATGGTTTTAGCAAGGGGAAGTCTTATCTTACCAATCTTTTAGAATTTTTTTAAAGTATAAATAAACATATAGATAAAGGTGAGTGGATTGGTATGCTGTACTTGTATTTGCAGGAGGTATTTGACAAAGTCCCCCAAGAGAGACTTCTCAGGAAATTACTAAATCATGGGATAGGAAGTAGAGATGTGCATTCATTTTTTCCGAATTGGACAATTTCAACGAAATTGTCCAATTCGACATGTTTCAGGGACCCCGAAAACTGATCGGGATTTTCCAATTTTTTCACGAAAATTCATTTTTTGGATTAGTGCGCACTAACGGTTTTTGTTAGTTTGCACTAACGGGGAGTTAGTGCGCACTAATGGGAGTTAGCGCGCACTAATGGGGAGTTAGCGTGCACTGCACTAACTCAAAAAATGATTTTTCGCGAAAAAAAACTCGAACCGCAAAAAAACGGCATTTTCAGTGGCGGCCGAAAAACGAAGAACGACACAAACACAAAAAACGATTCACATCTCTAGTAGGAAGCAGTGTTCTGTTGTGAATTGGTAACTGGTTAAAAGGCCATAAACTAAATGGTCAGTTTTTTCCAAATGTAGAAATGATCTGGAAAAGGAACGATGAGTAAGGTGATCACAGATGAAGCAATTGTTAAAATTCCTAAAACAGCAGTGTATTGCAAGGACCTTGTGAGACTAGGAGATTGGGCAGCTGAAAGACAGATGAAATTTAATGTGGGAAGGCACCTCGTTCATTGTAATTCCTCCTGCCTTGAGTTAATTGTAAACCGGTGTGATGTGTTTCACGAACATCGGTATATTAAAAGTTCTTAACTAACTAACTAACTAAATAAATAAATAAATAAAGTGATACACATAAGGAAAAGTAAATCCAACTGCAGGTACATGAATTCTGTATTGGGAGTCACTATCCAGGAAAAGGATCTTGGAGCCTTTGCAGACAATACACCGACATTTTTAGCTCGGTGTGTGGCGGTGGTCAAAAAAACAAATAGAATGTTAGGAATGATCCAAAAAGGAATGGAGAATAAAACGGAAAATATCATAACTCTGTATCGAGCCATGGTATGATTACATCTTCAAGCCGATGCTATATTGAGTGCTGAGCCTATCACACAGGCTAACGAGCTCTTGGACGTGTGTTTTGGATGTGCTAGGCTAACATCCAATGAAATAAAGGGATTAAGCATCCAAAACGTACATCCCAACCAGAACATAGCTAATAGCGCTCCTCACATGTAAATGCATGTAGATGAGGCAATTAGCTATTATCTCCAATGCAAAAATCACCATGCGCCTGATGCGCACATTTTAACACAGAAAACATAACGCCAACCCCAGAGCTGGCATGGTCTTACACGCTTTGAGCCATCTAAACCCCCCCACACACAAAGCCACAAAAAAGCCCAAAATACAGGAAGTAGCATGAAAAATTTTTTTTGACAGCGGTCAGGTTAGGGAAATAGAAACCCATTAATTGAGCATCCATTTTCCTAACTGGCGCACAGTCACTTCTCCTGGGCACACGATGCCATGGACGTGCTAGGGAAGCACAATTTATCCCTAGCGTGGCCTTTTTAGCTTGACCCCTCATTTAAATAATGCATCGTGTGCCCAGGAGAGATGGCTGGGAGCGTGTTAGGAGAGCAGGCGCTCAATCATGAGTGCCCACTTTACACGAGTCGATATTACATCGGCCTGCATGAGTACTGTGTGCAGTTCTGGTCTCCCCCCATCTTAAAGACTTGGTGGAACTAGAAAAGGTTCAGAGGAAGGCAACAAAAATGATAAAAGGGATTGAACATCTCTCCTCTTGAAAAAGAGATGGCTGAGAAGGGACATGATAGTAGTTTATAAAATCATGAGTGGGGTGGAACGGTAAATAAAGGATAGTTATTTACCTTTTCAAATAATTCTAAAACAAGAGGACACTCCATGAAACTAACAACTATCAGATTCAAAACAAATTGTAGAAAGCATTTTTTCACTCCGCACACTGTCAAACTGTGGAATATCTTGCCAGAGGACGTGATCAAGGTAACTAGCATAGCAGGGTTTAAATGAGGTTTCAACAAGGTACTGGAGGAAAAGTCCATAATACATTATTAGCCAAGTAGACTAAAGAAAGCTGTTGCTATCCTTGGGAGTGAGTAATAGGAATTAGATTTATTTTATGAGATTTGCCAGGTACTTGTGACCTGGATAGGCCACGGTCAGAGACAGGATGATGGGCTTGATGAACCTTGATCTGAACTAGCATGGCAATTCTTATGTTCTTAAAGATTATAAAAGGACCAAATTATAGCCCCCATGTCAAAATAGTGATTCTATTGTTTATGTAAAATTGGTTGTAGGCAGTATTTAAGATAAAGTGTAATGATGTTGCCTCTGAGACTCCTACTGTGTGTCCTGTTGCTTCCCACAGAAAAGTGATGTTTGTCTGTGGTGGGTTGTGCTAGTGTCTAACAAAAGCTTGTTTCTTTCCAGAAATTACAGTTTTGAAAGTGCATGGCTAAAGAAAAAGAAAGTTTGTGTTAGCAGAAAGGAGGCTCTAGAACGAGGAGTAATCTTAGGAAATATTTCTTTACAGAGAGGGTGGTGAATGTCCTCCTTGGTGTTCACCTGTTTCAAAGTTAATGCTGCTTTGTTCAGGGTCTTTACTTCCTGTTCAGCAGGCACACCTTCTCAAAAGTGGTGGATAGCCAAAATATTTCATTTAGCAAAGAATGTCATTCTGCATATTTGGAGACAAGCTGTCTCACCATCATATCTGCATTGTGGAAGAGATGTCTGGCAGACAAACTTCCCCACTTAAGAAAAAACAAACTTTGGATATGTGGTTACCTTATATTAGTAACTTACCCCATAGGGCATGATGCCAGGTTCTGAATAATTTTTAATTGTGGCCTTTACTGACTTTAATTGTTTAATTTTCTTTTTGATTCAGAGAAGTACTATATATATATATATATCAGTGGCGTAGCCACGGGTGGGCCTGGGTGGGCAGGTGCCCACCCAACTTAGACCCAGGCCCACCCAACTGGCACCGGAACTGCAAGGCTGTCACGGGATCCCATCCCCGCGACAGCAAACAAGAGAACCCACGCCTCGCGCGCCATCACGGCACACATGGGGAAGCGCTGCTGCGGCCGTATGGCCAACTGGTCTTCCTGTTGAGGGGGGGGGGAGCGGAAGCGCCGCGTGCAGCTTCCGCTTCCTCCCCCCAATGCAGGAAGATCAGCTGCCTCTCCTGCTGCCACCCGTTCTCCTGCTATCTTCGGACCAAACGGCCCGCCGAACTTCCTATTTGGGGGAGCGGAAGCGCCGCGCACAGCTTCCGCTTTCTCCCCCAAAGCAGGAAGATCAGCTGCCTCTCCTGTTGCCACCGGCCTCCTGCTATCTTCGGGCGTCGGGCCGTACTGCCCGCCGATCTTCCTGCTTGGGGGGGTGGGGGAGGGAGGAAGCGGACGTTGTGCGCTGCGCTTCCGCTCCCTCCCCCCCCGACAGGAAGTTCGGCGGGCAGTACGGCCCGACGCCCGAAGATAGCAGGAGGCCGGTGGCAGCAGGAGAGGCAGCTGATCTTCCTGCTTTGGGGGAGAAAGCGGAAGCTGTGCACGTGCTTGAATGTGTATGTGTGGATGAGAATGGGAGTGTGTGTGGGTGAAAACTGGAGCCTGGGTGTGTATGTGGGTGAGAATGGAAGCTTGAATATGTGGGTGAATGGGAGCTCGAATGTGTGTATGTGTGGTTGAGAATGGGAGCCTGGGTTTGTGGGTGGGTGAGAATGGGAGCTTGAATGTGTGTATATATGGGTGAGAATGAGAGCCTGGGTTTGTGTGGGTGGGTGAGAATGGAAGCTTGAATATGTGGATAAGAATGGGTGCTTGAATGTGTGTATGTGTGGGTGAGAATAGTACCTTAAATGTGTATATGTATGGATGAGAATGGGAGCTTGAATATGTGTGGGTGAGACTGGGAGCATGGGTTTGTGGGTGAGAATGGGAGTCTGGGTTTATGTGTGTGGGTGAGAATGGGTGCCTGGATGTGCGTCTGTGTGTGCATAAGAATATAAGCCTGGGGAGGGGTGAGAAAGTGAGAACTTGAATGTGAGCTTGGGGGGGGGGGGGGAGAGCATATGAGAGTGACAGCTTGAGTGTGTGAGAGGGAGTCTGTGAGAGAAAGCGTGTATGTGTGTGTGTGTGTGTGTGTGTGGAAGGGAAGAAGACAGTAATAGAAGAAAGACACTGAAAAGGAATTAGGAAATGAGCTATAAGGGAAAAAATGGGAAAAAGAGACCAGGACCAACTGATTAGAAAAATACAAAGATCAGACAACAAAGGTAAAAATATATATCTATATTTTGAGATGTTAGCAATTTAAATATAAGCAACACAACCGCTCTTTCAAAATTTATGGACAGGTAGGAGCCGTGTATAAAATCGTAATAATAAGAAGGCTAAAGTACCACAAATCACCGTGAATTATGTTTGTATCATTAAGTAAACCTCATACTTAGGCATAGATGTGAATGCTATGCTGCATAATTTGGCATTATTTATCAGTAAAAAAACAACTAGTAGACCTGCATGCCTACAGCCCACCCATGTTAACCTTGTGCCCACCCAAAAAATCAATTCTGGCTACGCCACTGATATATATATATATATACATTGTATTGAAGACTTTTGCATGCATAAAACAGAAACTGGCATAATACAGAAACATACGGCATGATGGTTATTTCCCATGCATACCACATGAAAGTCAAACAAGACAAAGTCCAAAGCCAGTAACAATACTTATGAAAACCCCTCACTTCCCCTCACCCCTACTTTTACAAGGAAACAAACAGAAAAATTGTAGTACTTCACAAAGATTCAACAGCAGCAGCACCAGCACCAGCACCAGCTTCTGTTACCTCAAAAATACTGGGAGGAAATCTGGTATTAACTAAATTGAGTAAATAAACCAGATTAAAAATTTTTCCATTGAAATGTGCAAACTAATAAAACATTTGTAACATTTATAATAGAGCAAAGACTTCATTTAGAACGGTGCATTAACTGCACTTGTAGTGCTACCTTTCTGATCACTAGTCTTATATGTCTCGCTCCAAATCTTGAAGATTTTTGATGTGATATAAAAATAAAAAATAATGAATTGTGAATACTTATAAATCATGTTCTTCCAAATGTATGTTTTTCTTCACAAATTTTTAACAAGAGTAAATGCTCAGACTTATCTTTTGTGATTCTTTATGCACTTTCAGTAACCTCCACGGTTTCATCTTAGGGAATGCATTTAATGTAAGCATTTCGGGGAAGTTTATTGTTAAGAAAATTGAATTCCTTAATTGTTAAATATCCATTATCCAATGCTACAGTCAATAAGCGATTTATTATGGGTTGAAGACGCCTGGGATCTAAATTCATTTTTTTATAGCAATCATAAAGGATTTACATTTTCCCACTTTCGATTTAATTTTGGTGACTTTAGATGTCGTTTTCTTATACCCAAGCATTCCCCAAGATGAAGCCTTAGAGGTTATTGAAAGTACATTGGAGAACAGAACTCTGATGTAGAAATCAACATCTACAAAACTGTTACTGCAGAACTCTATTTTTCTCAGGATGATCTACCTGGTATATAGAGGATTTGAAGTTGACTTCTGTTTCCTTATCAACTTCTACCCTAATACTACTCCAGCATGGACTTTCATAGCAGTATTACTAGTCAGTGATTTTTATTCATGAGGATCTGAGGCAGGATGGGCAGTTGTCTGCATCTGACAGTGACACTTTTAGAATTAGTTTCTAGGGATGTGAATCGTGTCCTCGATCGTCTTAACGATCGATTTCGGCTGGGAGGGGGAGGGAATCGTATTGTTGCCGTTTGGGGGGGTAAAATATCGTGAAAAATCGTGAAAATCGTTAAAAAATCGAAAAATCGAAAAATCGAAAAACCGGCACATTAAAACCCCCTAAAACCCACCCCCGACCCTTTAAATTAAATCCCCCACCCCCAAATAACTTAAATAACCTGCGGGTCCAGCGGCGGTCCGGAACGGCAGCGGTCCGGAACGGGCTCCTGCTCCTGCATCTTGTCGTCTTCGGCCGGCGCCATTTTCCAAAATGGCGCCGAAAAATGGCGGCGGCCATAGACGAAAAAGATTGGACGGCAGGAGGTCCTTCCGGACCCCCGCTGGACTTTTGGCAAGTCTCGTGGGGGTCAGGAGGCCCCCCACAAGCTGGCCAAAAGTTCCTGGAGGTCCAGCGGGGGTCAGGGAGCGATTTCCCGCCGCGAATCGTTTTCGTACGGAAAATGGCGCCGGCAGGAGATCGACTGCAGGAGGTCGTTCAGCGAGGCGCTGGAACCCTCGCTGAACGACCTCCTGCAGTCGATCTCCTGCCGGCGCCATTTTCCGTACGAAAACGATTCGCGGCGGGAAATCGCTCCCTGACCCCCGCTGGACCTCCAGGAACTTTTGGCCAGCTTGTGGGGGGCCTCCTGACCCCCACGAGACTTGCCAAAAGTCCAGCGGGGGTCCGGAAGGACCTCCTGCCGTCCAATCTTTTTCGTCTATGGCCGCCGCCATTTTCGGCGCCATTTTGGAAAATGGCGCCGGCCGAAGACGACAAGATGCAGGAGGGAGCCCGTTCCGGACCGCTGCCGTTCCGGACCGCCGCTGGACCCGCAGGTTATTTAAGTTATTTGGGGGGGGTTCGGGAGGGTGGGGATTTAATTTAAAGGGTCGGGGGTGGGTTTTAGGGGGTTTTAGTGTGCCGGCTCACGATTCTAACGATTTATAACGATAAATCATTAGAATCTGTATTGTATTGTGTTCCATAACGGTTTAAGACAATAAAATTATCGGACGATAATTTTAATCGTCCTAAAACGATTCACATCCCTATAGTTTCCGTGTCCTCGATCGTCTTAACGATCGATTTCGGCTGGGAGGGGGAGGGAATCGTATTGTTGCCGTTTGGGGGGGTAAAATATCGTGAAAAATCGTGAAAATCGTTAAAAAAATCGAAAAATCGAAAAATCGAAAAACCGGCACATTAAAACCCCCTAAAACCCACCCCCGACCCTTTAAATTAAATCCCCCACCCCCAAATAACTTAAATAACCTGCGGGTCCAGCGGCGGTCCGGAACGGCAGCGGTCCGGAACGGGCTCCTGCTCCTGCATCTTGTCGTCTTCGGCCGGCGCCATTTTCCAAAATGGCGCCGAAAAATGGCGGCGGCCATAGACGAAAAAGATTGGACGGCAGGAGGTCCTTCCGGACCCCCGCTGGACTTTTGGCAAGTCTCGTGGGGGTCAGGAGGCCCCCCACAAGCTGGCCAAAAGTTCCTGGAGGTCCAGCGGGGGTCAGGGAGCGATTTCCCGCCGCGAATCGTTTTCGTACGGAAAATGGCGCCGGCAGGAGATCGACTGCAGGAGGTCGTTCAGCGAGGCGCTGGAACCCTCGCTGAACGACCTCCTGCAGTCGATCTCCTGCCGGCGCCATTTTCCGTACGAAAACGATTCGCGGCGGGAAATCGCTCCCTGACCCCCGCTGGACCTCCAGGAACTTTTGGCCAGCTTGTGGGGGGCCTCCTGACCCCCACGAGACTTGCCAAAAGTCCAGCGGGGGTCCGGAAGGACCTCCTGCCGTCCAATCTTTTTCGTCTATGGCCGCCGCCATTTTCGGCGCCATTTTGGAAAATGGCGCCGGCCGAAGACGACAAGATGCAGGAGCAGGAGCCCGTTCCGGACCGCTGCCGTTCCGGGCCGCCGCTGGACCCGCAGGTTATTTAAGTTATTTGGGGGGGGTTCGGGAGGGTGGGGGATTTAATTTAAAGGGTCGGGGGTGGGTTTTAGGGGGTTTTAGTGTGCCGGCTCACGATTCTAACGATTTATAACGATAAATCATTAGAATCTGTATTGTATTGTGTTCCATAACGGTTTAAGACAATATTAAAATTATCGGACGATAATTTTAATCGTCCTAAAACGATTCACATCCCTATAGTTTCCCCTGCTCAGAGCTAGAGGACAACACCCTTAAGGAGGTACTGGCTTGATACTGTCCCTGCTCTCTGTCAGCAGCAAGACTGTCTCCTCTTCTAATAGCTGGGATACTGTACAGTAGCAGGCTGTGCTCTGGGATCAGCCTGGGCAGGAGCTCCATTTCTAGATCTTATACTCGAGCCTGCTTCTGTGATTTCATTAAAAAAAAAAAGTCTTTAGTTCCACACAGAGCAGGAGACCACCTTGCCAGGTTGAACGAGACTGCTAGGAGAGCCCCTGCCAGCCTGAGAAAGAGAGAAACTAGTGGGAACTCCAATGAACTAAGAGACTAATGAGATATTCCCAGTCTGGGGGAGAGTGAGAGAGAGAGAGAGTCAGCCAGCTAGGAGATCCCTCAGTCTAAGGGAGAGAAACACAGTGAGACACATAGGAAGGAAAAGAGAGAAAGCTATGAGAAAAACATAGACAACGAGAGAGCAAAAGCTGGAGAGAAGACAGGAGGGGAGAAGGCAAAAGCTTTGAGAAAGCCAGAACAGTGAGACAGACCCACCTAATCCTTAATTTTGTTGCTCCAGCATTACAGCATCTTAAAAGTATATATTGCATTCTCACAGGACAAGCAGGATGGTAGTCCTCACATATAGGTGACATCACAGGATGGAGCCCAATCACGGAACACTTTTGTCAAAGTTTCCAGAACTTTGACTGGCCCCTACTGGGCATGCCCAGCATGGCACTAACCCTGCAGCCAGTAGGGATCCCCCTTCAGTCTTCTTTTTTCCGCGCAGCAGTAGTCTCGCGGTTAAGGAGCTTTGAAGAGATTCCTGACAGGAATTTTCCTCACGGAATTACTAAAAGTTAATTTGTCCCACAGGGGTCCTTCCTTTAACTTTTCTAAGTTGCGGTACTCTGGTAAGTTTTTACCCTTTTTTCTGTCGATTACCATCGAGTTTGGCCCTCGCGGCTACTGGCCGTCGACCATACCGCGGCTCAATTTTTTCCATGGCCATGGTGTCGGGGTTCCGTCGGTGCCCGGACTGTAATCTCACCATGTCCATCACAGACCCACACAAAGTCTGTGTAATGTGTCTTGGGCAAGAGCACGATGTCTTACCTGCACCAAATGTGCCCTAATGACACCAAAAGGTCGCAAGGCCAGAATGGAGAAAATGGAACTTCTCTTCCGTGCTCAAACCCCGACTCCGTCCATTGCATAGACATCGTCAGAACCGGCTCCATCAACTTCGACGGCATCGACGACATCTCGGCCTTTGACACCCTCTACTCCCCCTCAGGACTGAGGGGATCGTAGAGACAAACATCGACATCGAAAGTCTCGGACCATCGAGGGAGCAAAATCATCGACCTCGCCATCATGTGAGCCACCGTCGAAGAAACCCTGTCCAGAAAAGGCACCGACCTTTTTGGTGACCAGGTCACCGAGGCAACCCTCACCCGACAGGGTATCGGGAGCCATGACTCCGCCTTTAATGGTGGTCCCTCCGGCTATGCCTCTGCCTCCTTCTCTTCTGGGGCCGGGGCTGCTTGCTCCAGGCCTTCATCGGTGCCTCCAATTATTCCTTCGATTCCTTCGGAGCCTTCTGACTACTCTTCTAAACAGCCCTTCCGAAAGGACTCTAAGAAATCATTCTTCCACTCGAAGAAGTCCTACCCACCACCAACCAGATCCCGTTCCACGAGACCTTTTCAAAAAGCCCAGTCTCATCAGACACAGAAACAAAAACCGCAAGCAGCTCCTCAACCAGGTCCCGCTTCAGGTTTTTGACTTCTACAAAGAGAGCAGCAGCCAGCTTCCATTACCTCACATACCAGTGGGAGGTCGATTGTGCTACTTCCACAACATATGGCTCTCAATCACCTCAGACCAATGGGTACTGGCGATAATTGCTTAGGGTTACCATCTGAACTTTCTCTCCGTGTCACCGGACTCCCCACCTCTACCGACATGGAAAACATCTGATCACTCCATCCTTCTGGATCAAGAGGTCTACCTCCTTCTCCAGTCCAAGGCAATAGAACCCGTACCCTACTTTCAGCATGGCCCAGGATTCTATTCCCGGTGCTTTCTAATCCCCCAAAAATCGGGAGGCGTTCGTCCTATTCTGGACCTACGGGCCCTCAACAAGTACCTCCAGCGAGAGAAGTTCAAGAAGGTAACCTTAGGCTTGCTTCTTCCTCTTCTACAAAGAGGAGACTGGCTCTGCTCTCTGGACCTCCAGGACGCATACACTCATATTGCGATAACTCCATCTCATCGCAAATACCTAGTAGGCACCAAACACTATCAATACCGAGTGCTTCCATTCGGCCTAGTGTCTGCACCATGAGTCTTCACAAAATGCCTCGTAGTAGTTGCAGCCTTCCTCAGGACCCAAGGTGTTCACGTCTACCCCTATCTAGACGACTGGTTAATCAGGGCTCTTTCTTAGCAAGCTGCTCTGTTGTCCCTCAATCTAACCTTTCACACTCTAATTTCATTAGGATTTCTCGTCAACTACGACAAATCCTACTTAGTCCCATCTCAAACCTTGTCGTTCATTGGGGCAGACTTGGACACTTTGCAGGCAAAGGCTTTTCTGCCTCGACAGCGAGCTCTCACTCTCGTGTCTCTTGTGTACCAGCTGCAGTCTCAGCACTCCATGACTGCACGCCACTTTCTCATTCTCCTGGGACACATGGCGTCCTCAGTTCAGGTCACACCAATGGCCCGTTTGGCCATGAGAGTCATGCAGTGGACTCTAAGGTCTCAATGGACTCAAAGCATTCAGCCCCTGTTGACCATTGTCCATGTAACCGACTCACTCCGTCAGTCTCTAGCCTGATGAAAAAATCAGATCAATCTCCTCCACGGTTTGTCCTTTCAGGCTGCAGACCCTCAATTAATTCTCACCACCGATGCTTCCAACCTCGGATGGGGAGGCCATGTGGCCAATCTGCAGACACAAGGATCTTGGTCTCCAGAGGAAGCCAAACACCATATACATTTCCTGGAGCTTCGAGCAATCAGATATGCTCTCAGGGCATTTCAGGATTGCCTCTCAAATCAAGTTATCCTGATCCAGACGGACAACCAGATGGCCATGTGGTACATCAACAAACAGGGAGGCACGGGCTCCTTCCTTCTGTGTCAGGAAGCTGCACAGGTATGGGCGGAAGCTCTCTTCCATTTGATGTACCTCAGGGCCACCTACTTGCCGGGAGTGGACAATGTGTTGGCAGACAACCTGAGTTGCATCTTTCAACCGCACGAGTGGCCTCTCAACCCCTCAGTAGCGAACTCCATCTTCCAACAATGGGGATATCCTCAAATAGACCTCTTTGCGTCTCCTCAAAACCGCAAAGTAGAGAACTTCTGCTCTCTCATTCGCAGCAAACACTCTCAGCCCAGAGACGCATTCTCCCTCTCATAGGCAACCGGTCTACTCTATGCATTCCCTCCACTTCCTCTTCTCTCGAAGACTCTCGTGAAGTTACGTCAGGACAAGGGAACCATGATCCTGATCGCACCTCACTGGCCACGCCAAGCGTGGTTTCCAATACTTCAGGATCTCTCCATTCGCAGGCACATTCCCTTGGGAAAGGACCCGCTTCTGATCACTCAAATCGATGGGTGCCTCCGCCACACCAACCTTCACGCCTTGTCCCTGATGGCATGGATGTTGAAAGGTTAATCCTTCAGCCATTTAACCTTTCTAAACCAGTTTCCCATGTCTTGATTGATTCACAGAAGCCTTCCACGAGAAAATCTTACTTTTATAAATGGAATAGGTTTATGTCATGGTGCTCTTCTCAGTCCCTTGACTCCTTTATCTGTCCAATCATGAAGTTTTTGGACTATCTCTGGCACTTATCAGAGTCAGGTCTAAAAACTTCTTCCATCAGAATGCATGTCAGTACGGTAGCCGCCTTCCATAAAGGTGTCGGGAATGTTCCTATATCAGTACAACCCCTTGTAACACGTTTTCTGAAATGCTTGCTTCACCTCAAGCCTCCACTGCGTCCTTCGGCCCCTTCTTGGGACCTCAACCTGGTTTTGGTTCGGCTCATGAAACCACCATTTGAGCCTCTTCACTCCTGTGATCTTCGCTGTCTCACATGGATAGTGATTTTCCTTCTGGCAATCACTTCAGCTCACAGAGTTAGTGAATTACAGGCCTTAGTTACCTATCCGTCTTACACTAAACTTCTGCAGGACCGGGCAGTACTCCGCACTCACCCTAAATTTTAATCAAGGTAGTTTCGGATTTTCCTCTAAATCAATCCATCATACTACCTACCTTTTTTCCCAGGCCTCATTCCAATCCAGGAGAACAGACTCTGCATACCCTTGACTGTAAATGGGCTGTAGCATTCTGTAGCTGCCGACAGGGAAAGCACTCAATTGTTTGTCTCTTTCCATCCTAACAAGTTAGGGAAGCCTGTGGGTAAGCAGACTCTCTCCTCCTGGTTGACGGACTGCATATCCTTTTGCTATCAGCAAGCGGGCATTCCATTTCAAGACCGTGTTAAAGCACACTCTGTGAGGGCCATGGCAACTTCAGTAGCACACCTACGATCGGTGCCGGTGCCTGACATTTTCAGGGCTGCCACCTGGCATTCTCTCCATACATTTGCAGCCCACTATTGCTTGGACAAAGCCGGAAGACAAGATTCCATCTTCGGCCAGTCTGTCCTTTGTAACCTGTTTACAACGTGACGTACCAACACCCTTCTGCCTGCCCGTTAGGGTTCAGGATGCCCTCTACCAAACTCCTCCCCAATATTTGTGCCTATTGCACATCTTGGGTACATTTGGTGCATGTTCGGACATCCTCAGCTCGGTACTCACCCATATGTGAAGACTACCATCCTGCTTGTCCTGTGAAGAAGCAAATGTTGCTTACCTGTAACAGGTGTTCTCACAGGACAGCAGGATGTTAGTCCTCACGAAACCTGCCCACTGCCCCACGGTGTTGGGTTTGTAACATTTTCTTATTTTATTTTTCGGCACTGCCTGTAGCTTTCAAACAAGACTGAAGGGGGACCCCTGCTGGCTGCAGGGTTAATGCCATGCTGGGCATGCCCAGTAGGGGCCAGTCAAAGTTCTGGAAACTTTGACAAATGTGTTCCGTGATTGGGCTCCATCTTGTGTTGTCACCCATATGTGAGGACTAACATCCTGCTGTCCTGTGAGAACACCTGTTACAGGTAAGCAACATTTGCTTTTTTGGTACATATGAACATAACATAAAATATGCCATTCTGGGTCAGACCAAGCATCCATCAAGCCCACTATCCTATTTCCAGTAGTGGCCAATCCAAGTCACAAGTACCCAAACATTAAATAGATCCCATGCTACTAACCCCTAGATTCATCAAATGTGTAAATGCCTGTGTTAAGAAAGAGGGGCGTATTTAGGGAAATTTTAGAATTACCACACCAAGCACTAACTTACCACTTTGCATTGGTAGTTTTGTGTGGTGTGGTGAACTTAGCAGACGCTACAATAATCCCTGTTTTTTTTTTTTTTAGAGAGAGAGACTATCTACAAGGCTGTTATAGTATAGTATATACTATAACAGTATATAGTATAATATATAGTATTTATATCTCTATAGGAGGGTCATCTAATTGGTCGAGGTGAGGTGTTGGTGGTGGTTTACGGTCTCACTCTACATGCAAAACTAACCACTAAACCCTAAACCACTACCAACACCTCACCTTGACCTATTAAATGGCCCTTCTAAAGAGATATAAATAGTTGTACACTGTAAGGCCCAGAGGTGTTCCCCCTCTCACTCTCTCTCTCTCTCTCATATCCCCTATTCTATCATACAGTGCAATATTGCCCCTAATTTAACTAAAACCCGCCCAAACTCAAAAATTTGCATTTGTACTATGTGTTGCTATATTTTTCGCTGGTGTGCATGCGTTAACACCATAATACATTTTGATGCATAATCCTATTAATTAGTTGGGTCATTTTTGCTGTTCACCAGGTAACTTATTATTTTAAAAAAAAAAAAAAAAAAAAAAAGTGTAGTGGATCGTGCTCCTTGGATCCCACATCCCTGCCATCCTCAAAATAAAATGTAACAGGACAAGCACCCGATCTCCCCCCTCTCCCGCCCCAAAATGAAATAAAAGGTAGTGGGCTGAGCACCTGATCCCCCCCCCTCACCTTCCTGTACTAAAGCAAATTGTGGCCAAATCCCCATCTCCATGCCCTCTGATTTATCCGGTTAAGTGGCAGCACCTGAATATTCCACCACATTCAGCAGCCGCCATTTAGATGGATAACTACTTGTCGGGCTAGATATCCAGCCTCTGCTATAAAACACATCTCTCACTTGACATCAACAACTTATGTACTATGGTGATAAGCTTGAATCTTGATCTTAATCGTACTGGTAATCAATGCATTTCCCTTAATACAAGTTGAATGTGATCACTCCGGCGCAAGCCCATTAAAATATGTGCGGCTGTATGCTGAATCAATTCCATTACATGTAACAGTTTATTAGATAATTCTACAAAAAGAGAACTTCAGGCCTAGCATCGAGGCCTGAAGTGCAGTTCTAAACATATCTATCGGTAGGACTTGCTTAAGTGGCTTTATTAATTTCAACTTGTAAAAGGAGGATTGAGCAACTCTATGAACAATGGCATTGCAGAGTGAGTTGAGAATCCAAAATCACTCCCAGGTTTCTTATCTCAGTAAGAATAGGAAGATCAATATTCTCTACAATTATTGGAGAGACCTCTGGGAGTAGTGTTGGTGATCCCACCCACAACAATTTCGTTTTTGTGAGATTCAGCACTAAACAATTCTGTGCCAACCATTGCTTAACTCTCGTGGTACATACTTGGAAAAACGACCCAGGGAACTTGCCATCTTCATCTTATACAATAAATATCTGCACATTGTCCACGATCTATCTGGCACCCAATAGCAATATAATAGTCTGTATATAGGGAGAATTACAGCAAAAGAACCACAATTTGCATTCATATTTCACTGATAGTGGGTCCCAAAAGTTATCTAGAAATGGCAGGGATATCAGTACAATGATGAATATTTAGATCTGGTGAAGCCATTAAGCTTGTCTTTGTCAACAGCATCCACGTTAATGTTGCCGTTGAGTAAAAACAGGTTTTTATTTGACATGACATAAAAAAAGAGGAGGCTGAAGGATCTGAATATGTATACCCTGGAAGAGAGGAGGTGCAGGGGAGATATGATACAGATACCTGAAAGGTTTTAATGATGTGCAAAATTCCAACCTTTTCCATTGGAAAAGAAACAGTAGAAATAGGGGTCATGAAAAGAAACTCCAGCAGCGATGACTCAGAACCAACGTCAGGAATTATCTCTTCATGGAAAGGGTGGTGGATGGCTGGAATGCCCTTCTGGATAAGGTGGTGAGGATGAAAACACTAAATGTATTGAGGGCATGGGATAAATACTGTGGATCCCTAAAAGTTATAGGTTGGAAATGAAAAGTGTGCATGGGGGTAACCTGCATGGGGCAGCAGTTACTACCTGCCAATCAGACACATCAATACGAATGTGCACTTTCCTTTTATGACAGGTCCATTGGCTCTCCAAAAAGAAGCCCATCTTGAAATATGGTCAAACATTTGGCTACTAGAAGTTAAGTTTGTTTTTTTGCTGCTTAAGATATTTTTCTATGACTTTTGGCTTCTCTTCTTCTTTGAGGGATCATAGGTGGAAGAATTTACTGATGCCTTAGCTGGGTGTTTGTCTTTTACTGAGTCAGATGCAGGCAGAATTGTTTAAATCTACTTACTGTGGCACTTTCAAAGCAGATAAGCTACAGGATTTTGTTAAAGAGTTGGAGAAATTGAAAGGAAAGAGATTGATTGGCTGTGGCATGGTTTGCTCCCTGGTGACTATTACAAAATTAAGTGCACTCATGGGGGGGTTCTCCATCAGGAACTAGCCAACTATTATTGGCAGGAATAATGCAGCTGTTTGTGAAAAAGTGGTGCAGTGTGTATTAAATCTATGCTCTATAGACCTTATATTGTTAGTAAATGAAGAGGCAGACAATGAATTGACCAAAACCAAGAAGGGCTATTTTATACAGTGAATTAGATATTATAGAGAGAAATCCTTACAGAAGCAATCAAGGAATTGTAAGAAAAGGCTACTGTGCTAACTGATAAATGCAGGGAAGAACTAAAGGCATTCAAGAAAGAAAAATATAAGATTGTATAGGAATACCTGTAAGGAAGGGGCTAGGTACTCCTGTCTCAAAGTATGAGACAGCCAAAACGTAGGAAGGTCAGAGTTAAAGAAGTGGATCAAGCTAGGGCTGCCTCTTCAGGAAGAGAAACACGATGATAAAACAGAAAATTCTCTTTTTTTTATCCAGACAGTGGAGGTATTCAAAGAAGACCAGAAGGTGAAAGGGAGGAGAGGGAAAAGGTGACAGATATTCCAGAAAACTTGATTTATTATAACCCGCCACTAGAAAATGTAAGGCCTCTTAATTGGGAGTTCTCAAGAATGATGTAAAGTTTGCCCCACATGTTTCATTTGCTTTGAAATCGATATGTTTAGTCTGAGCTTTTTTCCAGAACTGAAAACCTCCTTTAATAGTAATTCTAGTTCTAATACTATGGCAATCGAACAGGAACGTGAAATTAGTGGGGTGATTGAACCAAAGAGCTTGGATGTGGAGAGTGCAGGACCAGATAAACATGGTGTCACTAGGTTTCAATGTGCACCTCCCTGCTGGCAGCAAATTCTTTTTAAAACTGACATTTTAGATTTAATTAATATCCCCCTAATGCATGGTGGTTCTTAATGAAATGGGGCCCTACTCAGACCACTGTATTGCTTGTGGGTGCTGAGCAGGGTTATGGATCTGATGCTGTTTATTCATTTTTTTACTTACTGATCAAATTAATTCCTTTCTTTGCTCTATTTTTTAACTTATATATATATATATTTTTTTATTATTATTACTTTATAAAAATGTTCCATATATCATTCCAAACAATTTTGGAAAGAATAACAAAAGAATTAGAGAAGAAACAAGAAAAGATCCTCCCACACCTGGACCGGATGATATGCATCCTAGGGTACTGAAGGAACTAAAAAAATGAAATTTATGATTTATTAGTTAAAATTTGTAACCTATCATTAAAATCATCCATTGTACCTGAAGACTTGAGGGTGGCCAATGTAACCCCAATATTTAAAAAGGGCTCCAGGAGCGATCCGGGAAACTATAGACCAGTGAGCCTGACTTCAGTGCCGGGAAAAATAATGGAAAGTTTTGCAAACTATTCTAAAGATCAAAATCATAGAGCATGTAGAAAGACATGGCTTAATGGAACACAGTCAACATGGATTTACCCAAGGGAGGCCTTGCCTAACAAATCTGCTTCATTTTTTTAAAGGGGTTAATAAACATGTGGATAAAGGTGAACCGGTAAATGGAGTGTATTTGGCTTTTCAGAAGGCGTTTGACAAAGTCCCTCATGAGAGGCATCTAAGAAAACTAAAAAGTCATGGGATAGGAGGCGATATCCTTTCGTGGATTACAAACTGGTTAAAAGACAGGAAACAGAGAGCAGGATTAAATGGACAACCTTCTCAGGGTAGGGGTGTGGGCAGTAGAGTGCCTCAGGGATCTGTACTGGGACCCATGCTTTTCAATATATTTATAAATGATCTGAAAAGGAATACAAGTGAGGATATCAAATTTGTGGATGATACAAAATTATTCAGAGTAGTTAAATCACAAGCAGATTGTGATACATTACAGGAGGACCTTGCGAGACTGGAAGATTGGGCATCCAAATGGCAGACGAAATTTAATGTGGACAAGTGCAAGGTATTGCATATAGGAAAAAACAACCCTTGCTGTAATTACACGATGTTAGGTTCCATATTAGGAATTACCGCCCAGGAAAAAGATCTAGGCATCATAGTGGATAATACTTTGAAATTGTCGGTTCAGTGTGCTGCAGCAGTCAAAAAAGCAAACAGAATGTTGGGAATTATTAGAAAGGGAATGGTGAATAAAATGGAAAATGTCATAATGCCTCTGCATCGCTCCATGGTGAGACCACACCTTGAATAATGTGTACAATTCTGGTTGCTGCATCTCAAAAAGATATAGTTGCGATGGAGAAGGTACAGAGAAGGGCAACCAAAATGATAAAGGGAATGGAACAGCTCCCCTATAAGGAAAGGCTGAAGAGGTTAGGGCTGTTCAGCTTGGAGAAGAGACGGTTGAGGGGGGATATGTTGGTCTTTAAAATCATGAGAGGTCTTGAACGAGTAGATGTGAATCAGTTATTTACACTTTCGGATAATAGAAGGACTGAGGGCACTCCATGAAGTTAGCAAGTAGCACATTTAAGACTAATCGGAAGAAAATTCTTTTTCACTCAACGCACAATTAAGCTCTGGAATTTGTTGCCAGTGGATGTGGTTAATGCAGTTAGTATAGCTGGGTTCAAAAAAGGTTTGGATAATTTTTTGGAGGAGAAGTCCATTAACTGCTATTAATCAAGTTTACTTAGGGAATAGCCACTGCTATTAATTGCATCAGTAGCATGGGATCTTTTTGGTGTTTGGGTACTTGCCAGGTTATTGTGGCCTGGTTTGGCCTGTGTTGGAAACAGGATACTGGGCTTGATGGACCCTTGGTCTGACCCAGCATGGCAATTTCATATGTTTTCATGTTCTTAAAAGATCAAAGAAAAAAATGGCCATATTCTTTTATTACTTTAGAAAATCAATATAGAGGCAATCCAGCAATCCCATATCATAAAAATATAAGCTAAACAAAGAGAAAAAGAGCTATTTCTGGAAAATGAACTAAAGAGAAAAGAAACTGTGGGGAAAGTAAATAATCTACAAATCATATTCAAATATCCAATAAGCTAATACTGCTAGAAACAATAAACAAACTTTTCCAATTCAGACTTCGTGGATTTACTCGAGCCAAATAGCCAGATGGTCTGGAAGAGAATTCAAGCTTTCCTTTCTATTTAATCAAACATTTATATGAATATTTCAATATAAACTGTGTACTTAGTTGTAAGGCTTCCTTCCCGAGTGAGTGGTATAAGTAATATCAGGAAATATCCTAATCTTATGTCCTCAAAAGCATTACGTTTCTGCAGGACAATTATTAAAAATCAAACCATCAGGGATTAATTCAAAAGAAATCAATAAAGTCACCTTACATACAGTCTGATCCTCCACATTTTCTAAATCCGGTGTCACTTCAGAACTCCCCAGGAACTGAATAAGTTGATGTGGCAAGTTTCTGATTGCATGATATGATTTGGAAAAGCCACAATGACCCAAGAGACTGGATCCTAAGTAGGGGATCTTATATGCTCATCTACCCAAAATGGTGGGGTATGAAGGAGGAAGATGACAAAAACAGTCTTGGATAAAGAAAGATATCTTATAAAAAGTCAAACTGTACAGCTACCATCTGGGATATATTGTTGCGGTTCTGGCCGCGAGCACCGCGGCCAGGCTCTTACCTCCAAGCTCCCGGACCTGCTCCCGCTTCCTGAGGCCTGGTTTGCGGCCTGTTTGGTGGCGTCCCCGCTGGGGCTGCGCAGCTGCGAGGTCTCCCATGGACGCCTGGTTCCTAGGCGTGCGCACCACTTGGGCGCTTTTCTAGGCCATTTCCCGCCAGTGGTGACTACGCCCAACTCCTGACGTCAGACGCCGCGGCCTTGATAAGCCGGCCGTGGCCATCCAGTCTTTGCCTTTCAACGGGTTAGCCTCCTGGTTTCCTGTTGCGCTGTGCCCTGGAGTGACTTGTTTGGTTTCGTCGCTCCGTTCCTGCTACAGTGCCTGCCTGGTTCCTGCCTGCCTGCTACAGTACCTGCTTGGTTCCTGCCTACCTGCTACAGTACCTGCTTGGTTCCTGCTTGCTTGCTACAGTACCTGCTTGGTTCCAGCCTGCCTGCTACAGTACCTGCTTGGGTCCAGTACCCGAATCCTGCTACAGTTCCTGCCTGGTTCCAGTACCCGAGTCTTGCTACAGTTCCTGCCTGGTTCCAGAACCCGAGCCCAGTGACAGTATTGCTACTGTCCTAGTCTGGTTCCAGTTACCTGTCCTGATCCACAACCCGCCTAAGTCCCAGCGGCCGGGCACCTATGGGCTCCTCCCGGGGGGGCTTCGGCTTCCAAGGGTGAAGCCACCTAAGTCCCAGTGGTTGGGCTCCTACGGGCTCCTCCCGGGGGAGTACCAGCTTCCAGGGTGAAGAGCATCTACATCCTGCCTGAACATCTGCCTCTCGGCCTGCTATTCTTCAGAGACTTTGACCATCTTTTCCAGTCTCCAGCAGGTAGGCCCAAGGGTCCACTAAACAGAGACTCCCATAACATATATCCTTAGTAATGTGGACAAGAATAACTGGGAAGACTGGATAAGCCAATTGGATTTTTTCTTCTAAAGATACTTTGGAATTTGCTGTCAAGGGAAGTTGTTGGGAAATAGTTATTTAATTTTCAAATATAACGTAGACCCCACACCTATTTATATGTGGCTGTTGTGTGCTCTGGCCCTTTCCAACCTTCATGGGACCCAAAGATTGGAAGGAGTGGACTATGACTTTATCCAGCACATATAAAGTTAATCCCCAGTGGGACAGTTGCCTGGTTGGGATCCATTCATTATGGTGCAATCTGTGTGGATCTTTATCCAATCCCAGTAGCAAGTAAGACAACTTTGTAACGATTCTCATCCAGTCAGGATCACATTGGTTTCTGAGGAGGAGTAAGACTGTGTTCAAACCTCTGGAGGAAGGGGACAGAAAATTAGAGAAAGCTAGAGAGAGTTGCAAGGAGGCAGAGGACAAATGAATGTGCATCTACTTTTCTAGCAGTTGGGCAATTGGAGAAATGATATAAGATCTTGAAACTTAAGAGCTTGAATTAAATTACTGAAATCATACCATCTGTGGATTTCCTTTGTCTGCGGGACGGATGCTAATGGGAAGTGAGATCCGGAGTGTTCAGCAGCAGATTGAATGGTTTGTTCTCATAAAGGAAACACAGGGTTGAGCTGCCCTGCACCTGAAAGGTATTTTAGAACCAAGAGTTTCAAGACTTCATTTCTCCAAAGACTGAAAAACCATGGGTTTCCCCACAGAAGCCTGTGTATTAGTTGTGCTGAAGAAATAAGATACCAACGTTTACGTCAGACACTCTGAGTTATCTAAAGGAAAAGGAACGTGCACCCACTAGAGCTCTTTCATGTTGTTTTTACCTGAACTACAGCTATTCTATTTTGCGGGAATTTATTTAATGCATTTTTAGTTATCTTAATACAAAGAATTTCGAGTTTATAAACAGAGACATTCAAATTGTTGGTTTAATATTCCTTTGCCTGTATATATGCGAAGTATGTTTCTGCTCTTTGGAAGTTCATTATATCCATTCAGTAAAGTTGTGTTGAAATATATTCTTTGAGTTTATTTTTTTTAAATCTGTGTGAGAGCAGGGCGGTTCAGCGCATATCCAGAGGGAATCCAAGGTCTGTTAGATGGTGAAAGATTCTTCGGTCTTTAAGAATATTACCAATTATTGGAACAGAAGACCTTGGAACTATTTTGTTTCCCCCAAATCCCATAGAACCTGCAGTGTGCCTAGTGACAGGTCTAATATTATAACATATTTCCCCTATAATGATCCCCTTTCTATAACCAGTCAAATAACCCAGAGTAGGGCTACAGAAATGTTAACAACCTGTCTGTTTATTCAGTTTCTTAATTAAGAGATGGTGTTTATAATATATTGTTTTACAGGTATTTTGATATATTCACTGGTTTACTGGTTTTTTAACATGTTGTAGGTAATTTGGCTGTTTCTATTTTATTGATTTTTTAATATATGTTTATTGTTCTAATGCTATTATATATAATTACAGTATATTATGATTTTTTTTTGTTCTGTCATCCTGCATCTGTTTTCATATGATTTAAGCCCAAATTTTAAAATCCCAGCACGCACAAAAACCGGGGAATACGTGCGTTGCCAGGCCATGCATGTGTCGAGGGCATTTCAAAAACTGCCCGGCCACACAAAAATCAAGAAGTGCCAGGCTCCTTGAAAGGGGCGGGCCAGAGGGTCGGGGTCGGGGGCCGACCGGGGCAGCGGCCATTAGGCCTTGTCCCTGGGAAGCGCGTGCCTTCAGCCGACCGGCGCGCAGAACTTACTTCATCTATTCAGATGAAGTTCCAAAATAAAAAAAAAAAAAAGTAGGAAAAGGGGTTTTAATGATCGAGGAGGAGAGGAGAAGGGGGATAGGGAAGTTCCCTCCCAGTTCGCTCCTTAATTGGATATAAAAATTGGACGCGCATATGTGCACAGGTATCATATTTTATAACATGCACACGCCGACACGTGCATGTTATAAAATCACTGCATCCATGTGCGCACGCTGGGAACTGCGCTCACTTGGATGCACATGCGTGGGTTTTAAAATTTACCCCTTAATTTTAATGTAATTGGTTGTTTTTAATGATAATCTGTTTTTATTATAACCACACTCTGGTTAATTCAATATTTATTTGTTTTTAACCTACCCTAGGTATGTTTGTTATAGCTTACTTTGGGCAGTTTCTGGAAAAGTGGATTGAATTAAAGATGGATTTTTACCCTCTTATCCCAAGAGGAGGTAGTGCCTCTTAGCAAACACATCATTTCATACATATAAGATCCAATTCATAGAAACACAGAATATAGGCATATAAGGACCATAGGAACCATCTAAGAACATAAGAAATTGCCATGCTGGGTCAGAACAAGGGTCCATCAAGCCCAGCATCCTGTTTCCAACAGAGGCCAAACCAGACCACAAGAACCTGGTAATTACCCAAACACTAAGAAGATCCCATGCTACTGATGCAATTAATAGCAGTGGCTATTCCCTAAGTAAAATTGATTAATAGCCGTTAATGGACTTCTCCTCCAATAACTTATCCAAACCTTTTTTGAACCCAGCTACACTAACTGCACTAACCACATCCACTGGCAACAAATTCCAGAGCTTTATTGTGCATTGAGTGAAAAAATTTTCTCCGATTAGTCTTAAATGTGCTACTTGCTAACTTCATGGAATGCCCTCTAGTCCTATTATTCGAAAGTGTAAATAACCGATTCACATCTACTCGTTCAAGACCTCTCATGATCTTAAAGATCTCTCATGATCTTAAAGACTTCTATCATATCCCCCTCAGTTTGCCCAGTTTCATATTGACTGAGTTCCATTCTGTGTTTGCAAGAGAAAAGCTTTAGTGGTGCAAGGGTTTCTGGGCTGGTGTGAAGAAAGTAGCATTTGGGTCAATGGAAAATAGAATCAGGGCATGCACCCTATGCCTGGTGGTGACCCTGACACCAGCACTCCCTTTTGTGCTAGTAATAATAAGTGTCCTTCCCATAAGATGCAGTGAAGACGCGATATACCGTCTCTGGGAGAGTGACAATGCAACTACCGCTGCTGCCAACACCACTACAGTGCATCAAGTCATCTTGCTAACCAAAAGAGGGTCAAGTGAGGAGTAAGCTCTAGTATTCCCCTTCTGCTTGCCCATAGAAATCCAAAAAAAGGAAAAACAAAATGGAACCAGAACATAGGGAAAACAAGTTTGAAACATTTGTGCGTGCACCCATATACCCATATATGTGGGCACGCATGATTTTACTATAGTATTTTATAATATTATAAAATATGTATATGTTTTAGGGATGTGAATCGGGCTTCGGACGATTGAAAATATCAAACGATATTTTCAAAATCGTCAGAAATCGGGGGCTCCCCCGAAACGATAGGAAAACCCCACGATATTGTTCGTGGGGTTTCTCTTATCGTTTTGGGGGAGGGCGGGAAAAACGGCATACAAAAATAACCCCTAATCCCACCTATCTTTAAAAATGGCGCGGGCCATTCAGGGCTCTTACCATGTGACAGGGGCCGGCCAATGGCACGGATACCCTGTCACATGGCAAGGGCAAAGGCCATCGGCGCCATTTTTATTAGTGGCAGCCGACGGCCCGAGAGCGGGAGATCGCTCCTGGGATCCCCACTGGACCACCTGTAAAATGTTTTTGGGGGAGTCGGGAGGGTGGGGGAAGCAAAGGGATTAGTTTTAAGGGTCGGGGTGGGTTTTTTGTTTATTGGCTCGGACGCAGCCGATAAACGAAACCGCGATCGGGCCCGATGGAAAAAAAACCCAAATGTGAATCGGAACCGGAATCCGAACCGATTCCGGTTCCGATTCACATCTCTAATATATTTGCTGTGCAACATGGATGTGTATTTTGATCTGCGTGTTAATATATAAAGGGGGTAATTTTCAAAGGAGTTACGTGCATAAATTTAACTACTATTGTAGCAATTTTCAAAAGCCATTTACTCACGTAAAGGCACTTATGCGAATAAATCCTATGGACAATTCAATGGCATATATTGTAGCAATTTTCAAAAGCCCATTTACTCGAGTAAAGTGCATTTACATGCGTAAAACCCAGTTTTACGCATGTAAATGCTTTTTAAAATCAGACCCACTATGCATTGAAACCACATATTTCAATGCACATAGTTTAGTCAACTATTTTAAACATATATGTGCATATAATTTACACACAAAAGTTAATGAGAATTTACTCATGTAAGGCCCAATTTGTAGCATATCTTGGCCAATTATATAAATATGCATGTGTTAAAGAAATTACCAATTTTACCAATTAATCCACTATTTTACCCAGTCCTTCTCCAGGTCATTGAGACCCTCCTGCTTCTTCAGTTTACCCAGATCTCTCACTCGGCCAATAGTACACCACAAACACGTTTATTTCTTATGGCAGGTACTTAGCAGGTGTAAAAATGAAATGTGAGTAAATCTGAAAATGCATGCAGGTACATGTTTTTTGAAAAAGCAATTTATATATGCACGTGTTGGCTTCACACCAGAACACCCCTAGACCTCCCCTTTTTTACACACGTATACGTGTGCATGACAATAAATATATGCTCTCATTTGCGACTTTTTAAAAATACACAATAAATGCATAATGGCTTCTTATGGGCTTATAGGTTAATTTTTGTGTGCATAATGCTTTTAAAATTCACCTTAAAATGAGCATCCATCTAACTTTTTGTCTGTTTTTAATCTCATTTTGAAGTTATCTGTTTCATTGCCTCACATAGATGATTTGAATAATCATGAGATGGAACCACCATTTAGGTATGTTTAGAGCATTTTGGGGTTGGGGAACAGTCAACGTTGGAGGAATATAAGTCATTTGTATTTGATCTATACACTGATAGATGCTGATGGTTTGTTTTCAGACTATTATGATCCTGCCCGTAGAACTCCCATCCTGCGGACAGGCTGTCACCTTTCTCCTGCCCCGGCCAATGCTGCCGCTCTTCATTGTGGAGCTGACCGCTGCCAAGCCGTGCTTCCCTTCATCTTCGTGGCCTTGCCATCGCTGCTGCCACTCTTCTCCTGCATGGCTGCAGCTGCGCCGCTAACACCTGTAGCGGGGAAGTCCCCACCGAGATTCCCTCTTCCTCCGCGGCCCGAGTGCCATTGTCGTAGCTCCTGTTCGTGGCAGGAGCCGCCTCCTGCCTGCTTTCTCCTTCTCCATGAGGCTGGAGACCGCCACAGGCCTTGGCGCCACCCTTCAGCCTCCGGGGTCCCTCTAGGCGTGGGCATGCGCCTCTCCTCACTGTTTAAAGGGCCAGAGACAGGAAGTATTCCCCGGCCTCATAGATGACGTCTTCAGGGCACTTCCTGGTCCTGCCCTATATAAAGGCCCTGCTTCAGATCCTCAAGGCCTTTGAATCAAGTTACATCTCCCTTGGACTTTCTTCAGCTTCCAAGGAGTCCAACTCCTGCTCCTGTCCAGATGACTTCATTTTCTTCAGGTTCCGATGTCTCCGTACGATGTTCCGGGTCTCGTCCCTCATCAGATCTTCCTCGTGGTATGTTCCAGTCCTTGGCTTCCTTTCCTGAAGCCCTGGAGTTCCTCGTCTGTATCCAGTTGTTCAGACGTCTCCTCGTCCTGATGTCCAGATGTCCTCTCATCTAGATGTCCGCTTGTCTACCTGTTCTGATGTCCGGATGCCCACTCATCCTGATGTCCTCTCGTCCAATGCCCAGATGTCCAGATGTCCACTCATTCAGAAGTCCAAATATCCAGGCGTCCAGATGTCCAGATGCCCTTTCCTTCAGAGGTACCATTCTCTTGTGTACCGATCTTCTTCGTTACAGAGAAGGGCTACCAAAATGATAAGGGGAATGGAACAACTCCCCTATGAGGAAAGACTAAAGAGGTTAGGACTTTTCAGCTTGGAGAAGAGACGGCTGAGGGGGGATATGATAGAGATATTTAAAATCATGAGAGGTCTAGAACGGGTAGATGTGAATCGGTTATTTACTCTTTCGGATAGTAGAAAGACTAGGGGGCACTCCATGAAGTTAGCATGGGGCACATTTAAAACTAATCGGAGAAAGTTCTTTTTTACTCAACACACAATTAAACTCTGGAATTTGTTGCCAGAGGATGTGGTTAGTGCAGTTAGTATAGCTGTGTTTAAAAAAGGATTGGATAAGTTCTTGGAGGAGAAGTCCATTACCTGCTATTAAGTTCACTTAGAGAATAGCCACTGCCACTGGCAATGGTAACATGGAATAGACTTAGTTTTTGGGTACTTGCCAGTTCTTATGGCCTGGATTGGCCACTGTTGGAAACAGGATGCTGGGCTTGATGGACCCTTGGTCTGACCCAGTATGGCATTTTCTTATGTTCTTATGTTCTTATGTTCTCATCTCGATACTGAAGAATCCGCAAGCCGCCTTGCGATCCACTGGACTTCATCTCTAGCCATCCTTCGTGGGAGTAAATCTTTCTCATTCGGTGTCCGTCTTCGCTGACTGGAGTCCCCCTTCCAGCTGGATCTCTCTCAAGTGCTGTTCGCATCCTTCTCTCTGTCCTATGCTTGTTCTGCTCCCCGCGTGGTCTGCGACTAGCCTCTCAGGTTGTGTAGGGCACGCAGCGGGACAGGGTGGTCCGTGTCCAGTCCATGTTGGGCTGTGTAGGGCGCCCTGAGGGAAAGTGCCTTCCCAGTTCCAAAGGGTCTCGTCTCGTCCAAGTCTCCAGAGTCTCATCTCATCCAAGTACCAGGAGTCCTCATCTTCGCTATATACTCTGACTTTTCTCTCGTTCTAGGATCCTGAGCCTCCTGTTCCAGTTCCTTGTCTCTTCATTTCCAGCCCTCTGCCTCCGTCTGACTTCACCGGTGCGTGTTGGCTCAGTGGGGGGCTGACCCCGATTCATCCCAGCTTCTGTGTACTTGCCTTGCCTGCACACACTTACCTCCCTTGGGGTGTGCCTTGAGGCTCCTCCCTGAGTGGCCCCATGGGTCAAGGGCTCACTCTCTCCCAGGAGCAGATGATCACGCCTCTGTGTCTCTCCTCAGGGCCCGCAGGGCGCGTTCGTAACACAGACTGTAAAACTAGAATTGATAATGAATATATTGGGTGTAATTTTCAAAAGGATTTACATGTTTAAAACTGGTGTAGAAGACTGCCAGTTTACTGGGGGGCCGAATATGGGGTGCTATGGAAAAAATTACATAGTCGCTGGGGTGTCAGCATTCCTCTGGCAGGGAGGAGGTTTACACACAGAAATGGGAGAACACATTCAGTCCAATGCTGAAATGTACGGGTCAGAGTCTACTCACAGTGGCTGATCTGCATGGAAAGGCGATGCACTTTTGAAATAAAGGATGGAAACCAGAGATGGTGTTAAAATGAAAGACTTTGCTTTAAGTTAAATAAGATGATCCAAGACAGAATGGCAAAAATCCTGAATAGCAAAATTCAAATCATCACAAGAAAAGCAGTGGTTTCTTTATCCATGGTGCATCTCCGAGCCACTCTTTTCTCCATCTGGCCCAGTCTTCACAGTCTCCACTATCCCTTCCTCACAGAAGGTGGGATGAATGCCCTGATTAACAATCATAAAACTGAGGCTAACTCTCAAAAACCCCTCTTGTTCAGGAATAGCTGTTTCCAAAAAAACTCTTTTCACAATCCTGATCCCTCTTAGTGCCCTGCTGTTACCTGGGCACGAAGAGGGAAGAACCCCAAGATTCAGTCCATCCAGAGATGAGGGATTGCCCTTCTATTCAGGACCTGGTCCACAGGATAGCAATAACTACTTCTCAAAAATCTTCTCAAAGTTCCCCTCCTCTCACTACTCCCACTGCTCTTCACTTCTCCAATTCCTAGGTCAATCCACCAGGGGAGCAGAGAGACCCTGATCAGTCTTCTAGGGTAGACTCCACAGAGGAAAGACATCTGACCAGGGGCAAAATTATATCCCTGAGACACTGTTATGATTATTTACAATGATTATGAATGTATATTGCAATTCGTGTTGAACATTGTGAGATTATGTGGAATGTTACTTTTTAATTAACAAAATAAATAAATAAATAAATAAAGTCAAGGAGAGGACCTCAAAATTGCAAAAACCCTAAGTTAGAAAAATTGGGATAAAAATAAGTAGCAGGGGCCACACTGAGTTTTATGTGCATAAGAGAGCATATGAAAATTGCTACTTCTATGCATGTAAATCCCTTTTGAAAATTACCCCCATTGTGTTTCTTTTGAATGTGGATTGCCTGGTGCTAGGATGTTTTTTACCCACTGTTCACAGCGAGCCCTGTTTCACTGAGTCTTAGTGTCCACTGCAGTGCTAAACCATAAATAACATCCATGTTTTGTGTCTCTCTATTGCCAGCCACAGTTGCTGGGGAACAAGCTAGCAGAGGCAGAGTGAGGTTCAACCCCTTAGAAACTGAGGCTTTTGATCTTCATCTGGCTCTCTGGCAGATGGATTTAATTATTCACCTTTTCAGTCTCAAAGTGACTTACATTTCAGGTACGTCACTTTTTCAACCTCAGTTGTACTTGAGGCAATGGAGGTCAAAGTGAATGGCCCAGGGTCACAAGGAACATCAGAAGGAGAAGTGAGATTTGAACCTTGCCTCACGTGATTCACAGTCCATTGTATTGTAACCACTCTTCCACTCCACACGTGGTGGTAGCTGGGAAAATTGGCAAGAGTGGTGCTAGAAAATAAGTGCAAAAAGGGGGTACCAATCCCTTTCTACTATATTTCAATTTCTGATAAGGATGATGAGAGAGAAATGGGCTAGCTTAAGAGAGCACTAAGGAAGGTATTGCATTTTAATTGTTCTGAAAAGAGAGACCTCATCAAGCATACAAACACAGTGTTTACAGTGCCCACTCTGAGCAGCACTGGGAGTATGTTATATATATTCTCTCCCTTTATTCACACCTTGATTTTCTTAATAAATAAACAGAATTAGGAACCAAATATCTTCCCTTCTGCAAAAACCAAATTAATTTACTATAAGTTTTAAACAAAGTTTGCAATCCTTGCAGAACTGGAGAGGTTGGCTCAACTAAAATCCCAGTGTAAAGGCAGATGAATGGGCTTATAGAAAAAGTGCTGGAACATTCAGTAATTATTATGCAAAAGGTAGCATTTTTTGGTTTACATTTATAGACTCGAAAGGGGCCTTGATATATTATTAAGAAGAAGGAAAATGTTAATGCATTCACTCTGAGGGAAAAAAAATATGTGTAGGCATTAGGTTATTGCATTGCACTTGGGAATAATTGAATAATTAAATTTCTATGCCAGTGGTTTGAATGCAGCTAAGTGTGGCACAAACCAGCTGTATTTCTCCAACATCTTTTCTCCATTTCATTTCAGCAGCCAGAGCCATATCACAGGGTCAATTTTCAACAGCCTCCATCATGTGCAGATTTTGCCGTCCATTTTATCTTTCATACACTGAAGCGGTTTTAGAAAGGGAAGCAAGCCACATTGTTTCCCTTTGGAAATAAGCAGAGGCAGAGCAGCATGCATGTTTGATTGGAGAAGAGCGGTGGTGGTCCCGCTTCACAAGAGTGGGAACAGGGAAGAGGCAGGCAACTACAGACCGGTTAGCCTCACTTCAGTGGTGGGAAAAGTAATGGAGTCACTGCTGAAAGAGAGAATAGTGAACTATCTACAGTCTGGAGAATTGATGGACCAGAGGCAGCATGGATTCACCAGGGGAAGATCCTGTCAGACAAATTTGATTGACTTTTTTGACTGGGTAACCAAGGAATTGGATCAAGGAAGAGCACTAGATGTCATCTACTTGGATTTCAGCAAAGCTTTTGATACGGTTCCGCACAGGAGACTGGTGAATAAAACGAGAAGCTTGGGAGTGAGTGCCGAGGTGGTGACCTGGATTGCAAATTGGTTGACGGACAGAAGACAATGTGTGATGGTAAATGGAGCCTTCTCTGAAGAGAGAGCGGTTTTTAAGTGGTGTACCGCAAGGATCGGTGTTGGGACCGGTCCTGTTCAATATCTTTGTGAGCGACATTGCGGACGGGATAGAAGGTAAGGTTTGTCTTTTTGCGGATGACACTAAGATCTGCAACAGAGTGGACACGCCGGAAGGAGGGGAGAGAATGAGACGGGATCTAAGGAAACTGGAAGAGTGGTCGAAGATATGGCAGCTGAGATTCAATGCCAAGAAGTGCAAAGTCATGCATATGGGGAGTGGAAATCCAAATGAACTGTACTCGATGGGGGGGAAAGGCTGATGTGCACGGAGCAGGAGAGGGACCTTGGGGTGATAGTGTCTAATGATGTGAAGACAGCGAAACAATGTGACAAGGCGATAGCAAAAGCCAGAAGAATGCTGGGCTGCATAGAGAGAGGAATATCGAGTAAGAAAAGGGAAGTGATTATTCCCTTGTACAGGTCCTTGGTGAGGCCTCACCTGGAGTACTGTGTTCAGTTCTGGAGACCGTATCTACAAAAAGACAAAGACAAGATGGAAGCGGTACAGAGAAGGGGCGACCAGGAAGGTGGAGGATCTTCATCGGATGACGTACGAGGAGAGATTGAAGAATCTAAATATGTACAACCCTGGAGGGAAAGGAGGAGCAGAGGTGATATGATACAGACTTTCAGATACTTGAAAGGTTTTAATGATCCAAAAACAACGACAAACCTCTTCCGTAGGAAAATAATGAGCAGAACCAGGGGTCACGATTTGAGGCTCCAGGGAGGAAGATTCAGAACCAATGTCAGGAGTATTTCTTCACGGAGAGGGTGGTGGATGCCTGGAATGCCCTTCCGGAGGAAGTGGTGAAGACCAGAACTGTGAAAGACTTCAAAGGGGCGTGGGATAAACACTGCGGATCCATAAAGTCAAGAGGCCGCCAATGAAGAGTGGGTGACTCGCCAGAATGATGGCTATTGACACAATACCCTTATTAAATAAACATACACATGCTTACTGTGACTCCTACATTGCTCTAAGCTTCAACAGCAAGAGGTAATGGAAAAAAGGATTTGCACTCACAAAGAGGGGAGTAGCTGGCTTGTTACGGCGGTTACTACCCCAAACCAAATATGCCTGATACTTCACTTTCAATGCATATACAGCATAGCTCTCTGCTTCAATGACAGGGGAGAAGAATAACTGATACTTCACACATCCAGCAGAGCTCTCTGCTACAACGGCAAGGGAGAAGAAAAAGGGTTCGCACTCAAAAAGCGGGGAGTAGCTGGCTTGTTACGGCGGTTACTACCCCAAACCAAATGTGCCTGATACTTCACTTTCAATGCATATCCAGCATGGCTCTCTGCTTCAACGGCAGGGGAGAAGAAAAAAAAACCCAACAAGGGCTGTACAACATAGTCTAGGTAAAATAAATAAGCATGGGTGTAGCTTGCTTATCGCGGCGGTTACTGCCCTACTACCCCTAACTAATCAAGCTAGATATTTCACTTGGATGCAGCTCCATCACTGCTCTCTACATTAATGGTGGGGGGGGAAGGGGAATAGAACAAGGAGCTAAGAGAAACAGATAAGAATGAGAGAAAAAATGTGTGAGGCTTGCTGGGCAGACTGGATGGGCCATTCGGATCTTCTTCTGCCGTCATTTCTATGTTTCTATGTTTCTATAGGTTAAGTCTCCGGGTACTCAGTGCCTGCTGTTTGTGCAGGCAGTTGTGCGGCGAGGTTAAGCGGCGCAGGTACTTCAGGAAGTCCCGTGTAAGTGTTCTGTTATTCTCCCCCCCCCCCACCTCTAACCTAAACTCATCCATGGAGGCGCCTTCTTAGAATGCAGCTGAAAGGACGCGTGCAGTGGAAACTAACAGTGTGTGCTTTTAGCTGGCATTTCAAGATGGCGGCTTACAGTCAGGTCATTTTAGTGAGGTAAATGGCTTCGAAAATTACCCTCTACATAACTAGTGATGTCAGCTTCTAATGAAAAGCTCTGTTCAAAGTTATTGAAAGAAATACCTTGTGATCATACAGCCGGTGCAGTCTGGGCCGAAAAACAGATTCCTTCTGTGCAAGTGCTTTGATTTGAAAGTCACATATCAAAACATTTGAATCCCATAAATGCATTTTTTTTTAACTTTTCAAACAAGCCTATCAGCAATAATATCCCCCACTCCTGCAAACCACACCCTGAACCCTTGTATATAGTTTTGGTCACATATTATTATACTTAATGTTAATTGTTAATTCTATTGGCTCTCAGTTGTTTTCGAGTAGCCCCATTCCTAAGTACCTTTTCATACCTACAATCTAACAGTTCCTATTTCTCCATCCCCATTACCCTGTTCAATGTACTTTTCATTCTATATGTTTTTGATGTAAACCGATATGATGTTCCCACTAATATCGGTATAGAAAAATAAATAAATAAATAAATACATTTTTTTAAACATGATCAGCAGGTTCATTACTAGAAATGGTTGTTACATAATGCATTTGTATTTTGCTAAGGTTTTCCACCCAGTGCAAAATTCAGACATGCTGATACTGCTAATGTTAGGGGATTTGTTTTATGGTTAGTTTATTAAATGGCTGACTCAGAATAACTAAGTGGCAGTTGGTAAACAGCAAGATGGACAGAAGCTCGAACTGAAGCAATGTATACAGTGAGTTCTTCAAGGTCTGGTAATAGCAATAATTTATTATTCCTACTGCACAATCAACATATGTGATTTTACACAAAGTAATTTGTGAGACCATTGTGCAATGTGCACCAGGGAATGCAGTGACATCCATCTTCTAATCTTTATTTGGAAATCAGTCTTGAGATGATCTGTATGATTCTGAATTCCCTTCCAGTTTGCTGTGGCAGGCTACCCAGACTGATCTTTTACAAATGTAATAAATTGTTAATTTATCTACAGTGACATCTTAACCTGTTTTGGGGCCTTAAGGCTGGAAGGTTTTGAGGGACCTCCTCTGATGTTGATGAGATGGAGGAGCAATGAGAGAGGGTGCTGGGCTTTTAGCTCTGGTAGTACCATGGGTGGAGGGGTTACCCCCCCCCCCCCGAGATCTGAAGAGTAAAGAGGGGGTCCTACAGGAGATTTAAGGAGGAGTGCAGCAACCAGGGGAACCAAAATCCCAATTTTCTCAGAGATCTGAGCTTTGGCAGGCACGGGGCCCATTCTTCTCCTTCCCCCGTTCCAGCTTTTTTCCTCCCTGCCCTAGCCTCATTCTGCTCATTGCCTGCTCTAAGTTTTCACTTGCCCATTTAATCACTAGTTCCCCCTTCTCCCAATACCTGTTCTCTCCTATCCCACCCAGGGCCTCTCACTCACTACATATACGCAGACGATATTCAATTCATATTACCCCATTGATGATACAATTGAGAAAAACACTAAACATAGCAAACATGTATCTAGACATTATCAAACAACTATTAAATCTAATGGAGCTAGTAATTAATATAGAGAAGACAGAATTCCTTCATTTTGAAAGAAAAAAAAACATGGAGATCTCACACAACCCAATCACACTCAATAACAACAAACAAATTATAGTGGCAGAGAAAGTACGGAATCTAGGAGTAATAATCGACACAGAACTAAGCTTAAAACAACATATATCCATAAAAGTAAGGAAGGATACGCCAAACTCATGGTCCTCAGAAAACTTAAACCACTTATAACAACCGCCAACTTTCGATCAGTACTACAAGCGCTAATATTTGCAAGCACTGATTATTGCAACACCCTTCTACTAGGTTTACCATACACCTCCATAAGACCACTACAAATATTGCAGAACACGGCTGCAAGAGTATTAACTGGAAAAAGGAAAAGAGACCACATTACGGAAACACTGGCTGAGTTGCACTGGCTATCCATTGAACAAAGAATACAGTACAAAACACTATGCACCATACACAAATTAATACACAACAAAAACACAGACTGGCTTAACACAGCCCTCCGCGTACACATACCCAACAGAAATCTAAGATCAGCCAACAAAGCACTTCTAACTATTCCATCAGTCAAAACAGCAAGACTAACCCAGGTAAGAGAAAGGGCATTATCCTTAGCGGGACCCATACTATGGACTCCATGCCCTTGGAATTAAAGACTACAAAGAGAAACAAACATTCAGAAAAAATCTAAAACTTGGCTATTTAAACGAGCCTTTCAGAAAGAGAAGGGAGAATAGAATCCAGGGAAATGCAAGGTTCAAAAGCAGGGAAGTGCAAGATACGAAACACCCACACAAACAGGAATCACTAAGGGTGTATGTTTTAATAGAATTCATCACTAAGGATAAGTTACATTTATAGAATGAGTCCTGAACTCAAAACTGCTATAGAATTGACCTGGACATAATAGTGTTCACACTCATTTAACAACTAACATTGATTAAAAACTATGTTACCTAACCTTATGGCACCTGTGTAAACTGATAGATTTTAATAGCATTACTTTTGTGCCTTACTGTAAACCATTGTGACGGTACCCACCTTAACGATGGTATAGAAAAAGATTTAAATAAATAAATAAATAAATAAATAAATAAATTTCACACTCCCAATTTGTCCTCTTCAATCCCAGAGTTACAGTTCTCCCACACCCACCGCACTTACACCCTGAATGCCTGCTTTTCCCCTCCCCTAGTGTCTTCCCCCCACCATGCAATATCCCAGGCTCCACTTTACCTCGCCCCCCCCCCTGCTTTCCCACGCAATCCTGCAGTCCCTGTACTCCCCATGTGGGGCCTCCCTCCTGCCTCTCTCCCTACCAGCAGGGACAGCAGTGCTGGTGGCTTCAGCCCCCTCCTTTTCCCCACATTACCCTCCCCATTGCTCAGGTTCCTGCCACCCCTGGCCCCAGAAGAAGGATTACGTCCATTCCTCTGCACCATGTGCCTCTCAGAGGGAATGAGTCCTGCGATGACCGGACATCCCTGCTGTTTTCAAAGTCTTCTGAAAACAATAGAGGAGTGGTGCCAGGGAATAGAAGAAATCGGCTGTTCTGGGGCAGTGGAGATGGCAGCAACAGCAGCGGTGGCAAAGTGAGGAGGAGGAAGGGTAAATCTGGCTGAGGCACCTATAAATGTGAGGGCCCTAGGCCTGGACTCTGATGGCCCTAACTTTGGCTGATTTAACTAATAACACTCTGAGAGCCAAGTTTAAGGTGTGGCAACATCAAGCCAAAGAGTGTAGGTCAGTTTGCTTGCATCATTTTGAAATAACTTGAGACTTTTTATTTCTTGAAAGGTATGAAAGAAACAAAATTCCACAGATAACGTTATGTAAACCAATCTTGTGCAAAATACACTGTAGAACTCGGGGAAAAAAGGGCCAAGGGCTCTTTGTACAGGTCCTTACCCTACCCTCTATCCCCCTGTAGACCTTTTTCCATTATAGATGTTACAAGTTAGAAGTTCGAGTCTCAGGCAAAAAAAAAAAAAATGTGAAATTTAAAAATTGTGCAAAGAAACTGACTTGCAAGGGTTTTTTTTGTTGTTGTTACTTTTTTTTTTTTTTTTTAAATCTTACTTTTACATGATTTTTAAATCTGGACCTATAGGCCATTTTCAATAATAATTTTTTCCAGTTTGGGAAAAAAAATCTTTCTGAATAACACTCTCTGGGGAGACAAAATGTAATATTTTGTCCACACAGGCCTGTTCTAGGCAATCAATGTGGATCCCATTAGGTGGAGGTAACACGAGTAGGGGCAGGTCAGAAGAGTCATGATCACTTCCGCTCATAATCTGAAGATTCTCTTGGTACTCTGGATGCAGCAAGGCAAGGAAGGAAGAGGTGCAAGGGTTACACGGGAAAGAGGGCGAGAAGGGGAGAAGAATGCGAAAAATAGAAAGAGGTAGGAGTGACAATAGTAATAGCAAGGCTAGAGGGTGGAATGAGAGAGAGGGTGTATGGAGGGTACAGAGAGGGAGGGAAGGAGCCCAGAGGACGTTGGGATACACGCTGTGCTATCACTGTCATGTTCTGAGGGTCAGAATCCACATTGGGACCCCTTTTCTTCCTGCAGTTTTCTCTCTACCGTTTTCCTATCCTCTTAGCTCTCTTCAGTCCTTTCCACCATCCCTGTGGTTTCGTCCCCCCTCTCCATTACCCTTTTCGCTGATATTTCTACCCCATGCCAATATTTCTCTTTTAGCTGCCTCATTCTTTTTTTTTCCTTCCTCCAGTAGCTTTTCCCCTGTTCTAGCAGCAATGCAGTGGCTATAAAAGATTACACCCCTTTACAAAATGTTCCCTTTTTTGCATTATTACCTGGAATAAAATTCATCAAAACGGTGTTTGTATATATATATATATATATATATATATATATATATATATATCTATATATATATATATTATATATATATATATAATATATATATATATATTATATATATATATATATATATATACATCTTACTCTACAACTGGCAAGTGAAAAATATTTTTTTCAGAATTCTTTAGAAACCAAAGTAAGTAAAATAAAAACATGGAAAAAGTGGAATAAGTGTCACATCCCTTGTACTTCTGTAGCCATCCTAAATATATAAAGCCCTGGTGTAACCAACCAATCACCTTCAGAATCAAACACAAGAGAACCGATATTCAAATGGTACTTAGCAGGATAAGTCACTTCTCTGCCTAAGTAGATTGCTGGATAAGTTGTGAGTGGGCAGTGGACGGATTGAGCTGGCACAGCTTATCAGGTTAACTTGGCTGCATAACTAGTGATATTCAGACTTATCCAGTTAAGTTAACTGGATAAGTTCGACCCTGCTCAATACCAGGTTTTAAACTTTGTCAGATAACACTTATCTGGCTAAGTGGCGATTTTGATGGGGATAGTCAGCAGCATCCCGTGCAAGTTAGCCAGATAAGTCTTATCCGGCTAACTTACATAGATGTTCAGCTTTGAATATTGGCCCCCAAATGAATTGGTTCCACCATGTTAAGTTGTACTAATTCACTTTGTGACATGATAAATTCAGCAGTTCCTGTTGGTTCTCTCAGCTGGGTGATGCATTTCCATGGCTAATAGAATGGATGCTATTGATCGCAGACAGATTGCACTGGTGCCACCTTGTGAAAGGGAAGGAACTTTTGTAACAGAAGGCACCATCACTCCCTGAATGTGGCAGGTGGAGTGGGACGTGCACATGAAATTTTGATTGTGTTGCCAGCAACCAAGGTTGTGCCCATGATTCCTTTCTTTTGCATCATTGTACCCAATTTGTGGAGGCCTAATACAACAGCGACTGGCTGTTGAGTCAGCACTTCTCGTTCAGTCCAACTTTGAACCTGCACAAACTGCATTTCATTCACCTTCCAGGGATATGTCCACATATTCCAGCCATGAAAACACACCAAAAGAAACCTGCCCAGCAAGAGCCACCCATTACAAGGGCATTTGCCTATCACTGTGACACTTATTTAAGCGGTCAATAATCAACAGTTATATTCATATTTACCAGTGTAAACATGGGATTTGATTATTGCCCCCCCACCCCCCATGCACATGGCTAAAATGAGTGTGGTATATCACAGCATGCACCGAAAGTGGATAGCGCTGGGGATGGTGTTGAGGTGTGACAGCAATAACCATACAAGACTTTGATGATGAAAGCCCCATGCATATTTTTAAGAAGATGCAAAAGTATGTGGGTAGAAAGCATCCTGGTTTCTCACAGTGGCTCAAGCAAGCTTTGAACCTTGTGGACCTATGGGCGTTTTGTTCCTGAGGCCTTGCAAACATCCCACTGGGTTTAATTATTGCCCCCTAAGCATGGCCAGAAGGGACAGACTAAGGGTAATCTCCTGTACTTGACCATATTATTCCCTCTTCCTTGATGATGCAGGATATCGATATCAACCCTGGATCCTCACCTATGTACCTTTCCCCTCAAGTCTAGCAGAGAAAGGGTACAATATGACTCATAAATCCACTTGGCTTTATCACTAAGTGCCCACTTGGAAGGTACTTCAGATTCTTCTGTTGTTGTCTTAAACACTGCTCACCTGAACAAATAGTATAATTGTGATTGCCTCCTGCACACAGCAGATTCTTGCTCGTAGGAATCACATTGCAGCCTACATTAATTTAGACCTTGAGGAGAATACCACCTGTCCCCCTGCTAGATGGAGGGAAAGTACATTGAGTAGACATCAGGTCAGAAGTCAGATGATCATGGATTACTTCAGCTGTAAGTGCCAACTAACGCTATATTACACTATTCCAAAAGACCACTCATAACATCATTTCATTTATTTTATTTTATTTAAAATCTCTTAAAATTCTGCTACTTCCAAGTATCAGTACAGGATGTGTTTTTCACAGGATATTTTTGTTTTATAGAAATAATTTCCCCACAATTACCTGGTCAGCATCACTCCCTTCTGTGAAATTGGCAGCGAGTAGTTAATGTGGCAAGGTGAGGGGCGGGACAGACATTCAAAACCCTCTCTGTGCAACACTGCAGATGGTGCTCCAGGGTGAGGTGGCCCCAGAATTTTAATATAGCTTTTTTTCATGTTGGGTTGTAATGTGAACTGTTGTAGTTTTGCTCTGCATCCATTCTCATGATTATTGCTATTTTATTGTAATTATAATGATCTCTGCCTTTCTGGAAAGAGAATTTGAGAAAGAATACATTGATATTTGTTTTATGACATAATTGATTGGATCTACTCTTTGTGTTCTTTGCTTTTTACCTGATATTCTTGTTTATTTAATTAATTGCAATAAATATAAAATACATTAATACAGATTAATGAATTTTTAATGTACATAAGTGCTTGAAATAATAGGGTTAAAATATTCTAAAATGTTTGACTCATGCTGCATAAGTACTGTTGTAGATTACTTAGGAACCCTTTGTAAGATGCATGCTAAGGCATTATTTATAAGAGTACAAACTAGTAGGGTTCAGACCTGTATGCTTACTGCCCATCCTTGTTAACCTTGGGTCCACCCCAAAACTCAGTTCTGGCTACGCTTCTGCTATAAATTATAAGAAGGACCCTCAGGCAGGGAATGCACTGGGAGGTGAGACTTCTACCATAAACTCCTTTGGGTGAAGCTGTGAGGCTGCAGAGTGTGGAAAAAATACATCTTTACTCCTTGGTTACTTCTTCATACTGAACCCCATGGTGTATTAACATAGCTGGGCTAAATGGTTTTCAGGCATCCAATCCAGACTCTCCAGTGGGAAGGACTGAGGGGTATGGATGGCTCCTCTACAAAGTTTGTTTCTATTACAGTGACAGTGACATCTGGTGCTAGACCAGGAAGATCTGCCACATATATTTCGTACAGAAATTGGCAGGAGTTCATAATATGGGACCAGCCGAGAAGGAAGGAAACGGCTCTTTCATGTTTCTTGGACAGGTGCACGGCCTTAGGGGATGGAATTTCTAATAAACTTTGGATGATCTCCAAGGTACTGGAAGGAGTTGTAAATTTTTTTGGGTTGCATTAATCCAAGGGGTTGAAAGTGTTATTCAGTAGGTTCTGGATAAAACACTGCCAATCTGAATTGTAATCGATAACGCATTGGCAACCAGTGAAGTTGATTGTAGTATAGGTGTTACATGGTCACGTATGATAGCTCCAGATAACAATTAGGCAGCGGCATTTTTTATGATCTGTTAAAGCAAAGAATGTAATCAGGCAGTCCAGTGTATAGTGTATTACAGTAATCTAGGCTTATTATATTGAAAACAAAAGGTAACAGTAAAACAGGTGAGGTAGAGTATTTATAAGGCAAAGTAACACGATTATCATTTTTATCCAATACAAAGTACACACGAACAGCAGTTCATTGTTGTGACTTGCCAGTCACTGAAAGTGAGAAAATGTAAAAGACAATCTTTTAGCATGTAAGCAGTATTTATTTATTTATTTATTTAAAACCTTTGCTATATCGTCGTTTAGTCATGTACCATCACAACGGTTTACAGGGAGGCACATACATTCATGATGGGTAAAAATCTGTAACAAAGTGACAATAAACATTTCGGTTTACATGTTTTACCAATAAAATTAAATGATAGGTGACATGGATCTTGTCCATTTATATGGTTACGGGGGTAACCATGCAATTATTGTACTTTATACTGATTATCTATATTCTTAGTAAGCGGGCATGTTGATGCTCTTTGGGCTTGTCAGCTAATGGATACAGCAAGTTGCTCCATAGAATAAATGTCCCAGCTCCAGGTCTTTCACCTCCAGTCTGTGGACCTCCTGTGGGGTGGGGGTGGTGTATTTTATTTATTATTTTATATACCGACATTCAATCTCAGTCGAGATATCACATCTGTTTACATTCAGGTACTGTAGGTATTTCTCTATCCCCAGAGGGCTTACAATCTAAGTTGTTGTACCTGAGGCAATGAAGGGTAAAGTGACTTGCCCAAGGTCACAAGGAGTGACAGTGGGACTCGAACCCTGGTCTCCTGGTTTGTAGTCCACTGCTTCTAACCACTATACTCAATGAAGTAGTAGTCAAGGGATTTGCTGGTTGTTAGCTATCAAAGCTCTGATGCATGGTGAAGTCAGAGTTGGATATTACCGGTTTTTCCAAGCATCATTTCTGCCCATCATTCACCATCTTTGCCATATTGTCTACTAACTTCAGCAAAAACTGCATCTGAAGGTTCTGCCACAGCATCTCCTTTCACAAAGACTGGAGCCCTTTGTGGAATGTGGCCTGCAAGAAGGGAGAGTGTGATGGCCTGACCCTTCACGGTAAATGCAAAAACATCCTACCTAGCTGTCTGAGTTATTGCAGAAGTCTGCAGGCAACTCAGGCTCAAAACTATCTCCTCCAGAGCTGGCAGGCTGAATATTGGTGCCACATTCACTTCATGCTGCCTCTTCCTTTGATTTCCAATGGTGGCAATATTCGACCTCCTCCATTGGTGTCGTCCTGCCTCTATCTGCAGTTGTATATGTGCTGTGGACACCAGTAGCATCTATTAAAGCAAGAAAAAGCAAGTATAGGTGGGTAGCACACGCCTAGGCTTCAAGGTTGTTCCTCTCTTGGGGAAAAACAGTCTCCTCTCACCTGCTGTCTTCCTAGAGAAATGTTCCACTGTCACTTGCCAGCAAGCATAATGATCATACACCACATTTAGAGATGGGTACAGCCCTGAACACTAGACCTTATTCTGAGATTATAAACTACTAATCTGCTGTCTGTATATTGTTTCTCCAAAATCCCATTGATGCCTTCCGGTCCCATAATGGCACAGAGCCTTTCCTCCAGTCTAGTCAGCTGATAAACATACCTGGGAACTTTGAGTCGTGGTCATCCTGAGATTGCGGTTGATTAGCAGGGGCGGGAAGGTGGGGAAGGTAAGAGGAAGGAATAATGCATATCATACAGACATGACGGCCTATCTAACCTGCCCATCCACACCAGCTGCTCAGCAGTACAATCTTTACCATCCTCTCAGAGATCCTCTGTGCTTTCTTAAATTCAGATACTGTTCTTGTCATCATGACCTCCATGGGGAAGCTGTTCCATGTATCCATCACCCTTTCTGTAAAGAAGTATTTCCTTAGATTATTCCTGAGGCTGCCCCCTTTCACCCTCATTCCATCAACCTTTCACCATTCCACCATCTCCCTGCTAATCCACAATATCTCTGCCACCATCACCACTGTTTCTCCCCTCCACAGATTCTCCCCTCCCAGCACTCTTCTTGCTCCCATCCCCTTATAAGTCACAGTTCACAAACTTGTACACCCTTACTCTACCCTCTGCTGAGTCCCAAGGCCTGAAATCACAGCTGCAGTTTCTCCCCCCAGGCTGCCTGTGTGCTGCAGGCGTACCCTCCCTTACCTGCAAGTTTGCTGAAGGGGGAGTGACTGGAAGAGTAAACTGAGGAAGCCCGGAGCCTTTTAGTGTTTCCCCAGAGATCCGGCAACTAATGCAAGTTTCCTGAGTCTCCCAGGGAAATCCCCAGAGTTCCCAGGTGTGCTGATAAAGACAAGGACCTCCTGCCTTACTTTGTGTCACCAGAGCCTGATTGTCTTCTCCCTAACACTTGCAGTCCTGGTATCAGTATTCCATTTTTCTGGATGGTCCGGGGCACCACTTGTAAGCTGCAGGTTTCCACTGCTATCAGTTTCCCGATGTACTCCCTTCTCAGCCAGGGACTTCTACAACTTTCCCTTTACTGAACAAGGTGCTGTAATTATCTAAACATGTTCCAGGACCTTGTCATTCTCCTATCTGCAGAACTGAGCACTACTGGCACTTGGTCCTAACTCCTCCTGCACTAGCTTAGGTCGGGGGGCCTCCTTGCCATATCCTCCTATACCCTTTTCCCATCTCCTCCACCTCCTGTCTTCTCCTGGGCTTCTAGACTTCTATCTCCCTCCTCTACCTTTATGATTTTGCTGTACACTCCTCCTTACCCTCCCTCTCTACTACCTCCTGCTTCTCCAGGACAAAACTCTGCTTCACTGCTATTCCTTGCTATCCATGCAAGAACGGCACCATTTATCATCGTTTTAAAAACACATTAATAACTCCCGGTTATCACAGTCTCTTTATCCACCTCCAGCCTTGAATCAATGTCCTTTTCCTAGTGGTTGAAAAGGGGAAAATAGTGCTTCAAAATATGCTGTAGGAAGGTGAAGGCCAAAACAATCCCTCCCCTCAAAATATGGTACATTTCTTTTCTAACAACCACTCACTTCACAGCACTGCCAGCCCTCTGGACTAGTAAATAGACTGGCAGTCTCAGTCCCACTCCTTCTGTGAAGAGGGCTCCTTTCTAGGTTGGGCATTGTCATGGGAAAAACAAGCCCACGCGCCGTAAGACAACAATCTCTCTTCTTTCCTTCTCCCCTGTCAGGGAAAACCCTTCCTGGTCCATGAGGGCACAAAAGATAGGATTTCTCCCTGTTATTTCTTTTTGCAGGCTGAGGTGCGGGTGGTAGGTTTACTGGGATCACCAGCACAACCCCCCCCCCCCCCCCCCCAGTCCTCTCCAAACAAAAATCTACAGCCAAACACAATTTGAGCATGCTTAACCCAATTTATAAAGGGGAGCTTGACCAATCCCAAAGCAAGGGGGGGATGGCCCACGCCTGGAGAAGACCTAAAAATGTAAACGTCTCCCAGCAGATGGAAACAGGGAAAATGCTTGGTAAGGGAGCACATCTGCTGTTACAAATAAACGACATGGAACTAAATAGTTCTGAACAAAAATGAGTCATCTTATCAGATGACACTCAAATAAGTAGTGGTGCAAGAGAGGAGGAACAGGAAGCGGTGAGAAAGAAACAGATGATCTGGAATAATTAATAAGTGTTTGAGGACAGCAAGATTAGCAAGTGTAGAGGATTTAATTTTTTTAATTGTATTTATCGAATTTTCACAACTTGTGTCAAGCAAAAGATTTTGACAGAAAGGAAAAAAAGTGCATAACACATTAAAGTCAAATGAAAATATTTAGAGAAGAAAGGCAATAACATATGCAGGAAATCTAGTCCACACAATAAGTGTAGAGGATTTATACATGCAGTAATAAATGAAAGAAAAAAATAAGAGACTCCCTGCTATAAAGATTCACTGAGGCCTCACATGGGGGTTAAAATGTTTTATCTGGACTGAAGGATGAGGAGGTGCTCTAGAGGAAGAAGTTAAGGAACCACGAAATGAGTGCTCAAATCTCTCTTCTCCTATTGCTGCTTCTCATAACCTTGGACAAATCATTTTAGCTCTCGTCTCGCATGTCCATTCAGGGGACAATTTACAAAAAGATTTAGGCGATTTAAACCAAAGTTTATGCATGTTAATCATCTTCTGAAAATCAACCGAGGGGGTGGGTGGGTGTTGTATGGTAAACAAGTACACGTGAATCCCAGCTTCGCACACACTTTTTCCCTGCTTATGATAAGGCACAGGAAGTGATACCTGCTTGGGACCATGTAACTTCCTGTGTGTATGTCCACATGTGTGCTGGTACCACCCAGAAATTTTCAAAGCGGACTTACGCATATTAACTTTCTTTGAAAATCCTGCCTAAAGGCTGTGGGTGCAGAGTAAATGCAGGCTTAAGCCCAAAGAGGGCTCTTGAAAATTACCCTCCCAGATTGTAAGTTCTTTGGAACTAAACGCATCAAAAACCGAGCTGCTCCTCATCTCCAAACAATCACCCCCCAAACCAGCCATTGCAAATGACCCCGCTTATAACACCTTCATAAGGCAGCCAGATGCACGAAATCTCGGGGTTCAGATAGACTAACAACTGAACCTTAAAAAACATATCAATCTGATCCTCAAGGATGTTTTCTTTAAACTAAATGTCATGAAGAAACTGAAACCCTTACTTCATGCCAGTGATTTTTGCACCGTCATTCAAGCTACTCTCTCAACAAAAATGGACTACTGTAACTCCCTCTTTCTAGGCCTCCCCTACTCTACAATAAAACCTCTCCAAATGCTGCAGAATGCAGTAGCGAGAATCATCTCTAATGCCCGCAAATACGACCATATTACGTCCCTCCTCAAGAACTTGCACTGGCTTCCTATCCCCTCTCACATCGTATACAAAACCCTAACACTGACCCACAAAGCTATACATACAGACAATTCAAACTGGCTCGTTGAGCCATTCTGCCCTACACGATCTAACAAATCCACCAGAGCCTCCAACAATGGAACCCTCCATGTACCCCCACTAAAAAAAGCACACCTTACTTGCACAAGGTAACGAGCCCTATCTATTGCTGGACCCACGCTCTGGAATTCCTTACCCCCCTATCTTAGACTCGAGACGTGCACCTCTAAATTCAGAGCAAACTTGAAAATCTGGCTTTTCAAACAAGCCTATCATCAATAATTCCCCTTCTCACCTCCATGCAAACACACTTGAACCGCGCAAACACACCTGAACCTTCCATGCAAACCGATCCTGAACCCTTGTACATATTTCTTTTTGTTATTTACAAATATTATCCTCAATGTTAATCTTGACACTCACTTGTTTCAGAGTAGCCTGATTCCTATGTTCTTCCAACCTACGTTCTTACAGTTCCTGTCTCTCCCTTCCCACCTCCCTGTTTTATGTAATTTCCATTCCTTTTTTGCTGTTTTGATGTAAACCGATATGATGTCCTTACTAATATCGGCATAGAAATAAAAACAAATAAATAAATAATTTGTAATAAAATGACTTGATAAAGTATATAAAGGTCAAAATAATAATACAACTTTAGCATCCCAATTTCAACAAAAGTAGTCATAAATGGAAAAATGTATTCAGTAAAGGAAATGCCCCATTTCTCGGGAGTTTGGAGAGCTTGGTAAGGTTTTCTAACAAAAAAATGTTACTTCAGTGATACTGTATGTTCTATATAACATCCCCTCCTCTGAAACACAATTAAATCTTGTAATAATGGCAGCCTTACTGTGAACCTAAATGACTTCAGTGGTAATTAGAGGGTTGAATAAATGCATGTGTGCACATCAGTACACATCTTTTAGAAAAGGTTGCATGAAACTTTGATATTAAAAGATCAGGGTCATTTTGAAAGAGCCTGCTGCAGAAGCTAAAGTCTGTGAGCACCGTTTACCTGCAAACCGTAGCCAGTTTTCAAAGTGGATTTATCCGCATGGATCTGCTTTGAAAATTCATGGTGTTATCATACACACACAAAGTCACACTCGCGTGAAATCAAAAGTACGAATGTAAATTCTTTCCCCACCCCCAATACCACACCTCCAGGGAACACTTCTTTGGAGTGCATGTAAACGTATATGTGTAAATGCTTTTGCCTGCACATTTACACATGCGCACCCTGTGGGCAATTTTCAGAAGGCCATGTGCATGCATAAAACCGGCGTTTGTGCATATAAATGTATTTGAAAATGATCCCCCTCATAGTTATGGAGATGTTTCAATACTTGTAACACTGAAGATGGAAGGCAGGAAGGTATGCGAGGATGAGGGCTATTAGCGGATAGAATGAAGATTTAATTGATGAACTGGACAATAGTCCTAAAGAGCATTTTGTTCGCATACATACACCTGTAAGAAAAACATTTTGCTGTTCTTTTTTTCACAGTACCAACTTTCTGTCCCGACTTTTCAGGCAGCTCATTTTGGCAGTCAGTTGTATGCCAATTACCGAAAGCATGGCTGCCTCTGCTTTTCTGTACTGAGCAGTTGCTTCTCACTTTGAGCAATAATTATATTGCAAATGCTATGGTGCAGTGACTCCCCAGTGACTCATGTATAGCACTGAAAGACAAGGAGAGTTATTTATGCAAGACTATTTTTCTATTCAGATTATCATAAATTTCTGCACACACTGACTACTTATGTTGTTACAAGCCTCTAGTCACTCATTGAATCCTAAAGTGACAAACTGCTGTATAACATGCTAAAGGTCCGATTTTAAAAACCCGGCATGCGACGAAACGGGCAGATACGCGAGGGGCCGGGCTGTGCACGCACCGCGGGATTTTCAAACGCCCGCGGCCACGCGTGTATCTGCCCATACGCACAGAAGAATGGGTTCGGTAAAAAGGGAAGGACCGGGGCGGGGTCTGTGCAGGGCGTGGGCAGGCTGGGACAGCGCCATTAGTCACTGTTCCATTGAAGCTCGCACCAGCAGCTGACTGGTGCACGCAATCTGCTAATGCTCCAGAGAACAAGTAAGTTTTAAAAAAAAAAAAAAAAAGTTAATTAGCGGGGTTTTAGGGGTCGGGGCAGATAGGGGAAAAGGGAGGTAGGGTTAGCTTGGGAATTTAGGAAGATCCCTCCCAGTCCGCTCACACATGGACCGTGCGCATATGGACGTCCGTGCGTGGGTTTAAAAGTTACCGTCTAAATGTATATAATTTACTGTTCTGTTGACAAGATCTGAGATTTGTGAAGCAATCCAGTTTTACCCTGAGGTGTGCTAAGTCAACCCAGTTCAAAGAAACTATAAGGTTATAGTCGTCTGTAACCTTTCATTTAAAACAGCCGTGATACCTGAAGACTAGAAGATGGCTAATGTGATCTGTAAAACTATAGACCGGTGTGTCTGATGCCTGTGCTGGGCAAAATGATAGAAACTGTTGTGACACGCCTCCTTCTATGACGTCACCTCCTTCTGTGACATCAGATGCTGGGGGGATTTAAACCCGGCGTCTCCTAGGTTTCCTTGCCTTGCAACACAGTTACCAAGAAAGCTGCTTGCCTGCCAGCCTGCCTGCCAGTCTACCTGCCTGCCTACCAGCCTTCCTGCCTGCCTGCCAGTCTACCTGCCTGCCTGCCAGTCTACCTGTCTGCCTGCTGACCTGAACTGCCTCCTGACCGTCTTCCATCAACAGTCGGCCCAAGGATCCACTTCTGGATTTACAACAGTTTGCAAGGCTTGAATGTCTTCGTAGCTGATTTCAAGACAGCCTTTGATGAACCAGCTCGCCAGACCTCCGCAACCTCCGAATTGCTCCAACTCAGGCAGGGAATTCGGCCCCTGGCCGATTATGCTTTGGAGTTCCGTACCCTCGCACTGGAGGTCGGATGGCGGGACGACGCCCTCCGTAGAATCTTCTTAGAGGGACTTGCTGCAAGGATAAAAGACGAATTGGCGGCTCGAGACCTTCCGGAGGACCTCAATGCTCTCATCGAACTGGCTGGCCGCATCGATCGCCACCTTCAGCAGAGGGCCAAAGAGGGGCGTCCTCTCCGCCGTTTAGTTCCGCTGGCTCCAACCTCTCCTCACCCATTCCCACCGGGCCCACGGGGGGCTAGCACGTCCACGGAAGCCACATCCGAGGAGCCCATGCAGCTGGGAAGAGCGTCCCTGACACCTGAAGAAAGGCGGCCCGCCGTAGTATGGGTTTGTGCCTGTACTGCGGGGGCAAAGGTCACTTCCTCGCTCAGTGCAAAGAGCGAGCGGAAACTCCCGCCTAGGAGTAAGGGAGGAGTGCCTCCTAGGTTGTTTGAATGCTGCTCCTCTATGTACCGTTTCTATAACCCTCAGATATCCCGGAGGGTCTTTCAAGACTCAGGCATTCATTGACTCTGGGGCAGGAGGGAACTTCATCGCTGCCAATCTTGTACATCAGCTCCGCCTGGCCACACAATCCCGGGAGCCTCCTTTACGGATTACTTCCATACAAGGTACCTGCCTGCCTGGCCACATTTCTACCGAGACTGCACCACTGATCATGCAGACCGGGATCCTACATTTTGAGGAGATCTCGTTTTTGGTTCTGGAGAACTCAGTTCATCCGGTGGTCCTCGGCCTACCCTGGCTCCAGCAGCACTCTCCAGTGATCCAATGGAGCGATTTGCAAATTACCCAATGGAGTCCTCACTGCGTCAAATCTTGTATCAAGTCTCTACCAGTCCAGCACATTCCCTTGGCTCACACCGGCGTCACCCTTCCCAGTCATTATGCGGACTACACGGACGTATTTTCTAAGGAAAAAGCAGAACTTTTGCCCCAACATCGTCCTTTCGCGATTGCGCCATCGAACTGGTGTCTGGGGCAACTCCACCCGAGGCAGGGTGTATCCACTATCACAACCTGAAACCAAAGCAATGTCTGAATACATTGCTGAGAACCTCGCCAAGGGCTTTATCCGACCTTCAACGTCACCCGCAGGGGCGGGATTCTTCTTTGTGGCAAAAAAGGATGGGTCCTTGAGACCATGCATAGACTATCGGGGATTAAATGCCATTACTAAAAAGAACCGCTATCCGCTTCCGCTAATTCCAGAATTATTGGATAAACTCCAGGGAGCCTGAGTATTTACCAAGTTGGACTTAAGGGGGGCGTACAATTTGGTGCGTATCCGTCCCGGGGACGAGTGGAAGACAGCGTTCAACACCCGGGACGGGCACTACGAGTACTTGGTTATGCCCTTCGGTTTGTAACGCTCCTGCGGTGTTCCAGCACCTCATGAATGAGGTCCTCCGCGAACTGCTGAACTCTTGCGTGATAGTCTACCTAGATGATGTCCTCATCTACTCACAGAATTTGACCTCTCATAGGCAACAGGTTTGGCAAGTGCTCCAAATCCTTCGTAATCACCACCTATACGCTAAACTGGAGAAGTGTCTCTTCGAACAGGAGTCGCTGCCTTTTTTGGGTACATCGTTTCAGCTACGGGATTCCTCATGGATCCAAGTAAGGTGTCCGCCATTAAGAATTGGCCCCAACCAGTAGGCCTGAAGGCTTTGCAGCGTTTTTTAGGATTTGCCAATTTCTACAGGCACTTTATACCGCAATACTCCCTGGTCGCACCTCTGACCGCCTTGACCAAAAAGGGGGCCGACACGCGCGTTTGGTCAGCCGAGGCATGTAAGGCCTTCAAGGATTTAAAGGAGGCCTTCCTGTTGGACACTTGTCTGCGCCATCCGGATCCGTCAAGGCCCTTCTTTGTGGAGGTTATGCCTCCAATATAGCTGTGGGGGCAGCAGTACTGTCTCAAAGCTCTGACTCCGGGCATTTGTTGCCCTTGCTCCTACTTCTCAAGGAGGTTTACGCCAGCCGAAGGTATTACGGTTATAGGAGACAAGGAACTGCTTGACAATTAAGTTGGCACTTGAAAGAATGGAGACAGTGGCTGGAGGGAGCGCTCACCCCATCACGATCTATACCGACCATAAGAACCTGGAGTTCCTCAGCCAAGCTCAACGACTCAACCCAAGGCAAGCACGATGGTCGCTATTCTTTAGTCGCTTCGATTTTACCCTCAAATATCGTCCAGCATCTAAGAATGTTCGAAGGCGGATGCGCTCTCTCGGAATGCCCTATCATGGATTGAAAAGGAGGAACCCCCTTCAACATGTCATTACCAGCAAGATAGAACTAGCCAGCACCACAATCTCTACACAGGGCAGAATAGTTGTTCCACACAAAGACCGGAAGAAAGCTCCTGCAATGGGCCCACGATTCCCTCATTGGAGGCCACGCCGGCAGAGGGAGGACGCATCGATCTATTGAACCGTCATTATTGGTGGCCCCGACAGTACCCGGCAGGATGTGCGGACTTTACGTAGACTCGTGCCCGGTATTGTGCCCGACAGAAGCCTCTCGGCAGCCGACCCTGGGGTCTTCTACACCTCTACCATACCACAGAACCATGGACTCAACATTGCCACAGACTTCGTGGTGACTTGTCCTCTTCGAGGGTACTACAGTAATCTGGGTCACCGTAGACCGGTTTTCTAAGATGGTACATTTTGGTACCACTTACCTAAGCTTCCGTCTGCACCAGAGCTAGCACTTCTTTTTCACGCAACATTATCTTCTGGGCCCACGGCCTTCCCAGAGCATTGTCCTCCGATCGGGGACCCCAATTCACAGCCCGGTATTGGCGTGCCCTCTGCAAAATGTTTGGGGTACAACTGAACTTGTCTACCGCTTTCACCCCACAGTCTAACGGGCAAACCGAGCGGATGAACCTGTTCCTCAAGACGTTTCTCCGAAGCTTCATTTCGCAGAGTAAAGGACACTGGGTCTCCCTCCTTCCCTGGGCTGAATTCGCCTATAATAACCACACTCACTCGGTTACTGGGCAATCTCCCTTTCAAACGGTCTTCAGGACGCCACCTCAGGACACCCGTCCCGGTACCTATCGATAGTCGCTTTCACCGGCGGCCCAGACAGTGGCTACCCAACTTCACGATCTCTGGAGAGCCCTTCAGTCGACGTCTTACCTCTGCAGCAAAGAAAGCACAAAGCTGTGCAAACCGCCACCGACGTGCCGCTCCAACACTTCTACCCGGTACTAAAGTATGGTTAAGTACCAAGAATCTCCACTTAGCTGGACAATCACGTAAGTTGGCATCCAGATACTGCGGCCCTTTCCAGGTGGCAGAACGAATTGGTCTGGTGTCCTATAGACTTCGTCTGCCATCCTCCATGCGCATCCACAACGTATTTCATGTGTCAGTTGTTGAAACCAGTGATATTCTCCCGTTTCCATCGGCTCACGCCGGATGCGATCTCCACCTCCCCGAACGAAGATCCTGTTTACCAAGTACGGGAAGTACGGGACGTACGCTTCCACAACCGCCGATGGGAGTATCTATTGGCCTGGGAGGGCTGCGGCTCTGAGGAGGACTCTTGGGAACCTGCCCGAAATATACTGGACAAGTCCCTATTAACCCAGTTTCATCATGACAATCCCAATAAACCTGGACCCTTGAGGAGGGGGCGTAAGAGGGGGGGGGTACTGTTGTGACACGCCTCCTTCTATGACGTCACCTCCTTCTGTGACATCAGATACTGGGGGGATTTAAACCCGGCGTCTCCTAGGTTTCCTTGCCTTGCAACACAGTTACCAAGAAAGCTGCTTGCCTGCCAGCCTGCCTGCCTGCCTACCAGTCTACCTGCCTGCCTGCCAGTCTACCTGCCTGCCTGCCAGACTACCTGCCTGCCTGCCAGTCTACCTGCTTGCCTGCCAGCCTTCCTGCCTGCCTGCCAGTCTACCTGCCTGCCTGCCAGTCTACCTGTCTGCCTGCTGACCTGAACTGCCTCCTGACCGTCTTCCATCAACGGTCGGCCCAAGGATCCACTTCTGGATTTACAACAGTAACCATTCTTAAAGACAAAATTACTGACCATATAGATAAACATAAATCAATGGGCAGGATTGGTGAGTCCCATTAGGCGAACTAGGCGGTCACCTACGGCACCAACCATTAGGGGGTGCTGAAGAGCAGCCATTTGGGGCCACGAGTGGAGCCTATCCCGCTTACGGCAGAGAGGAATAGAGATTCGGCGGGCCAAGAGCGGTGTTTTCAGCGAATGACGTCGGGTGCCAGGAACCAAAATGGCGCCAGCGCTACTTTTGCCCTGTCACATGGTAAGGGCAAAGGGCCACCGGCGCTATTTCTAATAACGCAGCCGTGGCCTGAGAGCGGGAGATCGCGCCGGGACCCCCCACTGGACCCCCAGGTAATTTAAACATTTTGGGGGGTTCGGGAGGGTGGTGGATTTGTTTTAAAGGGTCGGGGGGGGGGGGGGTTAGGGTTGTTTTGGTGTGCCGGTTTTCCCGCCCTACCCCTCCCCCGATAAAACGATTTTTTAACCAAAAAAACCATGACGATCAGACTTTCCCCCCCCCTCAGCCAAAATCGATCGTTTAAGACGATCGATCACATGATTCACATCCCTAGTAATTAGTGCAAATTGTGATGAACTGTATATTAGCATAAAGCATGCCCCTTTACTATCCATGCGATACTTATCGCATTTTGATAAATCCAGGCCTAAGGGCTTGATTCATCATTCTTCGCAGAATGAATCTTGCAAAAAGGGGGAGGGCCTGTGAAAGGCCGCAGACGTTCACACGGAGGTGGTGCAATTTCGCCGGCTGCAGACTTTCACACAAATAGTGCCACCATAAAAGCTGGTGCTATTCACTGTGCTATTGCCGGCGAAAATGTTCCTAACATTCATAACATTGGCTGGTATCTCCCATGCCACTCTACTTTGATGCAATGCCCCTCATCCTACACCTTCAGATCCTTGTGTCGCTCGGCCTTGCTGCCATGCACAGACTTTACACCTTAGGGTTTTCTGCCACTGTACCTTCTTGTTATTCTCCAGCTCTTACACCTTGAGGTCTTCTTGCCAATCTGGGGTGCTGCTGTGCACTTCTCTTATGCTTTTGATCACTTTTTCTGGTTCTTGGTCCCTTTGTCTGTACCTTGGGATTTTTTCCTGCCATGTTTTCTGATTCATTCTTCATGGTGCCTTAGGCTATTGATGCCACTTTTGATGTCACTTTGCCTCTAGTGATATCATCAAGTGTTCATGTCATTATTGCTGGCATCCTCTTTTTGTACCTTGGGCTGTTTTTCTTCCTTTTGCTGCTTTTTTGCTACTCTCATGGTGCTTTGGAGACCTCCTGCAAATGCTGGTACCCCTTTGCTAAGCCATAGCCTACTATTTATGACACATTAGGTATCACTTTGCCACAGTCCAAGTACCTTACAGTTTTTCTCCCTTCTCATCATTTATTCCCATCAGTTTAATTAGACTTGATAAGAAAATCACTATTTTGGAGCTCAGAGTAGACTGCAATGCTTCCCCCATTGCTTTTAATGGCAACAAATAAACTAATGAAACACATACAAAAATAGTTTTCTTTTTCATACTGAAACTAATAAAATAAATGAATGAACCAAAACTATTTTTTTTTCTTTTGCATGTTCACATTATACCATTGCCAAAGATGTTAAATCAGCAAAAATCCACAAATGTGTACTTAATTTTAAATGCTGGTTTAGCTAGTGCCAACTCACAAAAAACAGCTGATTTGACAAGTGCCAACATGGCCAAGCATTTCACAATTACTGCTGCCTCGGGGCATTTAGAAAACAACTGATCTGTCAGTCTCTCCCTAGCCAAACACTGAATTTTCTTTAGACTCCTAAAATAACACAAAGTCTGCAGGTAAGAAGTGTACATGATATGTGATATTGAATATTTGGCCAAGAAGCAATAGCAGGAGATTGAAATTAATGAGGGCAGAGATCTCAAATATGCAGACTGATTATTCATACACTACTCTAGGATTATAGATTAGAATACACTGATGTGTATTTGTTTCTGTTTTCAAAGGTTTACTTTAAGCATTATTAACATTTGCATTGCAGATCATCGTGTTGTTACAGTATTCATTACCTCTTTGTTTTAAGCTGATCAGATAAATGGGAAGTAATCTCAGTCAGCAGAGCTAAACCTTTCTTCAATTCTATGATTGGCAGAGGTATTGCACACTTCTCATTATAATTCATTGTATTAAGGAACTTTCTGGATCAGAGATGTGCACTATAACAATTTCAGAAGAGTTCAAGAATATATATTTAAACCGATGACTGTCAAATTGTTTGTCAGTATTATGGCCAAAGGCATTTTGGTAAATAATACACGGGCAATGTAATAGTCCTTAACTTAATATAGTCATATATCATCAAAAGGACATAAGTGTATATTCTTAATCAATATAGTTTATGTAAAGCGTATGTGTCATTCATTTACAAACATAAAAACAGATATCTTATTAATACATAAATCTTTCTTTATTATTATTTAACATGTATTACTTTCGCAAACCAAGTATAAATATAACATCAAAACATGATAATTGATTTAAAAATTACAAAATTACAAATACAATATCTCTTAATGTATGTGGATACCTAAACTCCCCCAATTTCCCCACGTCCTACAACAACAACAATTATCCCAGTCTTAAAATATACTATCATTCACTCACTCATACACACATTTACCTAAAATTCCCCATAGTATTGCACTTATCCCCAAAAAACGTGATTTATAACCTGATGTTACAAATATAAGTTTAGAATACAGGAATATTGAGATATTTTTTTTATATATATAACCTATTGTTAATTAAACTTAAGAGTATCCTCCAACACTTTAAGTGGGAAGTATTTATTAAATTCTCATATGTTTAATTTGCACAATAAATAATCCCCGACAAGAACCTTGTTTCGCACACTAGCTTCTTCAGGGGTTATCCTTCACACTGTTATTAATATATCTTGCAATTCTCACGAGGCAGTCTCAATATCCCGTAGTCCCAGATCTTCCAAATACTTTTAACGGTATCCACACCATCAGTCGGGCTTCTCATTAACATCCAATCGTCTCATATATATGAAAAATATCTTCAACCAACTTCTCATTAATTATGGGGTAGATTTTAAAACAATGCGCGTTCGCGTACTTTTGTTGGCGCACCAGTCGCAAACAAAAGTACGCTGGATTTTAGTAGATATGCGCGTAGCCGCTAAAATCCAGGATCGGCGCGCGCAAGGCTGCCGATTTTGGGCAGCCGGCGCGCGCCGAGCCGCGCAGCCTGCCTCCGTTCCCTCCGAGGCCGCTCCGAAATCGGAGCGGCCTCGGAGGGAACTCTCTTTCGTCCTCCCCTCATCTTCCCCTCCCTTCCTCTACCTAACCCACCCCCCCCCCCGGCCCTATCTAAACCACCCCCTACCTTTGTTGATGGATTTACGCCTCCATGAGCCATGGCGGTATGAAGCGGCACTCAATGACGGTGTTATGAGAAAATGTTGAGTCGTGGTGGCATGAGGAAATAGATAAAAATATATGCTGCTGGAGAAGTGTCCTGGTTGACGGAGTTCAGATTATGTTATCATCATATTGGAGATAAGTCTAACATTTGCGTTTGATGCATATTTGAAAATTCTCTTGTACATATAATTAATGAGAAGTTGGTTGAAGATATTTTTCATATATATGAGACGATTGGATGTTAATGAGAAGCCCGACTGTTGGTGTGGATACCGTTAAAAGTATTTGGAAGATCTGGGACTACGGGATATTGAGACTGCCTCGTGAGAATTGCAAGATATATTAATAACAGTGTGAAGGATAACCCTGAAGAAGCTAGTGTGCGAAACAAGGTCCTTGTCGGGGATTATTTATTGTGCAAATTAAACATATGAGAATTTAATAAATACTTCCCACTTAAAGTGTTGGAGGATACTCTTAAGTTTAAATTAACAATAGGTTATATATATAAAAAAATCTCAATATTCCTGTATTCTAAACTTATATTGTAACATCAGGTTGTAAATCACGTTTTTTGGGATAAGTGCAATACTATGGGGAATTTTAGGTAATTTTTAAATCAATTATCATGTTTTTGATGTTATATTTATACTTGGTTTGCGAAAGTAATACATGTTAAATAATAATAAAGAAAGATTTATGTATTAATAAGATATCTGTTTTCATGTTTGTAAATGAAAGACACATACGCTTTATATAAACTATATTGATTAAGAATATACACTTATGTCCTTTTGATGATACAAAGGCATTTTGGCGCAGATAGTCACAAAATTTATGCTGCTCAAATTGGCTTTTAAAATCTAACCAGTTAAATATTTTCCCCACTGTCCATCCAAATTTCATACGCATAAAATTGCTGCATGCACAGATTTAACTGGGCAATAAAGGGCTCAGGCTGGGTGTTGTGCCTAGGTGGGCTTTATAAATTTAGCAATTTACGGCTGCATTTTAAATCAGCCATGCGCGTAAATATTGTCACTTGAGTGGCCGGGCCCTGCGTGCGCCGCACACATTTTCAAAAGGGCCTGGCCAAGCGCATAGTGACAATATGGGGTAGATTTTATAAATTTGCTCGCGCACCAGGCGCGAACGAAAGTACACTGGATTTTATAAGATACGCGCGAGATAGCACTCCCCCCACCTTCCCCTCCCTTCCCCTACCTAACCCCCCCCCAGGCCCTATCTAAACCCCCCTTACCTTTGTTGCCTGATTTAAGCCTGCTAAAAGCAGACATAATCTGCGCGGCGCCAGCAGGCTGCTGGCGCGCCATCACCCAACCCGGGGGCTGGTCCGGAGGCCTCGACCACGCCCCCGGGCTGGCACCAAGCCCCCGGGCTTGCCCCCGCAACTCCGCACCACGCCCCCGAAACGCCGCGTCATATAGGACACACCCCGACATGCCCCTTTTACAAAGCCCCCGGGACTTGCGTGCGCTGGCGGCCTATGCAAAATAGGCGCGTCGGTGCGTGAGGGCCCTGAGCGTCAATCCGGCAGGATTTACGTGCGCAGGGCAATTTAAAATCCGCGCATAATTGCCGGGTCCTGAAAAGGGGGGAAGGCAGGCTGGGGACGTATTTTGGGTGGGGTGGGGCAAGATGGAGGCCAGCCCGGACAGTGGCCATTAGCTGCTGTCCCGGGGGAACGGGCGCCGGCAGTTGGCCAGGGCACGTAAATTACTTCAGCCCAGGAGCTGAAGTAAGATGAAAACAAAGAACAAAAAAACAAAAAGGTAGGGTTTAGGGATGAGGAGGAGAGGAGGAGGGGGTTTAGTAGGGGGGTAGGAAAGTTCCCTCTCAGTCCGCTCTTAAATTGGAGTGGACTGGGAGGGAACAGGGGAAGGCTCGATTTCGTCACCATGCGTACTTTACAAAATTAGGCCCCCCCTTGCATGCGTCACCCCCACTTGCGGATGCGGATTATAAAATCCGGTGCGCATATGAACATGGCCCACGGATTTTATAACATGCGCACGCCGGCAATGTCCATATGTGAGCGCCGGGAAGCAAGTGCACATGGACGCCCACACGCACCTTTTAAAAATCTATCCTTAGCATGTTATACTCAGGGCTAACTGGCTAATTTGTAAGTACAAATTGTGTCCACACAAATAGCTGCCCTATATCTAAGCCTTCAAGTTTTATGTGGTTAGATATAACTGAATATTCAGCTGCACACTTACTTGATTAAGTGTGCTTGATTATTGGGACAAAATTATCTGGTTAAAGCTAACTAGTTAACTTTGTTTTGCTCTTCTGCTGTTGATTATTAAGCTTCTTATATGATATTAAGTTACCTTGGTTTGAAAGATTGTATTGCAATATGATATTGCAATACAACCTTTCAAACCAAGGTAACTTAATTATTCATATTTTTCCCAGGCAAATCATATATCATTCTCATTGGTGCAAAATGCTCATGACTGCCATGTAACCTTTTATCCTTAATCACTTTCTAAGTGATGAAATTTCCTGGACTTGAAGCATCCTACCTAATAAACGAAGGTTGACCGACGTGCCGCAAATGCGCAGTAGAGAGCAGCTCTACTGCGCATGTGCGGGCAAGGACGTCAGTCTCAGAAAAAAAAAACCAACATGGCGGCGTCGAGTGGCAGCGGCAGCGGCGGTGGCGGGCGGCGGCAGCGGCGGCCAGTAGCGAGGGAGGGAGGAGAGAGAGAGAGGGAGGGAGGGAGAGAGAGAGGGAGGGAGGTACTGAGTTAGAGGGAGGGACAGACTGAGTGAGAGGGGAGGGAGGGGAGTGGGAGGGACGGAGGGAGGGGACTGAGTGAGTAGGGAGGGAGGGATTGAGTGAGGGGGAGGGACTGAGTGGGAGGGAGGGACTGAGGGGAGGGGGAGGGAGGGACTGAGTGAGAGGGGGAGGGACTGAGTGATAGTGAGGGAGGGGGAGGGACTGAGTGAGAGGGAGGGAGGAGTGGGTGAGTGTGTGGGAGGGAGGTAAGGGGGGTGGGGGAAGAGTGAGGGGAGAGGGAGAATGAGGGAGAGGTGAGAGACAAGGGATGTGAGTAAGTGGAAGGGTAAGAAGTTGTGGAGCAGAGAAAAAGGGAGTGGAGGAGGGCTGAGGGAGAGGGGATGGGATTGAAGAGAGGGTGGGGAGTGACTGAGGGAAGGGGAGAGAGGGTGGGAGTGACTGAGGGAAAAGGAAGGAGGTGAGAGTGAGGGGAAGGAGGCAGTGGGAGACGAGGGTGAGTAAGACTGAGTGGAGGGAAGGGGGAGGGTGGAACGAGGGAAGTGGGAGTGAGGGAGAAAAAGTGTAGAAGGGTGCTGTGTTAAATGTAATTTACCCGTTTTAAACGGGCTTAACGGCTTGGTTTTTCATAAATAATCCTCCACTCCAAGGAGGATAAGGTACATAATATTAAAGAGAAAAAGAACATCATTCATTCCTGAAACTATTATTTTGTTTAGTTATTGGAAATTTAACCTGTGGCAGGATACTTTGTTTAGACATTACTTTCATAGGAGAAATAATAAGTGGACTCCCACTCAAAGAGACGACTCTTCGCCAATTTACCGAATACATGGTTGTCTCTTAGACGCTGAAGGACTTGGCGAACTTCAGCATGATGGGTACTCAGGTCTTTGGAGTAGATCAGGATGTTGTCAAGGTAGCCGATCACACCTTTGTTGAGCATATCCCGAAACACATCATTCATTAGGTTTTGGAAGACCCCGGCACGTTGCACAAGCGAAAAGGCATCACTAGGGTACTCGTAGTGGCCATCATACATATTAAAGGTGGTCTTCCATTCGTCCCCAGGCTTGATTTGGACCAAATTGTAGGCCCCGCGAAGGTCCAGTTTTGTAAAGATCTTGGCTCCCTGGAGTGATCCAGGAGCTCAGGGGATGAGGGGGAGAGGATAGCGGTCCCGGAGAGTGATGGAGTTGAGACCCCGATAATCAATACAGGGTCTCAATGAGCCATCCTTTTTGGCTACAAAAAAGAATCCAGCGCCTGCTGGGGACTTGGATGGTTGGATGAAGCCCCGATCTAGGTTCTCATTGATGTATTGATCATCGCCTGGGTTTCCGGAAAAGACAACAGGTATACCCAGCCTCTGAGAGGAACTGTGTCCAGAAAGAAGATTGATTGCACAGTCAAAGGGGGCATTGCCTCGGGTAACGTCTCTGCTTTTTCCTTCGAAAAGACATCCGTGTACTCGGCGTGCTGAGCTGGTAATGGCAGAGTAGTGGCAGCAAGCAGAAGCCGTGGTCGAGGCAGATCCTGAAGGCAAGTGGAAAAGCACTCAGCTCCCCACGTGGCAATCTGGAGAGTCTTCCAGTTGATGGAAGGAGAGTGCTTACGCAGCCACGGGAGACCCAACACCACCGGATGGACGGCCTTGTCGAGAATCAAGAAGATCTCTTCCTCGTGGAGTACTCCAGTCCGGAGGATCACAGGGGCTGTACAGGAAAACACTCGTCCAGGCAGAGGATCCCCGTGGATAGAGGAGATCAGAAGCGGAGGTTGACGCGGGAGCACCGGAAGTTGTAGCTGCTTGATAAGTTCGACTAGGATGAAATTTCCTCCGGTTCTGGAGTCGATAAAGGGCCAGAGTTGTGAGGGATCCCCCAGAGAAATTTGAGGGTTACTGGTACTGTACACTGGGGAGCAGGGTTGATACAGCCTAGGGTCAGCTCCCCCGAGACACCTAGGCCTGAGAGTTTCCCGGATGCTCTGGACATTGGGCTAATAAATGACCGTTTTTGCCGCAATACAGGCAGAGTCCAAGAGTCCTGCGCCGTTGCTTCTCCTCAAGTATTATATGGCTTCGGCCTAACTTTATAGGCTCCTCGCTGTGGCCCTGGGGAGTCTCGGCGGCAACTGGGGAGGTCAGCAGATGAGAGAATGATGGGGCCAGAGGAACCATTCGGCATCCAGGTCTCAGCTCCTTCATACGCTGCTGAAGGCGCCGGTCAATCCGGCCCGCCAGGTCAATGAGCGCTTCCAACTCCTCAGGCAACTCCTGAGCTGCCAGTTCATCTTTTATTCTGGAAGCCAGACCCTCTAAGAAGATTCTCCGCAGGCTGTCATCCTGCCAGCCCAGTTCGGAGGCTAAGGTGTGAAATTCCACGGCGTACTCGGCCAGAGTACGAAAACCCTGGCAGAGATGGAGCAGTTCCGAGGCGGCTCTGAACTGGCGTCCTGGCTCATCGAAGACTTGCCGGAATGTCTGGATGAATCAAGACAGATCTCCCAGGATGTTGTCCCCTCGTTCCCATAACGGGGAGGCCCAGGCCAGGGCCTTCCCATCCAGTAAGGAAAGGATGAAAGTGGTCTTAACCTGGTAGTTGGGGAACTGAGTCGGCTGGAGGGAAAATCTCATGAAGCAATGATTCAAGAACCCCCCGGCATTGCTTGGGGTCACCAGTGTATCTGGGCGGAGCTGGTAGGTGCAACAGTGGAGAAGAAGACGTGGGAGGCACCGGCGGAGCAGCCGAGATCCCGGGTGTGGTAGGAGGGTCCAGGCGATTGGCCAGACATTCCACGGTGGCTGCCAGAACATCTAGGCACTGCTGTTGCTGCTGCAAGCATTGAGCCAGGCCAGGGATGGCCTGAAGACCGGACAAGTCCTCCGGGTCCATGTCTTTAGCAAACTGTTATAGTTGTGGACCCTTGAGCTGGGACGGGTGTTGGTGCCAGCACAGAGGGAAGGCCCTCAGTGGTTCCCATTGGGGAACGAGGGCTGGAGCTTCACCTATACCAGCCCTCGTTCCCTGCAGGTTGAGCCCTTGGGTACCGGGGCCAGCAGGGCTTAGGTGCGGGCTGCCTTGGTGAAGCAGGAGCAGAGAGATGAAGATGAGGTCAGGAGTCCGGGCAGTCTGGGCAGGCAACAGAGAAGCAGAACGAGAGTCCAATCTGAGAATCCGGGGCAGGCAGCAGACGAGTAGAGACGAGGAAACCAAGCCAGGGGTCGAGACAGGCAGCAGACAAGCATAAACGAGGAGCAAGCCAGGGGTCGGTACCAGGAGATCAAGCCGAAAAGAAACTCAGGAACTGGATCAGGAACTGGAATAGGAGCTGGATCAGGAACTGGAACAGGAGCTGGATCAGGAAGTGAAGGAACGCAGCAATTAGCACTCTGAGGAGACGACCTGTTGCTAAGGCGAAGAACTGGGGACTGAGGCAGGGTTTAAATACCCCTCAGTCCTGACGTCATCGGTCGGGGCTGGGCCGAAGTTTCCCGCCGCAGCCCCTTTAAGAGGAGCCTCTCGCACGCATGCGTGCCTAGGGAGAGCTCCGCAGGAAGCAGGGCGGTGGCGTTCCAGCCGGGTGGGAGGCCCCAGTCGGTCGGCCCTGTAGCAGGGAGCACCACGCCGACCAGGGGGGAGCGCCGGCTCGCAGCGGAAAGGTATGGGTGGGGCCGGCCGTGGTCTGCTGCGGCCGGGACCCACAACAATAATACTCTAATCCAAAGGAAATCATGAGTAAAAACAATATTGTCTGAGAAAAGAACTGTTATCCATGTTTGAAACTCTCCTTTTCGTCTAGTGCCAGAAAAATATAATATGTAGCAGGATGCCTTTTATTTCAGACACTCTTATATCTAGTAGTGATACATAATTGATGAATAGTGGTATTAGTATGGTCCCAAATGGTCCATGCTTGACCTCTACCTGAAAATAATTTAACCTGTACCTATAGAAGACAATGGTCTATGTTTGTTCATGCAGTGGAGTGGGAATAGGAAATGTTTGCTTTAATGCTGTGATGGTGTAAGAGGTGGCATCTGGTGGGTATGAACAGTGAGCCTCGCAGTGAATGTTCGCCTTGTTTTTCTGGGACTTGTTCCTTTGGCTTTTGGCTGTAGCTATCTGCGAGTGTGGTTGTCTACTGGTACAAAAGCTGGTAGATGTCCTTTTTTTCTAATGGAGGGACTAATAATAAAATTCTACTCCTAGGCATAAGACTTAGCTTTTTTTTTTTTAAGAGCCCTCGGGAAGAATCATGGGGAGAACAAAAGAAAGAACAGCCTGCCTTAGGGAAGTCTCATCATTTATCTCAACTGAAAGAATTAAGTGCTGATTCTGATAAATTGTGCTGGATTTTTCCGGAAATTAATTTCCCTGTGTAGAGACTCTAGGATCTGTCGGGAGTGTGGGAGTCGGTACAGTGCTCTCTGTGTGGTTACTACAATGGTGGTCGCCTGCCTGCTTAAGAACAGGTGGGGTTAGAGATCTGTACAGCATGGTTTTTTTCAGCTTTTGGAAAAGGTGCTTTTGCTATGTTTTCCCTAACCCAGTTTTGCTGGGCCTTACATCCCTTGGCTATACAGAATAGAATGTGAGACCATACCTCTCTAGTCTAAAACCTGAGGAGGGAGATGTATCAGAGTGCTTTTGATTACTTAAGGGTTTTGGATTTTATCGTTTGAGATTTTTCTGGAGCCTTAGTCCTGGTTCTGGGAGGGAAATAAAGTGAATAGGGTTGAACGTAATCATCATAGACTGTGGACAGTTTTGAAAGTTGGGCTCCCAATGTATTATAAAAACTTAGACATTCATAATAAAATTAGACAGATATTTATAATCAGATCTAATCACTATGTCTTTCAAAATATGATGCTGTACTTTAGAGCAATTTTATTATCAAAATAATTGTGCATTAGTCATGTTTTCTTGTGAGTACACATTGACAGATACACAAGGTTGAAATGCACTCCAAGGTAAATGAGAAGATAGTGGATGCTAACCTTTTTTTCTCCTTATAATTTAACCTGCCTTCTGGCTAATCTCAAATGTACAGCGCTTCCATTCCTAGCCCTTAGTGCAGTCATTTCTGTTTATGCTCTCATGTTGGTTTTAAATCCATATAATCCAGTTTGGTTATTCACTGCACTTTCTAATACAGCTGAGCTCCTGGCTCCATTCTGCTCCACATGTGATCAATTACATTTAATCTGCAGTGTGTGGAGAGAGCATAATAAAGTTTGCCCTAGCAGGAAGGAAGTCAATTAATATGAATGTACTGGGTTTGGTGGTTGGCCATTTGCATCCTTATAGATTGCTCAGAAGCTTCACAGCAGAGAGCAGCAAAAAGTACACCCTTCTGAGAGTGCAGGTTTTATCTGTAGTCGTAGTTTGCTCGCGGTTTCTGGCAGCTGGATGATTTTTAAGTAAAATCAAAGTGCAACGGCAAACAGCAGCCAATCGCTAAGATTTCTATCTTGCATGCAAACCAAGGAGTTGTAGTGAATGCCACTGAATATCCATGTTGCTAAATGGGGTATTTTGAGGGGGTATACATGAAATATTTATCAGTATACTATCTTGGCACTAGAGACTTAGAATTAAAATTTTAAATATTGATTGATAGCATACACTTATTTATGGGGTTTAAAAAAAATTCTGGATTGCGGGCCCTATATTATTTGATCGTTATTTTTTGCCTTAATCCTTATTTATGCCCATCCAAAGAAATATATTTCTGTATAATAGTTAAACCAGGAGGCACATTTCTTAATGGAAAAAATACAATGGAATACATTTTCAAAGGGGTTTCAAAGCTAAAAATAGCATATACCCATGTAAGTAGCATGTACTTGTATATATGCTATTTTCTGTGTTGCGAGTATACACATATTTTCCGTTTTGCGCTTACATTTTACTACTGTAAAAAAAGGGGCTTTCTAGGGGTGTTCCAGGGAGGGGTTTAGAAGAACGTGTGGTGGTTGCTATATTTTGTAAGAAATAGATGTGTATATATTACCAAATTTATTTGTACGCTTTTATACCTGCTAATTGACTGGCACTAGTAAAATCAGACTTGTCTGCAATTTTTGGAGGTGAAGTCGAAGTGAATTGTTGGTAGTGCTAGAGAATGTAGTGAGACTGGGTGAACTGGTGGAGGTATTAGCTAACTGGTGATTTCAAGTATGCAGGCAAGTATTTGCAAAACTTTATGAAATTCCTGCCTCGGTGTGTAAATCAGGGGTATTACACCTAAATGTTATAATTTTTTGCACCTAAAATATATGCAGGTATGTTTTTAAAATAGGCAGAGAATATATGTTCTTAAACTGGAAACATTTGTGTGCAGTAAAACACACGTGCATACTTTCACATGTGATATCTTTTAAACTGTGCAGCTTTCACCGCACAGTTTATTAAAATACTAGGATTAATCTCCGCACGTCGACTTAAGCATGGAAAGGCTGTTTGAAAATTAGAAATGTTTAGAAACGTTGAGAGCCTAAATGATTATTTTTGCTGTATATTTAAAGTAGAATTTTGGGCTCATTGGAACTGAGAAATGAGTGCTAGAAACGAGTCCATCCTAGGCTATATTTAGTATGGAATGGTTGTCTGCATTTGCCGATATTTCAGGAATTGCTGACAGAGCCCAGAACACTGACCTGCAATTTATGTTTTTACCTTTGAATCACTCAAACCTCCAGGGATTCTCAGCAACAGAGAATTTATTACAGCACATGGCAAAATCTCTTTTCGGAAATATAATTTGTCATCTCTGTATGATGATGGACTCATTTGACAAGATGCTAATACACTGTCATACATAATGCATGGTCGATGAACTCCATAACCTTATCTTATTTAGCCTCTTTTTTTTTTCACTGACTGGGTCAAAGTAATACGCCATCATATTTTTCTTAATAGAATTAAAACCATATATGGTTCACTAGGATTGAAGAATCCTCTAATCCTTGTATTAAAAACACATAGCCAGGGACAAATTAAACCTGCATTATACAAAGGAATTAATCAGCAGGGGGTTTCAGAAAGATCATGAGTTGTATCTAGAAGGCACTGAAAGGCTAATAACCTAATTTCATATCAAAAGCTAACCTACAAGTCAAAGTTTAACACATAAGATATGCTTATGCCTCAGACAAAAATGCAAAAACATTTCATGAAATTTCCTGCTGCTGTGGGAATTGGAAGTCTTCTGGACACTGATTCTCCCTGCATGAAGAGAGATGCCCACTGTTGCCTCAAGTACAAACTTATAGTGAGATTCATCAAGACGCAATAGGGTTATAATGCATGTTAAACAGCATATATCAAGCGATAAATGCTGTATATCATGCGACATAGCCCTAGAGAACCTATCATTATCAGAAGGAGCTCTCCCATGTGAAATAAAGAAAGCTAAGATAAAACCTATTCTGAAAAACCAGAAGCTTGATTCAAACATACTAAGTAACTATTGACCCATTTCTAATCTGTCCTTTTTGTGAAAACTCATTGAATCTTTAGATCTTGAACAGTTCACTATCCCCTAGATTCATCAAAATGCTATAATATCGCATGCGGTAAGAGAAAGGGGCATGTTTAGGGTAATTTTTTGAATTACCACACTGCGTGATAACATAGCGCTTTGCATAGGTTGTATCACGTGGTGCAGTAAAGTTTTCGCACCTCACAATACTTCTATTCCACAGCTAATGAAGTGCCGAGAGAGAGAGAGACTATTTATAAGGCGCTCATAATAATCAACTATTTATAACTCTATAGGAGGGCTAGCTAATAGCTGGAGGTGAGGTGTTGGTGGTGGTTTAGGGTTTAAAGGCCAGTTTTACATCAGAGTGAGACGTACGAACTGCACAATACACCTTGGTGAAGATTTGACATCATTTGGAGTGAGGAAAGTCTCACAAAGATGAGATTTGTACAATGTTCTCTCGTCCTACCTTGATGAACTCTATAACAGGGTACCATCAACCAATGTGGTTTATGTAGTTTATGGGTTATGAGGTCTGTTGCTTTGGCCCCTACTAAGATTCTGGCTGCAGTATTTTGTAAAGGTTGGAGGCATTTCATACTGTAGTGAGAGATGCTGTTTAGTAGAGAGTTACAATCAGTCCAGCTGATGATTTGTGTATGTGTTTGATCTCGGCAGTACTGTAGTTGGCGGATCTGGCGAAGATACGCAAATAAGGTTCTCACTCCTTTGAGATGTGAGATTCTGTGGTGAGACTTTTGTTAAGTTAAACTCCCAGATTTCTTACTAATTCCTTAGGATGAAGAGGAGGGAGGGGTTCCTGTATCAGGTACTTCATAGCATAATTTCTTTCTGACCCATATAAATAGCAAGTGGAAAACCTGATTTCAAGAACTGCTCTTCAGTTAGATTAGAAAAATGGAACAGCCAGGTAAGAGGATGCAAACATTTAAAATACTTTTCATTTTTTACAAGTTGTTGTCTCACATATTTTGTACAGTACTACTTGAAATTTGTAGCAGTGCACATATTGAGACTTATTCCAAAAGGTCTTTCACTTATTCTGCCCCGTTGGCCAATTGTTTATTGAATAAGGCCCACAGTGTATAATAGCAATGCACATAAATTGGAGCCTTGCCACCATTCTTTTGTGCTAGCACTCCCATGATATCCTTGTGATTGGCGACGTTTGGTAATTGGTCACTTAATGCAGTGAACCACAAAAAGCTATGTGTGACCTCAGGAACCACACCTCAAGCACAGTTTTAGATGTCACAATTATCTCCTGAAGTTACTTTTCTCTGAGGGTCCAGAATTCCCTGACAGGGGGAGGATTACTCTTTTAGGTCCTGCGCATTGTATTTGTTTTTAATCAAGCATCAACGTCGATGGCAAACAGCACCAATGATCTCCTTGGTGAAAACATCAGCAATAAACATGCTGGAAGCTGATATGGTTTCCAACTTAACATTTACTGATGAATAGTGGAAATTGATAAAAATGTTCTTTACAGCTCTGGGTAATTACAAGTCCAATTTAAAATTAAATCAATACATTTGTGACCGTTCACTTCCATTAAATTTATTCTGTTGTTAAAGCCAATTATTGAAGTAAATGCCAATTAATCAAATGTAGTCATTCTCCAAACCAAGTATTGAGGTAGTTTGTAAGTTTCCTCCCATTAGATGACTGATAGGATAGTCTCTCAGTCTATGGAGAGAATGTAACGTCCCAAGAAATCATACCTTAAGTCTAGTTACTCCATATTCTGCTCCGTCCTTCAGTTCATACATGGTTGGTGCATTTCTGTTTCTCTCTTCATGTAGGTCCCATTGAGATGCTCATGGCCACCCTCTCATTTTCCTTACACCTTCTCCCTGGGAACGAAAGATTCATTCCTCCATGAAGACGCTGATGGCCCTAGGGTTCTCTCTTTATCAGAGACACCACTTTCTCTGATATTAACAAAACTGAGTCCTGAGCCTTACGGTATTTAGGGGAAAAAACAAAAAGAAAACCAGAAAACAATCAAGAGTCAGGAAGGGTGGAAAAAATGTTCTCCTTAAAAGGTTTTCAAATCTAAGGCAAAAAAACTGCTTTTCTTCACAATGCCTGATAAAGTTTGACATGCAGTTTGGATTATGGTAGAGGAGCCCAGAATTTAGCTACGTTTTACAGGCACATGCACATTTCTCCCCTTTTCTGCTGATAAGTGAGATCCAGAGCACTAATGGCAGTGTGGTATGGAAAGTGGTTCCCCCTTTCCAACAGCTGTACCCCTCTGCTCTTTTCTCCATTAAGCACTGTAAGCAGGGCCCGAAGGAAGGGCAGAGAGTTTTTCAGCAGCGTGGTCAGTGAAAATTACTGGAACGCCGCTCCAGCTAACAAAATAATGTATTGTGGACTTCTTCCGTCTGAGCTGGATGTCCAAAGAAGCAGGAAGAAACCAGCTAGGATGAAAAACAAAGAAAAAGCTACAGATATTGGAGTGTCTCAGATAAAACATGCAATGTATAAACCAAATCATGCCCATGTCTTTCCTAGCAATGTTCTTCATCCTCAGTCTTGGGGGTTTTTTTGTTGTTGTTTGTTTTTTTTACAAACCTTGGGAAGGAGAGGCCTCCTGGACCTCAGAGCAATTTTCTTTTTTAAATGTGCAGAAATGAAACAAAGATACATGACAGAAAGCTTCCAGCAACACAAATGAAATAATACACACATAGCAACACAAATCCAAATGTTTTCCATGCATACCTCCGGTCATCATGCCCCTAGATGGCAACCTGAATAAATAATTTCATAAGTGCTTGTCAGACATTTTGAAAAATGCTAATGAGTCTTTAGCATTTTACCTTTTTTTTTTTTTTTTTTTTTTGAGAATACATTTGTCAAATATATGTAAAATATTTTGCATGAAATTTTATGAAAGAAAGAATATTTGGAGATTTGCCTAAGCAAATACAAAGTTATACATCCTCGGTAAACAATGAAATCTAGATGAGTTTCCATTTTCCTCCACCTGCTTGATTTTCCCTGTAGTCCTAAAAAAAAAACGAAAAAAAAAACATGCTTCCTGCATATGAAAGCATCTGTTACGTGAATGTCATAAGAACAGTAGAAATATTTATAATCGATTTATCCTTACTGCTAGCAGGAAGGAGCTTATTATATAGCTAGACCTATTCGCTGAATTAGAAGGGAGCATGTGTGGCTTAGTTTTAATTAAACCTCTGAGTAGATAAATCTGAAATGAAGTGTCTCATGGCTTTGAGCAAAATATATCTTCTGATCTAGAGAATACAAAGGAAGCACCTGGGGATTATAGGCTCCCATTGCTGATTTCCCTGCTCACCTCCCTATCTACTCAAATCCCTGTTCCCAAGTATTGTCTGCAGTAATGTGGCAGATGTGCACAGGGGTGGGGGCAGAAAGGAAGGGGTCATTTGTACAGGATTTATGACATATGAAATGGACATCTGTTTATTGGATTCTGGACAATCACATATTTTGGGTGCAGATTAAGCATACAAACAGATGGACTATTGCTTAGTTTTGACTCATTAAGGAATATAATTGTAGCATGAGCTGTTCGTAAGGAATTGACCATTTTCCCACTTTCATCCTTCATAACAAAAAGAATCCCTTTAATTCTTACAAGCATGTATTAGTACTTGACCAAGGTGACTGCTGTAACATTCCATGGTGGATAGTTTTCTATTACATTTGCTTGAATTCTCTATGCATAGCCAAAAAAAAAAGTCCTCAATAATCTGACCAAAGTGATCTGGTGTTGATGGAAGCATTTGTTTATTTATTAGGAGTCAAATTTTGTAGTCAGTAATGAGAAGAATTAGTTTATTCACTTCTAAAACAAAATACTAAAATTGTTGAAAGAAAAAATAGCTGTGCTTTCACTACCTAAAAGATATGGTTTGATTTTTGGAACAAAGAATCAAGCATGTGTAAACCTGGGTGGGAAAACCCAGCTAGTGGATCCAAAGGCTCACATCTTAGTTCAGACCCTGATTGCTCAGCTCTCTCCAAAAGTGTAATTCATCGCTGAGTGTCCAGTGTTCCCTATGGCAGGGAACTTAAATTCAATTGTCTACTTCTCAAATCACCCTTTAAGTCTCTTGTAGACAGTAGAGAGAATCTCGATGAGGTAGATAGTAGCAATAATCATGATGGAATAAAAGGTTCTTTACAGCTCTTGTGATGTTTAGAGACCAATTGATATAGTTTCAGAATTTCAAATACATTTGTGACTTTCTACTTCCCACAAATGTCTTTAATTAGTAAGGCCAATTTAACTCCTTCACCTTTCCAATTGATCATATTGAAGAAAGTGTGAATCTTCTCCCCAGTTTCCAAAATGACTTGTAGTTTCTTCCATTGTAGAATGGTTAGAATTTTAGTCCCACTCTTAGCAGAATGAAAAAAGTCCTAATTCCCGTACCTCTCCTGTAGTGTTCACTGTTCTCATAGCTCTCCTCCTTGCGGTTCCAAGTTGGTACTTTCCTCCCAAGTGTAGCATACCTGGGTCAGTAGCTAAACTATTCTTGAATGATATCTTTTCTCTGGAAACGGATGTGAATCCATTCCTCCTTGATGACACAATTGCCCTTATGTTCTTATGTTTTTTTCTAGGCCAAAGAAACCTTTTCCTTAAGATGACACTGAGTCTGAGTCCATGGGGCCTAGACACTCAGTGAAAACAATAGAAAAAATTTAAGTCAGAAAGGGAAAACAAGTAAGAGGTAGGAAGGGGGGAAAATCTTCCTCCTGAGTCTCAAAAACGCCTGCACCAAAAGTATGCTTCCAGCTTTTTTACCCAGGCCTCTGCCAGCAAGGACCCGTCCGTGAGTCCTTTTCCTTGAAAAATAATCAAAAGTGGAGACAAGTCAGACAGGGCTATCCCATCAGGGTAACTCAGGAAAAATCAAACCAATGTAACCACAGCCAGTCTGCTCTGCTACCATTGAAGCCTGGGTGTCCCATAGTAAGCTGAGTATAGGTTGGTGGTTGGGAGGAGGAGCCATTCACATTCAGGCCTTTCTTTTGTAGGGTCTGGAATCGCTGTCCCCCTGAGAGGCTTTATAACAGCTCTCTCTCCCAAGAGTCTGAGAGCAGTCCTTTATGATTTTTGGAGAGTTAGAAGGTAGTTAAAGATCTTCACCCGATGTGTATTTTTCCCAGGTCCAGACAGAGGAAGCAGGTTTATCCAGCCTGGGGATCCTGGCCAGGGTCAGGAGGGTTTTCCTTCCAGTCTACTCATTAGCTGGTTGGGACATTCCCTCTGGTTTGTTTTCGGATTTTTGGTAGCAGGTAGGAGCCTCGTGAAAGCCTGGACACCTCCCCTGTTTCTGGGGCTATGCAAGTTTAGGGCCTTGCCCTCCAAACCTTCAGCGAGGACAGAGGTGACAGTGACCTGCTGCAAGGATGAATTCCGGTGGTAGTCTTGTTTGAAAGGGGAAAAGGACATTAAATGATCCAGGAGGAAGATTATTTTTTTGGCTTCCCATTCCTTCCATCATTGGAACAGGGTGAGTCACCTGCATCCAGGGATCCCTCCGATCAGGGATTCAGAGGAGAAACTGAGTCTGTGAGAAATCTAAAAAGATCTTGAAGATCTGCAAAGAACTATAAAGATCATTGAGGACACCCATCCAGAGTCTTCACCCCCTGGCGAGAGAGAAATTTGGACTCTGCAGAGGCAGGGATTTCTACATTTTTGCCAGTTTGGAAGGAGTCTCCCGCTCAACCAAGGGATATCTGCCCACCTGGGAACTCTAGTTATCCAAACCATGGAGGTTAGAAGTTTTTTGACCCTGGTGTAAGTTATTCCTGCACAGTTAGAAGAAAAAGGACTGTAAAGAAAGCGAAAAAGCCTGTGGTGTTGGAATCATGTTTACTGTGCCATTATTCATCAGTGTGTGAACGGTAAAGACTTTTCAATTTGGACACTAACCCAGTGAGTCCAGTGTGGTTATTTGGGCACACAGCACACACAGTGAAGAAAGTTACCCCTCTCCCAGGGACAGCACTAAGGAGTCAGTCACCCCTAGCACTTGGGCCCTGAAAGTAAATCTTTTCCCCCATAAAAGGGATCCACACCCTGGGGAAAGAGCCAAAAGGAAGAGTTTGTCAGGTGTCCCTGCCCTGAAGAACTATAAATAAGTTTATGATCCCGTTGGAGGAAGCCCGCCTCCCGGGTTGGGGTTACACTAAGAATTCACGCCCCAAGATGGTTTGCAAGGGCTTATAAATACTAGTAGTACACCATCTGGATCTCCCGCATGGGGGCGCTAAAACCCACAACTACTGCTAACTGCACACTCTGTTCTCTCCCCCTCCCCCTCTCAGCAAATTGGTTTAGTCCTTCTGGAATGGAATCCTTTAAGTACATTAAAGATGTTTCCAAAGTTATTTTAGTATGTTCTCTAGAATAAGTGGCCTATAATAAGAAATTAAAGTAGTAGGGCTTGATTCATCAAGATCTTGTCCCAGAGATAGAGGATTGAGACAAACCTTAGTGAACTCAGGCCCTTCATCAGTGACAAGCTAGAGGGCCTGTTTCTCTTATTTTATGAAAACAGAGGATCTTACTGCACATCATGGGCATTAGTTCAACACACTGCCAATAGTTGCAAGTACCTTACAGTATTTCCTAACAAATTGGAGTGATTTGTATGGGACAGTCCACAAACATGCAGCACTTGGTTACTGTTCAGTATGGAAATTGTGCACAAAGCTTTTTGGTACAGATGTCTGTTACGTGATAATTTGCAGAGGTTCTGCAGTTTACCCTTGCTTTAGATTGCCTGCAGACTTTCTAAGTGATTATTTTCGTTTGCTACTACTGATAAAATGCAGTTTAGTATGAATCAGAGCAGCAGGAGGAATATGGGCAGCGAATCCAATGAATATTAGCCCCTTATATCCTCTCCCTACTGGCTTTTAAATGCTTCAGTTATTTTATTGTTATGTCAGCAGTTTTCTTGCGAGATTGCAAGACTTTTTGTACCTATAGACTGTGGGACATACAGAATAATAAACAGTTATACAATTACTTTTTTTTTTTTTTTTCGGCTGGCTTCGTTGCTGTAGGCCATCATAAAATGTTTATATATTTTTCCAAAAGTTGAGCCATGCAGTGACTACCATGTTTGCATTGCACTGCCCCTGTTGCTGGTAGAGGTACATTTTAAAAGGAGCACGCGTGCATCCATAAACTCACGTATTGGCACACAAGTAAAAATACACTTAATTTTGTATTGTAGAGTACGCGCATATTATTTAAAATAGAGAGAAAGCTAGAGAGAGAGAGAGAGAGAGAGAGAGAGACTATATGATGCTCTATATATCTCCCACTGTAAGAGGGGCATTTCCAACTCAGGATGTGTTTTGGCGGGCACAGTGTTACAAGGGACTACAGACCCTTGCGCCCTAGGCAGACCGAAGTAATACCGCCCCCCCGCAAAACCTACCTACCCAAAAGTGCCCCTCTTACAGTGGGAGATATATAGAGTGACAGACTCTCTCACTCTCACTCTCTCTCAGGACCAGTAGTAAAGTTACGCAAGTAACATGGCGTGTGTTGCCATATTCAGCCTTGCAAAATCAGAGCGGCCTGTGAGGGAATTTCCCTTCCCACTAACCTGACCTTCCCACCCCTTCCCCTAACCTTTCCCCCCCCCCCCCAGCCCTACTCTAACCCCCTCAAAATTTTTTGTTTTTTTACCTTTTGCTCGTGCCAGCCAATTGCCAGCGCGCGATCTCTGACATAGCAGCAAATGGCCGCTGTGCCAGGAGCCGCTGACCCCGACCCGCCCCGGACCGCCATTCCCCGCCCCCTCCTTGCCCCTTTTTGCAAGCCCCGGGACTTGCGCGCATCCCGGGGCTTTACGCGCGCCACCAGGCCTTTTGAAAATCCGGCCCTATGTATGTAAACCTTGGCCCCACCGTGGAACGCCCATGCTCCGACCCCTTTTCTGCCTCCTTATTCTTGACACGCAAACAGGTATGTGCGAGCGTATTTCCCGGCTTCTTAAAATTTGCATTTCTTGTGCGTGTTTATGGCTGGTTTTTGAGTCAGCAACACTTTTAAAATCTACCTATAAGGTTGGTAAATAAACAACTGTGAGATTCAACAGTTCCATTTGCAATATTTGCCATTAGGCATTTGTTTGTTTTACGGATGTCTTATAGCTATGCCAACCATTTTGGTTGTTGTTGTCTTTGTAGCAGATAGAATTTAACCTGAGACTGCGTGCTGTAAAGGAGAGAGTGAATCCCTCTTCACACAGTCATTGCTGATGCATTCTAGAGCATAATATGCTGATGGCATTTCAGCAAAATTAAATGGCATCATAAAACAATCTTGTTTAATAAAGCTTTATTGCTTCATAATTCTGAAGTCTTGGGATAATAAATGTTGCACGCTCTCGTTCTTTATTATGGTAAAACTTTTGGGCATATTTCAATATGATTAAGTATCTGACTTTTTCTTTGGTAGTTCATGTTTTAAATTCTTGACTTATAGAGCTGGACTAGTTGTGCTGGTTCTGGAGGAAACTAAAATCTTTGCAGGTTGTGAATCTTCTTGTAGTTCCACAATTGTGTCAGGTGCAACTTGCCTCCTCACCCCAGCCTTCCCGTTTTCAACAAGACCTGTGAAAGAATTCTACATCACAACACTATTCAAGAAAGAAGATCTTTATTGGATGTATATGACCGCAGCGTAGATCGATTGCCTACAACAATTCAATAACTGAATATAGACTAATACAGCAACTAATTTCTCAAATACTCGTAGAGTGACCTCTTACTTGCCTGCTGAATTTCAGTTCACTAGCACTCAATAAGCATCACGCTGCTGCAGGGTTAGCCATAGAAAGCCCACACCCTTTACAATGTTTTGCTGTCCTGGACGCAGAGCCATCAATGCCTTGCCCCTCAAGTTATCCTGCAATTTGCTCCTTGATTACCAGATAAAATGTTCTCTGCAGTGCAACAATGTCCTGATCTGTAAAACAGCAGGAGTTACTTATGAAATATGCAACATTTTTTTTTGATTGCTGAGCAGGCCAGTCCTTATTGTGAAAGCCAAAGACTTGACAGGCCATTCATCTCAGCTCCCACCTACCTATGCAACATAGGGACAGGAAGACTGGTTACTTGGTGTTACCTGACTGACCAACTTTAAACATATAATTACCTGCTGGGCGCACTTGGACATGGTCAACCCTGCCACAACCCATAGCAGCAAAACCTCTCTTGCTGAGTGCTCCCCACCCCAGAGCCATAGCCAGGCCACTTGGCACCTAAAACCAAGTGAAAATGTGTGCCCTCACTCTGAACACAACATACAGTACAACAAGCTGGAGACTCTGTTAAATGTAGGGTTTTTTTTTAAATTTTCACGTTTATTTTACCCCAGCAGTTTCCTGCTGCTCCTTTGGGCTTCCAGCTCAATTGGAACCGGTACGGGGATCCTGGTAACATAAGCCTTCTTTCAAAAATCGAACTGGAAACCGCCAGACTCTGCATGCCATGCAACATCAGAGAAATAGAAATACAATGCCTCTTGTATTGTGCAAAATAAAAGATATCATTCCCGAAATTGACATTTTCCATTCACTAAAATGAATATAAATGCTTTTTTCTACCCTTTCTGTCTGGACTTTTATTTTTCTAATCACTTTGGTCCTCATCTCTTTATACTGTTTTCTTCTTCTTTGTCTCCTAGCTCCTTTACAGACTCTCCTGTTCATTTTCATTTTCATCTCTCTCCTCCTCTCTTCTTCAGTTCCTTCCCTACACCTCTGTCCAATACTGATCTTTCCAGTTTCTTTTCCTTTCTCTTCATTTTCTTTATCACTGACTCTCTATCCACTCATCTAGATTTAATCTCGCTTCTCTCCTACCAGTTCTTTGTGCCAATCCCACACCTCGCCAACTCTCCCCTGTATTGCCCCCTCTCAGTCCTCCGTCTCCCGCTCATCTAGTTATTCCATTTACCATCTCTAGCTATCTGGCCCATTGTCCTTCCCCTCAACAACTGCATCTTTTCTTGTTCTCTTGAAAGCCCCCCACTCCCAAAGCCTCCTTCTCTCTCTCCCCCCTCTCTCAATTAAAAATTGTGCATTTTATGTGTGTTACTTGAGAGAGGATGTTCTAAGGTAACAATATAATTTACAGCATATATATTATATTTATATGCAATGCTGTGGTACCAACCAGAAAACCCTGCAAAAAAATGGTAAAAAAAAGACACTTGAATCAACAGATGCATGTCATATATTCCATGGGTTTCTGCCTTCCAACATAGACCATATTTCGTTCGACAGTTTCCTCAAGAAGGATCATCAAAATCACAATGCAAAGGAGCTACTGACTTTCATGGATCCTGCTAGCAAGGTACTTATCAGCAAAACAGAATTTACATAAGACCCTTACTAACAACGCCATCCACCCCATTCAAATACTGCAAAACACAACAGCCCGGATTTTGACCAATTCACGCAGACATGACCATATCACACCTGTTTTAAAAGATCTGCATTGGCTCCCAATAGCTTCCCGCATACAATACAAGGCTCTCTCCCTCATCCACAAGGCCTTATACAATCCCGAAATGAATTGGTTTCACGATTCTTTCCGCTTCCACCAATCTAATAAGCCCACTAGACACCCACATCTCGCCACTATGCCCATCACCTCTCCTAAACTCTACAAACTTACTTCCACGAGAGCCCGTGCACTCTCGATCGCCGGGCCGTCCCTCTGGAACACAATGCCAGTCGAACTACGGCAAGAAGAATGCCTAAAAACCTTCAAACGGAAGCTTAAGACCTGGCTTTTCACTAAAGCATACACCTAACTTCTCCATTCCCCCCTATTCCTAACTACACCTAACTTCTCCATTCCCCCCTCCTCTCTCCCTCTCAACCCTCCCTTCCTTTCACTCCCCCCTCATTTTTTCCTTTCACCCCTTCCCATCTCATTTTCTGCCTAAATTTACATTTTAAGTTTTCTCCTATTTCTGTACATATTGTATATACTTGCAAATCTTGTTTATAACATTTAATACAATTCCCCATATCTCCCCCCTAAATTATTTTCTTGTTAACATGTTACTTTTGTTATATGTAAAGTTATTATTATTTTTCTTGTTAACACGCTACTATTGTTCGATGTAAAGTTACCTCTATTACCTCTGTTACCTCTGTTCGATGTAAAGCGCTACCTCATGCGCCGTTTTGTGTTACAATGTGAACCGATATGATATCATTGATGAATGTCGGTATATAAAAATCTTAAATAAATAAATAAATAAATAAATAAATAAATAAAATCTACTCCTTACTAATAAGGCAGCTGTGGCTTTCACAGACCTGGTTGCCAGTAGTGATGTTAGAATTGACTAGATGTGTTTAGGGAAATTTGGCACTTCCCAGTGGGAGGTGTCAGTTTTAGTAAAATTCCTGCACCTGTGTGAATACAGGGTCTCTGTATTTGTGCACAATTAAAAATAAAAAAAAAACAAGATAAACTTGGTGGAGCCCAGACTGTCTTTGTATGATGTAAATTGCAAACAATTAGACATCCTCTGAAGTTTCAATAAGGGGGAAAAATCACCTTAGGCTAAATTCTTCTCATTCCCCCTTGGGTATTATAGGTGTTTTATTTTCTTTTTCAACCATGTTGCTACCAGAAGAGCACTACTCCCACAGCTGAAATGTCAAATCTCTATTAGAATGCCTGGATTTCAGAAATAGTTAGCCTACCCTCCAGGATTAGGACTGTGCCTGTAGCAGACAGACAGAGAAGCAGTCACTGAAATGTCTAACATAATGCCAGACCCTCTGTCAGCTACTAATCTATTTATTTTTCCCATGCTGCAAAGAGGGATTCAGTCCAGTCCCCAACTCAGGGACCCTGGATTGTATGTCCTCTGACCTCTGTAATCTATTTGTCTATCTGGTTCTCTAGGAATGCTTTTGTTCCTCTTTCCACAGTCTCTCAGCTCTCTTCTCCCAGCCCTGGCTCTCTCTGCTCCATCACTTTTTGCAGACTAACGGCTGTAGCCACAGTCCAAAGGAAAAAAAAAAACAGCTTAAGAACCTGTGTTTCTCCTGCTTTCTGCTTTTTGGTTGTTCAGAACGCTCCCAGCACCTTACAGGTGTTGGGAGCGTTCTCATTGGCTCCTGTTCTCATTGGCTCCTGAAATCAGGTGATCTCTCCTCTCTCTGCCTGCACCATAACCAAACTCCAGTCCTACATAACCCAGTCTTGCCAAACCCTCCTTGCTTTCGCATGGAGTTGTCTTTGGCTCCTTGTCCCAGATGCTGTTTCCTTGCCTTGACTTGTGGCCTCTGGGCCTTCTTGCTCCTTGCCTTATGGCCTAACCAGGCCTACTCTTTCCTTGTGGCCTTCGGTCCTTCTTGCTCCTTGCTTTGCCTCGTGGCTTCTGGACCTTCTAATCTTTACCTTGCCCTGCTGCCTACTCAGGCCTTTCCCTGCGCTCTGGCCTAGCTAGACCTTGCCTTGCTCTGTGGCCTCTCCTTTTCTCCCAGGACAAGCAGGATGGTAGTCCTCACATGTGGGTGACGTCACTGGACGGAGCCCTATCATGGAAAACTTTTCTGTCAAAGTTTCTAGAACTTTTGACTGGCACACTGCGCATGCCCAGCATGCCATGATCCCTTGAGCCACAGGGGTCTCCCTTCAGTCTCTTTTTTTCCGTTCTGCAGTTTGCCTCACGGTTAGGAGCTCTGTGAGAATTCTCACACAAATATCCTCATGGAAAAATCCTGAAATTTACTTCAGAGAAACATTCCTTCATAGGGATCTCCCATCGGGATATATTTTTCCATTGTTTGGTGAGTAAAATCACTCTTCCCGGTCGGTGCCGCTCCCACCATTTTTTCGGTGTCCGCAGACTGTTGACGATTTTTTGGCCTCAATCTCTGCCATTATGGCAACAGGTTTCCGAAAATGTCCGGAATGCCCCCGAACCATGTCGATTACCAACCCACATGATGTCTGTGTTCTGTGCCTCGGCTCATCACACGACGTGTCTACTTGCCCAAGTTGTGCCCAGATGACTTTGAAGGGTAGGCAAGCTTGCCTCAACAAGATGGAACTCCTGTTTAAAATTAAACTGACTCCATCGATGTCCACCCAATCGTCACCAGCAGGAGCATCGAAAAGAATTGGTCATAAAACCTCGCCGGGAGCACCAGGGCAGTGGTGACCGTCTGTCACTGACTCCGTCAAAGGCATCGTCATCATCTACCTCAGCGCTGAGGAAAGACCGGGCCGAGCACCGAGAGAAGCATCGACACTGGCATCGACATGAGTCTATCCCTGGTGCCAGTTCCGACACCACATCGGCTTCGATGCCGCTTGTGAAGAGGACATGTGTAGAGGAGCTGTTTACACCTTTTCCACCCGAGCAACCAAGGCAATCCCCACTGACATCGGTGCCAGGTACTGAGCCACCACAGGATCCTGTGGTGGTGCCAGTAACACCTAGCCTGCCACCCCCTATAGCTACACCAGCTTTCAGGGAGGAACTGGATGATTTTATCCACCAGGCAGTGCTTGAAGCTCTCCGAGACCTACAGCCACCATACCAACATCGACGCCGGCCCCCATACCAACATCGATGCCGGAGCCATTTGCACTGTTGCTAACCAGACTCAATACACTCATTAGTGCCCTTCCAACGCAACCTATGCCACTGATGCCAAAGCAACCCGTGCAGCCTCTGAAGTCTTGATTCCCATTCCCGGCTCTTCAGACGATGAGGACTTAGATTCTAGTTCCATTTCACCGATGCCTGAACCGATGCCTGGTCTATCAGGGCTCTCAGGACCGAGAGGCCCAGGTCTTCCATCGATGCCTCCGGTGCCTCCAAAACCTCCATTGGTGCCACCGCGCCATCCATAGAGGCCATCGAAAGATCCATCGATGCCAATATGTCCTACAGCACCAGCCTTCTTCCATCCTTCAGGATCTCAACTGACACATGGGAAGATGTAGGCACCGACACATCCATGGAGGATATTTTGTCAGAACCATCTCCTCCGGAGGAAAGGAGAAAATCTCCCCCAGAAGACCTCTCCTTTGCCAATTTTATTAGGGAAATGTCAGAGACAATTCCCTTTGATCTTATTACAGAGGAAGACACAAGGCACAAAAACATTGGAAGTTCTCCAATATGTTGATGCTCCAAAGGAATTCATGGCCATCCCAGTACATGAGGTACTGGTTGATCTACAGCATCGTCTCTGGGAATATCCTTGTACTGTTCAACCAGTGAATAAAAGAACAGATGCAACTTATCTGGTCCAACACATCGCTGGATTCCAAAAACCACAACTGCCCCATCAGTCAGTATTAGTTGAATCTACACAAAAGAAATCCAGAAGACTTGGACCACACTCTTCCACACCACCTGGTAGAGATAAAACATTCTTGGATGTATTAGGCCGCAAAACGTTTCACGGTTAATCCTACTCTGTGTTTCCTATCTGTTAACCACTTTGCAATCCACAAAGGTACATTGCCTCCTATTCCATGACTTTTTAGATTTCTTAGAAGCCTCTCATGAGGAACTTTGTCAAATGCTTTCTGAAAATCTAAATACACTACATCTACTGGCTTACCTTTATCCACATGTTTATTAACTCCTTCCAAAAATTGTATCAGATTTGTGAGGTAAGAAATCCCTTGGGTAAATCCATGCTGACTGTGTCCCATTAAATCATGACTATCTATATGTTCTGTGATTTTGTTCTTAATAATAGTTTCCACGATTTTTTCCCAGCACTGAAGTCCGACTCACAGGTCTATTGTTTCCCAGATCACCCCAGAGTCCTTTTTAAATATTGGGGTTATATTGGCCACTCAATGGACAATTTTAATGATAGGTTACAGATTACTAGTAATAGATCAAGTGCAATTTCACGTGAATATCCTATGTACAATTCAATGGCATATACTGTATTGTAACAAAAGCAAACTTACAAGGGTAAAGTATATTTACACATATAAAATCCAATTTTAAACATGTAAATTCATTTTAAAATCAGGCCCTAAGAATTTAAATGTCAATCATAAAAAGTCCTGAAAAGGCAGCACATAAGTTTTTTTGGAGCATAACTGACCGAAATATTACAACTTATATAGAGAGAGATGATACTCATTCTAGGATATTTTAATTAAAATAAAGTATAGTTTTTATACATTTAAAAGCTGATTTGACCTGTCACTGAAAACAATTCTGTTTCCCTTAGAAGTTCTAATTGAAATAAAGGATCCACACTCTCTCCTAGATTCATCAAAAAGTCTTAATAACGCAGTGATGATAAAAAGGGGCACGTTTGGGGGGGGGGGGAGAGAAAGAGAGAGAGAGACTATCTACAAGGCTCTCATAGTAGTTAAGTATTTATGTCTCTATAGAAGGGCCACCTAAAAGGTTGAGGTGAAGTGTTAGGGGTGCTTTAGGGGCCAGTTTCACATGTAGCATGAGACATACAAACAGCACCGTACACCTTGGTGAAGATTTGACATCATTTGGATTGAGGAAAGTCTCACAAAAATGACATTTTGTGCTATGTTCTCTCACCCTAGCTTGATATTACCGTGTTATAGAGTCTAATAAGCTAAAGGGGTGTGGTTATGATAATATTAGAATTATTGCACCATGTTCTTTCTTACTATAAGTAGTCTACTGCAACATGTGGTAAGTTTTTTACATACTGTCCTTTACATGAGAGAGAGAGACTCTTTATAAGACCTTCCTAGTAGTGAATTATTTATATCACTATAGGAGGGCCAGCTAGTAACTCGAGGTGAGGTTTTCATGCTGGTGTAGGGTTTTGGGGCCAGTTTTACAAGCAGTGTGAGACATACGAATAGCACAGTGTTGCGCTGGAGGGTGGACCCTTGGGCCGAGGTGGGGTTGACACAACCCGTAGGAAGGGTCCTACGGGTCCCCACCGTCAGCAGGCGAAGTGGGTTGATGGACGGAGGCTGGCTGGTGCTTCACCAATACCAGCCCTCATTCCCTGCGGGTTGAGCCTTTGGGGACTAGGGCCGGCTGGACTTAGGTGGGCCTCCGTATGTCGTCGTCGATGGGAGGATCGAGGTCAGCTCAGAGACAGCAACAAAGGAATGGTACAGTCTGTACTGGACGAGGTAGAGTCCCAGAGTCCCGGGCACCAAAAGAACAGTCAGATAGAGGGTGCCCGAGCAAAAGCAGGCTGAAGCCTGAATAGGCCAAGTCCAGGACGTAGACTGAAGAGGCGTCGTAAGGCAAGCTTGAGTCAGAGCTGGTGGCAATCTGGAAGCAGTCACAAGCAAGTCTGAGGTCTGAGCGAGGAGATAGTCAAACGTAATCAGGCAGTGCCGAGGTCTGGGTCTGGAGAGAGGAAACGGAGTAGTCAAGCGATGCAGAGGTCTGGGTCTGGAGAGAGTCAACGACGTGGTCAGGCAAAGCAGAGGTCCGGGCTTGGAAAGAGTCAACGATGTGGTCAGGCAAAGCAGAGGTCCGGGCTTGGAGAGAGTCAACAACGTAGTCAGGCAAAGCAGAGGTCTGGGCTTGGAGAGCAGGAACACAGGAACGAGAAAACCAAGAACAGGAGTCAGCAAGGATCAGGAACACAGGAATGAGGAAAATCCCACAGGAGGGAACGAGTACTCAACCAGCGAGGAGATGTATTGCAAAGGCAAAGCTAGGAAGCAAAGCCTGGGCTTAAATACCGGAACTCTGCTGACGTCATCATCTGGGGCCATGGCTCGGTTCCTGCCGCGGGACCTTCTTAAGTCACAGCGATGTGCGTGCACGCACCTAGGGAGGGGCACGATGCTGAGTAGCAGCATCTCTCCATGGGCCACGTGGAGAGGCCCGACGCGGAGCACCAGTAGCTGTAGCTGAACCAGATTACCAGGGTCTGTAGCTGAGCTGGAAGCACCAGGGGTGGCCCGAGGATGGAGTTGGTGGCCCATTGCCGCCAGAGACGAGGGCCAGGCACTGAATTAACTTGAGAGAGGTGAGAGGGCCGAGCTGCGGGTCTGCCGTGGCCGGCACGCATAACACAAAATAGACCTCAGTGAAGATTTGACATCTTTTGGAATGAAGAAAGTCACAAAAAGATGAGATTTCTACAATGTTCTCTCACCCTAGCTTGAGAGTCCATCAAGCCCCAAAACCCTATACTACCACCAAAACCTCACCTCGAGTTATTAGCTGGTCCTCCTATAGCAGTATAAATAGGTGACTAGTATGTGTGCCACTCCAGAGGTTCTCTCTCATTCTCTCTCTCTCTTCCCCCCCTAGCCCAGAAATAGTCAAAATGCAATTCCAAAAATTTATCGTGAATTGCATTATGGCCATTTCGGGCATATCAAACAGCTTAACGCCAGGGAAAAAGGTGTAGTTATTTCTGGCGTTAAGACCGTGCGATAGCATGTGTTATACGTCCTCTAATTTTCCCAAAAACACCTCCCCGATCCTGCCCCCCCCAAAAAAAATTTGCATTCGCACCATCCACTACAGCATTTTACGCACGCATTGTGGTGTCAACATCATAATGCATTTGGAAGAATGATGCAGTCTGTTTGTCTAGGCTTCTTCCCTGAAGTTTATATTCCCCTTTAGGTCTTATTGTTCAAATCTGTTTATGATTTACAGTAACAGATTATCTCTTCCACTATTAATCTTTTTTCTTTTCTGGAGTATATTTATTTGACTTATATGTGGAGCTCTATGTGACTCAATGGAATGTTAAATATTACTGGCACATTGCTACACTAAAGCTGAAGATATTTTAATTGGCTTTTCATAAATGTTAATAATGTAAAGTAGGTAAGGCATTATGATAGCAAAGATTTATGTATTCTATCTAAAATGTACCTTTTATACTATTTATCATCCTAGTTTCTTCATAAATTCTATAATGCCTTAAGGAGTCTTGGCATCCACTAAAGCTGTCCTTAGGAAGAACTGTGGGCCCAAAACAAAAAATCCCTAACATTAAAGACCATTAACATTTATTAAACTTGACTAGCGTAAGAATTAAAAAAAAATGATAGAGAAAAAGGCATTTATATGTGCAGAATCACACTCCCAAGCTTTCCCTACCCTGGAACCCCCTATTCTAAGCCACAGAAAGATAGTACATGAATTTTTCACAGCAGGTACAAGTACATGCACTTTTAAACTGCATGTTTATTTTGACCCAAACAGAGGCCAGTCAATGCTCAGAAGTCAATTTTACACACAAACACATGCTCACTCATGTAAAAGGCATAAAATGTTCTTGTCTTTATGTGTCCCATGAGAAACACCTTTTAATGTTATTTCTTGTTCAGTTAAAGTTGATAGGGGATAATGTTTGGTGGTATATTGAGAGTAGACCCTAAGAAAATAAAATGAATCACTAAATCTCCCAAAAAGGCAACGTAAATATCATTTTTGGAGGGTGGCCAAAACACAACTGTTACAAATCATATATAAAGAGACACATAGATCAAACAGAGGCAGCTGTAAATAAAATGACAGAAATGCACTCTATTGTTTCTAAAGTGATTGTTTAAAATGTAAAAAAGGTGGCTTAAATTAATTTTGCATTTTAATGGTTTGCTTACTTTTGGCTGCTAAACCTAGGAACATAAGAAGTTCCATACTGGGTCAGACTTTTGGTCCATTGAGCCCAGCATTCTGTCTCTAACAGTGAGTCATTTGGAAGTACACGACAGATCCTAATGAAGGGATCTATCACTACTTGCTCGCAGCCAAGTAGTAAAGATATAGTAATTAGGGATATGCATTCATTTGAAATGAATGGTTAATCCAAATTGAAAAAGCCCATTTTCATTTTAGCTTGCTGGGCAGACTGGATGGACCATTTGGTCGTTTTCTGCCATCATTTCTATGTTTCTATGTTTGTTTAACCCGAAACAAATGCATCGTGCTGCTGAAACCACCCCAAATTTGGGGGTTATTCATTTTTGTAAATAGCACACACTAACTTGAGCTTGAATTATTGTGGAAGATACCTTTTGAGTAAGTTTTCAAAGGGGTTATGCATGGAAAATGAGCATATATGTACTTAAGTAGCCTGTATTCACTTACATGCTATATTATAAACATCAGGGGGCGGATTTTAAAAGGAGCGCGAATAGCCTACTTTTGTTTGCGCTCCAGGCGCAAACAAAAGTACGCTGGATTTTAGTAGATACGCGCGGAGCCGCGCGTATCTGCTAAAAACCTGGATCGGCGCGCGCAAGACTATGGATTTTGTATAGCCGGCGCGCGCCGAGCCGCGCAGCCTACCCCCGTTCCCTCCGAGGCCGCTCCGAAATCGGAGCGGCCTCGGAGGGAACTTTCCTTTGCCCTCCCCTCACCTTCCCCCTCCCTTCCCCTACCTAACCCACCCGCCCGGCCCTGTCTAAACCCCCCTTACCTTTGTCGGGGGATTTACGCCTCCCTCCGGGAGGCGTAAATCCCCGCGCGTCAGCGGGCCTCCTGCGCGCCGGGACGCGACCTGGGGGCGGGTACGGAGGGCGCGGCCACGCCCCCGGGCCGCCCCGGGACGTAGCCACGCCCCCGGGCCCACCCCCGGAACGCTCCCGACACGCCCCGAAAATGCCGCACGGTTCGGGCCCGCCCCTCGACACGCCCCCTCCGAAAACCCCGGGACTGACGCGAGTCCCGGGGCTCTGCGCGCGCCGGTAGGCCTATGTAAAATAGGCTTACCGGCGCGCAGGGCCCTGCTCGCCTAAATCCGCCCGGTTTTGGGCGGATTTAGGCGAGCAGGGCTCTGAAAATCCGCCCCAGAAGTACATGCATTTTTGGTTTTGCGTGCACATTTACCACTACCAGTGCAAAAAAAGGGTGGTTTAGGGGCATTCCAGGGAGGGGTCAAGAGGTTTTTGCATAAGTTTATATAAGAGATATTCACATATAAAAATTATCTAACTTATTTGCACCATTTTCCATATGCTAATTAATTAGCGCAACTGATATCGGATTTGTCTGCTGTCTGCAGTTTTTGGGTAGGAGGTCTGAGTGACCTGGTGGGGGTTCAAGATGAAGTGCTAGAAGGTCTAGGTGATCTGGAGATGGACTGTGCGAACTGGCAGAGGTGATTTCAAATATGCGCTCATTCGTAATTTCAAATATGCACATACCTTATAAAATACCTGGTTTTACACATACATGTTCTGTTTTTTTAAGTACCTAAAATATACACACGCATGTTTATAAAATAGGTAGGAAAAGTAAGCGCTTTCATTGCAGTAGAAATATATGTGCATTCTGAAACACATACACGTACTTTTGGATCATGAGTACCTGGTATTTCATAAACTGCAAAGCTCCCACTATGCAGTGTATAAAATACTAGAATAAATCTCCAGGTGTTCATTTATGCATGCTTATGCAGTAGTGCAAAGGGACGGTAACTTTCATACCAGAGCCCGGGTGTACCCATGCGCGTTTTCATTGGCCCACGCCCAGGGACATAGCTACTTAATAACACACACGTGTACATGTGAATGTTATACACTTGCCTGGCTGCGCACACGTGCGCTCAATTTTAAGTGGGTGTGGGCCTTTGTGCGCAAATCTTGCTTCTACCGTTTAAGTGGGGGAATTTTAATAGGGACGTGGGCTGACTCCATTACCAGTTTTTGGGGTTCATTACCAATTTACCCAGTTAAGGAATATGTCTTCCAAACTCCTCTAGTTTAATAGCCTTCCTTTTCCCCTGTTAGGCCCGATCCTTTAAACCCCACTGATCTATTTATCTTTATTTTACAATTTGCATGTCATCCATAGCAGAAGTAAAGTTACGTGGCAAAGGACCCCTGTGCCTGAAGGTACGCGTAAGTAGTTATGTGCTAATTTAAAGTTGAAATGCAGGAACGCCTGGATTTCAACTACCACGCCCACACCCCACCCTTTTTTGGAACTTTTTCATTTGCGTGCACAGCAGGAGAGATGCATATTCTTGGTGGCTAAAATCCACTTGGCACGTGCCAGCCCGACTTGAGCGAGTATCTCCTAATTGATATGCACACCAGAACTTTTAAAATTCTCCTAAAAGGCTACATACGAATGTATACTGAGTGCCCAAACCCCACATAAGTCTTTGAAAATTATTCCAAAAAGTTTTAGTAGAACAGGCCCTAAAAAGGAATTTCTAAGTTTACAAACTGCAATATTTGGACCAGTGATAATCTACCATTAATCAAAGGCTGAAGAAAGATTGATTTGGCTTCTTGAGAGTGAATATCAGGTTCTCTTGAATATCTACTGTTCTAAATATGCAACTGTTATTCTCCTGTCAAGACTTCTACCCTGAATATATTTACTTTTGCTGAGGATACCACCTCATGAAAAAACACTTGCAGATGCACACACTAGACATTGAAAAACACATACAGAGATAGATGGTTAAGTTGGACTTAGGCATATATCCTAGAGAGGCAGGGTAGATGTTGTGAGAGAGCCCATATATGAAACGGGTGAAATTAGTGTTCAGTGCTCCTAACTTCCTGGCCTCTGTGGAAGAGGATTGTGAGGCCATGAGGACAGTGTAGGGGTTGGGGAATTGCATGGTATATTAAAGGAAAGGTTGTTAGCTTGTATTCTCTGAATTGTAGGGAACTGCTTATGTGTGATTCCCTCTTGCCATGATGCAGCCTCTTAGGTAGAGTCCTGAGATCCATGCCAAAGGTGGGTGAGCGAGTCTTGACACAGGTCAGACTTTGACAGGGTTCAAAATTCTATACAAAGACCAGGCTTGCAGCTGAAGTCAGGCAAGGACAAGACTGAGGGCTTGAACAAGGCTTTTGGCTTGAGATAAGGCTGATGGCTTGCGAAAAGGCTGAGGGCTAAAGTGGAGCTGAAGACTGCAGCAGAGCTACAGGTGAAGACTGAAGCAAATCTGAAGGCCGAGAAGACGGAACCAGGCAGAAGCCAAACGCAGAAACCAGGCTGGAGGGCTTGAGCAAGACAGAAGACTGTAACAGGAGAAGCAGCAGTTCTTCTTGCTGGGGCAACAAATCCAAGTCCAGGCAGGCTAAATAGTCTTGAGCATGTGACATCATTATCAGGGTGGGTACCTGACTCTCCCGCCAACATGCGCCGAATTGATCACATTGATGCACGTGCACGCCATAAGCATCTCTTCACTAGGTCCTAGTATCACACACGTCAGAGCTTCCAATGGCAGCTCCCTGCTGCACGGTGAATGTTCGCCAGCAAGGAGTCTGGGAAGGCAGCTGGATTCTAACAGTACCCCCTCCTCAAGTTCATCTCCTCCACCATCAAAAACGGCTTTTTCAAACTTCATCCTCTAAAAAGACTCAAACCCCTCCTACACCCCTACGACTTTCGCACAGTGCTACAAGCCACTATCCTATCAAAGCTTGACTATTGCAATGCTATCCTCCTAGGCCTCCCAAAAAATTCAATACAACCCCTGCAGATGTTGCAAAACGCCGCCACCCGCATACTCACCAACACACATCGTCACGATCACATTACACCTGTTCTCCAGTTCCTACACTGGCTACCAATTGCCTCCAGGATAATATATAAATTCCTCACACTCATACACAAATCCAAACACAATCATAATATGCAATGGTTCTCTGAGCAATTCATCTTCCGCAATCCAAACAGACCAACCAGAATGCAGCACCAAGCAAAACTTCTTACACCATCACCCAAACTAACTAAACTTGTCTCCACCAGAGAACGCTCTTTTATCATTGCAGGAACAGCCTTATGGAACAAAATGCCACCTAGTCTACGCCAGGAATCATGCCCGAGGAAATTCAAACAAAACCTCAAAACCTGGCTTTTCAAACAGGCATACTCTTGACTGACTCTCAACTTTCCCCACCCTCTGATGATCTCCCATGATTCCAGTCACACTGACTTTTTGCCCTCACACAAGACAATTTCCCTGACAATACCTGCTCCCAATCAATTTCCCCCCTTCTCCTTTTAACAGCATTGCCTGTACCTCATTGATGTTCCGAATTTATGCTCTTCTTGCAGTCGTTTAGTTATTAAGTTTTATCCTGTTCTTCTGTTTTTATCCTGTATTCCTCCCAATCCAAGAATTTATGTTTTACTCCTGCTACCATGTATAATATTTTCTTACGTGTTTTATGTAAAGCCTGTTGCTGCATTATGTTTTATTGTAAACCGAGGTGATGTTCCAAATGTGCCTCGGTATATAAAAACCCTTAAATAAATAAAGAAAGAAAAATCAATGTGCTCACACGCTCTAAGCATCTCTTTGCCAGGTCCTAATATCACACGCGTAAGAGTGTTCAGTGACGGCTCCCTGTCGCATGGTGAATATCCACCACTGAGGATTCTGGGAAGGCATATGGATTCTAACATGAATATTCTTTCTTTATAGAGGAGATAGCTGTGAGGGAACAATGCAGAATAAAAATTTAATAGATGGGAAAAAGTGTGTTTTTATTTTAATTTTAGACACTTGCTGGCCTTCTGAGCAACCAGTTCCTCCACAGTTTATTGAGATATTGGAGGTTTGTTTTGCAATTATAATAAGTTCTTTTTAGCATGTGTATGTAACTCCCGTACTCGGGTCTCTCCTCAGTGAGTCATGGAATACACTCAATACCGGGGCTGCTAGTAAAGTGCCATTTTCCACAGTTGGAGGATGCTACATTGTGGTGGGGGAACATAAATCTTACCTAGGATCTGGGTGTTAACTAGATAGTCCTTTTGTGAGTGCCAGCAAACAAGTAGGACACTGTGATGGTGTTCAACATAAATTTTACTGATCAAATAGTTCAAACATGAAAATATGGCATTTGGTAAAGTTTCTTTCAGATTATATCCATATAGCAATTCAAAATAATAAGTCTGTAGTCCCTCGGGGCCCTTCTTTTTTGAGTAGAATGTGAAGCCTCCCTGGGGGTCATCATTCTTTCATTTTAATTCCCCTTCCAAATACCTGGGATTCACATGCTTGATCTTGAACTCTCAAACTTTCTCCTCTCCATCTCTCAGAAACCTTGTAGGCACTTTTTCAGCTGCTGGCTGTAGCTGAGCATTCAGAATGGTAGCTCAGATTGCTTTCTGTCTCCTCTGGATGACGATACCAACTGGGTATCCCTGCCTTCTTCGCCACTCATGTTGCAGGATTGGCAAAACAAGTCCTTTAGGCTGAGGGATACAAAGATGACCAAGGAAACAACTCTTGCTCTCCTCTCTATGGGCAGGAAAAGTGGACAAAAGCTTCCTTCCAAACAAACAAAAAAAAAAAATCACTCAGAATAATTAACTGCAGAAATCAAATCACTAGAGATGTCTCAAGTTGGAAATTATTCTTATTTTCTAAGATTCCTCAGATAAGGCTTTGGGCCTTTACTCTGAAAACTTAAAAGAAATGACAGGAAAAACTCCTTCCCTCTAAAGCCAAACTAATAATCCACACAGATATTCAGGGTCACCTGCTTCTATACAAGCAGGAATGAACAAGTACAGCAGCCTCAAGTGAGGGTGCTGTGACAAAGACGCTTCATTACACTGAGCTGAACTAACTACTAGTCAATACTTCTTCATAGGGATCTCACTGGGACCCTACATATGCAAGTGCAGGTATTATTGCCATCAATTCCTATAGAGGCATGGTGTCTATTAATATACAGCAGGGCTCAGGGCTTGGCTTTTTTTTTTTTTTTTTAAATGCCCAGTGGCTACCAAGATAATCCTTGCAGATTGCTGCAGGCAAAATACAGAACATTGTTCATAAGCAGTGAGGTAAATAGTTCACAGTTTAGCTCAGTGCAGTTCCAAATCTAAAAGCAAGTCAGTTTAAAGTAGATTAACTCTCATCAGTCTTAACTCTTAAGAGTTTTAACTCCCAAGTAGCATTAACCTTTAGCAGTTTTGCCTCCAGCAGTTTCAGCTAACAAAGAAAAAAATCCAGCAGCAGCAAATCTCCAAATCCCTTTTTCCTTGCTATCTGGTCACTGGGTTTTTAATAGGGAGTCCATGCCCATCCCTCTTGCTCAGGATTCCTAACTGCATCCACCAATACTAAGCCTAGGTTTTCTGCCCTGCTGTTTTTCTTTAGCAGTTTCCAAGGCTTCCAAAGTTTTATTCATCCCACTACAAGTCACCGTACCAAACTCAGCTTCTGCAGCTGGATCACCCAGCTGGTGAAACGCTCCTTAACTAAGGGTGTCACGCCAGCCATGTTAAATGTAGCTCCAGCCCCAACTTCTTCTGGTTACACCAGTGACTCATGTGGGAGGATATGGGCTACAGCAGCACCCATGTTCTCAGGTTCTTCCTGTGCAGGGGTGAAAGACTCTTAAGGGTCTTTTCTCCCCGGAGCTCCACTGCAAACAGTCCAGTAAAAAGAACATATTAAACACTATAGCTGTTGTTCAAAACATGAAATTCTTGATTGCAGGAAACAAAAATCGCAGTGAGCACACTAGGGTTTAGTGCACATTCAGTACAGAGAAATAAAGTCCAATAGAAAGCACAGTCTCTGTCAATAGCAAGGCTGCATGCCCCTGGCAGTGGATATTCTGGCATGGAAATACCCTCTTTGGGCACTTCCCCTGGTACCTGCACTTCCAGATGCACATCTCTTAAATCCAGATGAGAAAAGGAGATGAGCCTCTGCCTGATTCTTTTTTTCAGACAGTAACCCTTGGGACCTTTCCCCTGTTAGGCAGTTTTCCCTCTGATTCCCACAAAGGACAATCCTCTTTCTCCAAACATTGAAGAAATCCCTTTCAGACAGAATATCGGGCTTAACTCCCCTCTTCTTGGAAACCCTTTCTTGAATCCTCAGCATATCTCAGAAATCACTCTTGTATCCCAAACCAAGATCTCCCTAATCCTGAAGTCTGAGGCATCCTGGCCTTGTTCCATAGCCACCTTCTCAGGACAGCAGCCAGTATAGGCAAACTCTTGGAGAACACCATCCAGCACCTCTATTAGCCAGAGAGAGACACCTTAAAGAAGAGCTCACTTGGAGGGGGGGGGAGGGGGAATTAGAAGAATCCTCAATCACTGGGGCATGGAGTTTTCTTAAACTCATAACATCTCCCACAGGGGAGCATCAGACCTCTTCAATTACTCCTCTTCTACTCTGAGGCCTGCTAGTGGGAACCCCACCCCTTTACATAAAGAAAACCACTGCCTACTTGTCAAAAATCCCTCCCTTGATCCCAAGAACCTAGAGAACTATAGGCCCATATCAAACACCTCTCTACTGGCCACCTTGTTGAAGGAACGGCATTCTTTGGACAACTTCTAATTAGGCTTCAGAAAGGACCACAGCATTGAAACGAACCATCTAGATCTTCCTCAGTTTCTCTGATGCAGGAAAGCCCTCTATTTTAATCCTACTTGACTTCTCGGTCGCTTTCATCACCATTGGCCATAATATCCTAATGAACAGATTAACTGGAATTGGTAACAAGGGATCGGCCATGAATTGGTTTCAGTCATTTCTAAGAGGAAGAGCACAACAGGTTGTCATGGGTGGTGACTTCTTGTCTATCAAACCCCCTGTGATATGTTGTGTCACAGAGATCAATCCTCTCACAAACCCCGTTCAACATCTACTTCAGGGCCCTAATCAGTGTGATCAGAAAATCCAAATTTCAATGCCTTGTCTATGCTGACAACATTCAAGTTTTATACCACTGGTTTATCGATTCAAAACAATTTTTTGTTAACTGCAAATTTGCTGTTCTCACTCATTGCTCCTTTCTCCAGATCATTATGACTATGCAAATAGCTCAGGTCGTAAAACAGACCTCTGAGGCATTTGGAAAACTGACCATTTAGTCCTATCTTATGTTTCCTTTCTTTTATCCAGTTACCAATCCACAGTAGAACACTGCCTCTGATCCCAAGACCTGCCAATTTCCTGAGGAGTCTCTCATGAGGGACTTTGTCAAATGCCTTCTTAAAATCCAAATATACTGTATCGAATGGCTCACCTTTATCCACATTTTGTAATAAGGCAGCAAATGCATTTGACAACTCTGAGCTGGACTGGTCACAACATGTTTCATTATATGCTAATTATCACCCAATATGTGCTCTATAAGGCCCTCCATGCATTCTTTGCTCCAGCTTTAAATAGTTTTTAAAAATTCAACATTCTTCCCAAACAGCTACAGTATTCACCATGACTTAATTTCCAGTCTTATAGAAACATAGAAACATAGAAATGACGGCAGAAGAAGACCAAATGGCCCATCCAGTCTGCCCAGCAAGCTTCCCTCATTTCTTCTCTCATACTTATCTGTTTCTCTTAGCTCTTGGTTCTAATTCCCTTCCACCCCCACCATTAATGTAGAGAGCGGTGATGGAGCTGCATCCAAGTGAAATATCTAGCTTGAGTAGTTAGAGGTAGTAGGGGTAGTAACCGCCGCAATAAACAAGCTACACCCATGTTTATTTGTTTTTACCCAGATTATGTTATACAGCCCTTATTGGTTGTTTATCTTCTCCCCTGCCGTTGAAGCAGGGAGCTATGCTGGATATGCGTGAGGTATCAGTTTTTTTCTTCTCCCCTGCCGTTGAAGCAGAGAGCTATGCTGGATATGCATTGAAAGTGAAGTATCAGGCACATTTGGTTTGGGGTAGTAACCGCCGTAACAAGCCAGCTACTCCCCGCTTTGTGAGTGTGAATCCTTTTTTCTTCTCCCCTGCCGTTTAAGCAGAGAGCTCTGCTGGATGTGTGAAGTAACAGTTTTTCTTTTCCCCTGCTGTTGAAGCAGAGAACTATGCTGGATATGCATTGAAGTGAAGTCTAAGAATGGAGTGATCAAGCTAGTTGAAAGGCATCAGGAATAGAGGAAGGTGGAGGTAGTAATTTGGATATTTGGTTTGGGGTAGTAACCGCCGTAACAAGCCAGCTACTCCCGTCTTTGTGAGTGCAAATCCTTTTTTCCACATTTCCTCTTGCTGTTGAAGCTTAGAGTGATGTTGGAGTCACAGTAACCATGTGTATGTTTATTGAATAAGGGTATTGTCTCCAGGCAGTAGCCATCATTCTGGCGAGTCACCCACTCTTCATTGGCGGCCTCTTGACTTTATGGATCCACAGTGTTTATCCCACGCCCCTTTGAAGTCCTTCACAGTTCTGGTCTTCACCACTTCCTCCGGAAGGGCATTCCAGGCATCCACCCCCCTCTCCGTGAAGAAATACTTCCTGACATTGGTTCTGAATCTTCCTCCCTGGAGCTTCAAATCGTGACCCCTGGTTCTGCTGATTTTTTTCTTATGGTAAAGGTTTGTCGTTGCCTTTGGATCATTAAAACCTTTCAAGTATCTGAAAGTCTGTATCATATCACCTCTGCTCCTCCTTTCCTCCAGGGTGTACATATTTAGATTCTTCAATCTCTCCTCGTACGTCATGCGATGAAGATCCTCCACCTTCCTGGTCGCCCTTCTCTGTACCGCTTCCATCTTGTCTTTGTCTTTTTGTAGATACGGTCTCCAGAACTGAACACAGTACTCCAGGTGAGGCCTCACCAAGGACCTGTACAAGGGAATAATCACTTCCCTTTTCTTACTCGATATTCCTCTCTCTATGCAGCCCAGCATTCTTCTGGCTTTTGCTATCGCCTTGTCGCATTGTTTCGCAGACTTCATATCATTAGACACTATCACCCCAAGGTCCCTCTCCTGCTCCGTGCACGTCAGCCTTTCCCCCCCCATCGAATACAGTTCATTCGGATTTCCGCTCCCCATATGCATGACTTTGCACTTCTTGGCATTGAATCTCAGCTGCCATATCTTCGACCACTCTTCCAGTTTCCTTAGATCCCGTCTCATTCTCTCCACTCCTTCCGGCGTGTCCACTCTGTTGCAGATCTTAGTGTCATCCGCAAAAAGACAAACCTTACCTTCTATCCCGTCCGCAATGTCGCTCACAAAGATATTGAACAGGACCGGTCCCAACACCGATCCTTGCGGTACACCACTTAAAACCGCTCTCTCTTCAGAGAAGGTTCCGTTTACCATCACACATTGTCTTCTGTCCGTCAACCAATTTGCAATCCAGGTCACCACCTTGTCACTCACTCCCAAGCTTCTCGTTTTATTCACCAGTCTCCTGTGCGGAACCGTATCAAAAGCTTTGCTGAAATCCAAGTATATGACATCGAGCGCTCTTCCTTGGTCCAATTCCTTGGTTACCCAGTCAAAAAAGTCAATCAGATTTGTCTGACAGGATCTTCCCCTGGTGAATCCATGTTGCCTCTGGTCCATCAATTCTCCGGACTGTAGATAGTTCACTATTCTCTCTTTCAGCAGAGACTCCATTACTTTTCCCACCACCGAAGTGAGGCTAACCGGCCTGTAGTTGCCAGCCTCCTCCCTGTTCCCACTCTTGTGAAGCGGGACCACCACCGCTCTTCTCCAGTCTCTCGGCACCACTCCCGTTTCTAGGGATCTATTGAACAGGTTACACAGCGGACCCGCCAGAACATCTCTGAGCTCCCTCAATATCCTTGGATGAATCCCATCAGGCCCCATGGCTTTGTCCACTTTCAGGTTCTTTAGCTCTTCCCACACATTTTCTACTGTAAAAGGATTTTCATCTATTCCACTTCCCTCCAGTTTCTTGTTGTGTAGAGATGGTCCTTCTCCAGGTCTTGAATTGGATGAGTTGATCTGTATGCAAGCGGCAGGTTTGCTCCAGATCTTGGTCAGCATTTTGGTTGCATGCAAGGAGCCTGAGGTTTTTGGTCATGATTTGGTCATGGTACATACCCTTTTGTGTTCAAAATGTAATTTTGATTGGTATGTGAAGGAGATATTTTTCTTACTTTTTTGTCAACTGTGTTTTGTATTCCCAGTTTATACTATACATTTTCCTTGTTGCACTGCCACCCTATGTCTTGTGGTTGAATTGTTTGACTTCATTTCTCTGCAGGGTATACAATATAACCTTTGCTTTAATAGGTCATCAGAGCTGCAATGTGATTGTTCTGAACTTCCTGAGTGGACATTACCTGTTTTGTATTCCCTTGCTCAGAGTGTTTTCACTTTCCAGTTAGATCCTTAGACTCAAGGCATCCTGGTACAGTTTGTTCTTTTGGGGGAATTTAGGCAGTTTGAAAACAGTTCTCAGTTAAGTCAGCAATATCTTCTGCATTTCTCTATCACAATCCCTGAGGAATGCATTGCTTCTTACCATCTCCGGTTCCAACTGCATTATAAATTCAGCTAGAATGCACCAGAGAAACTCATTACAGTTTCAGAGATTTTGTGCAGTTACTCTTGATTCCATTTCATCGCAGTGAGTGTTACGTTTATTCATTGTTCTAATAAATGTTTTGGAAGTTAAGAACTGAATCTATCTAGTTGTCTGAAGTCAGATCAAAGGTTATCTGGCTGTCTAGCAGCACAAGGAACACAGGATGTGTTTGTAAGGACACCAAAACTGAAAATCTTCTTCAACATTCCTGCTGTCCCTTGCCTTGTTTAGCATGCATTTTTTTCCAGACTTACCAATATAAATCTTCCATAATGATTATATACCCTCAACAGGCTGATCCATAATGATTATATACCCTCAACAATGTCAGGCTGATCTGAAAATAACTGATAAGCACAGAATGAGTGCTTACCTGGGGCCCATGTTTATTATTCATATATATTAATGTTGCGGTCTCGGTCGCCACGGTGGCGCCCGAGACCTTACCTTCTTCCAGGGTCCCGGGGAGTTGCCGCGTTCCGCGGCCTCAGGACCTCGGCCGCCGCTTCCCCCAGCCGTTTCGGTCCTCCGCGGGCCTGCAGGGTCTTCGGGCGCCATGCGCCGGCTCCCACGCTGCCGCTGGCGTGCTCTCGCGGCCAGCCCCGCCCCCAGGCGCGCGCGCGCGCGGCTGACCTCCCGTTTTAAAGGGACCAGCGCGGGAAAACCCGGCTCCTCCCTTCTTTGACGTCAGACGCTGCAGGGCTATTTAAGCCCTGCAGTTCCTTCTCTTCTTTGCCTTGCAACGAGGTTCACTACTTCCGGTAGTTCTAAGTTGCGTTCTGGATTGCCTGCTACCTGCCTTGACCACGGATTGCCTGACTCCGCTTGCCTGTTACCTGCCTGACTCCGCTCTGCCTGACTCCGCTTGCCTGCTACCTGCCTTGACCACGGTTTGCCTGACTCCGCTTGCCTACTACCTGCCTTGACCACGGATTGCCTGACTCCGCTTGCCTGTTACCTGCCTGACTCCGCTCTGCCTGACTCCGCTTGCCTGCTACCTGCCTTGTCCACGGTTTGCCTGACTCCGCTTGCCTGCTACCTGCCTTGACCACGGATTGCCTGACTCCGCTTGCCTGCTACCTGCCTTGTCCACGGTTTGCCTGACTCCGCTTGCCTGCTACCTGCCTTGTCCACGGTTTGCCTGACTCCGCTTGCCTGTTTCCTGCCTTGACTCCGGTTCGTAGTTTTGACCCTGCTTCTTCAGCCTGCCCTGACCTCGGTTCGTGACCCCGACTTCTGCTCGCCCGCTGCCTGCCCAGACTCCGGTCCGGATTCCACTCCTGGGTTTCTTCATTCTCACCTAAGTCCCAGCGGTCCGGGTCCCTACGGGCTCCTCCTGGGGGGACCTCGGGCTTCCAGGGCGAAGTCTCCTAAGTCCTAGCAACCCGGGCTCCCACAGCTCCTCTGGAGGAGTCTCGGGTTTCCAGGTGAAGATCCTGTTGCCCAGTGGGAGTTCTGCCTACCGACTGTTCCCTCGGGCCAGTCGGCCCAAGGATCCACATCCGGATTGTCTCCAGCATAACATATTAATGTTCTGTACCATATTGTACATTGCCTAAAACGTTTGTTAGATTGGGCATTTTATTTCATAAATCTAAGTTATAAATAAATACATATTTTGAGGTGTATAATATCCAGAACTGCAATATCCTTTCAGTGAAATACACAGGCACTGAGTAGTAATGTAATTTTTATATTATTATCAAAGAATGTCTCACACGTGTGCATTTCCACATGAAGGCGCGCCGTATTTATTCCTATGCAATATGATGTCGAATTAAAATATTTCATTTGCCTGTGAACTGGATATTAATATGATATGAAGGGATGTGCATTTATTTAAAACCAAATGAAAAATATGACAAAAGACCTGCATTTTATTTAAAAGCAAAACGAAAAAGAAAAATCCCTCCGAAATTCATTTTTACATTTGTTGACTTTCAGAAAGTCAACTAACCCCCCCCCCAAAAAAAAAAAAACAACAACCGAGTGTTACCAAAACAGCAAAATGAACTCTTCCAGGTCTTTCCCATAAACCCCCCCTCCTCCCCAGAAATATCTTACCTCCTTCCTGCAGTCTGCAAAGGGGGCATGAGCACTCCCCAGCTGCTTCTGACCCTTCCTAGTCCCAGTTTGAAAATGGTGGTGGCATCCCTGAGGCCGGTGCTACTTTGTTATACGGCTGTTACAACCGGCCAGCACCAGTTTCAAACTGGGAACAAGAAGGGGCAGGAGCAGCTGAGGAATTGCTCCTGCCCCTTTCTAGGAGAAGCTGAGGAATTGCTCCTGCCCCTTTCTACTTCATAAACCCCAGGAAGGAGGTAAGAGACCACAAACAGTCGGGCTATACATTTTAAAAAATAAATAAATAAACTTCGAAACCTAGCTAGAAAATACAGGTAAGACATAATCTATTTGGAACAAATATTTAATTTCAGATCTATATGCTTTTACTATAATTCAATGAAAAAAAAAAATCTTGCAAATATAATTTTGTCCAAAAAGCAGGGTGACATTTTCGTCCAATTTTAAATTGCAGCACTTTTGCGCAAAAGCCCTACTACATTTATTTATTTATTTGCACTTATAGGCTGCTGGGCATACCGCTCCGCCTGCTGATGGACCTCACCATTTGCGTCATATCAGCCCCTTAGCGGCCTTGGAAGTCATGGCTTCCCAAACAGCAGGGGATAGTTCTGCAGGACTCCTGCAATCACCAGGTTGTTCTCCTGCAGGCTGAACTTTATGGCCCTTAGACAAGCATGTGATGCTGGCTGGCTGCCTGAAGGAAGTGTCACTTCCCCTTCTGGAGAGGTGTCCTCCTTTTCCTCACTGTCCGGCCTACTCCCCTCTACTCTCCCTTCCTCTCTCCCCCCCCCCCCCCCCCGCCCTACCAATTACCTTCCCCTCTCTGTCTATCCCTAGCTTGTCCTACTCCTCCCCCGAAATTTGCCCTGCCTAGCCCCTTCCCCCTCCTGCGCCCTCCTGCGCCCTCTTATCCCTTCCCTCCTGCCTCTCTCTACTCCTCCCCCTGTCCCTAATCCTACTCCTACTCCTTCTTCTCCTGGCACTCCTGCTCTCAACCTAAGAACATAAGAAATTGCCATGCTGGGTCAGACCAAGGGTCCATCAAGCCCAGCGTCCTGTTTCCAACTGAGGCCAAACCAGGCCACAAGAACCTGGCAATTACCCCAAAAGATTGACAATGGCAGCAGTGGGATTCAAACCCATGCCCCCAAAGAAACTGGAACCTTAATTCAGCACCTTAGACCACTCGGCCATGTTACCCTGGTAACCAGAGCTACACATAATACTCAAGATGAGGTCGCACCATGGAGCAATACAGAGGCATTATGATAGTTTCTGTTTTATTCTCCATTCCTTTGCCAATAATCCCTAGCATTCTATTTGCTTTCTTGGTTGCTGCTGTACACTGAGCAGAACATTTCAACGTATTTTCAATGATGAAACCCAGATGCTTTTTCAGAGTGGTGACTTCTAATGTGGAACCATGCATTTTGTAGCTATAATTTGGGTTTCTCTTCCCTAAGTACATCCCTTTGCATTTGTGACATTAAATTTAATTTGCCAATGGGAAGTGGAGATGATGAGTGGTATACACAATTGGTATAAACCACAATAACAAATGGTATAACGCTAAAAATTCACGGATCCCCACACTGGCCCAATCAAAAAAATGAAGTGACAAAAGACGCCAGACTCAGCATCTCCACCTCCACCCACGAACAGTTGGAAGAAGGTCTCGGTCTCCCGACACCGACCATGCCCCACCACATGGGCTACGCCGGGAAGGACAGGGGCCCAAGAAACCAGCCCACAGCGATGGCAATGAGCATCCAATACATGAAACGGAAATATGCCGTCGGGTGATCCAAGATGGAGTAAACTTCCAAGCGTAAAGCAGAACAATGGGTTTTAAACCCTCCCACTCTCTCTCCTGCCTCCTCCCCCACCTATCCTCACATCTCTTCTCTCCTTTCTTTCCATGCCTGTTACACTCCATCCTCTCCTCAGCGTGCACACAGACACACACACCTCTTCAGCGCGAGCACACACACACACACACTCACATACCCACCCCTCCACTCCTCACCTCCTCACAAGAAAACAGGCAGAAAACTGGACTAAAAAAAAAAACTTGTACTCCAACAAAGATGACAAAACACAAAGGTAAAGGGAAACAGAGGACAACAGCAAAGAAGACAATGCAATCAGTAACCACTATAAATCTCCAACAACTACCCATCAACACCTATCTCCTCTAACCACACTTCTGACACACCGTCAAAGAGGCACGTTCAGGAAGCCAGTATTTAAACAGCAAAAAAATTACATGCTGCGCGATGCCGCAGTGTGGCATGTGAGGACGCAGTGCGGCACTTAATGACATAAAGCGGCATGCGTTATGTAGCTATGCAATGTGGCAGGCTGGCAATTAGAATACACATGCCCCTTTTTTATCGCCTGTATTATTTGCACGATAAACATAGCTAAATGATGAATCTAGGCCCAGATTACTTAGGCGGCTGTCTGAATATTGACCTCTAAAAATTCAACTCCTATTTGATTTGATGCACACAGAAAACAAACAAGATGTTTTATGTTCCCTTATTTATTTACATTTTAAGATTTTATTTTAAACAGTTTTATAAGAACATAAGAAAATGCCATACTGGGTCAGACCAAGGGTCCATCAAGTCCAGCGTCCTGTTTCCAACAGGGGCCAATCCGGGCCATAAGAACCTGGCAAGTACCCAAAAACTAAGTCTATTCCATGTTACCGTTGCTAGTAATAGCAGTAGCTATTTTCTAAGTCAACTTAATTAGTAGCAGGTAATGGACTTCTCCTCCAAGAATTTATCCAATCCTTTTTTAAACACAGCTATACTAACTGCACTAACCACATCCTCTGGCAACAAATTCCAGAGTTTAATTGTGCGTTGAGTAAAAAAGAACTTTCTCTGATTAGTTTTAAATGTGCCCCATGCTAACTTCATGGAGTGCCCCCTAGTCTTTCTACTATCCGAAAGAGTAAATAACCGATTCACATCTACCCGTTCTAGACCTCTCATGATTTTAAACACCTCTATCATATCCCCCCTCAGCCGTCTCTTCTTATGTAGATGGGCCTCAGAGGAATATGGATTTTCCTGTGTGACTGATTGAGGCAACATAGTAGAGAAACAGCAAGATCTGTGTACAATCCACAGGAAGTAAAAGGGAAATTTGTTAAAAGAAAACCAACAAAATAATTGGGTAGAATGAGAACTCTGTTAGATCCAACAAGTATTTTAATAATCTGTTTCAGGACAACTAATGTTCAATCCTCCTTAGGCCATGTCAGTCTTTTAACAAGTCTTTTTACAAGATACTGAGTTATAGTATTACAGAGAATCATAGAATATGATAGCAGATATTAAGACCCCCCCCAACCCATCTGGTCTGCCCATTTTCTCTCTTGTTATGTACTGCAGACAGCATGAACCCTAGATTTTAGGGGTGTGCATTCATTTGCAATGTATTGGTAATCCGCAATGTATAGGGCCATATTCGTTGTATTCGTGGGGAAGCGAAACGTATCACGATTCCCCATGAATACAATAAATCTTCACCGAATTATTTGGCCGTCTAAAGGAGCGAATTTAAACAACCCCCCACCCTCCTGACCCCCCCCAAGACTTACCAAAACTCCCTGGTGGTCCAGCGGGGGGTCCGGGACCCATCTACTGCATTCACGTCGTCGGCTGCTGGTATTCAAAATGGTGCTGATAGCCTTTGACCTTACTATGCCACAGGGGCTACCGGTGCCATTGGTCGGCCCCTGTCACATGGTAGGCGCAATGGACGGCCGGCGCCATCTTGTGCTCCTACCATGTGACAGGGGCTGACCAATGGCACCGGGAGCTCCTGTGACATAATAAGGGCAAAGGTTATCAGCGCCATTTTGAATACTGGCAGCGACGGCCAAAGTGCAAGAGGTCGCTCCTGGACCCCGCTGGACCACCAGGGACTTTTGGCAAGTCTTGGGGGAAGCAACAGGAGCTACCGGTGCCATTGGTCAGCCCCTGTCACATGGTAGGAGCACAAGATGGCGCCGGCCGTCCATTGCTCCTACCATGTGACAGGGGCCGACCAATGGCACCGGTAGCCCCTGTGACATAGTAAAGTCAAAGGCTATCAGCGCCATTTTGAATACCAGCAGCCGACGGCATGAGTGCAGTAGATGGGTCCCGGACCCCCCGCTGGACCACCAGGGAGTTTTGGTAAGTCTTGGGTTGAAGGGGGGGGGGGGGTCAGGAGGGGGGGAGGTTGTAGTTAATTAAATTTTAGCTGGGAAACAAATAAGAATGAACGCATGAACGTATCGGGGGCCCCCCTTGCTGAAAGCAACGAATCTGCCCCCCTGACAAATACGAATGCAACTTATGCGTTCCCTCTGCACATCCCTACTGGATTTGACTTCTCCTCTCTGCAACTGCAGATCCTTTGTGCCTATTCATTGCTTTCTTGAAGCCTGATGTTTTTGCCTTCACACTTTTACTGGGAGGCTATTCCACCACCCTTTCTGTGAAAGAAACATTTCCATACCATTACCTCTTGTTTTAGAACTTCCTTTATAGTCTCCACTGGCTACCTCCTGATTATCTATGTTATGGGAATTCCATAATAAGGGCAGCCAGGACTTACACCCCTTCCGCCTCGCCCTCTTACAATAACCACACTCCCATCCCCCTCCTTTCTTTCCTTCAGAAAATACACAGACATGATATTGGAATCCAACAGGCCGCAGCTTTATTGTACCACATGGGTGCCCGAGCCCTCAGTGCCCGATCTAGGAACTCAACCGACCATCCGCCACCTCCCAGCGAGATGATCACTACTAGCCCACCGGCCTTTAAGTTCCTCCATTCATTGAACTCGTTATCCCGGCCCCCGCCACCTCCCAGCAAGGAGTCCCGTCTCTGACAACTGCACCCAGCTGTCTGCATCAATTATAACTTGCCCAAGTCAACTCGTAGAAATAATAACATTTCATCCCAAAGGCTCGGGCAAGCCGCCTTCACCCCCGCTGCGACCAGAACTAACCAATTTTACATTCAACAAACAGAAGGGCGGGCGGGAGGGAAGCAGCCACAGCAGCAGGAAAAAATGGCACGAATGAGCATTCACACCATTGCTGCTTATACCCCCCCCCCCCTCCTACAGGCATTTGCCTGTTTACCAACATCCCCCCCCCCCCCTTCCCAGCCAATGGGCACCCTAAATTTGAATTCGAGCAGCGGCAGGGGACGAATGAACTGTTCCCTGCTCACAGCCCTCACACACACCCACCCTCCCCCCCCCCCCCCCCCCCCCCCCCCCCTCCTGGCTTCCCTCTCCACTCCCCCCTCCCATGGCTTTCCTAACATTCACAGGGAGCACTGCTCCCTTCCTTTGCTAACTCCCTCCCCTCCCCCCTTTCACTTGCCCTGAGCCCAGGGCCAGCTGCCTCCTGAGCCTGGCACCATATTACCTTGGCCAAGCAGCCACAAGGCCTGCTTAGCCTCCCATCCTTGCAACATCCTCCAAATAATAACAGCTTCCTTCTTACAGCCCTATAATCAAATGAGAAGGGACCTGTGTGGTCTCGAAAGGCCATGCACTATAACATCTTGTTGTCCTTTCAAAGCAGTGCTGCCAGGTCATGGAACTTTTGTCGCTGACCTGGAACTCTGTTGAACCACGGCAAATTACTTTCTCCACTGCAGCTGGAGTGGAAGGTGGAGGCCGTGGCTGGTCCCAACCTGATAACGGTATCATGACCTACTAAAACTTTTCTCTAGGACCAGTATAGCTACTCGCGCTGCACTATCAGACAGGGACGAGCTTAACCCTGTTCTGTTTTTAAGGCTTCTAAATATTGTGCGCAAAGATGTAAATAATAAAGTACCACCCCCTTATCAAAATTGAGCAATATAGTCCCATGCCTTGCGGAAAAAATGTTGTTTTCAAGGCTCAGTTTGCTCCTGCAAAGGTTGTTAAGGAAATGCCAGGAAGAATAGACTCACCCTCTTTCTGATAAGGATTTGGGTAGATTAATGGATCTCCAAAAACCTTTAACTGTAAGTTAGCTGGTCAACCAGATGTGCCTGCATGCTTGTTCGCTGTCTCCGCCCTGTGTTGGGTATGATTTGTTTGCTGGAATAGTAAAGAACATAGCCCCAGTAAACCTGTGTGATAGAGTAACTGTGAATAATATTGAGTGCCTGTCCAAAGCACACTAACTCATGTCGCTCTTCTTCTTACAATTGCACACATTTACAAGGATGTTTAGGTAATACACTGAGATGATTAGACAGTCTGCGGAAGGAAGAATATTTATTATAAGGCATCCTTTTCAGAGAGTAACAGCCAAACCTCAACTCTTTAAATTTAAAGCTGCGAAAAAGCATTACTCTAAAAAAAAAAAAAAGATGCATTTTATGGAAATCAGAATTTATGTACTGTGCCTCCTCATGCTATTGATGGATATAGGAAAATTGCTCTTGAGTCCTGCAGTTTAAAGATGGTCCTATTACAAGGAACATAGCCTTTTCAACTTCAAAGTGAAGTTACTTCTGACTCTTACATAACATGAGTCATGGAGAGATATTATGGGGCAGTTTTCAAAACTGTGCGAGGAGCTGCAAAGTCTGCACACACTTTCCTTGTGAAAACCGCCCAAGGCAAAAGTATCCACAGAGATCTGCACCCACTTTTTTTTCTGCAGGTACTCCTTCCGGCCAAAATGATTCACAGAGGATAATTTTGAAAGTGGAAAACTAAATGCATTATTGTATCCTCCTGGCCTAAATCCCTCCCCCTCCCCCACCCCTCGAGGACTTCCTTCTCATAAAAAGTAGATGCAAGCGCAGGCACTGCAGATCCACATTTGCTTTAGCCGGATAACTTTTAAATATAAACGGCTATCTTTGAATATCGCTGGTAAGTGTATCCAGATAACTTGAGGCTTAACTGGCTATATTCAAAGAAATATACCTGGTTAAGAAATATACCTGGTTAAGCAAGCAAAAAAAAAAAAAAAAAGAGTGCATTGTGGGCTTGATAGCTGAATTTCCAGACTTCCACCAAATATATGAGAAAGGGCCGACTCCCCCACCCATCAGTCCCTTTCTATTAAACATAAACACCTGCAAATCTCTGGGTCCAGTTGTGACCTCACTTGCCGTCCTCCTCGGGTGGTGAAAATGACATTTCAAAACCCCTTCCTCTTCCTCCCTCCCTCTCTTGCCACCCTCACCACCCCAACCTAGTTATATCCCTCCCACACTCCCAGTATCTCTAAAATCCCCTTCCTGTCGCCAGGATTATAGTATGCTATGACCGTTCCCAGTGGCATTTAGTGATGCTCTGACAGCAATGCTGGAAGCGTATGCCAGTGGCGTTGCTGTCAGAATAGTATTTTGGTAGCAATGTTTGTGGCATTCACTTCTGGCACTGCTATCAGTGCCACAAGCAGCCAGATAATTTTAACATGATACAGCTGAAAATTGGCTAAGTAAGTCAGATTAGTTTCCTCCACCCTGGAATGCCCCCCAAATTCTGCCTTTTTTTTTTTTATTGGACTAAATTTTAGCTGGATAATGAGATATTTAGCTAAACGTTTGACAGATATGTGCCCCAAATATTAAAAAAAATCAGCATTTAGCTAGATAACTCACAAGATACTGGCTAAATGCCTTTGAATATGGACCCCATAATGTCTTGTCCTGTGATTTATGCTCTTGAAGGAAAGACCACACACTACATGGCACGATGTTGCAGATCAAAGAATCAGAACAAATGATTTCTTTTTTTTCTAAATGCAAGATAGCTTTCTGCTGAGGGCAGTTTGGATATCTAAATCAGGATGGTGGTAGAGGGAAAGAAGACCATAAGACCATAAGAACATAAGAACATGCCATACTGGGTCAGATCAAGGGTCCATCAAACCCTGCATCCTTTTTCCAACAGTGGCCAATCCAGGCCACAAGAACCTGGCAAGTACCCAAAAACTAAGTCTATTCCAATGAGAGTAACTCCCATCTTGATATGGTCCTGGGCTCCCAGGGAGGCTCATGCCTAGAGCAGGCCTCATGAATTCCTAGGGGTTCCCACTCAAGGGTGAAGTTCTCCTTTTTAAAGTCCTTAGGATTTTTTCGTACTGATGCTTCTCCATTCATCAATCCAGTCAACATTAAAAACGCCACTCAAGACTCCAAGATTGTTGTTCAGAAAAATAACAGTTCTTTTACTGGCACTTGTAAAAGGGGCAAATAAACTTAAAATAAATACCTGCTCAATTGTTGCTGAGGCCATGGGAGCCTAGGGAGCTCCTGGCAGCCAGAGAGAGCCCAGAAGTGCTGCGATGAGTTTTTTTTTAAAATAGATAAATGCCACTCAGTGTGGTTGGTGTCATGCAGCAGCAGCAGCGCTGGGAATGCTGCCTCTGCCAGTTTAAGCCATGGTAATGCCATGGAAATGCCAGCCCAACCCAGGGTTTAGGCAAGGCAGCTGGGCGATTAGGTCTGTGTAACAACACCAGGTTGAGGCAAAACACAGAAAGATTTGAGAAGTAATTTGCCTTTAAAGAACGTTTTGAACATACTTAAAATTATTTTGAAAGCTTTGTTCCTTAGTCAAGATGTTTTTTAAAAGGTTTCTTGGTAGTTAAGGTTTTTTTTAAAGTAGATGAGAACTATTTCTTGAAGAGACTTCGGAGGAGTAAGGATCTCTTCTTCTGAGGATTTTTTAGAATGCACATGGAGACTGTGAGAGAGCTGGCTGGAGCCTGAGGCAGGGCTGTGTGCTGGAAATCTGAGACTGAGGCAGGGAGAGAGCTGTTTTGGAACTGCGGGCAGGGCTGCTGGAGATTACAGAGAAAGCCTATGCAGTCTGAGAGAAAGCATGTGGAAACTAAAGAGAGCGCTACGTGTTAGAAGATGCAGGCAGGCAGAGCTGTTGTGACAGTGTGTGAAAGTATGCTCATTGTAATTCAAATCCTTTAATGAAGTAAGAAATTAGTTAAAATTAAGGATAACTTTCTATACCTGGTCTATGGTATTTTTGCCAGCTTTGATAGATAAGTGGATGTGAGAAAAGTGGGTGATTGATGGTCTGATTCTGAGCTGATTTAATTGAAATGCATACTGCCTCAGAAAGAAAAAGTTTTCATTAAGTCCTACAGATTTCAGATTGTGTACACTCCACCTGTAGATAAAGGTGTTGCAGTGTTTAATTACAGGACCTGTAAATATAGGTACCTCTATGTTGTTTCCTTAGAGGAAAAAAAATCTTTGAAATAACTTGTAATATAGAAGTCCTACAAATTGTTTCTGTCTTTATTGGCAAATAAGTGTGGAATGTAATTAAGAGAGAGTGTGATTAAATATTTTCTTCACTTTGTGAGTTCTTGCAAAGCAAGCATCCTTAGACAGGGTTGAAATAATTATTTTTGGATTTTCTATTAGCAGAACTCCAGTGTCATTTATAGACACACATGCTAGCAACACTGTAGACTGTGGAAGATTGGCGGTGTGAGGCAGTCAGTCTTTATTATTGATTTGGTTTGAGATAGCGTAGTATCCTGAGACTTCATGGTCAAAAGTGGTAGATCAGGTCCAGCGGGCTCCATCAAGCAGCGTGAGCTATTCCTTGATTATAAGCCACCAAAGCTTCACATCATTCCTGGGTCAGCGCTCTCTACCCAGTGTTCACAAGCAGTGCTCTCAAAAATTATTACCCAGCAATCAGAGATAAGTGTGCATCAACGAACTGTGACATGGTTTTTGGTAACTTGCACTTGTGCAACGCACATGGACATACAAGAAGTCAAAGTCTTTGGGTTAAAACAGGTTAAAGAAAAAAGTTGTTTATACTTAACTGGAGATTTCCAGAACTTCCTAAAGAGCTTGAAATAACAAGTTAACACAAAGAATTAGATTTCTTAAATTTAAGTTGAAATTCAACATTACTTCTCATTAAGAAGTAATCTTTGTACAGGAACCGGTTTCTCTTCCAAACTGTGTTAAAAATTAGAGAGTCACCTGAAAAATTGTTTTTTGTGCCCCAGAAGTAAGTTATTTCTCATTGAAATTATTGCCATTATTGAAAGGTTGGTTTGTTCAATAATTACACTTGTTTTCTAGAGGTGAAGAACCTAGAAAAGTATCCATTTGCCAACAAAATAAAATCCTTTAATTTAATTATACAAGTGCCTCTGAAATCATTTTTCTATTTTGATTATTTTCTGGTGAAGACACTTTGGGTGTGCAAACTATCTCCATACCATTTTTAAAAGCGGAAACCCCAATAGCCTTACCATCTGGCTACCCACTTGACAGTGCCCGAGATAGTCTGGTGCTCAAGGGTATTTACAGCACTGAAGATGGATAACACCAAATCTAAAGTATAGAAACACCAGAGAATAGTGCACCACTCTGCAACAACACCATTAAAAAAATCAATATAAAACAAACTCAGTCTCTTTCCAAAAAAAATCATCCTCTCCCATACAGATCTACTCCCTCGGGCAAGGACTCTTCCTCCCCTGGTTCTTTCCCCAGTTCCTGTTTTGCAGGAGCACCATCCTCTTCTCTTTTACCAGCTTCTTGAACTTGGCTGACTTCTGGCTGAACTAATATTTTAGACAGGAGCTCTTATAAGATGTCTCTTCTAGTGGGTAGCTTCCTTCCTCCATGAACTCCCACTGATAATCAATCTTCCTTGAAATTCACTTTACCACGAATCCTTCCAGGAATGAATGAGGTATTCTCCTCCCAAGATGTCTTTTTGTCTGGTGCACACTGGTTTTTTCGGGCATTCGCTCCCTTGGAACGCCTTCCTTCCTGTCAGGCCTGGCCAATCCATTCCCTGGATACAGCCCCTTCCCTAGGCAGGAATTACTTCATTTTCCTCACTCCTGGACCATTCCCCCCTCCCCTCTCATGAAGGTATTAGACCTCTTGGCACTATTCTCTGGAGAGATGGGTATCCCAGACTGCAGGCTGCAGAACTAGCTTCTCCTGATTCAACTCCAAAACGCCCCCTGCATTTCTTGGGTGCAGGAGTTTTATCAAACTCAGTCCCCTCCCAATGGAGAGTGTCAGTCCTCCTAACACACTGCCACCTGCACTACTGGTATACCATGACTGTTAAGACCGCTCTGGCCATACCAGTTAAGGGCCACACTACTAGTAAGGAGCTAACGTGGGGTTCCTGTTACATGAGTGTCTGTAACTAGTTATGAAATGGAAGCATGATTCTTCCTTCCCTGTGGCCTACAGTCTGGGGAAGGGACTGCCTTTCTCTTTTTTTTTTTTTTTGGAGGGAAGCCCAATAATTCCTCCTTTCTATTTTTATTCCATCTCAACTGGAACCATCGCTGAGATTCTGGGACCTTGAGCCTTCATTTGCAACTATCTGGGGAATTTTCTCCCCTATATTAATAGAATCTCCCCTCTCCTGCCCCCCTCCCACAGTTCCTTGTCTGGTTATTGCAACAACAATGCTGAGGCTGAGAGCCAGTCGCCAGGGCTCCTTTCAGAACCCCGCATCATTGGCTCTAAATTCAAAGGTAGTCCATAGTGATGATGACTATGACGCCTCCACTAGGGGCTGTGAGTGCAGGGGGTACCTTTCTATCTCTTTGTCTTTCTTTGGAAGGGGTGCTAGATCTGGTCGCACGTGCCAGGGAAGACGGGTTTATAGCTCCCACAGGCACTGACAGATTAAAAGGCTTTAACATACTTGGAGCCATTACTTCCCATTGTAGCTTTTCTTAATAGGAAATAAAAGACAAAAACAAATTCCCACTTGCTGCTTCCCTGATCCAGGAAATTAATTCTTGATATATTTTACAGGAACGCTTAAGGGCTTTTAAAATATATATATATTTTTGAAAGAACTGCAACAAAAAATGCCTGCCGCCTCTGGCTGCAGGTGGGATGGAGCTCCTGTCTCACCTTTTGTTTGAAGAGAACTCTACCACTGAAGGAGGAAGACTGGAAGTAAAGTCCAGCTATCTTTCTATCTATATTTCCATCAATCTATCTATACATGCATAGAAAGAAAGCAGCTGGGAATAATATAAAAGTGCCCTAAATAATGCCACAATTTTTCATACAATAGTACAATCTGTACAAAGTTATTTTTGTGGATTCTCTGAGATCACTACAACACTACACTCTGTGGCAAGAAGAATATTTATTGCAAGGTATCTCTCTTCATAGATTGTTGGGAGAGTTTCAGCTCTATTAATTAAAAGCTGCATTAAAGAATTACCCTAAAAAAAATCCATATAGTATGTGTTGATAGGAAGGAATGGGATCAAAGGAGATGGAAAGATGTGAGGGATAACAATGGGAACTGGGATCCTCCTTTCTCCATTCTCTCTTCAGAATCATCATAGTGACTCCTGTACCAGCAGTCCCTTCTCCTTTTACCTTTCTCTGTACATTTTGTCTAGCAGTTCCTTAAGAGGAACATTTTGTAACATCACGCGTAAGTTAGCTGGCAAATTCGTGCATAAATGACACCAATTTTCAAAGCACATTTACACACAAACGTCTGTTATGAAAATTATCCTGCCAAATCCCCACACACAATTGCACCTGCTAAAACATCAGAGAAAAATTCCTGTGAAAAATGTATGTGGACACTTTCTTCAAAATCTAAAAATATGCACGCAAATGCAAACCCCTCCCAACTGCGCCCCCAGGGATGCGTCCATTCAGTCTGGGTAACCTTACATGTAAACAGAAAAGTTTACCCGCATATGAGGCAGGCAATTTTAAAAAGCCCATTTCTATGGGTAAAACACTGTTTACCAGTAAAAATGTTTTTCTAAATTGCCCTCAGGAAGGGTAATTTTCAAAGGGACTGATGTAGGTAAGACTGCATTTTACATGGAGAAATGGCCTTTTGCAAAACTGCCTGCCTGATATGCGGGTACATTTACATGTGTGTGCCATGTATGCAGGTAAGTTTACCTGGACTGAGCGGAGACATACCTGGGGGCGGAGCTGGGGAGGGGCTGGCACTTACATGCATACTTTTGAAAACTCAAGCATATGTATGCAAAGAGGGAAATTTTCAACTGTGGGTCTAAAGTTAGAGTGATATTTTATAAACTGTGCGGTTGCAGCTACACAGTTTATAAAATGCCAGGTTACCTCTGTCCTGAAAGTATGCGTGTGCATGTCAGAATGTGTGCAGTTTTGTAATGCAGGGAGCCACATGCTTTCTCTACCTTTTTCATAAACTATGCCCGTATATATTATGCGTGTACATATTGTAACATGTGCGTGTAATAACCTTCAATCATAGATGGAGGCAGGTGTGCACTCTACTTCTGAAAATACTTGTGTGCATGCTTGGAACTCCAGTTCACCCAGGACCTCCCACCACTTAACCCAGGCCCCCCACCCCAAAAGCTGCAGACAAAAGATAAGTGCGATGTCAGTTCTGTGACTCAGTCAGCAGTGTAAGAATGAATGAATAAGTTTGGTAATGTTATGCGCGTTTGCCGCTTACAAAATGGAAACTTGTGCGCAATCTTCCAAACCCTGCCTCAGAATGCACTTAAACCATCCCCCTTTTTTTTTTCTTTCACATGCATGCTCAAAACTGCAGTTTTGGTTTTTGGTTTTTTTTACAAAATGCTGCTTCTGAGCGTACATACTACTTATACACGCAACTTCCAATTTTCCATGCTGAAATCTTTTTAAAATTCACCCAGGATAGTCCTGAAAAAAAATGTACAAGCATCCTGTGCCATGCGTGAGCAAGCATGTGCAGGTAGATTTGATGAGACAATATTCAAAGCAGAGTTCTGTGCGTAAGTTCGCCATGAAAATTGGCACAATGCACACGTGTATCTGCCAAATAATTCAGGCAGGATGTTACAGAATTGCCCTCCGATGTGTTAGCCCTTCTGTACCCTCCGCCATATCCATCGTCACCAGTAGTTCAAGATCTTCAGTTGAAGGGAAGGGGTTGTTAGAGCGAGAAAGTCAGAAGTAGGCTACAGCGAGGATAAGCAGGAGGTGAGAAAGCTAAAGAGAGAAGACGGGGAGGAAAAAACAAACAATGAGAATGGGGATCCACACTCACACATACTGTACATATATACTTTTGATACTATTTTTTCTGTTGGAAAGAAACTTCTGGTCTGGTTTTTTTTTTCCCTGTCTTGTGTTTCTTATCTCTTTCTTCCCTTCTCTCTGTTACTCTCTACATCTTCCCTACATCTACATCTTTCCATTCTTCTCTCTTGCTATTATTATTCTCCCTCCACTACTTCCCTTTCTTTTACAAAGCACCCAAAAAATTAAACAAAACCTTTTCCTTTAATTATTTGAAACTATTGCATACGGCCATCCCTCATTAATAAATAAGTTCTAAAAACAAACATATGTACGTCAATTATGTCAATACATCTGCCTGTTTACAGATCACATCCAAATATTATGATATATTGCTAAGCTTGGTTGGCGCTCCACAAATGTTGTTTATTGGATGACCTGTGCAGTACATTATGAGTTGGGGGTCTCATGGAAACAGGGCAGTAGGTTGGAAGATCTTTCTTCAGCTTCCAGCTCTCCCATAGGTATCATCTTATTATGCATAATAACACTATATTATGGGAAACACCTTGTGCTGTGATTTCATCATAAATGTCACATAAAAACAATTGAGTAAGTAGGACATGGCTCATGCCTGATACCTGAGATGGAGGTTAAATATTGTGGGATGAAACAGATTGAACTGCCAGCATTGTTCATGTACATCTGTGATATATCTGCAGCCTGGTAGCTCAGGGATCAAGGATTCCTTTCCATAGAAGATAAACATATGTTTCAACTAAGGGCCTAGTGATGGCAGGGTGGGGAGGGGAATCCTATGATCTCCATGTTCACTATAAACAGGCATAGGCAAACTCCAGTCCCCATGGATCCAAATTTGCTTGGATTTTCAGTGAATCCCCAATGCGTATGCGTATACGTGAGATAGATCGCCATACAGCAGAAGAGGTGTGCATGCAACTCTGTGTAATGCATATTTATTAGGAATATCCTGAAAACTCGAGGGGCTGGGTTCCTACACGGATTGGAGGTTGCCTCCCCTAACTGAAAAAAAAATAGTCCACACACAGGCTTGAGGATCCCAAGGGGTTTATTTAATTCCAAAACTAAAGCAACATCACAGACATCGAACAACAATTACAGAAGTCCATGTTCAAAGAGTTTTGCCTGGCTAAGCTGGCAGTAAGGTGGAAAAATCCACGGAGGTCAATATTCAAAAGCCATTTAGATAGATAACTTAAAAGTTATCTATCTAAATGGCAAAAGCAGCATATTCAGCCACTTATCTGGTTAAGTTCTAGCTGAATAACTAATCCAGCTAGAATTAGCTGGATAAGTGGGGGGCATTCCGAGGAGGAGTGGCATTATCCGGATAAGTTATCCAAATAAGTTATCTGGCTAACACCGATATGCAGCATTAGATGGATAACTTATTTGACTAACTCTGATTGGGTCACAGACCTGTCCTAAATATAGCCAGATAAAGTTATCTGGCTATCTTTAATATACCCTGCTAGTTAGCAAGATAAACTTATTCGGCTCACTAGTCAAGCCACACAATGGCTTAAAATGGACCCCAGAGTATTACATTTCCTGTCTGACCACCCCTGAGATATCTGGCTAAGTTGTTAGCTGGCTAATACCTTAGCTGATAAGTCAGGGGCAGTCTGGGGATGTTTTAGCCAGATAACTTGTCTACCTACCAGCTTACTAAATATGAACATAATAACATAAGACTTGCCATAATGGGTCAGGCTAAAGGTCAGACCAAAGCTCCATCAAGCCCAGTATCCTGTTTCCAACAGTAGCCAATCCAGATCACTGGAAGGATCTCAAGGGGTAGATAGATACCATGCTGCTTATCCCAGGGATAGGAAGTGGATTTCTGCAACTCCACCTTAATAATGGTTTATAGACTTTTCCTCTAGGAACTTGTCCAAATCTTTTTTAAATGCAGCTACACTGATAGCTTTCACCACATCCTCGGGCAATGAATTCCAGCACTTAATTATGCATCGAGTAAAACAAATATTTGTTTTAAATTTATCACCTAGTGATTTCATCAAGTGTCCCCGTAGTCTTTGTACTCTTTGAAAGAGTGAACAACCGATTAACATTTACTTGTTTCACACCACTCATTATTTTATAGACCTCTATATCTCCACTCAGCAATCTCTTCTCTAAGCTGAAAAGTCCTAACCTCTTTAGCTTTTCTTCATAGGGGAATTGTTGCATCCCCTTTATCATCTTGGTCACCTTTCTCTGTACCTTTTCTAATTCTGCTATATCTTTCTTGAGATGTGGTGACCAGAACTGCACACAATACTCAAAATGAGGTCGCAAGATGGAGTGATAGAGAGGCATTATGATATTCTCTGTTTCATTCTTCATTCCTTTCCTAATAATCCCTAGCATTCTAATTGCTTTCTTGGCTCCTGTTACACACTGATCAGATTTCAACATATTATCAATGATGACACCTAGATCCTTTTCCTGAGTGGTGACTTCTAATGTGGAAGCTTGCATTATATAGCTGAAATTTGGGTTACTCTTCCCTAAGTGCTTCACTTTGCACTTATCCACATTAAATTTCATTTGCCATTTGCATGTCCAGTGTCCCAGCTTTGTAATGTCCTCTTGCAATTTCTCACAATTCTCTTGTGATTTAGCAACTTTGAATAATTTTGTGACTGGGAGATTTCATCACCTCACTTGTTGTTCCTATTCCCAGGTCATGTATAAGTATATTAAAAAGCATCGGTCCCAGAACAGACCCCTGGGGAACTCCACTATTCACCTTTCTCCATTGGGAAAATTAACTATTTAGCCTACTCTGTTTTTTTTCTTTTAAGCAGTTGGCCATCCACAATACCTCACTGTCCCCTATCCCATGAAGGACGTTGTCAAATGCTTTCTGGAAATCCAGAATATGGATCACACAGTCTATGTACTTTCCATCCATAAGCATTAGGTAGGACTTTCTCAATACAAGTCACTTTTTACAAGTGAACAGAACAAGTCACTTTTTACAAGTGAACAGAAAACTAGAATTGCTTTTAGTGTCAGACCTGGAAGGCTTTGTAGAGTCAAAATTAAAGGAATGTGATTCTTTTACTTGCACTGAGGGGCTGATGCAATACAGTGTGCTCAGCGTAGCGCACAGCTTGACGAGTGGTTGGACGCACGTCCAAACCAGCATGCAGCTAATGGTGCTCATCACATGTAAATGCCATGTAGATGAGGTTATTAGCTATTACACCTATGCAAAAAATTATCATGCGCCTGACGCGCATGTTTTAACTCGCAAAAATTAACGCCAGCTCGGGAGCTGGCATTAAGTCTTGATATACGCCAAGCCTCCACAAACACAGAAAATACTACTTTTCTGTGATTCCTCCTACTTAATATCATTGTGATACTAGGTTGAACCACAGAAAGCAGCATTAGGAAAAAAAATTCTTGATGCCAGTCAGGTTAGGAAAACGGATACTCATAAACTGAGCCCTCTCCTGGCGCCCGATGACAAGGACACACTAGGGACTCCCAATTGATCCCTAGCATGTCCTTTTTAGCATGGCACCTCATTAACATATTGAATTGTGTGCCCAAGAAAGACAGATGGATGTGTGTTAGGAAAACGGACGCTCAATATGAGCGCCCATTTTCTATGCGCTCATATTGCATTGACTCCTGAGTGCTTAGCACTTCCTTCCAACCCAGACTTTAAAGTCAACAGCTGGGTTACCTGGATCCATGCAACAGTCGTGGGTCAGCACCTTGATCCCAGATGAGCACTATTGCTGGACTGTCAGAATGTTTGGATTCAGGCGAAAAACATTCCAAAGGTGCCATATCTTGGTGATTTTTCACAAGGTGCGCTTACTCTGTCAACTCATTCGTAAGACATTGCATTCTGGGGTTTGAATCATTCCTTCTCCTGAGACAAAGCTCCTGCTGCTCTTCACTGCCTCAGTTGTTCTCAGGGAACCTCCTTGAAACATTCCTCTTCTTGCCAACTAGAGGTCCTCTTACCCCATGGCTACTACATACAAAAATGTACTAGAAGAAGGGCAATACCATCTCTGGATTAAAGCGTGGATTTCAATATAAATTTAGTAAGTGATCACAAAGACCTTATATAGTCATTCCTCAGTAATGATAGGACCTCAGGTGACAGGGAAAACACAAAGTACACCTTCCTCAAGGATAACCCCGATCCAAATCATTCTTTACTTTTCCAACTCACTCTAATGTGCTATTACCAACTTCACTGCTTTTATTCACAAAGGGAGGAAAATAATCAAAAAGATTTTTTTATCAGGTAAATGTGTATATCTGCATAAATAAAAGCCTTTTGATTAACCTCCTGTCTGTGGGTGAACACATGAGTGCACCTATTTTTATTCAGCTAATAAAAGGGGCAGGGACAGGTCGGGGGGGGGGAGGGAAATTATGCAGAATCAAATTTTGGCATGCAGTCTCTGGTATATAACCTTGTGCCTGCTTTGTGCCCACTTTATGCTTGCTGGCTGGATTTGCAGAGAGAAACTCTTTGAGTTGGCTCATTATTGCCCTCAAATATCAAAAGAGGACTAATTTATACAGTTCTTTTCATATTTTCTCTAAATGGTAGTAACTGCAACTCTTTTATAGTGCTCATAAAGTTCTTTTCTAGTACCTGCAGAAGGGGTTCCCCCCTACACACACACACACACACTGGCACACATCATCAGTGGCACTTCTTTTGCTGTTGCACCCCTAGCACGCTGGTATTAAGGGAGAGTTTCTGGGATGATTGTGCACACTAACCCTGGTTTTCTGCCTTAGAAAATCCCTTTTTCTCACTACTACTTCTACTACTACTTCTGCTCATCGCTTCTGTACGGCTACTGGATGCATGCAGCACAGTATAAATACATATAACAGACAGTCCATAATACATGGAGTTTACAATCTAACCAGGACCAATATACAGGGGAAAAAAAGAGGCTCTGGAAATTTCATTTATTAAGAAAATGGTAAAAATTGATAATGCTGCGAGTGGGATAAACAGGGGTAAAGATTTAAAAACAGCCTCAAAAAGGTGGGTTTTTCGATTGGATTTGAATAAAACCGGAGTGGGACCGTGACTCACCAGCTCAGGAAGTTGATTCCAAGCATACGGTTTGGCCAGGTGGAAGGAACAGAACTGAGAACTGGCTGTGGAGAAGAAGGGCACAGATAAGAGTGACTTGCTTGATGAGTGAAGTTCATGAGCAGGGCCGGTGCAAGGGTATTAGGCGCCCTAGGCGAAACATCAGCTATGCTGCCCCCCCGCCTCCACACACAATTAACTTACATTGTGCATTAATGAAAATAACGAAGTCTGTATTTATAACAGAACACTTATTTGCTATTTTTATGCCATGTAAACCATTGAGATGATTTGTCTTATCGACGGTATAGAAACTTTTATAAATAAATAAAAATAAATAAAATAAACATAAACCAAAGCTATACTTGTTGCTCAAACAAAAAAAGCAGACACATCACATAATATTAAATAATTAAAATGGCAGTCAATCAAGAAAAATAAACTTAAAAAGCCATCTTTACTTACCCCCTCCAGCAGCTCTCTTACTCCTCTTCCATGCAGGCTGTAGTACACACCAGAAGCAGCAGTAGAGGCTAAGCTCTATACTCATGGTCCTCTTCCTTAAGGCCCATGTCTCTCACACACACACCATACCAGTCATGCCCCCATGACCAGTTTCTGTCTCTCACACACCAATCATCTCCCAAACAGTCTTTGACAAACACACCAGTCACCTTCCTGAACAGTTTCTCTCATGCCATACACACACAGGCTTCCCACTCCCGTGTTCCACTTACATATATGGGCTTCTCACTCTCATAATCACTTTCTCTTTCTCACACACACTCACCAGTCTCTCACTCTCATGCTTGTTCTCTCCACATGCATAGGCTTCTCATTCCCATAATCACTTTCTTTCTCTCACACACATACACAAACACACACACCAGTCACCTGATCTCTCTCATGCATACACACACACAGGCTTCCCACTCCCATGTTCTCTTTCAGATATACAGGCTTCTCACTCCCATGCTGTATCTCACACACTCCCAGCTTTCTCACTCCCATGCTCACTCTTCACATGCACAGGCTTCTCATTCCCATAATCACTTTCTTTCTCTCTCTCACATACACACAAACACACACCAGTCACCTGTTCTGTCTTACATATACAGGCTTCTCCCTCCCATGCTGTGTCTCACACACACCCAGGTTCTCACTCCCATGCTCACTCTCTTCACATGCACAGACTTCTCATTCTCATAATCACTTTCTCTCTGTTACACACACACACACACACATACACCAGTCTCTCTCTCATTTCCATGCTCGCTCTCCACGTGCACAGGCTTCTCATTCCCAGAATCACATTCTCTCTCTCTCACATTCACATACACACCAGTCACACCGTCACCTTACCAACCAGTCTCTCTCTCATACATGCACACACACACAGGCTTCCCACTCCCATGCTCTCTCTCACATAATCAGGCTTCTCACTCCAATGCTTTCTTTCACATACACCCCCACAACACCAGGCTTCTTACTCCCATGCTTTCTCACATACCCAGAGTTCTCACTTCCATGCTTTTTCTCTCTTTCACACACACACACACACACACACACACACACACACATCAGTCACATCCCTGACTGTCTCACACTCTCACACATCAGTCATCTCCTTGAGCAGTCACTTTCATTGTCTCTCATATATACACATACATCAGCTCTCTGACCAGTTTCTCTCAATCACACACACATGCTCTCGATCAAATACATTCTCTCACTTACACACAGGCTCTCAATCACACACAGGCAGGCTGGCTGCTTCTCTCTCTTTCTCTCACTCACTTCCTCCCCCCCCCCCCAGCACAAATGGTAGCTGCAGCAGCCTCCTCCTCCAGCCCCTGCAGGCCAAGAAGGAAGAATCCCATCGGCCGCAGGCGGCTCATGCTGCTGACTCCTTTCCCGATTACCGGCTGCTTCAATTGCACGGGGGCCGATGCTGCTGTCGCCGCTATTTTTTTCATGCGGCACCGCTCTTTCTCCTTCCCGCGCATCACTTCCTGTTCCGGGTCAGGGGGGGCGGGAGGAAGAAAAGGGCAGTCGCGGATGCCACAGCTTTTTTTTTTTTTTTGCACCACTGCCGTTCCCGCTGGGCTTGAACATGCTGATAGCCCGGCGGCAATGGCAGCAGGGAAGGAAGAGCAGCGGGAGAGACCGGGAGCACGCGAACCGCTGGGGGAGGTCAGATGGGTCTTTTGGGGCGGGCTGCCGGCAGCGGCTCTCTTAATTTTACCGGGGCAGTGCCGCCCCCGGGAAGCTGGCGCCCTAGGCGACCGCCTAGTTCACCTAGTGCTTCCGCCGGCCCTGTTCATGAGGAAGGCCATAGGGAGAGATACGTAGTGAGGAGCTGAAGAGCGAAGACTCTTGTAGGTAAGAGGAGCTGGAACTGGATGTGGAAATGGATAGGGAGCAATGTAGTGGCTTCAAAAAAAGGGATTTTTATATGGGTGTAACGACTTTGGTGAAGAATAAGTCACGAAGCTGAATTTTGGATAGATTTTATTAGAGAAAGATGGCTCACTGGGAGACCTGTGAGGAGCATTAGTCTAAGCAGGAGGTGATAGTAGTGAATAAGGGTTCTGATATAGTATGTTCAGAAAGGGAGGGATGGATTTTAGTGATGTTATAGAGAAAGAAATGACATATTTTATCAATGTTTTGGATATGTGTAGAGAGTACTCAAAGATGACCCAAAGTTGCTAGCTGGAGAAAGGAAACAGAGAAAGGAAATAGAGAAAGGAGGAAAAGGCGACATGGGTTTGGGGGAAAATATAAGTTCTGTCTTGGCCGTATTGAGTTTACGGTGGTGGTGGGACATCTATGCACTGTACCACAAGGGGATTCTTTTCTACGTCAACTTCTCCCCCCTGAACACTGCAGTTTCCCTCCAGATCTCTCTCTCCCTCTCTCAGAGGAAAGAATTTGGATCATTCTCACGATATTCTGGAGGTTGCCCTAGCAGCCTGTGAGTGACTCTTTTTGGCTTTGGTGGAGCCATGGCAAGTTGCCAAGGAATTTTTACAGGATATTGGCCAGCTACAGGATGATCTGTGGATTGTCTGTGCACTTGAGCATCCAGCACCGAAGATAAATTAGATACATATACATACATTTTCTGCTTTAATAACATTCTACTTAACAATTTCTAAAATCTTAAATTATATATTGAAGTTCAATATTAGATGGAATTCTCCTGCATGTGGATTAATCTTTCTGCCAGGTGTCCCTATTGCAAAAGATTGTTCAATTGGGTAATTGGATTTCAAAATACAGAGATGTACTTTCTGTCAAAATGTTCCAGTCATGAAATTAATTGAGAATGTAGAGAAACTATTTCCCCAATAACTGTTTCATTTTTTTTCCTTCCTGTGACACTGTGCAGCTTAGGGAGGGTAATTTTATAACAGTGTGGATAGGGCACAATTCTGCATGGAACTTGTACATGCAGACTTAATCCCACATTTTCAAAGCAAACGTATGCACATAAATTAAGTTTGAACATGATCAGGTAATTGGCACAATACATGCACAGATTACTTTGCACAAAGTTACACCGGCTGTTTGCAGGGCGTATAACTTATGTACATACTTAAAATTAAATATGCACATAAATCCAACTCTTCTCCAGTTGCACTCTTCAGAATGCCTCTGCTCAGTTTGCTGAAAAGTACACTGGGTTATGTGCGTATTATTATGTGTACGGAGCCCGGACCTATTTGGTAACACCCATTTATGCACAGAAAACTGGGTTTTATGCAAATGGGTTAGGAAATCAGGCCCTATATGCTTAGAATTATGAAAGTATGCTCTTCGTGTACGAGAAGTCAGTGCTTATCACACAATACCTTTATGTATGCAACCATTATGCTTCCCCGTGCCATTGCGACAGTTTCCCTAATTTTATTTATTTATTTTTATTTGTTTTTGCTTTTAGAATTTGAAGTGTAGTACTGGAAATCAGTGATGCAACAGCTTTCACTGTGTTTCGTGAAATCCAAAAGCATTCAGACAATCCCAGTCAAATGAATAGTATTTAATGTATTTTACATGTCCTTTAAAGAAAAAGATTTGCTTTATCACTTGCTTAAAGTGTGACATAAGGAGATACAAAGTTTGTTCTCACTGTTTGCTTGAGAGTGTCAGGAGAAGCCCCTGACAGGGGGTTGAGCTGGTGTTGCCTTCAGGATTGGAGTCTTTCTCTCAGACCAGCCAAGCACCTGAAACAAGTAGAAATGGTAAGAGAGAAGTCGGGCTCAGAGAGCCCTGGAGGCTGCACTCCTGGGCAACAGGGATTGGCTGGAGCTCACCTAAAAGGGGTTGCTGGGAAGCAGGAAGCTGTTTACGGTAATCTGAAGGCTGACCTGGCTTTTTCTGCAGAACAGAACCTATTACTTTTGGAAATGCAACTTATTCTTCATTCCAGTTCCTGACCTGCAAGTCAAGCTTCTTTGTCAAGCTTGCTTCATTCCAAAGAAACCAAAGAGAATAGCATGCTTCGTTGTGATCTTGTTGCTGACTCTAGCTCTCAGCCTGTGAGTCCAGGGTTTTGTTCAAGCCTGCTTCACTGTGAATCCGTTTCTGACATGCAAAGCCAGCTTCTGAGTTAAGTCTGCTTCCATGTGAACTGTTCCTGACTCTAGCTCTTGGGCAGCACTGCAGCTTGCTACTCAAACCCACTAATGTTCCTATGTGCAACCTGCCGGACTCCTGACAGTCTATAGCAGGGGTCAGGAACCTTTTTGGCTGAGAGAGCCATAAACGCCACATATTTTAAAATGTAATTCCATGAGAGCCATACAATATGTTTAACACTAAATATAAGTAAATGTGCGCATTTTATGTAAGATCACACTTTTAAAGTACAATAAGTCTCTGAAAATATTACACCAGGCCTTAAGACACCAATACATCTCCTATTAGGAAAACGGACCAAGTCAGGCTGCTATAGAGTCCTACACAGAAACTACACGCCAGCAGAAAACCTCACCTGAATCACGTGCTGTCCCTCACCTAACATAGAATAAAGAGACCAAAACGCATAACAAGAAGCATACAGAAAAAAATGAATTGGAAACTGCAACAAGCCAGAGTCTCTGTATGCAGTGTAACAAAGGAAAAAAGAAACATCACCCATCCTTATAAAACAAATCAAGAAATATAAAATCATCAGCAGTAAAACTGTACTAACAAAAAGAACATATTTCGAAACAGCTAATGAGTGGAATATCCAATAATTAAAAACACATATAAAACATTTCCAGATACCAACAAAATATTTCAAAATAGCAGACACAAAGACCCAGTAATGAAAAATAATAAGGATACAAACATTTTTTTGCTCTGCATACCTGGGAACGTTTGATATCCAGGTGTCCTGAGATTGTTCTGAATTAGCAGGAGGTGGGGTGGTTTGCTTGGAACTTTCTCCTCTCTCAGTCACATACCAGCGCTCTCTCTCACACTGGCTCTCAATGACACACCTATACACACATGCTCTCAGTACTCACATATACATGTTTTTTCTCACTCACTTATATAGGCTCTTAATTACACATTTACACACATGCTGTCTATCTTTTCACGCTTACACACACACACAGGCTTTCAATCACATAAATACATGCTGTCTTTTTCTCTCACACACAGACTCATTCACATGCTTACAAACATGTCCTCTCTTTCTCTCATTTACACACAGGCTCTCAATCACATACTCACATGCTCCCTCACCTAAATCAGCTCTCAATCACACACAGACACACATGATCTCTCTCTTACTTATACACACAGGCTCTTAATCATACATACACATGATTTCTCTCACACACAAAGGATCTCAATCATACACACATACTCTTTCACACAAACAGGTTTTCAATCACAAACTTACACATACAGGTTCCCAATGGTAAACTTACATTCATGCTCTCTCTCACAGGCAGGCTCTCAATCACAGACATACTCTCTTTCACATGTACAGGCTCTCAATCATTCACATACATGCAATCTCTCACTCTCTCACACACACACACACACACAGGCCCCCCCTCGCGGCCCGGAAGAGGAAGTGAAGAGTATCGGGTGCCTGCGCGGCAAGAAGAGGCCACGCTAGTGCGCTCGGCATCGGCCCGAAGAAAAGAAGACTGCAGCGCGGCTCGGAGGAAAATGAAGAGGTTCAGCTGCGGCCGATGGGACTCCGCCTCCGCGAGGGCTGAAAATGAAGAGGTTAGCGTTGGGAGGAGGCTGCTGCTGCCGCCGCGAGTTCCCGGGGTGAGGGAGAGACAGAGTGAATGAGCGAGCAAACACACACGCTTGCTCGCTCATTCACTCTCTCTCCAGCCCACCCCGGGAACTCGCAGCAGCAGCAGCCTCCTCCCAACGCTAACCTCTTCATTTTCAGCCCTCGCGGAGGCGGAGTCCCATCGGCCGCGGCTGAACCTCTTCATTTTCCTCCGAGCCGCGCTGCAGTCTTCTTTTCTTCGGGCCGATGCCGAGCGCACTAGCGTGGCCTCTTCTTGCCGCGCAGGCACCCGATACTCTTCACTTCCTCTTCCGGGCCGCGGGGGGGGGGCGAAGAGAGCACGCCAGTGCCGCTGACTCCAGCTGTCCTGCCGCGTTCCGCCCGGGCTGACAGCATTTTAAGCCCGGGCGGAGGAGGACCGGGGAGCAGCTGGGTCAGCAGGAAAGTGTGGCGACTGTCTGCGAGCCAGATGCAGCCCTCAAAAGAGCCATATCTGGCTCGCGAGCCATGGGTTCCCGACCCCTGGTCTATAGTCTGCCCTAGGCCCAGCCCAAGTGCCCTTCTTCTTCTGAGTATTCAGAAGGCAAGAACCTGACAGTTTTGCTGTAAATCTTATTCTGACCCCAGTGCTTCCTTGCTACAGAGTATAGAAGGACCCAACCCCACGCAGGTAATTAAAATCTTACGGGGGCTGCAGAAATTCAGGACTTGCACCAGCAAGTAACACAGCTGCAAGCAGAGAACACCATCCGACAGCAGCCTCCATTTCAACAGCCTATAGTCCAGGCACAGCCACGGCTGGACTAGAGCACCCTGCGCTTACCGGGGCACTTTGATGGCAAGTCAAAAGATTTCTGAGTTTTTATTAAATCCGTGCCATATGCATTCCCTGATGTATCCTCAAGAGTTTCCTAATGACAGTGTTACGGTAGGATGGGCGCTTAGCCTACTTACTGGGGAAGCATTGAACTAGGCCTCTCCTTTGTTGGAACGTGATAGCTCCATATTGAGGAACTGGGAAGCTGTCCACTAGCCTTTGGCTCAAACCTTTGATGATGCCCACACCGCTGAGTTGGCACTCCAGTGCTTGAAGCAAGGCTCTGGATCTGTGATTAGCTATATCTCTCGTTTTTGCCAATTGGTTGCAGATACTGCATGGTAGGAAGCTGTCGAGTGGTATCAATTCCGGAGGGGGTTGAGAGAGGACATTAGAGTTAGACTGACTGGATCTTTTTGAAGAATTAAAGGTGTTCTTTGATCTCTGTATTAAAATTGACACTCGTTTGAATGAGCAACAGAAATAATGAAGGGAGCAGTGATGCTATCTGAATCCAAGCCCTCTGGTGCAAGCACTCCCTGAAACACCAACCTCTGAACCCATGGAGGTGGCTATGAGTTGACAGCAATTGGAAAAGGAATGTCAATGACATCTGAACTTGAGCCTGTACTGAGGAGAATCGGGATAATAATCTGTCCCCAGAAATGACCTGCAGGGAGTCATCAAGCCCTGGTTCCCAGGGGAATGGATGCCTGGGTGAATCAAGCTGCAAAAAGATTATGTTCTCCCTTGCTTCTGTCGCCAACCTCATAGACCCTCACAGACTCGCGGAGTATTTTGCATCTAGGTTGGAGCTACATTTTCACCTCCCCACAGATCAAGAAAGCCCAACAGCATGCCCTTGTGGATTCAGGTGCGAGTGCAAACTTTATGGACGTTGCCAAAACAGACACACTCCAGCTTCCCCGTAGGACTAAGTTAGACCCAGGACGTATAAAAACCATTGATGGTTAAGACCGATCCAGTGACCTAAGAAACTGTACCAATGGATCCCACTGAGATCTTATAACATTAGGACTTAACCATTCCCCTTACTTGCCATTTATTCTGGGAAACTCTTGGTTAAGAAAACACAATCCTCAAATAGACTAGCCCAGTGGGGAAATAACATTTCCCTCAGAATTTGTATCATGCAATTGTAACCCTCTCTCCAATTTAGGGGCCAAGAGGGCAGGGGCACTCAAGGATCCCAGGGCCAATTATCAGTTTTCTCCCACTATAAACGCAGTCTGGGGCCCTGGAAAGTGTTCTTTATACAATAGGAGGGAGGACTAAATCCTCTAAGGCCCAAATGGCTGAGGTGACTCATTAGGTTTTGTCCTGGGGGGGCAGTTTTCTTTTACCTGCAGGAGATGTGAGTGCCAACAAAATATACTGGAGGCTTGGAGTGAGTGACCAAATGAAATATTTACTGTGAAAGTTCTTAAATAGCATAAATGGCACTTTCACATCAGATCTTGGCATGAAAAGAATTTTACAGTTCTCCAGTTTATCTGTGCAAGTGTCTCTCAGTATTGGGCAGGGAAAGTCTCATCTTCCAGGATTGGGAAGAGCAAAGCCTCCAGGTGGGCAGGGTATCCTTAATTTGAATGTAACAACCCCTCCAAAAATAGTGAGGGCAAAACAGTCTTTGTACGGTCTCCCCAAAGGATCTTTCTCCCAGGGTGAGAATGCCAGGTGGGTGTCTTCAAAGTAGAATTTTAGGTTTTATTCACAGTTCTCATCTTCATTTGTCACAGCTGGATTTTACTTAGGCTAAGTCCAGTAGCAGGGAACACAGCATCTCTCTACAGATGCCCCTTCTTCAGGAAGGAAAGGTGTCCACAAACTTCTGTCTGGGAACTCAAGAAAAATCTTCATAAAGATGGCAAAAACTTCAGGAATCCTCTTGCAGTGGCTCATCTCTGATCCAGCCCCCTCTGTGAGGACTGGAGAGCACTGGAATCATCCCAATCCCCTGATCTAACCTGACTGGTGGATACCCCGAAATCTTCCATTCAGGGGTACAAGGGCCCTCGCCAGAAGGAAATCTCAAAAAGGGAAAAAACATCCAAAAGTTTCCAACTAAAATATGAAACCAGCAGCAAGAAAGGATATTGTAAGCAGGTTTAGGGGTGCAGGGATCTATCTGCTACAAGACACTGCCAGCTGCCCTTCCTCCTTAATTGCGATCCTAAGTCAGGGAAAAGACAATGTGTTTTCTCCTTAGAAATAGACTTCTATTTATCAGATTGGCAGGACATAGCATTTAGAAAATATTTCTATCCTATTTCTATCATCCTGGCCACTAAGCACCAATTTTCTCTAAAGAAAGTTCTGTATCATGGGTGGTAACAAAACATGCCATAAACCTTAGACCGCTTAATATGTTAATACTTAGGGCTAACTTAATCACCCTGAGTCCAGATTTCAGGCGATATTTCTGTTCACTTCTGATGCAGGCTCCGTCTGGAGAGCAGGAGAATGTGAGCAGGGGAGAGGCTTGCTTCCTGGGTTTGGTACTGGCAGAGCAGACTGGCTGTCCTAGAAGGAGACTAGCGTCTGGCCCTAATGCTCGCTAGCTATCTGGGTTTGTTCTCACCCTTCACTGTCTATGACTCCCTGTCACTCTCCGCACCTGAGCCAGAGTCTTCTCTCTCTGATTACCTGGCCACACCTAGTCTTCTCCAGTCTCAATAGCAAGGAGGACTGGTCTGCTTCTGGCTTCCTTTTTGCTTTCAGAGACACTCAGCACAGGTTCTCACTCTCCAGGTTTTCTCCCAGAGTTTGTGCTCTCACTCTCCCTCCTTTTCTTTCTCCCTTTCTTTTTCAGGGGATCCTTTGTTTGCCTTTCTCCTCCTTTAGGTTTTAGGGTTGCCTTCCCTCTTTCCTTGTTTGCCCCCCTGTCTTATACTTGTCAGCTGATAAATATGCATAAGTGCATGAATGATCACGTGGTGAGAAGAGGGTCTTTTGCTGCATCGCAGGTCTTTTTTCCCCCTCCCTATTACCTCGAGAGGGGTCCTGCCACATTGCAGGTCCTTTTCCTCCCTTCCATTCCTTGGGGGGAGAACTGCCATGTCTGTATGCCAGGCTGTGTCAGAGTGTTTTTGTCCGTCTCAGGCTGTCCCCCCCCTTCCTTTCAAGGATGGGGGTCTTTATGACCTCTGCACTCTGCTTTGGCTGAACCATAAGTCCTGCTTATGCTTTAGTCATATTGTCCTTCTGTCTGGTTTCTTAAACCGGCCCATCTGATAAGGTATTGTTCAATTACCGGAGCACTGCGATACTCCGGGAGTTCAATCCTTACCTGCTTGTACAGGGAGTTTAATTCCCAGAGCCTATGCTCCTGGGCAGAAGGCCGGCCATTCTCCAATAATCCAGAACCTCTTGTTATGAATATTCTTTATTAGTAAAATGCAAGAAATGAATATATAATTAGTATTTCTTAGGAAGCAGCATAGTGCATCTAACAGTGACGTTCTACCTAGCCTGCCCCCTTTTAATACAAAATACATTAGTGTCTTATATACATGTATGGCTGATAATGTTTTTTTTTTCCTCTTTTGTTTTGGGATTGCTCCCGTATTTGGAGTGGAGAATTACTGAAACCTTTACTAAAACTAATTATGTCAATGTACTGTTATCTGGTATACTCCCCCCATTCCATGTTCAGTAGCTAGGCCTTGAGCTGGAGACAGTTCTCTACACAAACTGCTTTTGTTCCTCACCCAAGGTTGCCTTGCCTGCTCATAAAAACAAAATACATTCCTTTCTCTTGTGCAAAACTGTTCCATTAATTTCATTATTTAATTATTTAATCCATGTTATCTTCAGAATCCTTCAGTGCGTCAGGACAAGGCCTCTTCATTTTCCACTGAGACAAGGTTTTACAGTTCACCTGGGCAAAGTTCCTTCTTCTTTCTTGCTGTGTCAGTGCCTTTTAGGGCGTGTCAGAATTTGGCCTCTACATGGCTTATTATAATTCATATTTGGTGTTTCATTGGTAAACATGAGATATCTCCCTATACTATTGGCCCAGGCTGTGACACCCAGTACCCAAGCAGTGGAACAAACTCACTCCTACTCTCTCTATCTCTTAATTAAAATGCCACACTGTGAAATACTGCAGGCTGCTTTTATAACAGAAAGGGGCTGGCCATTCCAGCATTTTCAGTGGAGGAGCTGTTCCAAATAGTGTACTCCTACCTCCACTACCTTTCCTATTCTAGCTCAAAGGGTTCAAGACTAGGGCCTTATCACGATGTTTCCCAATCCCTGAAAATAGACCTGTAGAAGGCATTAGTCTACAAGTGCTTCAGTCCCTAATCTGCAAAAAAATCAACGAAACAAAAACCTGGAAACACTGGGACAAGTTTAATAAAAGGAATGCTGATCCTCTGCCTCCTCACTGGGACTATGACTGTGCTATTGACTTGTCTGATGTTAACGTTCCCTGAGCAAAGCCATTGGGTCTAGTCCATTCAGCTGAAATGCAGGCCCGATCAAGAGAAGCAATAAGCTTTAACTATACCATCAACCTGAGTACACAGTAAATGCTGACTTGGATTCCAAAAGAATTCAGAACAAGTTGATGTACCTGGTAGATTGAAAGGTTATGGACCAGAAGAACAGTCCTGGGAACCAGTGGAGAACATCAATGCTCCAGCAAAGTTAAGTGAGTTCCACATGAAATATCCTCATAAGCCAAGCCACAGGCATCACTCCTGGGAAGGGGGTAATGTCTGAACAAGATCCCAATAAGGGCTTGAACTGGTGTTGGCTCTGAGGTTCAGGATTGGACTCCTAACTTCTAGACCAGCCCAAGTACCTGAACTGAGCAGAAGAGAGACGTCTGGCTAAGAGAGCCCTGGGAGTTACACTCTGGGCATCAGGGATTGGCCGGGACTCAGGAAGTTGTTTGCAGCAACCCAAAGGCTGACCTGACTTGCTACAGAATCTAACTTTTGAAGTGCAACATCTTCATGATTCCACTTCCTGGTCTGCAAGTCAAGTTTCTTTTCCAGGCCTGCTTCATTGTGAAATTGTTGCTGACTCCAGCTTCTGGTCAATAAGTCCAGATTCTTGTTCAAGTCTGCTTTATTGTGAATCTATTTCTAACTCCAGCTTCCGGCCTGTGATGCCATCTTCTGAGCTGGCTTTTGTGTGAACTGCTCCTGACTCTAGTTCTTGGACAGCACTGCAGTTTGCTACTCAAGCCCGCTATGGTTCCTGTATACAATCTGCTGGACTCTTGACTGTCTCCAGCCTGTCCTAGGCCCAGTCTGAGTGCACTTCAGCCCTGCTCCGTACCTGTGAGTATCTGGAGGTTGAGAACCTGACAGAGAGAGAGAGAACTGACATCCTGTGAATCTGCCATCAGAGCCATTTCTGATTATCTGAGTAAATCTGGGTAAAATAGATCTGAAGCTAGAGTTGTATTTATTGGAAAAGGTTTGCAGAGCAGAGCAGTGAAGTATACCAGTAAGAATTACAGAATTATTCTAATATCGTTTCCTTCCCAGTACTGTGATTTAGGTTTTCAATGCCCCTTCTCCTTGGAAAAGATTATTAGGACCAGTTTGTTGGCTTTGCAGAGGACCTGGGCTTGCTTGCTAGGTCAGGTTTTCCATTCCCCGGGTAGGGATAGGGGTAGGGATAGGGGATGGCGATGCTGTAGAGATAGCCCCTGGAGATGGGAATCCTAGTTATTCAGTAGAAACACCTAAGGGCTGGATTTAGGGCCCCATGACCACAGGGTTCTGAAGGGCTTCTCAGTGCATGGCACCAGCCAAGGACTGTCAATGTAACGACTGGGCTAGGTGAGCTGCAAATGAAGGCTAATGGTCATGGTGCCACAGCCTAAAAGAAAGGAAAAATTACTATATTAAAAGACATGAGCCATAGGTAGATTTCTTTACAATACTGTACATTGCTTTTCCCAGTTTGCAAGATCATACATTTCAAGATATATTTATTTATTTATTTAGGGTTTTTATATACCGCCTTTCTTGATATATATATATCAAATCAAGTCGGTTTATAGCTGATTTGAGTGCATTTTGAAACAACCATTTTGTAATAAATGCTTTCTGGGTTTTTTTCCCCCCTATCAAAAGAGAAATAATGATTTTATCACATAATTGTAAAGCATGTGAGTGCAAATACATTAGTACAAACCCACGTTGGGAACAAAATTAATTATATCACCTTTCCACTGAATTCCATGAACAAAATGCTATTGCAAGGGAAAAATGGTGATGCTATGCACGGCTCCCATAGTGCATGATTTCCAAATCTGTGCATGCAACTTAAAATGAGACATGTAAAAATGACCTTGAAGACTTTCATCCAATTACAGTGTTTACTGGATGAAGATCAGATTGCATACCCGTTAGTAAAACATATCACTGTTACTTTATTCATTTTGCTCTTATTATAGACATCATACACTAGAGCTCTGGAACATTCATTTTCTATTGATTACTACTCAGTAAAGACAATAACCAGAGCCAGTCTTAGCAGACAGGCAAAGTAGGCATATGCATAAGTTGGCAGGATTTTGGAGACAGCAGAAATAAAATATTCTCAGCAGCCTTGCCTTTGACAATGTTCTTGAGGAACTGAGTGCCCATGCTGCACTCTACCCAAAGGGGTAGACTGAGGAACAATGACAGGAAACATATTTTTGCAGAAAAGATGGTAGATACCTAGACTGCCTTCCTGGAATCGGTGGTGGTGGAGGAGGATCTAATAACGCAATTCAAAAAGTAAGAGACTGGCTCACTTAATTTGGGACAGAAAAAGAGGCTATGGAGTGTAGCTATTCATGAGGGTCAGGTAAATATTCAAGTTATTCTCTCTTAGAAAAAGTTGGCCTTGAGAGCCCAAATTGCACTCTGTTAGTGAGCATATAATGTTGCTTTAAATCTAACATAATACAGAGGAATGTTGCCCTGCACCTTCTTCACTAGTATGCAACTTGAGCTCCACCCCTTGTCTCCCTGTACTCTCCAGCTCCACCCCTCTCTCCCTAAATGGAACCTGAGTCTGCTCTGGAAAAGAAACATTGGTGGCATTGGTGACATTAACCCTCTCCTGCCTGCCTGCCATCCCTGGAAGAGAGACATTGGTGGCAGCGGATACATAATCTATCCTCAGCCCCCCAGGACCTCCTCATTCACTGGCTCCTATTGGCCAAACAGGAGGAGTAGGACAGAAGCCTTTCAGTGCTTCTGGCGTGTCCTCACTCCTCTCCTGCCGGGGCCTGATTGGCACGTCTTGAACCTCGTTATTCAAAGCATTACAGTTGGGCCTAGACAGGAAAGGAGGGAGGACTTGGCTGAATGGAGGGGCTTGTGGGAGGGAAGGGTTGTGAGCTAGGACAAGTGAGCGGTTTGGGAGGGGGAGTAAACCAGGGTGAGTCAGGGGTTTGTGGGGATGCATGAGGGAAGGAAACCAAGATAAGTGAGGGAATTAGGTGGGGAGAGGAAGTGAAAGAGGGAGAGGGAGAGGATGAAAGGGGCTTTGGAAGAGAGTGCTAAGGGAAAGAGGGGATAGGGATGTGATTCTACTATCATGCATCTCAATTATGTTCTTCCTACATTTTACAGTATTTCTCCATCCTTGGACAGGCTTTTACTACTTTTTTTTTTTTTTTTTAATTTTATTTAGATTTTTATTCTGCTTTTTGCACTTTTTTTTTCAGCGCTTCAAAGTGGATTACATTCAGGTACTGTAGGTATTTCCCTATCCCCAGAGGGCTTACTAGTTAGAACAAACATAAACCTTTTATACAGAACTTGTGCAACTGGTGCCATTAAGGCCAATCATAAAATGCTAAGGTAGTATATTTGAGAAGTAAGGGATAGTAAAAATCTGTAATAGTTGTCTGCGTTATTGATCTCATTAAATATGCATAGGCTTCATTAACTCTTTTCATTCATGCAAACTTGCTCCAGTGACAGAAAATAGGGTTCATTTGGAGGGCCCCAATTCGTTTAGGGGCATCTGAATGAAACAAATCGGCCTTATTTATTATGTTTTCCTTATTTGTTTTAAACGAATGCACATGTCTAAACTGCTCAAGAAAAGGAGTAACGTGCCACACGAATGTCCCCACACTTACCTGCAGTTCTTACAAGTTTTCAAAGTGGATTTATATGCTTACACACTATCTACAGAATTTAGCCCTCTGCAGATTACTGAAAATTACCCTTCAAAATTGCAAGTGCTGAGCTTTGTTGCACATCTAGTAATGATTGTGCTACTATTTATTATGGTAACTACTACTACTACTACTACTACTACTACTAACCATTTCTGAATCAATAGTAGGCATACGTAGTGCTGAATAGTTACACGTAAACACACAGTTTTTGTTCTATGGAGTTTATAGCCTAGTAAAGAGAAACATACATGACAAGAGTCTATGTGAAATGTATGTATTATAGAGGTGAATTTTTAAGCTGGATTTGAATAGAGGGAACATGACAGACTAACTTGGGAATTGTATGCTAGATACATGGCACAATAAGGTGAAAAGTATATTTTTTTCTGTTTTGCACCTAAATGAGAATTTTCTAGGATCAGCCACTGTATCTCTGTTGTAGGTTGCCAAAATATAAGAGCTATAGAGGGAGGAGGACTAGCCTAGTGGTAGAGCAGTGGACTATGAATGAGGAGACCAGGGTTTGAGTCCTGCTGTTGCTCCTTGTGATCTTGGGCAAGTCACTTTACTCTCCATTACCTCAGATACAAGCTTAGGTTATAAACCCTCTGGGGATAGAAAAATACCTACAGTACCTAAATGTAAACCAGTGTGATATCTCAATTGAGATCAAATGTTGGTATATAAAAAAAAAAGTATTCAAAATTTCTTTCACTAGTATTGTTTTAAATCAGAATAATAAACATCAACCTTTATTTATAATTGGTGCCATTAAAACCAATCATAAAAGGCCAAGGTAATACATTTTAGAAGAAAGGTATAGTAAAAGTCTGTAATTGTCTGAATTGGATTTCAGTGAATAAGTGTATTAGAATAGGTCTTGCTGTGGTTCCTGACTTACCCCAATGCAACTTTATCACTGCCATTTATCTCAGAAAATGTTTTTTATTGCATTTTTCCTTGCATAGGTCAAGTGTAATAAAAAAAAACCAAAAAACAAATTGGATATGAAATTGCTAAAAAAAAGTTTGGGTCTATCTTCTGAAGGGGGGAAGGGCGGAGTATTATGAGCTCTCCATGTCTGTATATGGTGTGGGTCCATGTGCCCTCCCCTCCCCACACCAATAGTTTGTGTGTTTTGTTTCTTAGCCACAATAAATTTTAGTTCATAATCAAGGGGTCTAAGGGGTTTCTGACAGGAGTATGAACATGCAGCCCAGAAAATGAGCTCCATTAGTTCATTTCATTTTTTTTTTTCATTTTATTAAAATTTATTAAACACCCTACACAAACAAGGTCTGGGCAATTTACAAAAAACATACATAATAAAAAAACATTAAAAAAAATTCACTTGACAAACAACTGTCATTAACAAAGATCATTAGATTTCGTAGAAACCATATCATTCGCGCATGTTCAAAGAAATTCCATCAAGATGTTACAGGGATGGAAATATACCTTGGGATGGAAACATTCCTTGGGGACAGGAGTCAATCTAGATGTTACAAGATTGGAACTAGGTTAATACATCAAGCCTTACAGTGAGCCTCTGAACTTAATAAAGTTATCGCACTTCTCAAAAAATACTAAAACTTCTGCATGGCACTTCTTGTCTGGAGTAACACTTTTACAGTCAATTTAGAAATATAAAATAACGATCTTATTTTTCAGAATATTTTCCCTTATGTTCTTACAACTGCTTATTCAAATTTAAATTAAACTGTCCCTGTAATAGTAGAAGTTTATGAAATCAATCTTTTGCATTTAATTAACTGGGAATTCTTATCTTTGGGACTCAAGGTATTTTAGTACTGAGTCATAAAACAGCTCCCATGGTTGGACGCAAGCTTTGAATTTAAGCCTGTCTTGTACTAATTTGCCTGCCGCTAGTGTGGGATCCATTTTTCAGCTCTAGCAGTAGAGGTAGTGAAATCGTTATATGCTCGCCATTGTGGGAAATAGGGTCATGACATTACTGGTTGCTTTACCACTGCAACTATATAACAGATGCCTCCAGTAGAAGTAAAGTGCCCTCTTTAAATTAAGCTAACAGTCTGCCTGCTTTCGAAATGAACTGTTTTGTCGTGGAGGTAGTTTCACTTGACTGAGTAATAAATCGCCTTGAATATGTAGGATGAAAGATCAGCGTTGATTTCCAAAGCCTGTTGGCTCTGTTTATAAATTAAAATAGTGAATCTAATCCTTAGTTTCTGCAGTGAACATATCCTCTAAAACCACAAAACTGTTCGTTCTGCCCAGAACATTGCAACAGCCTACAGACTGTCTGAAATCCTTCATTTTCAGCTATCCATGTTGAAAAAGTAAAGGAAGATAAAGCCAGGTGTTGACTGGAAAGGAACCAAAGTTACAGATCTAGATTTCAAGTGAAACCCCCGTCCCTCCCACTCCTCCGGCAGGACACCATCAGCGGCTGCAGGGATGGGAGAAGAGTTTTCTGCAGCCCTGTAACCTAGGATTCAGACCAGTCAGAGACAGCAAAGTTGTAAGGCCCAAGGGGAAACGTCTCCCAACCAGAAGCAAAATCAATGAGCCCACACCAAAAGGGTTTGTGTCAAGACAGAAAAAAAGGATTTGTTTATGAGTCCAGACAATTAGCAAGAAAACAGAATAGTAAAGGAAAAACACAAAGAACATCCTTTAATAGTCTCTCAACTAAATTCAAGGTACTTCACAGATTATTTACAATTTTCATTTGTCTTATTCCAAGGTCTTTGGATAAAGCTCTCTTTTCAGTTTCCTATCAGGGTTGTCTGTTCACCTTCAAACCCACAGCAGTGCACAGTTTCACATTACTCTTCTTCACCCTTCTGTCTGTGGACGTCCCCAAGCCGGATGGTGTCCCCTTAGACCTTGGGTTCTTCATCCTCCTAGCTGGCATCCATTCAACACTGGCAGGAACGTCCCTTTGCTCTCCCAGCAAACCTCAGAAGTCCACACTACTGGTCTGTAGTCTGCCAGGCTATAGCGTAGGACTCATCAGCTGTCACCAAAACTTCACACAACATCTGAGAATGCTTGGACAGGATTCCCCTCAGTCTCTCTCTCTCTCTCTCACTTCCACTCCTGAAGTTTCTTCAAATTCCATCCTGTGCCTTTTTAATAGCACAAAACCCGTCCCCTATGGGAAAAGGGCCTCTCACGGATCACTGCCTGACTCGCACCTCCCTAAATTCTAAACAAACCGTTCCTTGCTGGAAAATCCTTAGAGCTGAACACACAGGATACAATCTAGTGGCCTGCAAGGGGGCCACATGAGCAGTGTGACTGCTACACTCCTAATAAACGTCACACACCGTGGACCTTTGAGAACTGGCAGAACACTCGTAGAGCTTCGTTCCTGAGCAGGAAGCACTTGTCAGAAGGACAGGTTGAAGAAGGGCTGCTTTGGAGGCAGCACAAGCAGTTTTTTGTTTTTTTTAACTGGTCTGAATTCTGCTATTGCTGTTTACTCCTTGTTCTGATGGGGAGCACTGCTCTGCTTCTCTTTGCTGCTCAACAAGGAGATCCCACCACCCCCTTGCAAGGAACAATGATGAATACCAAACAAACTCAGAAATTTTCCAAGAGACTTGGGTTGTTTGTCCTAATCCCTCTCTCAGTATTCTTCTCAATTACATCTTCCAGAACTGGACAGAGTGTGACTCTCGGGATTCTGCAAGTTCCAGTAAGGGCTGTCTGAAGGCTGGAGCGGTGTCTGGGGTGGGGATAAGTGGGGGTTTTCCTAGGCCTTGTGCTCACCGGGAACCGTCTGCACACATGCTTTCTTAGCAGCTGGTTCCATGAATGGCACCAACAGCTTGCCCTGGGGCTAATGTTTCCAAATGGGCTAATTTTGAGCATACCTTGTCAGGAACGACCTGCACTTGTAAGTCAGTGAATGTTGAGCCTGATCGCAGTCAGGGGAGGACTGTAGGAAAATATCAGTCTGGGGAATTTTTTTCAAAATAGGGCCATGGATTATATGTCTGACTCCTTTGTGTGCATTCTGCGCAGTATAGGGTAGATTTTAAAAAGGAGCGTGCAGGCGTACATGTGCGCATGCTACCTGGCACGCACACAAGTACGCCCGATTTTATAACATGTGCACGCAGGCGCGCGCATGTTATAAAATCCGGGGTCGGCACGCGCAAGGGGGTGCACAATTATGCACCTTGCACACGCCGAGTCCGCTCCGAGCCACTCTGCCTTCCCCCATTCCCTACCCCCACCCCACCTTCCCTTCCCTTCCCCTACCTCCCTCGCCCTTTCCCTCCTACCTTTGATGACTTCTGTTTTTTATTGCAAAACTTACTTCAGCCCTGGGGCTGAACTAAGTTGCACGTGCCGGCCCAGTGCCTGTGTGCGATCCCAAGCACAGCAGCAAATGGCCGCTGTGCCTGGATCCTCTGGCCACGCCCCCAAACCATCCCCGCCCCATCCCGTACCCACCCCTTTTTGCAAGCCCTGGGACTTACACACGTCCTGGGGCTTTACGCGCGTCGCCGGGCCTTTTTCAAATAGGCCTGGCACGCATAACCTTTTTAAAATCCAGCCCTATGTGTTTCAACAGCTCCCAAAAGCACGCCAAGTTGATCCTTGAGAAATCCATCTTGGGACCTGGAGCCAAAAGATCTGTAATGTAAATTTCACATTTTTTTTCTAAATAACTAAGAAGTAGAGCACGCCTCAATCCAGGGATAAGCAAACTGAAATGCAGTCCCTCTTCCATTCTTCTACTCCCCAAGTTTGGTTAAATCTCTCTTACCCAGTTTCCTACATAATTGTTCAGGTTCTGCCTAAATATTTTCTATCTTTCCCCCTTTTCTTGATATTTCCACAGCTTTTGTGCTTCTGCTATTATTTTCAATTTATTATTGGAGCATATGAATTTAAGATCTTCTGTTAGTGCAGCATATTTCAGCTTGGGATTTTGAATTTTTCTTATTATTGTTGTACCTGTCTACCTTTTACCCTTTGAGGTACTGGTCTGCCAGTGACACCTCCATGTGCAATCAGTTTATTTTTAAATCTGTAAGTTTTTTTCCCAAGGAGGGGTTGCTATTTTTCTTTGCTTCTGATGTTGTATCTTTAATGGTAGGACTCGCTCAGTACTGATTTTTTGCTGCACAATATTGGCTCCAGTTTATTTATATGATATCATAGATGGGCCCTTTTATGCAGATTACGGCCTTCTTGATCTTACAGCTCATGCATTTTACTCGGGGGTGTCAGATTTATCTTAGGCACTCTCTCTCTCCTAAACCCCAGCATACATACTGTATATATTTCCATGATCTCACTAATTCAACCCTCAACTCCTCCTCCTGATTTCTCTCCTGTCTTTCCTCTTCATTCTGCTTCCTGGCCTGCCTTGCATTGTTTTCAACCTCATGTGTTGCGCCATTCTTCTTTCTAGGATGTCACCTATTGCCTCCTCCAATGGGCTCTAACTCTTCCGGCCCTTCCCATCTGGAGATCCTTAGTTATTCTGATGTCTTTTTTTTTTTTTTATGGCGCTCCCTAATTACTACTGTACCTTCCTACTCGTACCCCTGCTTATATTATTTTCAGTCTCATGCGCTGCACCGTCCTCATTTGCTGCCTCCACAAATGCTCTGGCTATTTCTGCTTCTTTCTCCTTTTGCTTTTTTTTGTTGCTCTGGCACATCTCCTTGCACACTTCTGTCCAAGTTTCCTTTTTCAGCCACTCTCTCTCGCTACAACAGCTCCGAATTGCTCTAAAATTATTTTGTTGACATACTACTTTTCCTTTAATAAGAAAAATTAAGATCTTATATTTTGGTCAGTTACTTTTTGCAACTTTTCCTGGGATATTCTTCTTCTTCCAGTTCAGGTGAATTGATGGGGAGAGAGAGAGAGAGAGAGCACCTGGCCATAATATCATGGCCCATAGGTAGGTATTTGTAGCTTGATGTTACATCAAGCTAGGTTGAGAGAACATTGCCCAAATCTCATCTTGGAGTGAGTTTCCTCACTCCGAATGCCAGCAAATCTTCACAAGAGACCACTGTTCTGTTCGTAGGTGTCACGTAGAATGTCAAAGTGGCCCCTAACCCCCTACACTCTTACCTAATCCCCACCTCGAGTTACTAGGTGGGCCTACCATAGGGATACAAATACCTCCCTATGGGCCCTGATATTATGGCCAGGTGCTCTTTCTCTCTCTCTCTCTCTCTCTCCTCAAGGCTCTGGACCCATCAATTCACCTGAAATAGAACATCCAGAAGACATCACAAATGACAATGAAACCTTACCGCACAGTAACGGCAGCTAATGCGATTGAAAGAGGTGTAGTTAAAATCAGCATTATGGCTGTGCAATAGCCCTTCGCAAACAGGCTAACCCAGCCCACTCTCCACCCCTAACTCCTCCTATTTTCGGAATTTGCATCGCACCATACGATATGGTGCGATCGAATGTGGTAAACACGTTTTCGCATGCGTTAACAGGGCTTTTCGCATGCGAAAACGCCTTATCGCATTTTGATAAATGACCCCCTTTATTAGTGTTTTATTTAATTTTTAGTGTTTTAATTGTGTTTATTAGTGTTTTATTAGTGTGTAATTAGTGTTTGATGTCAGAATAATTACATAAGAGGCCAGATTTAGGGCCCATAATTACTGTGCTCTACAGGCAGCCTTGGTGCATGAGCCCCCACCAAGGACTATCACCTCAGTGACTGGACTAAAATATAAAATCGGGGGAAAGAATCCCCAGTTCATTGTGAATGAAGGCTCATGGTGCCAGATCTCAGCTCTGCCTGAGCTGGAACAGCTTTTTCCCGGGTGGTGTAGCAGAGCGAGTCTGGGCAGCCCGTGCAACGGGAAGGACTGCGTTGCATTCTTGTGTCTTTGGGAGGGTCTAAACGGCTTGGCATGGAAACAGAAATGCTTTTATCATATGTACGGAGCGTATATCAGTCCCTCCTTGCAAAAAAGCTGCAACAGCATTTACAAAAATGAGTGCTTGTCTATCTGCTTCATGCTTCCTTTTCTTTTGGTCCTGTTGAATCTTAAAGGATTTATTTTGTGGCAGCACAAAAGAAAAAGTAGTATGAAGCAAATAGAAAAGCACTCTTTTTTTTTTTTTTACTAGTTAGAGCAAAGGTTCTCACCTCTAGTCATCCAGAGCCGTAAACAGGTTTGTTTTTTGGGATATGAACAATAAGGGGTAGATTTTATAAATTTGCGCACACGCGTTCTTTTGTTCGCGCACCAGGCGCAAACAAGAGTGCATGGGATTTCAATAGATATGCGCGTAGCCGCGCGTATCTGTTTAAATCCGGGGTCGGCGCGCGCCAGGCTACCCAAAATCGGCAGCCTGCGCCTCCCCCCACCTTCCCCTCCCTTCCCCTACCTAACCCACCCCCCCGGCCCTATCTAAACCCCCCCCACACCTTTGTTGTACAAGTTACGCCTGCTCAAAGCAAGCGTAACTTGCGCGCGTTGGGCCGGCCGCCGGCACGTCATGGTCCGGTCCGGGGGCTGGTCTGGAGGCTGCGACACGTCTCCCAGAATGCCCCCTGAATTCCCCCGATGATGCGCCGGCCGCGACATGCCCCCCGACCCCCCCCCCCCAGGAAAGCCCCGGGACGTATGCGCGTGCCGCCGAGCCTACTCAACATAGGCTCGGCGGCGCAGGGGGAGTTTGGGCCAGGTTTTCGGGGGGTACACGCGTATCTCTTTGAAAATCTGGCCCTAAATGTTCATCAGATGTATTTGCATACAATTAGTTTAAGAACAATTCTAATCTGCGTGGCTTCGTTACACTGAAAACCAGATCCACATGTGGCCTTGGAGGACTGCTGCTGAGGCCCCATGGGTCACATTGTGGGTAGTGGCACTCCTTTTCTTTCCTTCAGTTGGTTCTGTATTTAAGAAAATTAATTTTGGCATAAACATCAGGATGACAAAAATCAAGATGGCATTAGAAAAGAAAAATATATTTTTGCTTTTCTTTTGCCAAATCTGAGAAGCACTTCGCAGTGTTTATCTCCACTTGTACAATGAGGTTTTTTTTTCCGGCAGCTCCACTTTTTTTTCCCTTGAAGGTTTCAATGCTATTCATTTTAATTATGGCCAGCTTTTCATCAGTTCAATGAGCTTCATTTGTTATAAAAAAAACCCAAAAAACAAACTATGGTCATTAAAGATATTGTTTTGTTCTGCTGACTCCATAGCCACATATTTCTACATTTTCAAATTGATTTGCTTTTACATATTTTTTTATGGACGCGCCTAGTATTTAGAAGCATAAGCCGAGGGCATTCTGGCTATGGGCAGGAGGCATTTCTGGGCAGAGCAGAGTTAGCCGCATAAGTTATGCCACTAACTCTGATATTCAGAGTTAGCTGCTTAACTGATGCGGCTAACTCTGGTCGGCCCATAGGGCTGTCCTAAAGCTAGCCGGTTATACATAACTGGCTAACTTTAAGATACTCGGGTATATTCAGCTGAATATATCCTGCTAGTTAGCTGGATATAGGGGGTCATTTATCAAAGTGCTTTATGGCGTTTTTGCATGAAAAAACACCTTTAATGCATGTGAAAGCAGCATAATGCATGGTGCAATGCAAAAGGGCCCTCCTACAGCCACTGGGGGGGAATAGAGAGAGAGAGAAAGAGCATGCACCTAGCCATAATGCCCTCCCACTAGACAGGTATTTATATCTCTATGGGAGGCCCACCTAGTAACTTGAGGTGAGGTTTAGGTATTAGTGTAGGGGTTAGGGGCCACGTTGACATTCAAAGTGAGACGTACGAACAGAACAGTGCTCTCTTGTGAAGATTTGATGACCCTCGGAGTGAGGAAACTCACCCAAAGATGAGATTTGTGCAATGTTCTCTCAAACTAGCTTGATGTTTCCTCACTCCGAGGGTCATCAAATCTTCACAAGAGAGCACTGTTCTGGTCGTTCATCTCACTTTGAATGTCAACGTGGCCCCTAACCCCTACACTAATACCTAAACCTCACCTCGAGTTACTAGGTGGGCCTCCCATAGAGATATAAATACCTATCTAGGGTGAGGGCATTAGGGCTAGTCTCTCTCTCTCTCACGTACTCACTGTAGGAGGGCCCTGATAGAAAGTGCACTATCACTAAGATACCACTTTGCATAGGTATTAGCACAAATTGCAATAAACTGCCTATTACAATAAAACACACCCCTTTTCCTATCGCATGCGATATTTAGTGCATTTTGATAATCCAGGCCATAGTTAGCTGGATATATGTAGCGGCAATAGTTAGCCAGATATATGTATCCAGCTAACTAGCTGATCCATAAAGTGGCTGAAAATGGACCTCAGTATTTTTAGCTTCACTGTGCCTTTGACAACCACATGGGGATCTCCCGTTTTTAATTCAAAACAAAGCCTGGAACTGGACTTTCATCTCTTTGGGGCAACTGTTATTTATTTATTTATTTATTTGTTTGTTTATTTGAAAGCTTTTATATACCGATAGCTGTTTTCACATCATATCGGTTTACAAGAAATAAAGCGCCTATAAAAAATGGCATAATAATTAGAGATGTGCACAAGATGGCGCCAGCCATCCATTGCTCCTACCATGTGACAGGTGCTGACCAATGGCACCGGTAGCCCCTGTGACATAGTAGGTCAAAGGCTATCGGCGCCATTTTGATGCGAGGCAGGCCCGACAGCCCGATGGCACGGAGGGAGAAATTATTCGGGGGACCCCGCTGGACCACCAGGGATGTTAGTAAGTCTTGGGGAGGGATCGGGATGGTGGGAGGGGGAGGGGTTGTATTTAATGTATTATAGTAAATTTTAATGCTTGGGGTGGGTTTTTTTGAGCTTCGTTTTCCCGCGTTGTTTTTTGGGATCGTTTCGTTTTTTCCCCGCTTAGTTTTTGTTCGTTTTTTCAAAAAACTGAGGAAAAACGAACTTTATCCCGAAGCGTCTGACTCAAAAAACGAATCTCATCTCTAATAATAATTACATGAAACGATTGGAAACCAAAGGGGAGGAACAAATAAATAGCTGGAACCAGTAATAAGTATGTTAGGAGAGCGGGGTTAATAGGAGAAGTAACAAACTATGTACAGGTTGGACTGAAGTGTTGGCGGGCAATTAGAGAGGATTCAATGCAGAGAAAGAGAAAGGGTGTATTAGCGGAAGGCTTGTTGGAAATGCCATGTTTTTAGTTTTTTTTTAAAATTTCATTGTGCATGATTCTATGCGGAGTTCAGGGGGCATGGCGTTCCAAATTGTGGGACCTGCTATCGAGAATGTTCTATTCTTAGTGGAGGCGAGTTGTGTTAGCTTAGGGGAAGGTATGTGGAGGGTTCCTTGGCATGCAGTTCTCATAGGTCTGCTGGAGGAATGGAATTGGAGTGAGTTGTGAAGCCATTGCCTGCTTTCGTTAAATAGTGACTTATGTATAAGAGATAAGCTTTTGTACTGTATTCTTGAGGTAATAGGTAGGCAATGGAGATCTCTCAGGATGAGAGTAATGTGGTTGTTTTTGCGTGTGTTAGTTAGGACTCGAGCTGTGGCATTCTGTAAGAGTTGAAGGGGTTTAATGGTGGAGGCAGGGAGGCCTAGGAGGAGGGAGTTACAATAATCAATTTTGGAGAAGATGATGGTCTGGAGCACAGTGTGGAAATCAGTGAGATATAAGAGGGGTCTTAATTTCTTCAAAACATGTAGCACTCTTTTAGGGTGGATTTGACGAATGATTTTAAAGATAGTTGGTTGTCGATAGTAACACCTAGGTTTTGAGCATGTATGGAAATTGGTTTGGGGAGGGAGGGAGGTTTGAGTAAGTATGGGCGTTGGGGGAAATGACAAGTAGTTCAGTTTTGTGGGGGTTAAGCGCAAGGTTCATCTTTGTGAGGAGTTTGTTGATGGTGGTGAGGCAGTTGTCCCATGTCTGTAGGGCTTTATGTAACGAGTCAATAAATGGGATGAGGATTTGGACGTCGTCCGCGTATATGTAGTGGGTGATGCCTGTGTTTGAGAGGAGGTTGGATAGGGGTAACATATAGATATTGAAGTGTGTGGAGGATAAAGAGGAGCCTTGGGGAACACCATGGTTAAGATTAATGGGATCAGATTCATGGTTACCTAGCATGACCTTGTAGTGTCTGAGTTTCAGGTAGGATTTAGCCAAAGTAGTGCTGTTCCTGTAATGCCAATATCAGAGAGAAGACAAGAGAATGTTGTGGTTGATAGTATCGAATGCAGATGAAATGTCGAGCATAGCCAGGAGATAGGAGTGACCACTATCCACTCCTTTAAGTGTGTTATCAGTTAAAGATATTAGGAGCGTTTCTGTACTAAGGTGTTTATGAAAGCCAAATTGGGATGTGGAGAGAATCTTGTGATTGTCGAGGTATTCAAAAAGACAGAGGTTGACTATTTTTTCAGTGATTTTAGTTAGAAAGGGCAGATTAGAGATGGGTCTAAAGTTGGAGAGATCTGTGGAGTCAAGGTTGGGTTTCTTGAGAATCGGTTTGACAAATGCCTGTTTTAGAGTGGGGGGGGGGGGGGGGGGGGGGGCGACACACTTCCATGTGTTAGAGAGCAGTTTTTTCCAAAACCCTTGTACCATTCCAGTCCTTAGTAATGACTCCAAACCAAGCCACAACTCAATTCCCCAAATTCTTTTTATTCAGTAATATCTAACACTCAAATATAGCAGTAAAAGTTTGAAACAAGTATGTAGGAAGGCTTAAGACAGTTCAACCTTTAAGTTTCCAAGCAGATTCAAGCATAAAGAGAAATGTACTGCTCACAGTCCTACTAATCCTGGACTGGATTGCACAGACTAAAAGGATTCCTTGCCAGAGTTTCCAAGTGAGTGACTAGGGTAAACCTTACAGCCTGGATTTCCAGTTTATATAGCTTGCAGCACAAATTGCAGAATTAATGACAGGGCACGTTTCAAACTTAAGAGGTAGATTTTCAAAACAAGCGCACGCGCGTCCATGTATGCGCACTACCTGATGCGCACACATGGACACGCGATTTTATAAATGCGCGCATGTTATAAAATCGGGGGTCAGCGCGTGCAAGGGGGTGCACATTTGTGCAACCTGCATGCGCCGTGGCCCGCATCCTTCCCCAGTTCCCTCCCAGGCCGCTCCAATTTAGGAGCGGCCTGGGAGGGAACTTCCCTACCCCCTATTCTAACCTTCCTACCCCTTCCCCTAACCTTCCCGCCCCCTAGTCCTATCCTAACCCTCCCCCAAATCCATATCTTACCTGTTTAGGCGTAGGTTGCGTGCGCCGGCACTCTGACGGCATGCAATCCCCTGTCACAGCAGCAAATAGCCACTGTGCCAGGGCCTCTAGCCACGCCCCTTTCCTGAGACCCCGGGACTTACACGTGCCCCGGGGCTTTACGCGTGTGGCCGAGCCTTTGAAAATAGGCCCAGCGTGCGTAAGGCCACCTACGCTCGTAAGGTTTTAAAATCTGGCCCTAAATGTTCAGGGTTTTCTAAATACCACAGTTTCCCCAAAAGCATATAGGAACAGAGCTGAACAAGCAAGGCTTCAGCATTCCCAGGGGTTTCAAAGCATAAATTAACCAATTAACACAGATGTAAACTGCTCCAGCACCAGTCAAGATAACTTTGGCTTAATATATCTGGGTGTATACAGCTCAGCCTTTCTGCTGCCTCTGATGCTGAGTTTGTCTCTCTCCCAAACTGTCTTCTAGCCAATAACTTTAAGCTTAAAGTAGAACATAAGCTCGTCTCCTTGAAATTGGCTACAGGCTTGTTTAGTTTTCCTGTGGTTTGAATAAGCCCTTTTCCCCTCCCTGTTTCTGTCCTTTTTTCCTTTTAGAGCTGCCCCTCTCTGGGTTTCTCACCAGTTGTGCTCTATCAGAGCTAACGTTCCACAGTGGCTTCTATAACATTGCTGCAAAGTTTAGCCATCTCCTGCTTCCTAAGCATGTTCCCCAAATCCCCTAAAAATAGTCACAGTTTCCCCTGCTGCTTTTTTGGAAAAGAGACTTAGTTTAGAAATGGGAATGTCCACCTGGTTCTGTCTCCTCCTCATCAGCGATACACTCCATTGGTAGTCAGGTGCTGTTCTCTGTTTCTCTCCACCTCCTTCTCCTCTGTCACTGCTTGCTGTTCCTCTCTGGTTCCTTTTTATGGGGACTAGCAGCCTATTAGTGAGCTGAGGGAGCCTCCCTCTGCCCCTTTTTTTTTTTTTTGCACCACCTTCCTTAAACTAGGTGACTGGAATCCTGAGATTTGTAGTCCTGCTAGAGTAGGACTACAAATCCCAGCTCCAAGCTGCTGCTGACTTTTGCTTAAAGGCTGTCCTGTTATGCAGAGACCTATACTAAGATCACTGTCTCATCATAAATTATAGTAAGTTAAAAGTTTTGAGCAATAATGCGTCACATGCTTTGCTTAAAAAAATACGCTTTTAAAATATATTCCAATGAAATGTTTAAAAAAATTATTTTCTAAAATTACTTTTCTCTAGAGAAGGGAGAAAAAAAAAGGAATGCTGACACTGCATGAGGGAAAACTGTCATCAAAGCAATTTGGAGTTTTAGTAGGTTGTGACACCCTTAAAAGGAGAGAACAAAAGAGAAACAAGTCAACCTCAAAGGAGTGGAAATGGCAGTGCAATTAAAGTGGTGGTTTAGCAATCTATGAATTCTGCTTTTATTTTTTAAATAGATTTTATTATTATTATTATTATTATTATTATATTCCAATTTATATTCATATACTGTATATATTATTCATATTTATTTTGCTACTGCTTGCACCAGTGTTTATATCCTTAAAAGCAGTATTTCTCAACCCAATTTGTGGGACACACCCAGGCAGTCGGGTTTTCAGGATATCTGCAATGAATATGCATAAGAGATTTTCATGCACTGCCTCCAGTTTATGCAAACCTCATACATATTCACTACAGATATCCTGAAAACCTGACTGTCTGGGTGTGTCCCATGGATTGAGGTGAGAGCCTCTCTTTTAAAGGACCAGCAAAAAAGATGCAAACACCCCCCCCCCCCCCCAGAAAGGTCCCCAAGTGCTGCAAATAGGTCTGGTTTTCAGGATGTCCACAATGCATATGCATGAGATATATTTGCATACAGTGGAGACGGTGCAGAATAAAGAGGAGGTAAAATGTATGCTTCGAACCTGATCAGTTACGTAAATTTTTAGATTCAAGATCTGTGGTGAATCCATGGTTAGAGTTATCTCGATTACGGCATAAGTAAGTGATAAGTTACACTGTCTCCTTTAATCCTATTATTTTTTATTATTGAAATATTTCCCAAAATTGAATCGCTCTAATTAGGATTTGTCTTTCATTTCATTAATATTACATTTGGAAGTTGTCGCAGATTAGTTTAGTCCAATTTGGTCAAAATTGTTTTGTTTTTTTTGTGCCATTTTATGGTAGAATTTGAAGTGTTAATCTGCATAACCCATCTGTATTTTTCTTTAAATGTACCTGTATTAATGGTTAAAATCTAATAAATAAATAATGGGGAAAAAAAAGAGGAGGTAAGAGGGGAAGGTCTGCAGGACAGTGAAGCACAGGAGGAGGAGGAGAAACCTTGGGAGAGGTAGTGTGAGATATCAGGAGAGCAAAGGAGGGCAGAAGTATGATGGACGAGAGGTTGGGTGGGTGCACGGAGAGGAGGAGGAAAGAAGGATGAGCTGCTGGATGAAGAGGACAGATGAGAGCCTGGACAGGCTTTGGGTAAGACTAGGGAAAGGAACAATTAGAGGTGAACTAGAGGGAGGGAAAGACGAAAAGGATAGACTGGGGGAATGTAGGCAGCTGAGAGGGGGTGAAACACCTTTTAGTAGGCAGAGAGAGAGAGAGAGAAGAGGTGAATAGAAGAGAGGAAGCAAGGAAGTAGGAGGATGCTGCTCCACCACACTGCTTGTGCTGAGGATCCGGCCTTGCTGACAGCTAAGGTTTTCCTTCCATTCCAACTGCTCTTGCTTTGACTTTTCCCTTCTGCCTTGTTACTCTGATGATGGTCCCATCTCATCCCTGCTGCTATCATTTTTTGGGAACCTTTTTAGGCCACCCCACTTGTGTATGTGTGTGTGTGTGTGTGGGAGGGTGGTCACCTTAGCCAGATTGCTCCTGAGGGGGGCAAACCTGACCGGTTGTCCTTTCTGGAGCTCCTTCGGCAGCGAGCAAGGGATTAGGAGTTTGGGACTTGCTGGTAGAGTTTGGGAGAGGGTGATAGAGTGGGATTAATGTCTTAGTATATTTTTGGTGATGCTGCAAATTGTTTTATTTGTTTTCAAGATAATGCTTTCTATTTATATGTTGACTGCTTATGTATATTGAAATGAAATTTGAAGAGATTATTTTATAGTTGTGTGATGCGCCTCATCCCTTCTCTAGTGAGAGTGAAGGATTGGTAGGGCTGTATTTGGGATTATTTCCATTCTTTTGTATGAGTTATACTATGCTGTATTGATGTATTTTATCTTCTATGAAATAAACCGCTTTGGGTCCCCTTGTGGAGGGATAAGGTGGTATGGTATATGTCTAAGAAGAGAACAGAAAGAAAATGGGATGAAAGATAAAGAAAAACAGAGAAAGAAATGAAAAGGAGCAAAATGAGCGCAATTATTCAGACATACACAAGACTGGTTGCAAAATGTGTTTTTTTTTTTCTTTTAAAGGAAGTTATTTTTACATATTAACTAATGTAAATGTAACACAGCCTAGTGGTTAGAGCAATGGTTCTCAACCCTGTCCTTGGGTCACACATAGCTGGTTGGGTTTCCAACATGTTCACAATGAATATGCATAAGAGAGATTTGCATACAATGGAGACTGTGCATGTAACTGTAGCTCGTGGATATTCATTGTGGATATCTTGGAAAAGAGACTGGCTGGGTTAGAATCGGGTTGAGAACCACTGAGTTAGAGGAATGGACTACAAAGCAGGAAAACTAAGGTTCAGATCTCACGTCTCACACTGATGTTCCTATTGACCTTGGGCATGTCACTTCATCTCCTATTACCTCAGGTACCCACACTGGGGCCAATGCAATACAGTGCGCTCAGCCGAGCGCACTGTATAACCCACAGTCGGACGCGGGTTGAATAGGCGCTAATCAATCCTCAATGCAATAAGGGGATTAGCGCATATTCAATGCATGTCCAATGCGGAGTGAATCTAATAGCGCTCATCACATGCAAATGCATATGAATGAGGTTATTAGGCTTTCACTCCAATGCAAAAAAAAAAAAAATGTGCGTCTCGGACGCACATTTAGCGATCAGCTATTAACGCCTGCCTGGAGCAGGCGTTAATAGCTGAGCGCATCAAAAACAAGTACAGAAAAGCAGAAAAAAACTGCTTTTCTGTACTTACTCCTATTTAATATCGTTGTGATATTAAGTAGGAAGAAAATCTTAAACAAGTTAAAAAAAAAACCCAAAACACTTGATAGTCAGGTGCAGGAAATGGATGCTCAACTGACAAGGGTCTGTTTCCTGAACCCCCGGTGTCGGTTTCCCTAACCGGCAGACGGCCGAGTTAGGAAAACCGATCGGGTTCTCATTAGCAAGGAGGTGCTAGGGGCGCGCATGCAACCCCAGCGCCTCCTTGCTAACGCGAACCCCTAATTTAAATATTGGGTTCTTATTATACCTGAATCAGTGGCGTAGCCAGAATTGATTTTTTGGGTGGGCACAAGGTTAACATGGGTGGGCTGTAGGCATGCAGGTCTACTAGTTGTTTTTTTACTGATAAATAATGCCAAATTATGCAGCATAGCATTCACATCTACGCCTAAGTATGAGGTTTACTTAATGATACAAACATAATTCACGGTGATTTGTGGTACTTTAGCCTTCTTATTATTATGATTTTATACACTGCTCCTACCTGTCCATAAATTTTGAGAGAGCGGTTGTGTTGCTTATATTTAAATTGCTAACATCTCAAAATATAGATATATATTTTTACCTTTGTTGTCTGATCTTTGTATTTTTCTAATCAGTTGGTCCTGGTCTCTTTTTCCCATTTTTTCCCTTATAGCTCATTTCCTAATTCCTTTTCAGTGTCTTTCTTCTATTACTGTCTTCTTCCCTTCCACACACACACACACACACACATACAAGCTTTCTCTCACAGACTCCCTCTCACACACTCAAGCTGTCACTCTCATATGCTCTCCCCCCCCCCACCCCCCCACAAGCTCACATTCAAGTTCTCACTTTCTCACCCCTCCCCAGGCTTATATTCTTATGCACACACAGACGCACATCCAGGCACCCATTCTCACCCACACACATAAACCCAGACTCCCATTCTCACCCACAAACCCATGCTCCCAGTCTCACCCACACATATTCAAGCTCCCATTCTCATCCATACATATACACATTTAAGGTACTATTCTCACCCACACATACACACATTCAACCACCCATTCTTATCCACATATTCAAGCTTCCATTCTCACCCACCCACACAAACCCAGGCTCTCATTCTCACCCATATATACACACATTCAAGCTCCCATTCTCACCCACCCACAAACCCAGGCTCCCATTCTCAACCACACATACACACATTCGAGCTCCCATTCACCCACATATTCAAGCTTCCATTCTCACCCACATACACACCCAGGCTCCAGTTTTCACCCACACACACTCCCATTCTCATCCACACATACACATTCAAGCACGTGCACAGCTTCCGCTTTCTCCCCCAGAGCAGGAAGATCAGCTGCCTCTCCTGCTGCCACCGGCCTCCTGCTATCTTCTTCGGGCGTCGGGCCGTACTGCCCGCCGAACTTCCTGTCGGGGGGGGGGAGCGGAAGCGCAGCGCACAACGTCCGCTTCCTTCCCCCCCCCAAGCAGGAAGATCGGCGGACCATACGGCCCGACGCCCGAAGATAGCAGGAGGCCGGTGGCAGCAGGAGAGGCAGCTGATCTTCCTGCTCTGGGGGAGAAAGCGGAAGCTGTGCGCAGCGCTTCCGCTCCCCCAAACAGGAAGTTCGGCGGGCCGTTTGGTCCGAAGATAGCAGGAGAACGGGTGGCAGCAGGAGAGGCAGCTGATCTTCCTGCATTGGGGGGAGGAAGCGGAAGCTGCGCGCGGCGCTTCCGCCCCCCCCCCTCCGAACAGGAAGACCGGTTGGCCATACGGCCGCAGCAGCGCTTCCCCACGTGTGCCGTGATGGCGCGCGAGGCGAGGGTTCTCTTGTTCGCTGTCGCGGGGATGGGATCCCGCGACAGCCTTGCAGTTCCGGTGCCAGTTGGGTGGGCCTGGGTCTAAGTTGGGTGGGCACCTGCCCACCCAGGCCCACCCGTGGCTACGCCACTGACCTGAATAGTGTTGTAAACTGGCTTGTGCTAAAATTGGAAAAGTGGTCTGGAAATGTATTTATCAAAAACTCAAATGTACCTCTGAACTATGAAAACTATGTTGCAGAATTTTCCCACCTTGCAATAAAACATGCCTGAGAATATGACTGCTACAAACAGTTGTTGTTCAAGAATTATTATGGGCATGTTTTCATCTTTGGTTTGTTGTATCTACATTTTAGGTAGGGCAAGATGGTATAATGGTGCATCCAGGTATATCTCTTATTTTTGATTAGGTCAATTTCTTGTTGTTATAGGTATTTATGAACCGACATTTCTTGTACTACTGCAGTGAACCTATTCTGGATGTGAAGATTGCCTTTTGTCAGGTGTGTGTTCCTTACAGGTAAAACAAGGTACAGTATATACTTGTATTTCCATTTCCATTTTGAATTTATTTACACAACTGTAATAAAAATAAATAAGTCAAGAAAGGTTTTGTAAAAAAAATTGATTTTTACTTTTATAGAGGAGACTGAATGCAAGCAGCTGTGAGCCTAGCTGATTGACTACAGAGTATGAATATAATCCACTTGCAACCATTCCATCTCCTACACCTTGCTATGGGATGGTCTAAGTACAATGTTACCCTCCTCCTTTCCCCAGCCTGTGGAGTGGGTTATGCTCTATAAGATATTGAGACATCTTTTTCCACACTGGGAGGAGCAATCGGAGACACAAGGGATGACAATACAGGAAGAATAACTTTCAAACATATGTAGGCCAACACGCGTATACATGCATTTCGATGCATTGAATGCACATACCTTACCCACCTATTTTTAAAATATATGTGCATGCATTTTATGTGCCAAAAAAAAGTAGGACTTACTCATGTCAGTCTGGATTTACACATGTACATCAGTGTATTTTAAAACTGTGCATGAGTGACATTACCAGTTTAACCAATTAGTTCACCAGTTTGTCCAGTCCTTTTCCAGGCCATCTGGACTCTCCTGCTTCTTCAGACTGAACTCCCCCCCGGCTCACAGGAGTCCTCTCAACCAGTCAGTGCTATACGATAAGCACGTTTAATGTCACGTACATCAAATAATTAGTGGGTGTAAAAATGCGCGAGTAAGTTGCAAAATCTGCATGCAGGTCCTTTAAAAAGGCAACTTACGTGCATCACTGTTGGCCCCGCCCAGGAATGCCCCTAGACCGCCCCTTTTTTGTGCACAGATATATATATATACGTGCAAAAGTGAAAATATACACATTTTTTAAAACTTTTACAAAATGCAGAATACACTAATTGAGGCTACTTACGTGCATGTATGCTAATGTTTACATGCATAGATTTTTGAAAATTCACCTTTGTGGATAATAGTCTATTGTATTGTATTGCATTGTATTGTAATGTTGTCTTACGAATCCTATTACCGAAACCTCTAGTTTTGGGGATACATAGGGATGTCCATTTTCAGTTTTTATTTTATTTTGCCTGGAAATTCCAGTGTTTCAACAAACGATGTCAGTGGAAAATTGACTGACATGGTACACAGAAGAAAAATCAGTGATTTATTTTTTTGTTCTAACATTGGCATTCCCAGGCAAATAAAAAAAAAACCAAACTGAAAACAGGATACAGTGTCTCAAAAGGTGAATAGTCTGTGAGTACTGATAGCAACCTTATAGCCTGTGTTGAGGCCTGTGCTTCAGTGCAACTCAACATTCCAAGTGAAGTTATTGGTTAGATCTGGTATAGAATGGTGTTTAAATTTAATAATGTTAAACTAAGACTATATGAATCTACGTTGCAGTGTGATTGGTTCTGCTACATTTAGTCAGCAGAAGGTGCCACTATTCAGAGATCTAAAAGTTAATGTAAACTTTTGAAAAATTTCATGCACATTCAATGGACCAAAAAAACAAGAAGGGAGGGTGATCTATGAAAGCCGTTGTGGTGTAAACAAAAAAGATAGATGCCGAATGTCCTTTTTATTGTTTATTATGGTGGAGACGTGCTAAAATGCCCGACTCTGGCCAAGGTTTCGCCACTATGCAAGTGGCTGCCTCAGGGGCTACAACTTTCAGTTCAGGAATCAAGCACAGATTGTTCGTGTGTCAGTCATATTTGACGCACACTAATGATCAGTGATGCATCTGCATTAGGTGCCTGTCATTTCTGCCAAGTCTGGATGTGCTATCTCCACTCTTGAAGGAAAAATAAAGGCACATCGTTGATCTTCTAAACACAGCCTTACGAGTTACACGTTCCACAAAGAAACCTTCGCTCAGCAAACAAAGCACTACTAACAATCCCTTCAGTAAAGTCAGCAAAATTAACCCAAGTGAGAGAAAGGGCTTTATCATTGGCTGGGCCCATACTATGGAACACGATGCCCCCCGAACTCAGATTACAGAATAATCTCAAAACTTTTAAGAAAAATCTAAAAACATGGCTCTTTAAAAAATTCATTCTCATCTGCATTACCCTGTACTTTACAGGGTAATGCAGATGAGAATGAATTTACTCAATCCTACATTTAAGAAGTAATATTTCAAAGCGATAGTAACTCAATAATACACCTGGACATGACCAACATTACTCAAATAATGATTTTATTTATGAAATTGTAACCGAACTTTATTGGCACCTGTTAGAATGTACGATATCCTACATTTACTTACCTTAGTCTATGTGCCTATTTGTAAACCGTTGTGATGGTATATAACTTAGCGACGGTATAGAAAAGCTTTTAAATAAATAAAATAAATAAATAATAGGTCAAGAGGATTTGGGCAGTCTGATTACTAGCATGCTATCCAGTGAGTAACTTCAGCAAGTAATACTGCAAGGGCAAATAGCACCTTTTGGAAATAGCAGGTTTCTAGAGCGTGAAAGATGCTCTTGCCTTTTTTCTCCTCCTCTACCCTCAACCCCAGTCTCGGCTCTAGCAGCAGCAGCACCACACAGGAATCCAGAGAGGGATAGGGGATCCTGGAAGACAACAGAAGTGCGGAGGCACTTTATAGATCTGGTGCATAAGCCTTATGTTGCAAGGCCATCTTTCAAACAGTGGCATCCAGCATCATTTGCAAAAACACCTGTTAGTTTTTAGTTTCAGGGGATGCTGCTGGTACTAGTTTGAGAACCCCCATCTTCCACTCAAAAGTGGTAGCAAGAATAGCAGGGAAGCCACAGAAAAGGGGAAATTTATCTCCTCTACCAATCCCCACCCGTGATCCTTTCCCTCAGTGAGGCAGTTGGTAGGCAGCCCATGTTAGTGGCAAGTCACCATGGAACAGATGGGGTTGGACTTCCACCTCACTGCCCTGGGATAAAAGAAAGGCAGCATCCATGGTGACATTGCACATCAAGAAAATGATTGCCTTGGATCACCAGCCCCTGCAAATCATGGGGAATGCAGGATGGTTGATGCACCTCTTAGCCCCCAGTTACAAAGTACCCTCCTGGACAACAACCGGTAGACAGGTAATCCCCACCGTGTACACCGAGTGCTGTCCTCCAATGCAGGCACAGCTGGCCATGGGGGAAGGGCAAAACATTCAGTTCATCAGAGACATCTGGATTAGCCAAATTTCCGTATATGCCTACCTGTCCGGAATGGCACACTGGTGATAGCTGGATGAGACAAAACAGCAGAGTACAGCTGGGCTGTTCTGCATACTTAGGTGATGGAGAGCTGGTGACCAGGCTGTAAAGATATCACTGTTGCTGGGCTTTGTTACTTGATTTCAGTCACATGAGAAAAGCAGTGAAAGACTGAGGCTTTGAGGGAATCCGATGCCTTGCACACTTGCAGCACCTGTCAATAAGGGATCCCTGGAGCTGGGGGCCAAGGAATGTGACAGTTTAGTCATGAAGGAACTGATAGAGAGGTGCAGGAAAGTAGCAAGGAGTTTTCACCAGAGCAGGAAAGGTAGGTGGCAGCTCCATAAGAAGCAGGAATTAATAGGATTGTCTCTGTACCAGCTTTTTTAGGATGTAAACACCCGGTGGAATCCCACCTTTTTGATGCTGCAATGGTTAGTGCAGCAACAGACAGACTTTTATGACTTGCAACTGGGATAGGTGGGGGTCACACCCTGGGGTATCATGATTGGATATACATAACACAGAGGGAACAAGTCCTGATGTCCTGCAAGGATGCCACGGGTTATCTAAGTTCAGCAAAAGCCACTCAGGGCAAGTTCATCCCCATAGTGAGTATCCTGAAAGCGGAATTAGGGAGTCTCTGGAAGGAACAGGGACTGAACAAAAGGTGGTGGTGTTCATGAACTCCTTGTGGTTTCAACTGGAAAATAGGCTCAAACCCCCTACCCAACTGGATCCTTACATGCTAACTATGCTATGTGACCACTGGAAAAAGATTATGATGGCTAGAGTGCAGGAAGAAGAGTGTCAGAGGCAGAGGGTCAGTGGTGTTGCATCAGAAAATAGATTGAGCACCTCACACAGTACAGTCAGCTTGAGCAGCACCTTATCAGCTACCACGTCCTCCCCCAACTTTAATTGTCACCCCTGGATGACCATGGCAGAAGGGGCTTGTCTGTCACCAGGACAGGGATTGAATTAGGATTTTGCTGCCCTTAGGCACTTTTTGTGCTTTCATCCCCCCACCTCCTGTAAGGGTCTTTTACAGGGTACCAGGCTGTCACTGCTAAATGAGATTCTGCAGAGATGGAAGGCAGCAAATCTTAGTGAGCCTGCTGCCCATTAAATGTTCTCCCACCCTAGGCACAAACATAATGGGTGCTTATTGACAAATCCAGGGCTGCACAGGACACAGCTACAGCTTTCAGCAGCAGAAACCAGTATTCCCCCACCCCATACTGGAACAGAAGACTCCTCCACAAATTGTACTCACACACTGCCTCACAGAGACCATCAAGGACACGGCCACAACCCATTGGCATACTGGGCATACAAGGCCGCAGTCTGTCCAAGATGGGCCAGCATTGCCTTTTTTACCCACAACCTCTATGCCTCGTGAATGGATATTCTGAATGGAAGGGGACATTGTGAGTCCACATTGTTTAGGGCAGACACCAGAATTGGTGGAAAAGACATCTTCCTTAAAATAAACTCATCTCTTCTGGGTGCACAGCCATGGTGAATCTGCCGACATGTTGTTGCCCCCTTAGTTCCTGTTACAGTTTTGGCTGCAGTGCAACCGCCTCACCACCAGGGGTCCCTCTAGTGCTGGCTTTCCGGACAGGCCCAGTCCATCTTATCTGTCCACTCTGTGCTCTGGGTGTGTCCTTATAACCCTGCCTGACAGTTGCCTCGGTGCTTCGGCATCGAGCTCACCTGGGCTCCCTGCTCTAGCCTTGCGCTGCCTTCAGTCCTTTCCTTGCCTTGCCCTGCGCGGCCTTCGGGCCTTTCCTTGCCTTGCCTTGCCTTGCGCGGCCTTTGGGCCTCCTTCCTCGTTGTTCTCACCTGGCCTACGGGCCTTCTGACCTGCTTGCTCTGCTTACGGTGTGTGGCCTACGGGCCTTCTGTGTGTGTGTGGCCTACGGGCCTTCTGACCTGCCCTGCTCTGCTTATGGTGTGTGGCCTACGGGCCTTCTGTGTGTGTGTGGCCTACGGGCCTTCTGACCTGCCTTGCCCCGCTTATGGTGTGTGGCCTACGGGCCTTCTGTGTGTGTGTGGCCTACGGGCCTTCTGACCTGCCTTGCCCTGCTTACTGTGCCCTGACCCAGCCTGAACTTAGACTCTGCTCATTGCCGCCTGCCCTGACCCAGCCTGAACTTAGACTCTGCTCATTGCCGCCTGCCCTGACCCAGCCTGAACTTAGACTCTGCTCATTGCCGCCTGCCCTGACCCAGCCTGAACTTAGACTCTGCTCATTGCCGCCTGCCCTGACCCAGCCTGAACTTAGACTCTGCTCCTTGCCGCCTGCTCTGACCCAGCCTGAACTAGACACTGCTTATTGCTGCCTGCCTTGACCCAGCCTGGAACCAGACACTGTTTCTAGCTTCCTGTCTCTCTCCACCTGGAGCCACCCTGCTGGGTGGTGTTCACGCCTCCTGACCGGAGCCCAAGCGTAACAGTTCCTTGTTCTGTTGTTGCCAGTTGCTACGCTTAGCTCTGCCTCCTTGTCCGTATCTCCAGCCCTGCCTGTCTCCTGGTTCAGCACCTTTCTTTTCTTCCACTGTCACTGTCCAGCCTGCTGCCCTGTCTGCTCCTCCTGCTCTGCCTCACTCTTGGCTACTCTGAGGTGTTTTGGCCCTCAAACAAAAATTGTTAAAAAAAAAAAAAAAGAACAAAAGAAAAACCTTCTCCCCATGCTGCGTCTCTCCTTGATGTCTTGTCCTGCCGCTATTACTGCCAGGTCAGCTCCTGCCCTTCTCATGGTGCCCTGAGGAACTCCTGCCACTGTTGATACTGCTTTACCCCTCTTACAGTGCCTTGATATGTTCATGTCACTGTTGCTGTTGCCCTTGGCCCCCTCATGGTTCCTTGGGGAGCTCTTGCCACTGTTGTAACTGCTTTTCCCCCTCTCTTAGTGCTGTAGAGTGTTAATTACGCTGTTTTTGATTACATTTGATCATTTTTTATGCTTTTGGGTTTAGTTGCCACTGTTCAGCCTGCCTTACCTCATACTCTATGCCTTGGGGGGTGTTACTACTGTGCTTGCAGTTGCTGTCTCACTCTGCACTCCATGATTTGGGGTTTTGATGTCACTATTCTTCCTGCCTTTGTCTTACCCTTCATTCTATGCCTCTGAGCTTTTGATACCCCTGTGCTTGCTGCCTTACTCTGTGCTCCTTGCAATACAGTTTTGATGCCACTCTTCTGATTGCCCGCTCCTCACTCTGTGCTGTGGGATTTTGAAACCACTTTTCTTCCTGCTTGCTCCTCAGACAATATCTTTGAGTGTTCATGCTGCCATGCTCTGACTACATATTTCGGGGTTTTGATGCCACTCTTTTTGCTCCCTTGCTTTACAAATTACTCCTGCTGCTTTGAATCTTTCTTGGTGCCTTTAGGTGTTTTTACCTCTCTTCCTGCTATTTTCAACCTTCTTTTCAAATTCCTTTATATTACTTGCTGTCTATTAGTCTCATCTGGTATATGGAGCACCAAAATAAAGCCATTCAGAATGAAGCTTCTGAATGCCCACATTGCACTTTGGTTTTGACCAAACGACAGAGGTAAAGACAATCATTCTGATACCATTATCAAAATAATCCAATGCTTCATGTACCTTCTGTGCTTCTCTCAATCCATTGAGGTCTGAATGCCACTGCATCACGCTACAATCCATCCATTAGCGTATTGATAGCACCCTTCTTACTGCCTTGCACTGCACCTGTATTTTGTAGTTTTAACACCAGTGCTTCTGCTGCTTTGACGTGTACTCAATGCCTTGAATATCAGGATTAAGTTACACATGACTCAGTGGCGTAGCCACAGGTGGCCCTGGGTGGGCCATGGCTCACCCATTTTGGGCTCAGGCTCACTCAACCAGGGCTGTCTGACACCAGAACTGCAAGGCCATCGCGGGATCCCAACCCCATGACGGCAAAGAAGAGGACCGGAGCTGCAAGGCCGTTGTGGGATCCCATCCCCATGATGGCAAAGAGAGGGTCTGGAGCTGAAACGCCTTTGTGGGATGCAATCCCCGCGATGTGAAGAGGAGGGCTGGAGCTGCAAGGCTGTCACAGGATCCCATCTCTACAATGGCAAAGAGGAGGGCCTGAGCTGCAAGGCTGTTGTGGGATCCCATCTCTACGAAAATGGAAGTAGCAGTTTGGCTGTGCCTAATGAAAAGGCCCCATTTGTGTGTAGGTGAAAATGGGAGCTTGAATATGTGTATGTGGGTGAGAATGGGAGGCTAGGTGTGTGTTTGTGGGTGAGAATGGGAGCCTGGGTGTGTGTTTGCTTAGATGAGAATGGGAGCCTAGGGGTGGGTGTGTGTGAGAGGGTGTGTGAAAATTGGAGCCTTGGTGTATGTGTGTGGGTGAAAATGGGAGTCTGGGTGTATGTGTGAATTAGAATGGGAGTCTGGGGGGGGGTGTGCAGAGGGGGGGTGAGACTGGGAGGCTGAGTGTGCATCTATGTGTGTGAGAATGGGAGCCAGGGAATGAGAGTTTGTTTTTGTGGTAGAGCATGTGAGAGTGAGAGCTTGTGTGTGTGTGTATGTGTGTGTGTATATGGTAGAACATAGAGTGAGAGCTTGTTTGTGTGTTGTGGAGAGAATGTGAGAGTGGGGGGGAAAGTATATGAGAGTGAGAGCTTGTGTGTGTGTTGTGGTTCTGGCCACGAGCGCCACGACCAGACCCTTACCTCCGTGTTTCTGGACCTGTTCCCGCTTTCACCGGCCTAGTTCCTGTCTTGTTCGGCGGCGTCCTGGCGAGGGCCGTGCCGCCGGGAAGCCTTCCATGGATGCTCTGTCTCTAGGCGCGCGCGCGCGCCACTTGGGCACTTTTCTAGGCCATTTCCCGCCAGTGGTGACTCCGACCAAATCCTGACGTCAGACACCGCGGCCTTGATAAGCCGGCCGTGGCCAACCAGTCTTTGCCTTGCAACGGGCTTACCTACTGGATCCCTGTTGCGCTGTGCCCCGGAGCGTCCTGCTTTGCTAATTGCTCCGTTCCTGCCTGCCTGCTACAGTACCTGCTTGGTTCCTGCCTGCCTGCTACAGTACCTGCCTGGTTCCTGTTTACCTGCTACAGTTCCTGCCTGTTTCCAGTATCCGAGTCTTGCTACAGTTCCTGTCTAGTTCCAGTATCCGAGTCTTGCTACAGTTCCTGCCTGGTTCCAGTACCCAAGTCCTGCTACAGTTCCTGCCTGGTTCCAGTACCCGAGTCTTGCTACAGTTCCTGCCTGGTTCCAGTACCCAAGTCCTGCTACAGTTCCTGCCTGGTTCCAGTACCCGAGTCTTGCTACAGTTCCTGCCTGGTTCCAGAACCCGAGCCCCGTTACACTACTGACCTACTGTCCTAGTCTGGTTCCAGTTCCCAGTCCTGATCCACTACTGCCTAAGTCCCAGCGGCCGGGCCCCTACGGGCTCCTCCTGGGGGGGCTTCGGCTTCCAAGGGTGAAGCCACCTAAGTCCCAGTGGTTGGGCTCCTACGGGCTCCTCCATGGGGAGTACCAGCCTCCAGGGTGAAGAGTACCTCTATGTCCAGCCTGAACATCTGCCTCCTGGCCTGTGGTATACTAGAGACTTTTGAATACCGTTCCCAGTCTCCTGCAGGTTGGCCCAAGGGTCCACTAAACTGACATTCAGTTTATGTGGACCCTTGGGCCGACCTGCAGGAGACTGCAGGTGTGTATGTGGAGAATGTGTGAGCTTGGGGGGTAGAGCATATGAGAGTGAGAGCTTGTGTGTGTGTGAGGGAGTCTGTGAAAGAAAGCATGAGCATGTGTGTGTGTGTGAGGGAGGATGGGAAGAAGGCAGTAGGATAAGAAACAGAATGAGAAGAGACCCTAAAATGGAATTAGGAAACGACTGACAAGGGAAAAGGTGGGAGATAAGACTGGGATCAACTAATTAGAAAAATACAAAGATCAGACAAAAAAGGAAAAAAACATATTTTGAAATTTTAGCAATTGGAATATGCATCTTTTGGAATGTGCATTTCTTACATTTTTGTATTTTTCCCTTTCTTCAGTATTCTACTGTTCAGAGTCTAGTTTCTTAGGTTTTCTATTTTGGTTTTGTCTGCATGTTTTGTTTCTAATTTGTAGTCTCTTATTTCTTATTAGGTAAGGGTCGGTCTCTATTTTGCCTGTGTGTGTATGATTGAAGTATCGCATTTCCTACCTACCAGATGGGAAGGGAATGGACACTGGGCTGTCTTATTCCATTTAGGTGTTTTGGTCTCGATATAGGCACAGCTAAAGGAAATTCGATCTCCAAACCTGAACACCTGGGCCACTTCCCTCAGTGATGCCATGAGGTAAAGTACATCAGGAGCACCTCAGAACTTCACTATCCTTTACAGGGATAGTGAAGTTCACCATCTTCCGGCTTGCAGGCTGTATGATTAGGCTTTTGCCCTATACCCAGTGCATACCTCCTTCAGAGATTTCCTTTGACTTCACCCTACCTTGCATGCAGACAGTTCGATTAGTCTTTTGCCCTATATCCAGGTCCAAGGGCTAGTTTGTACATCAGCACCACTACAGATCTCCTCTAGAGATTTTTTCAGGGTTAGGTCACTGTTTAATAATTTTCCTTTCTTGGGGTGATTTGGGACATTGATGCCACTGTTGTGCTCTTTGCCCTTCTTTTGATGCCATTGGTTCTTCCTGCTACTAGTTTTGGTGCCCTTTGCCCCTCTTTTGGAGTCTTTAGGGTGTCCTTCTCCTTGTTGGTTCTGCTTTGCTTCTTTGATGGTGCCTTGGGTTGTTCATGCTTCAGTTTGGTTCTGCTTTGCCCCCTCTCTTGGTGCCTTGGACTAGTCATGACTCTCTTGGTGCCATTTTTGCCCCACCCTTAGTATCTTGGCACCATTTTGCTGTACGGCAATATGGCCGGCGCCATTTTGCTTAAAATGGCTGGCCATATTGCCGTACAGCAAAATGGCGCCGGCCGTACGGCAACACGATTCGAGTGCAGGAGGTCGTTCCCGGACCCCCGCTGGACTTTTGGCAAGTCTTGTGGGGGTCAGGAGGCCCCCCCAAGCTGGCCAAAAGTCCCTGGGGGTCCAGCGGGGGTCCGGGAGCGATCTACGCTCGTGACGTCGGGGAACAGGAACCAAAATGGCACCTGCGCTACCTTTGCCCTGTCATATGACAGGGCAAAGGTAGCGCCGGGCCATTTTCTATCAACGCGCCCGACGCCCAAGAGTGGAAGATCACAACGGGACCCCCCCACTGGACCCCAGGTAATTTAAGACATTTTGGGGGAGTTCGGGAGGGTGGGGGATTTATTTTAAAGGGTCGGGGTGGGTTTTAGGGTTGTTTTAGTGTGCCGGTTTTCCCGCCCTCCCCCTTCCCCTCCCCCTTCCCCCGATTTACGATTTTTGACGATAAATCGGGGGAATTCCTATTAAATATCGCCTCTAATGATTTTTGATGATTTAAAATATATCGGACGATATTTTAAATCGTCAAAAAACGATTCACATCCCTAATAGCACCATCGTGAAAGTTGGTGCTATTGGCAGAGTTACTGATGGCGATAAGGCTCCTTACCTTTTCACCATCAGCTATGTCTTCGCGACGTCCGCCCCGGTGCTGCCCCGACTCCTCCCTTCCGGTGCGGACGCCGACCAGAACCTGCCCTGATTTAGATATCACACGCGAAAAGTCGCTTTTCGCATGCGATATAGTTGGAAAATGACCCCCTAAGTTTGTACCTGAGGCTATGGAGGGTAAAGTGACTTGCCCAAGGTTACAAGGAGTGACAGCATTAGCCCCCTCTGTAGCCAATTTATATGTGGCTGATTTTGAAGAAAAATGTATATATTCCTCTGTCTGGTGGAGTCATATCATTCAGTGGTATTGGTACATTGATGATATTTTTATCATCTGGAAATCATCGGAGGAGGCTTTAGGAGATTTGGTAAACATTTACGTTTTACATACCAAGTTAACAGAGTTTCAATTGCATATCTGGGCGTGTTGGTTACAATTCAGGGACAGAGGTAAATTACAACGATTAATCGCAGACCCACTGACAGGAACAATCTATTAAATTACCATAGTCATCCTGCACTTTCCTTCAAAAGGGGGTTACCAGTTTCTCAGTTTTTCCACATCAGGCATATCTGTTCCACCAATGATGAGTTTGAAAAACAGGCTGCTTTGTTAACTGATAGATTCAGGGTATGTGGTTATCTGACGAAGGTTATTAAACATGCATACAAAAGAGCTAAATACAGTTACCATGAGCAATTATTAAAATACCAAGTAAAAAAAGATCAAACATGCTTAGCCTGCGTGCTTCAACAAAGTACTTCCACTCCGGCTATAGCGTCCTCTATTAAAAAACACTAGCATCTCCTAGCACTGTATGATGTTTTTAATAAACCCCCGTTGATTGCTACCACCCGCGGCTTCAACATACAAGATAAGGAGGTGCACGTGAGTTTGACGTTTGGGTCTTGTAATAACAAAAAAAAAAAAAAGGGGGGGGGAGCATTTTAAGTGTGGGCTCTGTAGTGTGTGTGACAATACTATAGAGGGTGAATGTTGGACTGACCCGGTTACAGGGTACAATGTTAGGAGGAAATTCATTACTGATTGCACTGCTGAACAATATGTTGTAATTTGCCCTTGTCCAAAGCTGTATGTTGGGTGCACCAAAAGAGTGGTAAAGTTAAGGTTCATTGAACATCGTTCCAGATTAAATACTGGTACTCTTTCCGCTCCCATGGTAACTCATTGCATTGAGCATCAACACACTTTCAAACAATTGATGTGGACTGTCATTGACAAAGTTGATAACAGTCTCCATTCTGGTGATATTGCAACACGCCTTAATTATAGAGAACAACATTGGATCCACAAATTAAAGACTGAGCAGCCTGGCGGTATGAATGATCAACTTGATTGGTGGTCATTAGTATAATTGAATCTTTTGATCTGGTCACATGGTAGTCATTTTAAATATGAACGCCGTGGTAAGTGAGCTCAGTCCGCCATGTTTTGTGACCGGTAGTGCTGCACAGCTGAAGCGTTGGAGAAGTTTTTCTCTTATTTGGCTTGCTTTCACCCCGCTGAAGGATTTCATCCGAAACCTGGCCATGTTGGGAATAAGGAGCAGCTAAGTAATGAACAGCTAAGTAATGGGAGAGTGGTAGCAACTAGTTAAGTACATGGAAACAATGAACAGCTAAGAACTGGGACTCACGAGCGGTAAAAACAAGTGGGATCAACTAACAGCTAATTACATGGATGAGTGACTAATAGGTTTTTGGCATTATAACTAAGAATTGTAATCATGGTGTTGAAACACATTGAGATTAGTAAACATTTTTTATGGCAACAATACAATATATTTAACAATTTTTATGAGACACACAAAGAAATTGAATATATGGGTGGATGGTGGTGTGTTAATGATTATAACCAATTCATGTAGGTAACCTGGATGGTACCTATACAATAACATAGCATACAAAACTACCACCATTCTCTCTTAAAACATTTTTTGAGATAACTCGTTAAGAGGGATTCCTCTACAATAGAAATTTTAAAGTTTAGATTAAAGCTTCTTTTATGCAAGGTGATTTCATGTGGGTTTGATAACAGTGTGACCCTTTGAATTTAACGGACAGCAGAAGAATGAAAGGATGGATCGGTTAAAATGGACTTTATTGAAACTTTGGGCAAAGTTTCAATAAAGTCCATTTTAACCGATCCATCCTTTCATTCTTCTGCTGTCCGCCACATTGGATCGGTTACCGGTTTGTTTCCTTGGACCATCCCTTTGAATTTAACTGCATTTTTGGTTTAGGGTTGTTTGGTTTGACATTTTGAGAAATGGCATTTGCAGAAAGAATCACTCCTGCCCCTGAAGATCCCCACGCGGATGGGGTAAGCTGGGAGTAGAGACCTGAAGGAGAGGCTGTGGGAAGGAGACTGTATTTAAAGTGGGTGGGGTTTAGAAATAGCTTCAGCGGGGGCTACCTTTTTCAAATTTATCTGCCAAGTAAGAGTGGGAGGGGAAGGAAAGGACATGAACCACCAGGGAGTTTTCACAGGCAAGGGGGCAGAGTATGTTACAGGGCCTTGTGGCCTCTTTACAGCAGCATCACCAGGCACCTTAGACAGGGTAGGGGGGCAGGGGGATGGAGTTAGCTACATCTCTTGAGATGTAGACAATTTTCTAAGAGTAGTGCAGCAAGCAAGGTTTTGTTTTTTTTGTGAGCTGCCTTTATAGGTTGGCATGGCAGTGAGCTAATTTACATGAATTTATATTCAGTGTAGGTCATTAGGTACCTCACATTGTGCCTGATGTATTTTTACTGCTAAGCTCTGAAATGGCCAAATACATAGTGGTATCGGCAGATAAGGCAAGTTAATTGTGAATAACATAAAATACCAATATACTGGTAACCTCAACGTCAGTACAAGAGACGGGCCGGCGTGCGCAACCTACACTCGCCCAGAGGCAGGTGCAATTTGCAAAACAAAGGCATGGGGGGTTTTTAGGTAGGACTGGGGGGTGGGTTAGGTAGGGGAAGGTGGGGGGGGGGGGTGGAAGGAAAGTTCCCTCCGATGCCGATCCGATTTTGGAGCGGACTTGGAGGGAACAGGGAAAGCCATCGGGGCTCCCCTAGGGCTCGGTGTGCACAAGTGTCCACCCCCTTGCGCACGCTAACCCCGGATTTTATAACATGCGTGCGCATGTTATAAAATCGGGCGTAGATTTGTGTGTGCTGGGTTGCGTGCACAAATCTACGCCCATGCGTAGGTATTAAAATCTGCCCCACAATGAATATGCATGAGCGAGATTATACACCCCTTCATCTGGATCATCAATTAGTATGACTGTGCGCATGCAGGACATATCAGTTATACAAGCAACCTGCACAATTAAGTGTTTGTGAGTATCTTTAAAAGAAACAGTATTGTGACAAAAGCATGGGCAAGCAGTTTTGGCTCCTTGCTCTTGGTTTACACTAGCATCACGCTGTGAGCTTATTCAATGTGCTTCCTCCACCGTATTCCAGGTGTTGGTGACCTTAGGAGTTTCACTTTGCATGTCTGAGAAGGGATAATGAGGCTCATGAATATTTTAAGGAATCTATTAACATATTAAATAAATCAGATCAGAGGCTAACCTAAAAGCCCGTGCAATTGGGTGTTTATTTGGTTTTCCAAAATGCAGGGGGACTCTTAAGCTGCATTTTCTTAAACACAAGATATGAATATTTTTATTGCCCAAAGTGGATAAATGCCTTCCTGACAGAATGTTTTCTAAATTCCAAATTTGGATGAATCAGCTGTGCTGTAAAGATTAGCAGCATATTTTTTCTTTTCTACATGACATTTGTCTTAATGATTAGGCTAGCTTATAAATATAGAATATTTATAATTTAGTATGTTTACTGCAAGCAACATTTTTAAAGTTTAAATGGTAATTTTTCAGGACCCATGCATTATATCATTTACAGTTTTATTTGTAATAACTATAATAATGTTTATTTATAAAGCACTTTCCATGTCAAAATTATCTGCAGCAAGTAATAAAAAGTGTTTATAGTCAAGTACAGAAATAAATAAAAAGACTGTAACAAGAAATAGTCATTCAGCAAATCCAAGGGTTAGTTAGTTTTAGAGTGTTTGAGACATCTTGCTACTACAGTGCAAAATATATTTTATTTCTGAAATTAAACTTGCAGAAAAACCCTGAATTGCATGTATTCAAATGTTTTAAAAGCAGACTTTTGGAGGCACTCAAGACAAACAAAGATATTTATTACTGCACAAAAACTGATATTTAGGGTGTGCAGGATGAGAAGCTACCATAGATGCTCTATTAATACTTCTTCCTTCACCCACAGACCTGTCTAGAAAGACTGAGCCATCTAGAGAGTGCTGAGGGAATATTGTAAGCAGAAACTATGTCTGCTGGAGGGTAAGCAGGACTTGAGTATTAGTTTTCTGGGAAAGTGTGCTTAATTCTCACAAAGGAATTTGCTTGAGGGTTCAAATGTTATTTGTTTATATATTTGTATGATGGGAAGTAGTCTGAGAACTTGAATTAATCCTCTGTGTAATTTCAGTGTATATTTGAGTGTTGGGAAAGTATTGAGAGAGAGGTTGAATTGCATTTAAATTTACATTGAATTTTGAGTTTGTATTTGCATGTAGAGAAAGTAATTATGAGAGTTTGCAAAAGTTGCTTATTCTGAGAAGGTGTGAGATCTGGTTCTTGGATTGGTGTTTACTTCCCGCCTACCTCACCCATCTTTCACCCACCAACCTCAGTCACATTTTTGGATATAAAGATTGTCACCCTTATTAAGAGGAACATTTTCAAAATAGTAATCAATTAGGAATTTATAACATGCAATTCTCTCTTATTTTATTAATTTACTTTTTTGTAATTAATTGGTTTATTTTTGTAAACCGTTGTGATGGCGAACCCGAATGACGGTATATAAAACTCGATAAAAAATAAATAAATAAATAACTGACTAATTTTAGCACTATTGCAGGTCATTGACAAACTAACATAAAATACATCTAATCAAATTTAAGCAAGCTTAAATTTAAGTTTTCCCACTAATTTAACAGATTTTTTTTTCAGTTCAAATCTTTTTATTGCAACAAAAAGAAAACCTGTACAATGAATAATAAGAGCATAAACATAAACATAGATGGGTAGATATACACTATACAAGAAATAACTACAGGCCAGTTAGCTTCACCTTGGTAGTGGGAAAAGTAATGGAGATGCTGCTGAAGTAAAGAGTAGTGAACTATCTACAGTCAGAAAAGTTGCTGGACCAGAGGCAGCATGGATTCACCAGAGGGAAGGTCCTGTCAGACAAACCTGATTGAATTTTTTGATTGGGTAACTTAGGAATTTGATCGAGGAAGAGCGCTTTATGTCATCTACTTGGATTTCAGCAAAGCTTTTGATCTTGTCCCATATAGGAGGCTTGTGAATTAAATGAGAAGCTTGGCCTGGCTTACAAACTGGTTGACAGATAGAAGACAATATGTGATGGTAAATGGAACCTACTCTGAAGAGAGAGAGGTGGTAAGCAGAGTGCCGCAAGGATTGGTGTTGGGACCAGTCCTGTTAATTTCTTTGTGAGCGACATTGTGGAAAGGCTAGATGGTAAAGTTTGTTTTTTTGCAGATGATACTAAGATCTGCAATAGATGCCGGAAGGAGTAGAGAGAATGAAACGTGATTTAAGGAAGCTTGAATGGTGGTCAAAGATATGGCAACTGGGATTGAATGCCAAGAAGTGCAGGATCATGCATCTGGGGTGTGGTAATCCAAAAGAGCTGTATGTCTTGTGGGTGAAGGGAGAGAGGAAGAGAGGAACCTTGGGGTGATAGTACCTGCTGATCTTAAGGCAGCAAAGCAGTATGAAAAAGCAATAGCTAAAGCCAGAAGAATGCTGGGCTGCATAGAGAGAGGAATAACCAGTAAGAAAAAGGAGGTGATAATACCCTTGTACAGGTCCTTGGTGAAACTTTACCTGGAGTAGTATTGTGTTCATTTCTGGAGACCATATCTCAAAAGGGACAGAGAAGGGTGACAAAAATGGTGGTGGTGGGGGGTCTCCATCAAATTACTTAGGAGGTGTTAGTGTTCGTGGTAGTTGTGGCTGGATCCTTGGGCTGGTGGCAGATGACCACGCCTCCGGGGGAAGATCCCAAGAGGGACCACCGGTCAGGCTCAGAGTATGGAGACAGACACACACTAGTTCTTTTAGATAGTATGGAACCACCAGAGGTGGCAGTAGTGAGCTGGAAGTGCCCGGCTGGGCTGAAGTCCCTCAGATACTGGAACAGCGATCCTGGATAACTGAGCTGTAGGGAAACTGAATATAGTGAGTAGGCAGAGTATGCAGAGTTCAGGAACAGAACCTTGATGGTAACACTCACACAATAGTCTCTTAGAAGCAGCCCAGGAGCTGGAAAGAAGTAGGCCCTCGAGGAGCGAGTACCTGGTTCCAGGGAATGCTCTGAGAGAGCGATGGTAACTCACTGGTGTAGTAGGCAGCGATGACTTCCTGGCAGAAGTGGTATACAGTAGAGATGTGAATCGTCAAAAATCGTTAGAGTGTGCGATACAATACAACTTCCCCTGATTTATCGTTAAAAATCGTTAATCGGGTACGGGAGTTATTTGGGGGGAGGGCGGGAAAACTGGCACACCAAAACAACCCCTAAACCCACCCAGACCCTTTAAAATGAATCCCTTACCCTCCCTTACCCCCCCAAAATGTTTTAAATTACGTAGTGGTCCAGCGGGGGGGGGGGGTCCCGGCGCGATCTCCCACTCTCGGGCCATCGGCGCCATTTTGGCTGCCACTAATAAAAATGGCGCCGATGGCCCGATAAAAACAAAAACCCACCCCACCCTCCCGACCCCCCCCAAAACCTTTTAAAATTACCTGGTGGTCCAGTGGGGGCGCGGGGAGCGATCTCCTGCTCTCGGGCCATCGGCTGCCACTAATAAAAATGGCGCCGATGGCCCTTATCATGTGACAGGGAATCCGTGCCATTGGCCGGCCCCTGTCACATGGTAGGAGCACTGGATGGCCGGCGCCATTAAAGATGTTCTCGGCGCATGCACACGGACGCATTGATTTTATAACATGTGTGTGTCGGCACGCGCAAGTTATAAAATACAGTTCCCACGCACACATGCGAGCTGGATTTTCATGTCCACGTGCGCCTGTGCGGGTAGTGGCCTCTTCTGCACATGGGGGGGAGGGGGAAAATTTTAGAAAAATATGCTCAGCAATGTGATCAGGCCTAGACCAGTTCCCTCCCAGTCCGCTTCAATTAAGGAGTGGACTGGGAGGGAACTTCCCTAACTCTAACCTTAATGCTACCCATCCTACCTTTTCACCTCTCCTCCCCGACCCTAAACCTACCCTAGCTACCCAACCATTTTTTGTTTTTATACTTATTGCTCCTCCGGAGCAGAAGTACTCTGTGTGCCGGCTGGATGCTGGCGCATGCTTCCCCAGGACAGCATCAAAATGGCACTGTCCCCCCCCCCCCCGCCCCCTAGCCTGCCCTTTTCTTCAGGCCCAGCACTTGTGCGTGTATCGGGGGTTATGTGCGTGGCTGGAATGTTTTAAAAATGTGCGCAGCGAGCATGCGCATAACCCCCGAAATTTACATGCACAGGGCTTTGAAAATCCGGGCTATAGTTTTGATGGGATAATTTTCAAATTGAACTTACATACATAATATCATTTTTAAAATTGGTATAACTTGGGCATATAGCAACCTGCAAATTACCCCCATAATTTACTGTAGGGTCAAAGGTGGGAGGGATTTTTAAGATAATATAAAATAGGAACTTAAGAGAAGCAGTAGTTTCTTGTTTTTCACTGATGAGAGATGGAAGAGGCAAATTTTAGTGAGAGGCAGCTGGGTGCTGGCATGCTGTCTGAGGAGAGTTGGACAATAAGTTGGACAGAGAGAGGGATCTACTTGTCTGGAGACCCAGGAGAAGTAACTGATATTAACCTTTTCTGAGGAATCTGTAAGAGCAACCTTTTGGAGTGTATCCATTCCAATGAGGAGCTGCAGAGATTGCAGGTACAAAGGGAGAGACTGTAATAGCAACAGAAGATCTGACATTTGTTTTCTAGGGGAGTCTTAGAGGCAAAGGAGGCTGCAGGGACCCAGGAATCTTCATTGCTGATTGTTTTTTGGATCGAAATTTTGATTATTTAAAACTTTCTCTTTTTTAAATTTATCAAGCATCCAAGTTGACACAAAACATATTACAAGAGGTTTCCAATAACACAAAAAAAGGGAATTATAAATTAAATCAGTAAACAACATTTAAACCTCCTAAAGACAGATCCATTATAAAAAAGGAGAGGCAGCAGAAAGAATTATTACTAACCTTATGATTAAATAAAAAAAACAAATAAAGAAAAAACAATCCCCCAGAGCAAAAGGTTGCAAGCTGTTATGAAAGTTCAATGTCAAGAAAAAAGAAAAAAAAACCAAAGAAAGAAAAACAACCTAGACTAGAAAATTAATCTGTGTCATGATATGAAACAGAGCTTAGCTCTGCAGAGAGCTGAGCTAAAGCCAAAGGCACTTCAGGTTTGTCATGAAAATCAGATATTGTTGAGATTTCCAAAAGATATATTGTAAATCTTCATTCACAAGAAACTTAGCAATATATCTAAGAGCACCCAAATATTAACAGTAGGTCACATGCTCTTCAAGGGAGGTTTTCAGTGATGTTCCTGTCCAATTTTCTGTTTTATGGAGGAATTACCTTGCAATGTCAAAACACAAGTGCACTCCTCTGATCTTCTCCTCTGAGGATGCCATTGTTTAAAAGTTCTATTGACAGCTTTGCTTGTCCCATGGATTGAATGGGACAGTCCTGGAGTGTCAAGGCTAGAAGCAGGGGAGGTGCTAATGAAAGCGTTGAGAGAGCTGCAGGCAGAGGGAATATGATGATGACCTACACTTCAGCGATGCTGCAGGATAATGAAGAAACCAGGGCTAGAGAAACTTTGCAGAGCCCTAGCGCAGATGTTCCCCTACTGCTAAATGTCCCTGTAATATCTCCTCAAATCTGCTAGGGGTGTGCATTCGTTTGCAACGTATTGGCAATCCACAACGTATTGTCCCTATTCGTTGTATTCGTGGGGTTGCGAAACATATCGTGATTCCCCACGAATATAACATATCATCCGTTCCATACCTTTGGCGCCGCATGCTTTTCTTCGCAGCCATTTCAAATCGGAGAACACCATTTGGGTGTATCCATAGCCAAAAACCAGCCCTTTCCTGTGAGTCATCAGTGACCTCACAACCCTGTCAGAGTGGGTCGGACAGGTTGGCAAGGAGACCAGAAAGCAAAGTATCAGCGGTAAGAAGTTTTGCAATGCAGCCAATCGCACTCTCGCTCAGTGGTCAGTGACGCTTTTCCTGATGACCCAGCACTATATATACTTAAGCAAGTGGCATGCCATGCACTTACTTTGCAGGGGTGATCTGGGGAGGCTGGGAGGTGGTCTGTCTCTGTGGAACGTGGATGCACTCAGACCTAGTCTGAGTTCTCAAATCTGTATTCAGTTGCTAGCTAGGTTAATTACTTAGATAGAAAAAGATATTAGATAGGAAACAGCTAGCCCTGTTTTTTTTTTTAAGCACTTTTTTTTAGTTGTTCTGAGAAGGTCTCTCTGTGCCAGGGAGAGAAGCTGCTAGCAGTGGCATTTTGTTTAATTCACCCTCTGGGGTAGGTTGCAAGCACCATTTGGGTGTTGTGGGTGGGAGAGATATATTCAATTTCTAGCTAGTTTGCTAGAATTGCCATTGAAAAATATATTTCATCGATTTTCCTGCTGTACCAACAATTCCAGCTTTTTTGTTAACTGCATTTTTTTAATTGAACTCACTCAGTCTCTCTGTGCACTGGGCATCAGTGCCAGTGGGCAGGCAGTTTAGTAGACTCAAGTATATTGGGACAGCAGTGGTCTGTGTGTGCAGCCAAATCCCCAGTGTGCCTCTTTTGTAGTTACAAGCTCGGTGTATGCACGCACATTATACACTAGTGCATATCAAGGCACTGTGCCAGTGGGCACTGGGTAGTTTAGCAGACTCAAGTATATTATTGGGACAGTCTGTGCAGCCAAATCCCCAGTGGGCCTCTTTTGTAGTTATAAGCTCGGTGTGTGCACACACATTACATTAGTGCATATCAAGGCATTGTGCCAGTGGGCAGCCAGTAGGCACTATGCAGTGACATTAAATCCATAATGTCAGGGAAAGCTAGATGTGGTCGAGTGATTGGGACTGGCAGAGGAGGCACTTCAAAAGGCATTAGTGCCAGTCCCCCATTAAAGTTAAAAAGGGATCTGTTGCAATCTAAACTCTTTGGAGGGGCAGGCACTGGCAGTTCCATCCAGAAAAAAATGAAATCTAAAAATGATGCATTGCCACCACCTATTTCTGATCCTGTAGTTTTGGAGGTGAGGGAAGGGGAGGCTGAGTCATGCAAGACAAAATGTCGACACCCAAAAGCAGGAGTGGGACAGCAGTCTCGACTTAGCGCTGACAATGTAGCGCAGGCACTGTTTACTTCTGATTCAGTTGAAGAATCATCTTCTATGGGATTCTCATCAGAAACGGAAAAAGTAATAGCTGGCAAAGTTTTAGGAGGATCAGTTAGTCCTGTCTTAGCCTCCACTTCAGTGCAGCAGGGGAGAGATGAAACTGATGATGAGGAGGAGGTGGAAGAACAGTCAGCGCAGGCACAAAGTGTGACTGAGGCCCCTGGCATTGCTTCTCAGGGTGCACCCACTACTTCAACTCCAGTGCCAGCATCCACCCCCAAGGCTATACAGAAGGGAGGATCACGAAAGACAACTGCGATCTGGAGCCATTTTAAAGTGATGGAGGACCCGCGTTTTTCTCGGTGTAATTACTGTGGCAGGGCTATTAGCAGAGGCAAGCAAATGGGACATCTATCTAATTTTGGCATGACAGCAATATTGCCATTTTGCAATACGGCAGTATGGCCATGCGCTGGCCGTATGGCCGGCACCATTTTGCAATACGGCAAATACGATTCGAGTGCAGAAGGTCGCTTCCGGAGCCCCGCTGGACTTTTGGCAAGTCTTGTGGGGATCAGGAGGCCCCCCCAAGCTGGCCAAAAGTCCCTAGGGGTCCAGCGGGGGTCCAGGAGCGATCTCCTGCACTCGTGACGTCGGGGAACAGGAACCAAAATGGCGCCGGCGCTACCTTTGCCCTGTCAGGGCAAAGGTAGCGCCGGCGCCATTTCTATTAACGCACCCGTGGCCCGAGAGTGGAAGATCACAGCGGGACCCCCCACTGGACCCCAGGTAATTTAAGACATTTGGGGGGAGGGGTTCGGGAGGGTGGGGGATTTATTTTAAAGAGTCGGGGTAGGTTTTAGGGTTGTTTTAGTGTGCCGGTTTTCCCGCCCTCCCCCTTCCCCTCCCCCTTCCCCCGATTTACGATTTTTGACGATAAATCGGGGGAATTCCTATTGTATATCGCCTCTAACAATTTTTGACGATTTAAAATATATCGGACGATATTTTAAATCGTCAAAAAACGATTCACATCCCTATTAGCTACTGCTGCTTCTCCTTCAGTGGTATTCCCATCAGTAGAGATTGATCAATCTTTAGTTTATTTACTATTTTTTTTTTCTATACCGGCTTTCATGACAGGTATCACATCAAACCGGTTTACATTTAACAGGGTGTGCAATATACAGAGAACTCGAGCAACTATAACAAGTAGTTATGGTTAACAGTCATGGTTAACAGAAATGCAGTTACAATAAAACAGGGAAGTACACAACTGGGAGCGGAGGAGGGAGAAGAAAAGAAAGATTAACTGACAGCAAATTATTTACAGAGATGCAAAATTAATTCCAGTGTAGAAGAATTGATATCGTGAATGAGATTGATGACATAGTGTTGGTGTTGGTGAATGGTTTCTATTTGAACCCATTGTTAACAAAGTGTTTGTGATGTCGGTAGCAGGGATCAGTCGAAGTCTAGATTGGCTTTTTTAAAAAGCCAAGTTTTCAGCCTTTTCCTGAAAGTCAGTAAGCAGATCGGCTGGGATGGAGTTCCATAAAGTTGGTCCTGCTGTTGAGAGCGCTCTTTCCTTGAGGGATTTATGTTGAAAGGTTTTTGCATGTGGAACATGGAGTGATTCTTTATAACACTCCCTATTGGGTCTGGTGGAGGTGTGTTTTTTGAAAGGAATTTGTAAGTTGAGCGGGGCGTATTGATGGATGACTTTGTAAATGGTGGTGATGGACTTGAACATGATTCTGTAGTGAATTGGTAACCAATGAAGGGCTTTGTTGAACTGTTAGCAGAGAGGAAGAAACCTGAAGGGAAAATTACATTGGTTTCAGTATGGCGAGCTATTCAGGACCTATGGCAGGATCTCTTCAAAGCTGTTTTGGAACATAAGGTTAATGTTTCTTCAACATAAGCTAGGAAAACACAAGGTACTGTCTAGTCTCTTGAGGTTTCTAAGTTTTCTTTGATTCAGAAAACTGGAGAGTTGGAAGCTTTTTAAAGCAGTGGTGATTGAGGATTATGTTATCACTTCCAGAAGGATTGAGACTCTTCAGAATTTGACCCTTCAAAGAACATTAGACATCAATTTTCCACATTTTTCTAATGTATTTGTGCTGAAGTTATTTAAGAATTATTTAATAGAGTGCTTTAATCTTCCTCCTGAAGATTTACCTTCTATTACTAAGGCGATTTATGTTTCAAAGATTTCTTATCCTAGTAAACCCTTTCTGTTAGGCAAGAGTTAGAGATTTCAGCTGTAATTATGGAGTCTAAAGGAACTCTTCTGGTGTCTTATGTCTCGTAACTGGATAAGGAGTTTATGGACACTATCTTGTATGATTCAAATTTTGCGTAAAACATTTCTATAATTTTGATCTGACGATGACTTTGGAAGAAGATTTTTTTTTAACATCTGAAACTTTACCATTTATTTCAGTACATTTTATTTGACTGGAGTTACATTCCAGTATGTGAAAGATATTTTTTGCTGGACTGTCATCTGATTCCTAAGTGCCTTGAATCTATTGATTTCCCCCTATTTGAACAAATCATTGGTGCTTTAGTGAGTTTTGCCTGGCCTTAGCAGTGTACTAAGGTATGCCCCTTGCTCAAGTGAGAGTTCTAAAACAAGGGTATATTGTTGGCTTTCAGTCATTTCTTATATAATTAAATTTAGTATGTTAGATGAACATAGAAAAGGTCAAAACAGGCTGGAGATACATTGATATAAATAAAAAAATGAGCAAGACCTATTTTAGGGATCTGCTTTGAAGTTGTGGGTCTCTGATCTGTTTTGTTAGCTACACTGGATATAGACAGATCTTAAATTAGTCCTTCCAGCTTGTGTATAATGATTATGATCATCCAAGCAAACTGTGTTCGCAGATTCTGATCGGGGGATTGTTTACTGTGCATCTACTGAAAGATTCCCCTTGGGTTCCATTCAAAATGTCTTAACGCCTACAGATAGAAGTGGCATGTGTGCTGGTTTAGGGGGAACCCTCTTTGGCCTGCAAATGGATGGTGCATAGGCCTGGGGAAAATTGCTCACACTGTACCCTCAAGGAGAAAGGAAGCCACTTTGTCAAATCTTTGGAATGGCAAAACAAACCACATTTGAGTGGGTCACAATCACATTTCTTACAACCCTAGATTGAATTGTCTTCCTCCAACGCAGTGCACTCTGTCGCCACACATATATTTACTACCTTTTCCCCACCTGAGTGACTCTCTAGTGTTTATTTGGTTTGAGGTACTGGTGTATATAAATGAAAAATATTTTGAACTAATTTTCATGGAATACAGTAGATGGAATCAGATTTCTTCCTTCTCTGAAGAAGTTAATAATGCAATAAATATTTTCGGAAGAACTATGAGGTAGCCATATATGTGCACAAAACTCCATTTTATGCATGCAAATGGCTGTTGTGAAACTGACCCAGGTTCAGTGCTCATTAAAGTATGCGTATAATCCAGTTTCATATGTACTTTTACGAGCACTAGAAAAAGGCATTCTAGAGGGGTGATGAGAATGAGTCATCACTTATGCGCATCCTTTATTGATTTAAAAAATATCAGGTAGATTTTAAAAGCGTTACTTGTGCAAAAATGGCCCCATACACGCGTATGTGGGTCACGCGTGAGCAATGTGAATTTTATGAAGCTGCGAAGTACACGTGTACATACTTGTGTGCATATCAAGACCCTTATCAAAACCTTTTTTAAACCAAGTTGCATTAACTGCCGTAACCACATCCTCTGGCAATGAATTCCAGAGTTTAATTATGCATTGAGTGAAAAAGAATTTTCGCTGACTTGTTTTAAATGAGCAACTTGCTAACTTCATGGCGTACCCCCTGGTCCTTCTATTGACTGAGAGAGTAAATAACCGATTTACATTTACCTGTTCAAGTCCTTCATTCCCTCCCCCATGGTTATGGTACAGGGGTTTGTAGCACACCTATATAACAATGCACCCTCCCTACCCAAAACCCACCCAGAGTTGAAAGGTCCCCTCTTACAGTGGTAGATGTATAGGGGTAGATTTTCAAACAAGGTGCATTGGCGTACTTTTGTTGGCGCTCCAGGCGCAAACAAAAGTACGCGGGATTTTAGTAGATACGCGCGGAGCCGCGCGTATCCACTAAAATCCTGGATCGGCGCGCGCAAGGCTATGAATTCTGTATAGCCGGTGCGCGCCGAGCCGCGCTGCCTACCCCCGTTCCCTCCAAGGCTGCTCCGAAATCGGAGCGGCCTTGGAGGGAATCCTCTAACGCCCTCCCCTCATCTTCCCCTCCCTTCCTCTATCTAACCCACCCGCCCGGCCCTGTCTACACCCCCCCTTACCTTTCTCCGGGGATTTACGCCTCCCGGAGGGAGAAGTAAATCCCCGCGCGCCAGCGGGCCTCCTGCGCGCCGGGCCGCGACCTGGGGGCGGGTACGGAGGGCGCGGCCACGCCCCTGGACCGCCCCGGGCCGTAGCCACGCTCCCCATACCCGCCCCCAAAGCGCTGCCGACACGCCCCCGAAACGCCGCGACGACCGGGCTCGCCCCCTGACACGCCCCCGACACACCCCCCTCGGAGAACCCCGGGACTTACGCGAGTCCCGGGACTCTGCGCGCGCCGGTAGGCCTATGTAAAATAGGCTCACCGGCGCGCAGGGCCCTGCTCGCCTAAATCCGCCCGGTTTTGGGCGGATTTAGGCGAGCAGGGCTCTGAAAATCCGCCCCATAGTGTCATATTCTCTCTATCTCTTTCTTTCTCCCCCCCCCCCCCCCCCCCCCTCCAGTAAGGATATGAAAAAACTGTTTTTCCCTTGTGTGAGTGTACACACATAGAAGCAGCTAAAACCCTGGTGGCAATACACAATGGACGTTTACTCAAGCCACCTCTTAAGGTGATACACGTGTATGTGTGTGCACGATATACAATTGCAGTGTATATCCGCTCGCGTGTGTTTATGGGTGCATGCGTATTCTTTTTTAAATTAGCCTGTTATGTGTAAGTGTTTATGTATATATTATACCCTCCAAAGAAAAAGTGTTACTTTATGTGAGTGAATGTATGTATACACCTGGCCAGTTCTGTGAGTATTTTCTAAATGAATTTACACACATGTTTGCTTTGAAAATATTTAGTAAAGTCTGGTAAAACAAGGTATATGCAGACTTAACTGCCATGCAGGCTGTTTGAAAAATACCCCCTCCATTAGCAATAAACAGTTTGAAGAACTTCAATAGGAGAAATGATATCTATAGTATATGCTAATCCTTCAAACATAAGCAACAATGCATTAGGCCGAAGATGTATCACAGTTTGCAAACTCTTCCAACCAGCACCTTTTAGTGAAGCCATAGACAATCATCATGAAAAGAAATGGTAGGAAATTGCAACAGAGAGCCTAGCAACTAAGAAGGTGACCAGAGAGCAACAAGTCTGATTGATGACAAAGACAGGTTCCATGTTCTTGACAGCCTGTCAAAGAAATAATATAGATGCTCGGTCATGTTTGCAACTCTTGCCTGGGTGCTTGAGAGCTTGATTTGATTGTCAGAGAGAGCTAAAGGGCTGAGGTCATATATTATTATTTCAATGCCAACTGTTCATTTATATGATGAGGCTCCTGCTATTGTGGAAGTCACCTGAGACTTGACCCTGTCTTGTTTCTGCTAGCAATTGACACTATTAATGCTTGTAAGATTTACCAGAATGTGACACTTGCATATTCTCCGGTTTGTAACTGACTAATATTTTTAATTGCTTTTTGCAAATGTATATTTTTCTGTATAAATGCATTTTGTCTTAATATCCCCAAAGCATTCTCTAAATGAATTGGTTGAGATCAAAACATGATGGTTAATGAACTGATACATTTCCCAAGATAACTGACTGCAGATAGAACATAAAACCAAGGACTTCTGAGGTTAATAAATAGAAATCTTAAGATATTGGCCACCCCCACCATAAAGTGTTTATAAAGCAAAAATTAAAACAAACTTGAGATAAGGTATGTGTATATATAAGTGTATACATTTCCCGGGGACCGTGTATCATGCATGATCCTCTGGGCAAGCAGCCTAAGGTTCAGTGTGTGTTCTGTTAAGAAGGAAACAATAACTATTTTCTTATCATAGTCCAAATATTGATTTCTAGAGTTGAAGGGAGTAGCAGTGACTGTTCTAATTACACTACCAAATGGTTGAGTTCAGTGTAACAGGAAAGGCATCCAGAGGGAGCTGTTTCCTGCCCTTGTAGGTGGTGCACTAACCCTCTCTGCAGTCTTAGGTCTATGGCAGACTGATGGAAAGGGAGGAGCCAAAAGAGAAAAACTGGAATATACATGAAGTCTCCCCTTAAAATCTCATAAGGAGCACAGCTAATATATATTTTTCTGTTAAGAAATGTAGGTATAAGGTAATTAAAAAGAATAAACAAACCTTTTAAAATTATTACTGTTTATAATATCATTGTGATTTTTTTTATACCAAGTCAGACCTCTCAAAAGGGAAATATTCCTTGTTTATCACTATGGGACATTTATTATTTAATTATATGATCAATGGTTCAACCAATAATTATAACTTTTTGTTAGTAAGAAGTACCAGACTATTGTAACCACAATTATTTACTTTAGCTTTATATATGGGGAATTTATGTAATAAAAGAACAAGCTGTCCTCTAAGACTAAACTGATACAAGCTCATTAATTCACATGTCCCAAAATATTCTGGTTTAAAAAACACCTTGAGAATCTTTCTAGAGTTAATAGTAGGTATGCCAGAACTTTAGCAGGGCTAGTTTCTGAAGGACAGTATGCTTGCTGTATTTTATTATCATGCTGTTGGCATTTCTGTTTCTGTATTCATGACAGGGATTCGGTAAACAAGTGGATGTGTCATATATTGCCAAACATTACAACATGAGCAAAAGCAAAGTTGACAACCAGTTCTACAGCGTGGAAGTGGGTGACTCGACCTTTACAGTTCTCAAACGCTACCAGAACCTAAAGCCTATTGGCTCTGGGGCTCAGGGTATAGTTTGGTAAGTTTCGGAAACTTTATGGATTTATTTTAAATGTGATATTCTGCCTGCTTTTTCACAAAAGTGAACATTTCTAGCCACTGACTTTGAAAACAGCTGGGAAATCAGCAACTGTCTGAGTCAAAATGCAAAAGTGTGTGATTTTCAACACATATTATCTCACTATATTAAATAGGTAATTATTTTTTGCTGCATAGGAGGAGGTAGCTAATGGCAATAGAGAGACATTTATCAATAACTGACAACAATAAACTTTTTGTGTTTTAAGCATATAACATGAACCATGTCTGAACAATTTGAAATTAATGTTCAACCAGGTATTTTTAGCCTGATTAGTGTTAGCTAACATTTTTGGACTGATTTTCCCAGATTTTCTAGGGAGATATATCATAGAGGTTCACTAAGCTTTTTTCCGTAGACACAGAATGAGAAATCAGACTTTTGATGTAATGAATTTCCCACATGTTCACCAGGATTCTCTGGTTTAGAGGTTTGACATGAGAGAAATTTGTTTTTCACCCAATGCCACCGACCAGTGCTTTGGCCAGTGAGAATCCATCACACAGTCAGTTTCTGAGAAAGATGGCAATATTTGGATAGCTGGCGAGTGATGTTACCTGGATAAAAAGTTACCCAGATAACTTTAGCTAAATATTCAGCTACCTTTATCTGGGTAAAAGTATTACTGAATATACTCCTCTAAAGTTAGCTGGATACAGGTAAATTTATTGCTTACCAGCTTTTTGAATATTGAAAATATAAAGGTAGGTGGCCAGCAGCCTACCTGATCCCCAATTCTTTCTTTCCCTCAAGATATATTAAAAAATGTAGCATGGGCCGATCTGCCTCCCATCCCATGAATTTAAAATAAAATGTAGCCTGAGGGCCAAGCAGACATCCTCCTGCTCCCCAAGAAATTAAATAAAATGTAACATGGGCAGAGCATAGCTGATTCCCCCGCCTCATCCCCTACCTTAAAAAAAAAAAGCCCTGTTGCTGTAAATCCCCACCCCCATTTGCAAATTCCCAAACGTGGCCTGGAGGTACAGCGGGAAGAGGACAGGCTGGTACCTCCTCTCTCCAGGCTGAATTCTAAGTGCCAGTACAGCCAACAGCCAACACTTAGGGGCAGATTTTAAAAGGTACGTGCATGGGGTACATTTGTGTGTGCTACCTGGTGCTACCCGGTATGCGCGCAGCCATGCGCATATTATAAAATCAGGGGTCGGCGCGCCCAAGGGGGTGCACACTAGTGCATCTTATGCGCGCTGAGCCCTCCGGGAGACCAGCTGGCTTTCCCCGTTCCCTCCCCCCCCCCCATCTTCCCCTCCTTGTCCCGCCCCAGCCCAAAAAAAACCCCCGTACCTGTGTTTTAGAAGTTACGCCTGACAGAGGCAGGCGTAACTTGTGCGTGCCAGCTGAGTGCTGTGCCGGCACGTGATCCCCCGGCTGCTGTGCCGGAATCCTCGGCCACATCTCCTGGACCACCCTCGGACCACCCAGACCACCCAGCCATGCCCCGGACCGCCCCACCACGCCCCCAGACCATCTGCCCTGCCCCCGTACCACCCATTCAGAAAAGCCCCGGGACATACGTGCATCCTGGGGCTTTATGCGCGCTGCTGGGCCTTTTGAAAATAGGCCTGGTGCGTGTTACCCCCCTATGCGCGTAAATCCTCCTGGATTTACATGCGTAGGTCTTTGAAAATCTGCCCCTTAGCGTTCGATATCACTGGTAAACAAAGTTTTTATTTCCTTCAGGCTTTTTTGATGCTGATCACAGATATTACTTTGAAATTTGTACATCATGTAGGGTTTTTGAGAAACGGCCAATTTTGTGTTACAATAATTGTGAAATTTTAAAACACAATCTCGCGTACATATATTTTCTTGCTAGACAGTAGTTTTTATGATTTTTAAAATTCATGTTGTATTTTTGACAGCCATAAGCTACGTAACTTGTAACAGAAAATAACCTTTTTAAAAAATACACCAAGAAACTCTGCAAGATTCCAACTTGTTTCCATGAGGACGCAGCCTTATATAAGCAGCAGCAATGAATATTGCTAAAACTGTTGAGTTTAAAGCTTGTGGATTTAATTTCATATACTTTATGAAATGTTGCGCCAATGTTGTAATAGCCGTGACACGTTTTGTTACATCTGTGGTGAGTTTACTCTGAAAGCACAGAAAAGGAGTATGACTGCACTCATTAAGAAGGCATGTGAGTTATACTTCGGGTGCAAAATTGGTGACCAGGACAGAGCATGGGCTCCTCATATATGTTGCGCAACATGCGCCAGTAGTCTGCGAGCTTGGCTGAAAGGTGTGCGACCATCCATGCCGTTTGCCATCCCAATGATATGGAGGGATCAGAAAGATCATATAACTGACTGTTACTTCTGCATGATGAATGTGTCAGGATACTCATCAAAGAACAGGAAGTTTATTGAGTACCCTAACCTTGCATCTGCAATGAGACCAGTAGAGATGTGAATCGTGGCCTCGATCGTCTTAACGATCGATTTCGGCTGGGAGGGGGAGGGAATCGTATTGTTGCCATTTGGGGGGGTAAAATATCGTGAAAAATCGTAAAAAATTGAAAAAACGTAAAATCGCAAAACCGGCACATTAAAACCCCCTAAAACCCACCCCCGACCCTTTAAATTAAATCCCCCACCCTCCCGAACCCCCCCCCCAAATGACTTAAATAACCTGCGGGTCCAGCGGCGGTCCGGAACGGCAGCGGTCCGGAACGGGCTCCTGCTACTGAATCTTGTTGTCTTCAGCCGGCGCCATTTTCCAAAATGGCGCCGAAAAATGGCGGCGGCCATAGACGAACACGATTGGACGGCAGGAGGTCCTTCCGGACCCCCGCTGGACTTTTGGCAAGTCTTGTGGGGGTCAGGAGGCCCCCCCCAAGCTGGTCAAAAGTTCCTGGAGGTCCAGCGGGGGTCAGGGAGCGATTTCCCGCCGCGAATCGTTTTCGTACGGAAAATGGCGCCGGCAGGAGATCGACTGCAGGAGGTCGTTCAGCGAGGCGCCGGAACCCTCGCTGAACGACCTCCTGCAGTCGATCTCCTGCCGGCGCCATTTTCCGTACGAAAACGATTCGCGGCGGGAAATCGCTCCCTGACCCCCGCTGGACCTCCAGGAACTTTTGGCCAGCTTGGGGGGGGCCTCCTGACCCCCACAAGACTTGCCAAAAGTCCAGCGGGGGTCCGGAAGGACCTCCTGCCGTCCAATCGTGTTCGTCTATGGCCGCCGCCATTTTTCGGCGCCATTTTGGAAAATGGCGCCGGCTGAAGACAACAAGATTCAGTAGCAGGAGCCGTTCCGGACCGCTGCCGTTCCGGACCGCCGCTGCACCCGCAGGTTATTTAAGTCATTTGGGGTGGGGGATTTAATTTAAAGGGTCGGGGGTGGGTTTTAGGGGGTTTTAGTGTGCCGGCTCACGATTCTAACGATTTATAACGATAAATCGTTAGAATCTCTATTGTATTGTGTTCCATAACGGTTTAAGACGATATTAAAATTATCGGACGATAATTTTAATCGTCCTAAAACGATTCACATCCCTAGAGACCAGTGCCACATGATGACAGTCTTCCTGTCTCAAAACTGCCAGAGGTGTGGACACTTGATGACGAGGATGAGGAGGTAGGCGATGATGGCGAGCCATTGCAGATGGAAGCTGGGGGTGATCCTGACTTTGTGCCATCAACATCCAGTGATCCTCATTTAATATCTCAGTCAAAGCTGAACAATCTGGTCAGAGATTTGGTTTTTTTCAAAGAGTCAGGCAGAGCTGCTTGGGTAAAGGCTGCAAGGATGAAGATTTGATAAAATATTTCAACCAAGTAGACAGTCTGACTTTTTGCTATGACATCGATGGATTGTTTTGTGCTCTCGGATGTGACCACGACCCAACAGAATGGCGACTATTGATTCATCAATCTTAAGTTTGAAGGCTGTGTTGATGCATAACAGCAATATCTACCCATCAATACCTGTCGGACATGCCGATCATATGAAAGAAACATACCATGGGAACAAATGCCAATAGAAGGGGCCAGCTGGATTACAGAGGAGCTATGTGCTTTGCTTAAAAAGGCAAGTTCTATGGTTCAAACACCTGTGGGTTAAAACTTGTACTCTGGATGGCAAAAGACATTGGAAGAGAAATGCTAATCAATATTCGATGACACTGAGTAAAAAATAAAATTTTACAAGCGCCAGAACTAGGAAATTGTTTGCTGTGATGGACAGACTCCTGGACAAGGAGGTGGCGTGAAATAGAAGGGAGAGATACCAGATAATCCTAGCTATGTTGGCTTTCTTTTTAATACAATTATACAGTTATGGTCAGAATTAAAGATCAGAGATTGGCTAAGAGTTTAGAGGTGAGGAATAAGACTACTTTTGAACTAGCTGTCCAGGAGCAGGTGGTAGGATTTGAGGCCTTTGGGAAGCTAGATCAGGTGGATTTGGACTTTAAGCAGATTCTGGGGCAGTTGAGAACAATGTATTATTCACAAGGAGGTCACTATGCAGCGCTACTTAAGCGGATAAGTAAGGACTTATTTGGCTATATATGAATATATGGCCAAATTTGGTGACCACAACTTATCTGACTAAGGGCTTAGCTGAATAAGTACTTATCCAGCTAAGAGGTGGGTGAGAAATAGGAGTTTTGAGGAGAAGCTACTTATCTTGTTAATTTAGTCAGATAAGTGCTGATATTTGGACTTATCTAGTTAAGTTAACTGGATAAGTTAGACCTGCTCAATATAAGTGATTTTTATGGGGATGTTCAGCAGCATAACTGTGCTGCTGAATACCCTTTGTAAGTTACCTGGATAGGTCTTATCTGGCTAACTTACTTAGCTGTTTAATTTAATTTTGAATATCTACTTCATTATAATTAAGGCTGAATCTGATCTGGATTAAGGCTATTTATGCAGATAATCAATGAATCTTTGAAAGAAGGTTATATATGTCCAAGGTTAGGTAGTCCTATAATAACATCTTTAATAAAGAAACATTCTTTGGACATGACCACATTTTGGCTGGTTGCCACTATTCCATTTGTGGCAAAAATTGTAGAAAAAATGGTTACGCAAACTGTTGCACTATCTTGAGTCAGAGGAGAAATTGGATCCGGGTCAGGGAGGTTTCTGAGCTGGGCACAGCACCGAAACTATTTTGCTTTTAGTTTCATGTGTTTTATTGATAAAGGGGAAGTGGTGCTGTTAATGCTGCTGGTTCAACTGCTTTTGATCTATCTGATCATTCCCTTTTATTGGAAAGATATCAGATGCTGGGTTTCCATGAGTTGGCTTTACAGTGGATAGGATCTTTTTTGGCTAATAGGTCCACGCATGTGTTATTTAAGAAAGAGTTGTCTCCCATTTATACGAGGGGATACAGAGTGGCTCAGGCTTTGCTTCTTTCCCCACTGCTCTTTAATATTTATGCAGCTTCTGAGGACTTCATGCTCTGGGGGTACAGGGTAGGGATGTGAATCGTTTTTTGACGATTTAAAATATCGTCTGATATATTTTAAATCGTCAAAAATCGTTAGGGCCACGATACAATACCAATTCCCCCGATTTATCGTCAAAAAATCGTAAATCGGGGGAACGGGGAGGGCAGGAAAACCGGCACACTAAAACCCCCTAAAACCCACCCCCGACCCTTTAAATTAAATCCCCCACCCTCCCGAAACCCCCCCCCCCAATGCCTTAAATTACCTGGGGGTCCAGCGGCGGTCCGGAACGGCAGCGGTCCAGAACGGCCTCCTGCAATAGAATCGTGTTGTCTTCAGCCGGCGCCATTTTTCAAAATGGCGGCGCAAAATGGCGGCGGCCATAGACCAATACGATTCGACTGCAGGAGGTCGTTCCGGACCCCCGCTGGACTTTTGGCAAGTCTTGTGGGGGTCAGGAGGCCCCCCCAAGCTGGCCAAAAGTCCCTGGGGGTCCAGCGGGGGTCCGGAAAACGATCTCCTGCTGCGAATCGTTTTCCGTACGGAAAATGGCGCCGGCAGGAGATCGACTGCAGGAGGTCGTTCAGCGGGGGACCGGAAGACTGTCATGCCCCGATGACTCTGAGAAAGAGTCCTCCGGTGGGCACATGATTCTAAGTTTGCTGTCACCCAGGGCGACCACGAACCTTGGTGCTGCTTCAGCGGTTCTTCTGGTGACCCACTATGGTCTCTGATGCTAAAGCATATGTTGAATCCTGTAACACTTGTGTGCAACAAAAACCCCCGGTCGGTCGACCATTGGGGTCTGCTTCAGCCACTTCCAGCTCCCGAGGAACCGTGGATCCACCTGTCTATGGATTTCATCGTGGACTGGCCTCCATCTAAGGGCCATACTGTTATATGGGTAACCATAGACCAATTTTCAAAAATGGCCCATTTCGTCCCTCTAACGGGCCTTCCATCTGCTCCTAAACTGGCATGCCTATTTTTCCATCACATCTTCAGATTACATGGCTTACCCAAGGACATTGTCTCTGATAGAGGTCCACAATTTGTTGCTAGATATTGGCGCGCTCTTTGCCGAAAATTAGGCATTAACATCAGTCTAACAACTGCTTACCACCCTCAACCTAACGGACAAGCTGAGCGAATGACTCACTCTTTAAAGGCCTTCCTGCGCGCTTACATTAATGACCACCAAGACAATTGGTCTGAACTTCTGCACTGGGCGGAGTTTTCTCACAACTCCCACATCGCCACAGCCGCAGGCACATCACTGTTCTCCATCGTCTATGGAAAGCAACCACAACCACCACTGCTCATACCATTGTCAGTACTTCCCCCTGTGGCGCAGGCTACTGCGGATGCCCTCATGGCTTTATGGAAACAGACAAACCATCGTTTACGTCAAGCCACTTCCCGGGCCAAGAGAACTACTGACAGTCACTGACGCTCGGCCCCTGAATTCCTCCCTGGCCAGAAAGTCTGGTTGAGCACTCAATATATCCAACTCAAAATACCCTCTCAAAGATTCGCTCCAAGGTATATTGGACCTTTTACGGTCATCCGACACATTGGACCAGTTACATACCAGCTTCGGCTGCCTTCTATGCTGGGAATACATAATGGGGTAGATTTTATAAAACTATGCCCGTGCGTACTTTTGTTCGCGCACCAGGCACAAACAAAAGTACGCCAGATTTTATAAGATAAGCGCTGAGCCTATATTGCATAGGCTTCCGGCGTGCGCAAAGCCCCGGGACGTGCGTAAGTCCCTGGGCTTTCTTGGAGTGGGTGTGTCGGGGGGCGTGACGTGGTTGGAGTGTCATCGGGGGCATGTCGGAGGCGTGACACAGTCGATGCGTCATCCGGGGGCGGTGCTGCGGGCATGGTTTCGGCCCAGGGTTGTTCCGGGGGCGTGGCCGCGGCCTCCAGACCAGCCCCCAGACCGGAACATGGCGCATGGCAGCTGGCCTGGCGCGTGCAAAGTTACGCCTGCGACAAAGGTAGGGGGGAGTTTAGATAGGGTCAGGGGGGTGGGTTAGGTAGGGGAAGGTGGAGGGAGGCGGAAGTAAAGTTCCCTCCGAGGCCGCTCCGATTTCGGAGTGGCCTCGGAGGGAACGGGCAGCGCGCGCAGGGCTCGGCGCACGCAAGTTGCACAAATGTTCACCCCCTTGCGCGCGCCAACCCCGGATTTTATAAGATACGCGTGGCTATGTGCATATCTTATAAAATCCGGCATACTTTTGTTCGCGCCTGGTGTGCGAACAAACGTACGCGCGCGCTATGTTTTAAAATGTACCCCCTTGCGTGTGCCGAGCCCTGCGCGCGCTGCCCATTCCCTCCGGCCTCTCCCCACCTTCCCCTCCCTTCTCCTATCTAACCCATCCCCCAGCCCTATCTACAACCCCCCTACCTTTATCGCGAAAGTTACGCCTGCCCACGCTGGCAGGCTGCTGCTGCGCGATTCCCCGGCCCGGGAGCGATTTCGGAGGCCTCGGCCATGCCCCCGAAACACCCCGGGCCAGAGCCACGCCCCCGGCCACGCCCCGAATGACGCGCTGTCGTGACACGCCCCGACACACCCCCAGGAAAGCCTCGGGACTTACGCGCATCCCGGGGCTTGCGCGCACCACCGAGCCTATGCAAAATAGGCTCGGCGCGTGCAGGGGGTGTTTGAAAGGGTTACGCGCATAACTTATGCGCGTAACCCTTTTAAAATCTACCCAAATACGTTTCACATAATTCTACTAAAACCAGTGGTCTTGTCCTGGCCTTCCCGAAAGGCTCCTGAACCACCTCCATTGGTGGCTGAGACTGATACAACCTACAAGGTACATGAAGTCCTCCACGTCCGCTGTAGGGGCCGCCAGTGGGAATACCTCCTTTCTTGGGAGGGTTATGGACCCGAAGAAAATTCATGGGAACCAGCTCGAAACATCCTGGACAAAACCCTCCTTCTGAACTTTCATCGTGCCCATCCGGGCAAACCCCGACATCCAAGGGGGGGTACTGTTACGCATACCATCCACAGCACATCCGCGGCACAGCCCCTTCACCTTTCTACAGTGACTCCAGCTCTTGGTTTCTCCTCGCTGACGGTGGGCTGTCAGCTCCGTTTTCGGGCCTCCCCCGGTGCCTCCGGCCCAGCTGCAGTCCCCAGCATTCCCAGTCCAGCCACCCCGTCTATTGCTTCTTGTCGGGCCTCTCCACGTGGCCTGCGGAGAGACGCTGCTACTTGGCGCAGCGCCCCTCCTTAGGCGCGCGTGCATCACTGATGTTTAAGTAGGGACTGCAGCGGGAACCTAGCCACGGTCCCGGATGATGATGTCAGCAGAGCTTTAGTATTTAAGTGCAGGCTCCGCTCCCTAGCTTTGCCTTTGCAGCAGGTCTTCTCGCTGGTCGAGTACTCGTTGCCTCCTAGAGATTCGTCTCTCTCCTGCATTCCTGTTCCTCGCTTGTTCCTGGTTCCAGTCTCCTTGTTCCTGTCTTACTCCATTCCTCGGATTTCCTACACGGACTTTGACTTTGCTTTCCCTGACCACACCATCGACTCTCTCCAAGCCCGGATCTCTGCTTCGCCTGACCATGCCATCGACTCTCTACAAGCCCAAACCTCTGCTTCGTCTGACCACACCATTCACTCTCTCCAAGGCCGGACCTCTGCTTCGCCTGACCACGCCATTGACTCTCTCTAAGCCTGGACCTCTGCTTCGCTTGACTACACTATTCCCTATCTCCAGACCCACACCTCAGCATCGTTTGACTACGCTTGACTATCTCCGTGATCAGACCTCAGCCTTGCTTGCCACTGCCTCCGGATTGCCTCCAGCCCTGACTCAAGCCTGTTCCTCGACGCCTCTCCAGCTTACTTCCTGGACTTGGTCAATTCAGGCTTTGGCCTGCTCTTGCTCGGGTGCCCCCTGTCTGCCTTCATTCTTTTGGTGTCCGAGTCTCCAGGACACTACCTTGTCCAGTGTAAGACTGTACCATCTCTCACCTGCTGTCTCTGGGCTGAACCCGATCTCTACATCAACTACATACAGAGGCCCACCTAAGTCCAGCCAGCCCTGGCACCCAAAGGCTCAACCCGTGGGGAACAAGGGCTGGTATTGGTGAAGCTCCAACTGGCCTCTGTCCATCAGCCCACTCCACCTGCCGACAGTGGGGACCTGTGGTTCCCTACCTATGGGTTGAGTCCACCTCCGGCACAACACATTGGAATAATACATTTGATTGGTCATGCCTAAACTTTGGCAGACAGCTATATATGGGGTGCATGTGTGTGGTGGATATAAGTGTAATATGTGCAGGTGTGAAGTGTAGGTATTTGGTGTGAGGGCCATATGGAATATGGGTGGAGGGTGTGTGTATGTGGGTGGATGTTTGTGGGTATGGGTAGTGTAGGTAGTGGGCGTGACTCTGGGGTGAGGGGCTGAATGTATATGTGGGGCATGTGTGTTTGGATGCATGTATGTGTACACATATGCAGGTACATATGTTATAGTTTGCATATGTAGGAGAGTCTAGAGAGGGTTGTGTATGGGACGTGTGTATGTAGGTATGAAGTTGTAAGTGTGTGATGTGGGCATGTATCGGGTGTGTATATGGAAATTGTATGTGTTTTGGGAAATGGGGATTGCCAAACCCATTTCCCAATGGGTTTGGCAATCCCCATTTTGGGAAATGGGGATTGCCAAACCCATTTCCAAGATTCTCAATAAATCTATCACTATTGGTCTGGTACCCGCTCAACTCAAACATGCCATAATAAAACCGACTCTCAAAAAAGTGGACTTGGACCCAACTGAACCATCTAACTATCGCCCAGTCTCGAACCTTCCTTTCCTATCCAAAATAATGGAGAAAATCATAAACAAACAACTCACAGAATTTCTAATTGAACATCAACTGCTACTTCCATCCCAGTATGGATTCCGCAAGAACCATAGCACCGAAACCCTGCTACTGTCCCTCTCAGAGTTAATACTAAAAACACTAGACACCGGTCACTCTTACATTCTTGCTCTACTTGACATATCATCTGCATTTGACACTGTCAACCACCATACTCTTATCACCCACCTACCTCAAATTGGAATCACTGGTTCTGCACTCTGCTGGCTCCATTCCTATCTTAATGAGAGAAAATACAGTGTTAAAATTGGCCGCCACGAATCCCAACCTAGAAATCTGCAACAAGGAGTACCTCAAGGATCCTCTCTCTCATCAACTCTGTTTAATATCTACCTTATCCCCTTATGTCGACTCTTGATAAAACTTGGATTCCCGCACTTCATATACGCAGATGATGTGCAGATCCTCATCCCCATTAAGGACTCTCTACCCAATGCTCTGAAAATATGGGATACTGCCCTTGAAGAAATAAAGAATCTTCTCAACCAAAATTTTCTAGCAATCAATACTAGCAAAACAGAACTCCTCATCATCTCCCCACAAAGCAACATCCCCCTCAACTACCCACAAACTGGCCTTCTCGTCTTACAGCAGGTCCGCAGCCTTGGTGTCATAATAGACAACCAGTTCACATTAAAGAAATTCATTGCGGCCACTGTTAAAAATGGCTTCTTTAAACTCCATACTCTGAAAAGAATCAAATCTCTCCTACACCCGCACGACTTCCAAACAGTTTTACAAGCTACAATATTGTCAAAACTGGACTACTGTAATTCGATCCTACTTGGACTGCCAAAAAATTCAATACAACCCTTACAGATGCTACAAAACGCAGCCGCCCGAATACTGACCAACGCACATCGCCATGATCACATTACTCCGGTACTCCAATACCTTCACTGGCTACCAGTAGCATCTAGGATCACGTACAAAGTCCTCACCCTCATACACAAATCCATCTACAAAGAAGAAATGCAATGGTTATCTGACCAGTTTACGTTCCACAATTCCAACAGACCTACAAGAACAATACACCAAGCCAAACTCAAGACACCCACACTCAAACATATTAAACATGTTTCCACGAGAGAAAGATCATTTACCATAGCAGGAACCAATGTTTGGAATAAAATGCCTACAGATCTGCGCCTGAAGCCATGTCACAAGAAATTCAAACAAAACTTAAAAACTTGGCTCTTCAGAAAAGCTTACACATAATGACCTCTTAATCTGCAAACAGCCGTCCTACTTTAAGCAGCCCTCCACCCCCCCTCTGCCCTACCCCTTCACCTTTAACTACCTCTGACTGAATGTACCTAGTTATACATAGTTTTATAGTTTTATATTTTATTATTATTATTCATTGTTATTTGAACCCAATGCACCTTATCATATATAGATTGTAATTATACACATTTTCCACCAAGAGACTTGACGGGATTCAATAATACTATATGTGGACTTTTGCCCTGTTCGCTGACCATTTTGATATATGTTTGTTCCTACTGAATTGATTGTAAAGCCTGTTGCTAAATTTTTGTTCAATGTGAACCGAGGTGATGTTTTGTAACGTGCCGCGGTATATAAAAATCCTTTAAATAAATAAATACATAAATAAATAAATATGTATGGAGGTGTCTGGATTGTATGTATAGGGGTAATTCTGTGGGTATGTTGAGGGGTTGTGTATGAAGGAGGTAGCTGTTGAGGTGCATGGCTGTGTGTTGGTGTGGAGGCAAGTGTGTGGGTGTGTGCAGATGTGTGTGTGGAGAGTCTTTGTGTTTGGGGCTATGGGAAGTGTAGTAAGTGTGTAAGTTGGGTAAATGAATGTGTGGTGGTGTGGGTTGGTTTGATTGTGTAGGGATGGGTGGGATGGGTGGATATTGTGTGGGGGTGGGGGTGGGTAAGGGTTGTATGTTGTGGATTGAAAGCAGGGATTTGTAGTCCTGTGTGTCTGGGTGGTAGTGGTTGCATATGTGTGTGGGGAGTTTTGAAAAGTATGGTAAATGGGAGTCGGGTTTATGTGTAGGGGAATGTGAATGGGGGGATTGTGTATGGGTGGAGTTGTGTGTGTGAGAGAGTTGTATGTGGCATGTATATTGGTGTGGTGAGGCAGGTATATGTGTGCAAGGAGACTGGGTATATAGAAGATATGTGTCTAGAGCTGTGTGTTTGGGAGTACATGTGTGTATTTGTAGAGAGGATATCGACTTGTGTTGGTGAAATATGTGTGGGTTTGTATAAGGGGTGTGTGTGGAGGGTTGGGATAAGTGTAGGTGAATATGTTTGTGTTTGTGTGGTACAGCAGGTGGATGTGTGTGTGTGTGTGTGTGTGCTTGTGTGTATATGGAGCTGTGTGGGGTTGTGAGTGTGTGAGGTGAGGATAGATGCATGTGCCTGTATGGGCATGTGCATATGATATGGGTGTGTGTATGTGGGGGATGTAGGAGAGGATGGTGTGTATGTGTTGTGAGACTTTGGAAGTATTGGGGAAAGTGGCTTTGAATGCACACTTGGTACCATCTTTAGTCAGCTACTTTAATTATTTCTCCCTGCCTTTGTCTGCCTGTACTGTCCTGTGCTAAAGTGCTGGAAGGGTGAGAGGAGGCTTTTGGAATGGGGTGGCTGTTAGCATTCTAACACTCTAATAGCTTCTAACAAGTTCCCTAAGTCTATGGAATAGTCTCCTTCAAGAGGTTAGATTATTGGAGGACTATGCAACATTTAGAAACTGATAAAGGCCTAGTCATTTCAGTACTCTTTTAATTGATTTTGCTGTGGGACTTGGTTACTATATGTATGTTATATTTTGATGGGGAATACTGGTGTGATGGACCTTATGATGAATGTTTATTAAAGATGTTTATTATATAATGGAATTTGGAGATGAGTTGGTTTGTGTGTGGGGTTGAGGCTAGCAGGATAGTGGGGGTAGGGTAGGTGTTTTAATATTAATTGATGTGTTTAGTATTTGCTTGTATTTATTAGATTCTATCTTATTATAGTACTCTTGTGATTTTATGCTTATTAGTCTATTGTATATGAGCAATTTGTAGTTTGTAAAGCACTTGATACATTTGTTATTAGTGTTGGTTAAATATGATTTAAAAAATCAATAAAAGCAATAGGGATTTTATGTTTTTTGCTTGGCTCTCAGAAAATATTGACCAGATATTTCTGGATTTCAAACTTATATGAGATATTTACATGCTATTTATTTATTTATTTGTTTGTTGAAATTGTAACTGACCAAAATGCAAGATATCCCAAGCGAGGAACAACATTTTAAATAAATACAATAATAAAACAATTATCACATAAAAAACTTTCCTCCTGCATGCCCAATCTGATGAATTTCTGCTCCTGTATTTGGAGAGTCCTTGTGCCTACAGAGAGATTGACATCAAGCCTTTTTTTATGTAATTCTTTCTGTTATTTCGTACGTTGGAAAGCATTAAAAGTCAAGTGACTAATGGAAACCTATTTAGCCTGAGAACATCTAATACTATTTTAACTGTAATCTTGGATAATCGAGGGTAATTTTGTAAAAATCCACATAGGGGCAAAGTCCCTGGTGGCTTTTACACTGATTTTCAAAATAAATTACATGCATATTTATTTTTCACTTGGAAAGCTACCCAAACACTTTTATCCCGGCTAATTTGTGTGGGTAGTTACCTAGAGAAAAATTATGTGAATACAGTGCTTTTGAAAATTTAAAAATATGTGTGTAAGTGCCTGCAGGAATGCCTCTCCCTACTGTGGCTAAAGTTATGAGTGTGGTGCATACATTTTTCCCTGCATACAGGGAGGGCAATTTCTCAAATTCCATTTCCATGGGTAAAGCAACATGTTCCCCATGAAAATGGCTTTGAAAATTAACCTCCCTATTGAATGATGCATCAGATCAAATATGAAATTAGACAGAAATGAAACTTACAGGAGCAGGCAGCTGTGGCCCATAGACAATGAGTTGAGGGTCAGTCAGCCAATGAGGAAAATCATGGCTTGACTGTCCTCAAGGTGATTTCAAGGGAAACAATGCGAAAAGAATCCTAGACCCTTTTAGTACTGCTGATAAAAGGAAAGGATATGATTTGACTTCCTATCCACTTGCCTATTAAAGAAGAGTTTTATGGTTTATGTGCATGTATGCGACTGAGACTCCTGGTTTATGATCACGTTTGCTGATACTGTACTTTAATCAGTAGATTGTGAGATGCAATAACATATCTGGAAGAATTATTTTAAAAAGTGCCTTCCTAATGCCTATTACCTAAAAGTTGCAAAGAGCGAGAAAGCATGACCTGCAGGACAGGACACAAAAACAGCATCAGGCTCTTTTATAATTATGATAGTAGTCTATTTCATAATAAAATTAGGGGTATGCACAGATTTTTTTTTTTTAAGAATCAGAAAATATTTTATTGTTTTGTTTGTGTAACCCCACCTCGGTGTGCAGGTCCAGCATGGGTGAGGCCGTAAAGTTTTTATACTCTTTAGGACAGGGACCCTGACCAGCTCTTTGATCTCCCTCACCTCCCCGGATGTGGATTCTTGAACTAGGGGTAGAAAGGAGTCCTCTCAGGTCCCAGTGTGGGGTGACTGACTTCCTAGGCTGAATTCCCTGGGTGAGGTGAATTTCCACTGTGTACTGTGTGCTTGTGCCCCAAAGACAACACCAGGACCACCGGATTAGTGTCCAAAATTAACACTTTACTGTAAACAAATTGGTTTGGTGGCACAATAAATATGATTCCAGCTCCAAAGTTCTCTTTCTTTCTCTCACTTAGTGTACAGTTCTTGTAGCCTCTGTCTGTGCAAGTCTTTGGTAAGGCTGAGAATCCATCGACCCTCCTGGCTTAGACAGAGCAGCAGTCCCCTTAGGTTAGGGCCCCTTTAGTGCTGGGAAACTCTTCCCAGATGACAGCGAAAATCTGTCTTTGCACAAGGAGCTAATGCCTCTATCTCCCCAGAGTGTCAGAGACTCCAGATGGGTGAACTCCCATTAGTTCTAATATATTTACTCACAGTTAGATGTCCTTTCTCTGGATGAAGATCCTGGTGGGAAGGATCCTGTATGAATCTGCAGGTCCACCGATGGGCAAGAAGAGGGGCAGAAAATCACTTCCTCCCAGGTCTTGAAAATAACTTCTTTGTTCCCCAAATCAAATAACACTGGATATCCTTTGCAACGGATCACCACCACTTCAGGGGCAGGTCTTCCCTAAAACCTGGACGTCTTCAATTCGGGGTTCCCCAGTCCCTGAGTCTCGGAAAGGCCCAGGCCTTCAGCAGGGCTCCTTTACTCAAGTCTAAAACCCAACTCGGTCCCTGAACGAAACATACCTCGGTTGGAGAGTACAGCAGTGTAGTCCAAACCTACCCTAGAGGGTCTTAGAGGGTTTCTAATGCTCCAGGTAAGCAAAAAAGTAACTTAGGAAAAAACTCCAGTCTCTCTCTCTAACTTCTGACATTAGATTACCCCCAGAGCCCTTTGCGGCGCTCTGCTATAAAACCTCCTGCCAGGGACATCCATTACAGCCCTGCCATGGGAGGGCTGCCATTTAATGGATCCTTTCCCTAATTATCTCTTTCTAACTGCACTAATGGTTCTATTCCCTGTGCTTAATGATAACCCGGAAAGGTGCCCGGGTTACATTTGTTATTCTAGAAGTTTTACAATCCCTCACCCCCACCTGTGTATTGAGCAGGATATACATGAGAGTTGATGATATTCTAGGAAGGGAAAAGTGAAGAAAGAGTTCAGTTTAATAAAATGCAGATGTTTTGCTTGTAGAAGGGCTATTCCTCCTTGATGTGCGATGCTGCTGATAAGACGAGGATAAGCAAAGTATGGAAATGGGAATGAAACATTTTGCTATCCTTTGTTTTCCTTCTGCTTATATATGAAAATTTATTAAAACTTGTGTAGCATTGTCTTTGACTTCTAATTTTTTCACAAAATGGATTTATGCATATGTAAAATTTGCAAAAGTGTGGTTATTTTGGGATACATTTTTCATTAAAATCCCTTTTGCAAATAAATGCTGCAGAAGTGGCTTTTGTGGCAGTAAACGTTCACATGTAGTCTATGTTTGAAAGTTTATTGAAATTGCCGAGTAATGAGCTGCTGTGATGCAAAATTATACAAAGCAGCTCATTAATGGCTAATTTTGTGATAACGGGCATTCAAAAAAGCTTTGCAGGCCTGCTTTCACACGCATAAAAAAAAAAAAAGCTATATCTCAAAGAGGACTAGTTATTTTGCTTCTATCCTGGGGGAGCACCACATCATGCAAACAGCATGCATGTTTAAAGGGGCTGTGCGGTCCTATAATGGCCATGTGACCTGTCGCCCCCCCCCCCCCCCCGTACCCCCACCCTCATAATAAGAACTCCCTGTAGTTATTTTGCAAATGTTTTCTATGGTTGCAGATGAGCTCATTTGCATCTGTAGCTCATATTCACATAAGATGTTCCACATGTTCCTGGCCATGCCAATAAGCAAACCATTCTATTGCTAGTGGCTCCAGTGTTTTTAAAGAATCCCCTAAACACACCCGCCGTGTTTAGGGGTTCTTCACCAATCAGACACAGCAAGTCAAGATTGGATCAGAAACGTCATCCTGGTTTCCGCTTAACGCTGGTGTACCCCAGGGCTCTGCACTATCAGCGGCACTTTTTAAAATCCATCTCAACCCTTTTGTTGACTTTTCTCTAACCTTGGAACAGATGACAGGCTATATGCTGACGATATTCAGTTTTTCTTTCTCTTCAGAGATTCGTGGACTAAATCAGAAGAATTCATTAGACTGTTTATCTGCCATCCACTACTGGCTCATGGCTAACAAACTCATTCTAAATATCTTCAAAATGGAAATCATGCTTCTATCTCACTTTACCCCAACATCTATCACAACTCAAATGACCTTCATGAACAAACTCCTCTCCAATATTGCTCGCAACTTCCGCATTCTTTTAGATCCCTCACTCACACTGCATCAATATGTTACATTTTTTACACAATCTTCATTTTTTAAATAATGTAGAAAACACATTATTTAAAATACATATAACAGGTATGACAGATTAAAAAACAAGTCGGTATCCTTAACATAGAGGCATATATATGAATTTGAATTTAGGACATGCAACAGCGGTGACATCTCATCATGATACATAGGCTTTCTGACATAAGTGTGTTTTTAACGCCTTTTTGAAAAATGTGGGCTCTTTAATTGTTCTGACTTCAATAGGTAGGGAGTTCCAAAATATAGGGCCAACAATTGAAAAGGCTCATTCCCTGGTCTCTATTTTGGGGAGGGAACATCGAGCAAGCTCTAGTTCGCCGATCTCAGGGCTCTTGCTGGGGTATCAATTTTCAAAATGGCTGTAATCCAAGGTGATTTAATATTATACAAGAGATTATGGATAATGACCGCTAACTTGTATTGGATACAGTAAGTTGATAGGTAACCAATGTATAGATTCTATGACTGGCGTTATGGCTCATGAGGGAGGAAAGCCAATGAGAACTCTTGCTGCTGAATTTTGAATGATTTGGAGTGGACGAAGTATATAACCTGGGAGACTAAGGACAAGTGAATTGCAATAGTAAATGCTGGAAAAGAGCAATGATTGTAAAACTGTACGGAAGTCATCCAGGTCAAGTAATGGATGTAGGAAGGGTGTGTGTGTGTGTGTGTGGGGGGGGGGGGGCAAATGTTTCAAATAGTGGTGCTAATGGCACCTCACCCCAGCCCTTGTGGGCCAAAAAATGAAAATGAAAAGCTGTAGGGTTTGTAAAGAACCATTGCCCTTTGTAACTAACAAAGGAGTGCATGGGCTTAGCTGATCAGCCAGTACCATTTTGGAAAATGGCACCAATGGAGCAGAAGCAACTAGACATTGCTCCTGCCCGAGAAGAAGCTCCCCCCAAGCTATGTCGTAAGCTTGGGGGGGGGGGGGGGATGAATATCACTTTAAATCTTTAAGAGGGGTGCAAGGGGGCGGGGCACTTTCCAATTGAATAAACTGTTGGGATGCTTAGAGTTCAGTTGCTGTTCCCCCTTGGTAAGCCGTTAAGGTTCTATTTAATTTGTTTTGTGTTTTTACATAATGTTTGCTGATACAGATGGGTGAAGGATGGTTTGTTTTGTAAGGGTTTTCTGTGGGTGTTTTGGTTGTAAACTGCTTTTGGTGACTTCTGTGGTTGAGGAAGTGGTTTATACATTTTTATAAATAAGTATTGCTCATAAGATTCAGAGTGTCAGAGACTGAAATGCAAAAATCACCATATAGTACATGTGATTGTGTGAAAAGTGCTGGTGCACACTTACTCTAAATCTGGAGACAAATGACTTTGAACGGTCAGAGGCCAAATGAAAATGTGTCATTAAATCTTCATGATGTAAAGTAACGTGTCCTAAGAAATTAGTGTCAGGGAGCAATACGGTAAACATACATAATGGCTGAAGCAAAACTATTCTAAAAAGACTTAGTGTTACACTTATGTATTAAAGTGGACTATTGATCCTGAAACCATTACAATAACATTATTATAGTGCATCTTTTTTTACATTTTATCTTTATAATTACAAATCATAAACATCAAGCAATATACTTGGGAAGAAACAAGCAGGCAAGGAAAATATACATAATACATGAAAAGTAAGAAGAAATATTATATCTACCACTGCTACTAAGTTTACAATTTAGGGAGGATCCTTCCAAAAACCTTGCAAAAAGAACATAATAAGGGAAAAAAATGCCATAGCACTCATGAGAGACATATTCTAGGTAGGGCTAACAATGCCTGTTACGATTCTGCTCATGGGCCTAGCTGCAAGCAGCCTTTCACCTCTCTGCTGCAGTCTCCCGTGCTCTGCGGCGATCGGAGCCGCTGTTATTCAGCCTACATGGCTGTTCTCCTCGTTCCATGTGGCCCGGAGGCCACTGGTGGTCTCCTCTCTCCTGCGCTGGCAGGGCCACCACTCCAGCTCCTCCTGCACGTCTTGGAGCTGCCCCCAGCTTCCTTTCCTGTGGCAGGAAGCCGCCTCCGATGCTGGGCCCTGCTTCACGGCCTAGTGCCGCTCCTGCTCCTTCTTTGTGGCAGGGACGCTGCTCTCCAGGGTCCTGCCTCCTTAGGCCCGCGGTGGGAGTAGCCCCGCGGCCCCTCATGATGATGTCATCCAGGCATTTCCTCTTCAGCCCTATAAAAGGGCCCTTCGCCTGTCTGTCTTCGCCTTCGCAAGGAGCTGCCTGCTCCTGGAGTCTCTGCTATTCCAGCTCTTTGTCCAGGAAGCTCCGACTGCCATGCTCGCTTCTTCAAGGCACTCTGTTCCTTGTGGAAATTCCCTTGTCTTCATCTGTGGTTCCTGATCCTTCGTCTGCTTCTTCGTTCCATGTCCTGGTCTCTCGTCGCTTCCTTTGTCCTCGTCTCGAGATGTCCTCGTCTCCAGATACCCGTGTCTTCAGATGGCCTTGCCTTCAGATTCCCCTGACGTCCTCGCCTTCAGTTGTCCCTGACGTCCTCGTCTTCAGTTGTTCCTGATGTCCTCCTTCAGTTGATCCTGATGTCTTTGTCTTCAGATGCTCCGCCTCCAGGTGTTCACTCCTTCCGGCTCCTTTCCTGGGAAGCCTTGTCCTCTGATGTCCTGATTCGACTCCTAGTGGGCTGCCGTCCTCTGTTCAGCTTCGAGATGATCTTCTGGTGCGATTTCCACCCCGGGTCTGAAGTTTCATCTTCTTCTGGTTGTCATGTCAGGTGCGTCGATTATGCAGGGGTCACTGAAGCTCTGTCCAGGTCGGTTGCTGCTTCGAGTGTTGCCCAGATTCCTCTTCATGCTGAGCTTTAACTCTGCTGTCGTCTTTCCACTCATCAAGTGTCCTCATCGATGTTCCTGATGTTCTTCTTTTCAGCCTTGCCTCAGTCTTGCCTTCTTGCCTAGTTTTCTCGCCTGACCTTGTCTCCAAGTACCTTCGCCTACCATGTCTCCAAGTACTTTCGCCCAACCTTTTCTTCAAGTGTCTTCATCTTGTTCCTTCAAGTGTCTTCATCTCGTTCCAGTACCATCGTCTGTCCTAGACCTCTGTCCATCCTGTTGTTTTTTTTAAATGTGCTACTTACTAACTAACTAAGCCCGGCCCATGCCAAAAATTGGCAGATGCATGCACAAGTTGGGCTAGCACGTGCATACCATATTTTAAAAGCCGCCTAGATGTGCACATATCTCCCATGCACGCATATCTCACTCCGATTCAAAAAGGGATGTGGTGTGAGCAGGGCATGGGCATTTTGGGATGGGGCATGGTCATGGCCAAGAGATGTTCACGTATATACTTACATGTCTGGGTGTATGCCCAGGTCCATGCTGCATAAATTTACTTCTGCTTGAGACGAGGTGTAAGTTTAAAAAAATAAAAAACTAGCTATACCTGAGGGATTTTAAGGGTCTGGGGTAACTATGGGAAGTGTAAGCTATTCAACCAGGGGCTTTGGAGACCCTAGCTCTTAACTGGGCGAATTGGTGGAAGAACTGTTAAAACTGGCAATGGTGTGGGTATGCACCCCTTTTAAAACCTCCCAACTTTCGCGGTAGAAGCGGGATTTGTGTGCCCGAATACCCACCTATTTAAAATTAGGCACACTTGTACGCATGTCCAGGCTATTTTATATCATGCATGCAAATTGTAAAATTGCTGTGGCCCTGTGCATGTGCCGGTGCACATATGCCAATGTGCACCCACTCGCTGATCTGAAAGTTACTGTCCCTGTGTAGTCAAAAAATATTTGGATAAGTTCTTGGAGGAGAAGTCCATAAACTTCTATTAATCAAGTTGACTTATGGAATTCCTTATGGAATAGCCATTAGTAGCATGGGCTCTATTTAATGTTTAGGTACTTACCAGGTACTTTGTAACCTGGATTGGCCACTGTTGGGAACGAGATGCTATACTAGGTCAGACCCTCCTCGGTCTGACCTAGTATAGCAAATTCTTATGTTCTTAGCTTGCTAAATAATGATGAACTAACAAAACACATATTTCCTCCTATTTCTATCTATAAACTAAGTTTAAAAAGTCATACTCTATACAAAGAAATGCAGGATCTCCCTGACGCCAAACACCACTTCAGACTACTTTTGGGAATTATTCTTAGCTCTTTTTGACTTCCCTCTCGGTACCCAATTTGTCCTTGTGACTCTCCTGCTCTTTAACTTCTTAGAATGAAGAGACTTGAACAGGCTGGTCAAGGTGATTGATCAGTCTTTAGGCTTTCTCTTTTCCTGATCTTTTGCGATATACTACTAGAGAAGTTTCTGCTGCACTTTCTTTTGGGTGTCAGAACTTCCCCAGCTGCAGGCACACTGGAACATGTGCTTTTCAAACACTGGAAGACTGAAACTCAGCAGAGCAATGAGTTTGGGAAGTACACCCCCTCTTTAAGAATCCTGTTCTTCCAGAGCCCTCATAAGATACTCCTGGAGCTCCCTCCTTGAGACTCAGAGGCTCTCTTCTTGAACTCTGAATCCTCCTCAAAGAGAGAGTCCCAGAGCTTGTGCTCTAGTTTTAATTTCTCCGGCCAAACCTCAGGCATCACCTACCGGGATGTGTCTATATTATGTTATGTGGTGCCGGTTCAGACATACATTTCCTAGTAGGGAAACGGTGGGTACATCAACAAATAGTTTTCTACAGCAAATGTTTCCAAAACCCAAATAAGGATGGCCAGGGCTCAAAATCTTTTGAATAGTTGTGTGGCTAAAACAGAAAATGTTCAGTTCAGCTTGCCCTGTGCTGCCCCTGGATAAACCCAAAGAGGATTTAGAAAGATTTAGAGTGGATTTCTGTTATTTGGAAGATCCAGTTCATTGGGTCTACTTTGGGTTTTCTCCAGATCTGTGAAAAACTGAGGGAGTGCCCTCTGGGTCTGGGGAAATGCCAGGATTTCCGTCTGTAGCCCTTGGTTAAGGTGAGGTTAAAGGGACAGTAGTATGTTCCATTATTCTCAGGCCTCGAAGCCTGTCATGGGGTGCACAGCCAGAGACCACTGCTGCCATATGAATGAAAGGTGCCCAAACTGAAAGGCAACCACTTACCACTACCGCAGTAAGAGAAAAGCTCATTGCTCTTGCTGATCCATGGCATCGATCTGCTGCGCTTTCTCCTACATCCCAGTCTGATGACAGCTGGGATGCAGCACGAAAGGAGCAGGAACCTAAAGCAGAGGCAGCAGGCACAGTAAGGGACAATGGAAGCGCTGTGCTTCTTGTGTCCATGGCTGCTGTAACATCCTCCTCTATTGCATGGATATCCTGATTAGAACTGAAAACTGCACAGGGGTGGGGGAGGAAGAAGGGACAGCTGAACCCTGTGGTGCCTGTGGCCTCAGTTAGGTCAAATTACTCCCACACTTGGCATGATTCTTTTCTTGCTTCTCCACAGTTGACATAAGAACGAGAGAGAGAGAGAAGATTATTGGGGAAATGGAAAGCTGAGGGATGAGAAGAACTAAGAAGGGGGATGGGAGCTGGGGAGAACAAATAGGTGTAATAACAGGCTAACAGATGGGGAGAGAGAATAAGAGCAAGGAGAAGGAGAAAGACAGACCGGGAATGAAGGCAGGGGAATTGGGTGAGCTAGATGTAATGCTGGTGTGTGTGTGTGTGTGTGTGTGTGTGTGTGTGTAGGAGGAGTGAGAGGAGAGTCGTGGGAACGAGAAAAAAGGGGAAGACGTTCCAGAAGATGGGGGCGACAGCAAGAAAGGGAGTTGGAGGGATGGGAGGGGGAAGGTTAAGATCAAGAGATGGGAACACGGATGATTGAGAAGAAGTGAAGAAGAGATGGAGGGCTCAGAGAGGTCAATTGGGGTAGAAGCAGGAAAGTGGAAGGATGGGAAATAGATGAGGAAGAGAAGTAAAGCAATGATAATGAAGGGAGGCGATTGAAGAAAAAAGATGGCGAGAAATGAGATTAAAGAAAGATACCAGGGAAAACAGCTGAGGGAGAAAGGAATAAAGAAAGGAGATGAAAAATAGAAAAAAGTAAAGAAAAACATTTTAAATCCAGTTTATTTATTTATTTATTTATTATTTTTATATACCTATAGGTATTGGAATATGATTTCTCGAAGTACTAAATTATTTTATATTCTTTAAGCAGTTTATTTGTAGTATTTAAAATTGTGTGTACAAATTGACCAATAGCACTGGGGTACTCTGCTTTATCTTTTGCTTATAGCATTTATACCCAAAGTACACCATAGACTAGTTATGGGATATTTTTTTGGATGTTAGGTGAATGTAAGGTGAGGTAGGTCAGAGTTTACTTGTAATATTCCTCTCATGTCCCTGAAATGATCAACATAAGCTGGTGCTGTCTGGCATTGCCACCCCCTGCCACAGCTCTCTCTGTTGCTCCCCAGAGCTTCAAACTGGTGCCAATTTGTTAGAAAGAGACAATAAATCACTGAAAGTGACCGCCAGCTGCTGCAGTGCTGCCAGCTCCACCGTAACTTCCTGAGACACTCAATATGAGTTCTGCAGTTTTTATGTCTAGTGTTTGTTCTTGATATTTGGTTGATAAATGCCAGTTGAGAAATAGGCCCAAGTATCACATTAAAATGTAAGTAAGGAACCTCTGGTTTCCTTAGCAGAAGGAGCTAACTAGCTGGGGAGGTTCCGAGCTTTTCAGTAAAAGGAGAGGTTTGGGTTTGACTCCCCCCGCAAGGGAGCTGCAGATGGTGTGCTCTAGCTGTTTATCACCACCAGGTACCATCTTAGAAGTTTGGATCTTAGTTTGGATATCATAAAGGGAGGATCTCTCTGTCTCCATCTCCTATAAGGACTATGTGCCTTTCCCTTTTGTGGTCCAGCTTGTCAGCCTGGCCCACTTGAACTTGTTATTTGCTCTTTTAATCCCATGTTGGATTATGAGGTGTCTATCTATATGGTTAAATCAAAGGAAGGGAAGACTCGGACTGTGTGCTATAACTACTCCAGGATTTAGATCTGTTTGTGACACGAAGCAATGAAGTTTCAAGCTTCAGTTGGATTTTTCTTCCAATAGCTATCTCTTTATTTTGGAGGTAAGGACATTTGTTCTACCCTTCCCACCTGTTTGTTTTTCCCCTTTTTTAAAAAGACTATTTTTGTTCCATTTGGAGCGGAGTGTCTTTGGTACCAGAGAATTTCTTTATATTATATTGGGAAGAGGCATCTTTCACCTAGGGAGAGCCTGAGGAGTGAAGATTTTTCATTTTGCAGGGGTATTCCTGTTCCATGTGAGTGGGAAGGAGCTGAGAGTATTATTCAAGGATTGTGTTTGCTGCTGACTCAGTGTGCTACATTTGAGAGCAGAGTGCCCTTCTGGTACTTCATAAGGGGATCTAAAATATTTAAGAAGATTTCAGGAAAGGAATGAGCATTGGGACTTATATTCCAATAACTTATTGGGACTAAATTCTAATCACTCCAGAGTGGATAGCAGCTGGGATAAATTAGGAAGTTTGAAGGAAGACTAAGGTTTCTTCAAAAGCTAAGTAATTGGAGTAGAGGATAAGGATTTCCAAGAAATTGGCTTCCAATAAACCAAAAGACATTACTGAAGAGTGAAGTCACAAATTTATTAATCTTCTTCTGAAAATATATTATTTGACTTAATTTAAACTCTGAATTGAGTGCTGTAAATATTCTTCAGTCATCTAATCAACTATCAGTAAAGAAGTTGGAAACCACTTTGTTTCTCAGTGTGCTCTTTGAATGCAGAGAGTGTGTTTATATTTAGTGCTGTGATCAGAGGAGGAAAAGCGACTTGTACTGGGACTAATGTAAAATAGCCTTGAGGTTAAGCCTTCCCCCTGTAACTCAGAAGTAAATGCTATCTGTGGAGAGACTGAGAGAAACTGAGATCAAATAGGGTCCATCATCTCTCTTCCTATGTGCCCCAGGGTGCATCTTAAAGGATATGCCCTGCCCTGGGGTTACATGTAAATATAATATATGCTGTGAATTTTAGGGATGTACATTCGTTTTGAATGAATGCGCAATCCGCAACATATAGGTCCCTATTTGTTGCATTCGTGGGGTTCCAAAACGTATGGCGAACCTCCACAAATGCAACGTATCACTAACAAATAAAACCCCACCCTCCTGACCCTCCCCAAGACTTGCAAAAGTCCCTGGTGGTCCAGCGGAATTCCTGGAGCGATCTCCTGCACTCGGGCTGTCAGCTGCCGGTATTCAAAATGGCGCCGATAGCCTTTGCCCTTACTATGTCACAGGGGCTACTGGTGCCGTTGGTCGGCCCCTGTCACATGGTAGGAGCACAAGATGGCGCCGGTGTCCATGGATGCACCAAAAGGAGTAGTGGGGTTGCCCATCCTCGACGTTTTCAAAGACCTGGTAACCCGCTTGTGGGAGCATCTGATCTTGATACCACTAGTCAACAGAAAGACGGACGCAGTGCACCTGGTACAACCCGCCACCAGGTTTGACCGCCACCAACTCCCACATCAGTCGGTGGCGGTGGAGTCAGCCCTTAAAAAAGCTAAAAGGGTATGCACCCAGGGCATGAGCATAAAGCCCTAGATGCTTTAGGTTGGCAGGTATTCCAGAGTGCCATGCTCATTGCTCACATAGCATGCTTTCAGCTTTACATGGGGCAGTATTCTCAAAACTTGTGGAAACAAGCTCATGGGTTCACTGAGCATCTTTCTCAGCAGTATCAGGAGGAATTCCAGAGGGTGGTTCAGCAGGGCCTTGAATGTGACATACACGAAGTCCGTGTGCATATGATGTGTTTGAAACAGCCTTGAGGTCAGCTGCAGCAGACATTGGGGCCCAGTACATAGCTTGGCTACGGGCATCTGACTTGCGCCCATAGGTCCAGGACTGTCTAGCAGATCTGCTCTGTACTGGGGAGAATCTGTTTGGCGACTGGATCAAAGATGCTGTGGCTCAGATGAAGGAATATCAAGAGACTCTTCAACAATTGTCGGCTATTATTTCTGGCACCCAGTCTGCTAGAAAGCCCACTCGATCAAATCTGAAGCGGCTTTTTTTCTGGCCCCACAGGTATTACCCTTCGACTGCGAGATCTAGATCTCAGCGGCCATTGGGGAAACCCAGGCAAATGCGATCTCTGCCCCCTCGGGCACCCACAGCTCCACCTCAAAACTCTGCCACTAGTAGTTTGTGACTGGCGGTGAGGGAGCCAGAGGCAGCCGCGGAACCCTGGGCCCCCAGTTGGGGGTCGTTTTCAACTCTTGGTAGACCTTTGGAGTTCAATCACCTCGGATCACTGGGTCCTGTCCATCGTCTGCAAGGGTTACTGGCATCATTTCCAGTGACTTCCACCCTGCTCTCCACTGGCTCCATGATGGGGAAGAGTAGGGAATGATTAAATACTTCAGGTATAAGTCGTGGCCCTCCTTTCCACGCAAATGGTTGAACTGGTGTCTGCTGGCCAGCAGGGCACAGGGTACTACTCCTGATATTTTCTTATCCCCAAGAAAACAGGAGGCCTTCACTGAACAGAACAAGACCTACCTACCTACCTCAGGACAGGGCAGAGATCTTGGCGGTTCTTGAACGTCTTACATTCGGCCGGATCCAGGTCTAGGCTTGCCACTTGCTCCAGTTGCTTGGCCATATGGCACCGACGGTGCATGTCATCCCATTTGCTCGGCTACACATGTGCTGCGCACAGTGGACACTATGTTCCCAGTGGTGTCAGGCATCCCAGGACCTACATGCCCCCATTGTGGCCATGGACATAAGAACATAAGAAAATGCCATACTGGGTCAGACCAAGGGTCCATCAAGCCCAGCATCCTGTTTCCAACAGTGGCCAATCCAGGCCACAAGAACCTGGCAATTACCCAAACACTAAATCTATTCCATGTTACCCTTGCTAATGGCCGTGGCTATTCTCTAGGTGAACTTAATAGCAGGTAATGGACTTCTCCTCCAAGAACTTATCCAATCCTTTTTTAAACACAGCTATACTAACTGCACTAACCACATCCTCTGGCAACAAATTCGAGAGTTTAATTGTGTGTTGAGTAAAAAAGAACTTTCTCCGATTAGTTTTAAATGTGCCCCGATTAGTTTTAAATGTGCCCCATGAGCTGCATCGTTCTCTTCTCTGGTGGACTGTCCCCGAGAACCTGCTACGGGGGTTCCCATTTCAAGCGGCTCCCACCCAGGTCACGCTCACCACCTTAGCAGGTTCTCGGGGACGTTTCACCAGCGCAAGTCCTAGGGCATCACACGCAAGGGTTCTGGTCGCCTCAGGAAAGGAGGCTCCAAGTCAACCTCCTGGAGCTGAGGGCGGTTCGGTTTGGCATATAGGTGTTCCAGGAACTTCTAGTGAACAAGATAATCCTAGTGCGCACAGGCAATTGTTGCGTCTGTCGCTGCTCAACTCTCTCACTCCACCCTCTCTACCTCTGTGGCGACTCCCTCCGGGCCTGATGGACAGTTGCTGCCACGGCATCTCCATGCCATTCCCCTCTGACGTCCCCGGACCGGCTCGACGCTGCAGATCCGCCATGTTCCTGATGATGTAGGGCACACGCGCACACTCCGATTGATGTACCAGCAAGGGCGCGAACCTCGGGGGTGTCCCCTGAGCTGACGTCATCCGCTGCCAATATAAAATGTCTCAGTATTCGCTAATGATTTGAGTTAGCAAGGAAACTCCTTACACAAAGGATTTGTCCAAGCTACTCTGCCTCTTCAGACTTACCAGGGGTACCCGCTCCTCGGGGACCTCGCTCTCTTTTCTTTATTTCAGATTGCAGATAGGAACTGGTACTCGCTCCTTAAGGGTCCATGTTCCTGGACACTCTGAAGATTCTCTACTGCCTGGAAGCTATTGCAGATACAGACATTTGTGAGTTACCTTTGCTCTCTCAGAGCTTTCCCTGGAACCAGGTACTCGCTCCTCGAGGGCCTAACCCTTTCCAGCTACTGAGCTTCATTAAGACCTTATGTGAGATATGTCATATAGTTCTGGCTATGAACACAGCATACTCTGTCTACTCACCATCTATAGTCTCTCTACAGCTCAGCAACCCTAGGATTGCTGTTCCGGTACCTGAGGGACTTCAGCCCTACCGGGCACATCAGTTCACTACTGCCACCTCTGGTGTTCTACTAACCTGTCTAATAAAAGAACCATCTGTGTCTGTCTCCATACCCAAGACTAGCCGGTGGTCCCTCTCAGGATATCCTCCTGGGGGCGCTGTCATCTGCCATCGGCCCAAGGATCCACCTATCTATATTCCTCTACAGCTGCGTGCCCTCTCCATGCACTCCGCTGGTAACGGATTGCTAACTCCTCCTCCCACAGGAGTAACCAGCCAATCAACAAAGGAGAACGTCTGCTCATCAAAAGTGATTAACACGAACACAGGAGACAGAGAGCAGGAATTTAATTAGTCCAAATCTTCGTTACTGTAAGGAGAGAATTTATTAAACTTCAAAGTGGCTATGCCACAAACTCCAAGAACGCATACAGGTTTTCCATCCGGTCCCCCGACACGGACCGTGTTTCGCCCAGAGCTGCGTCAGGAGGGACTGAGTACAGTGTATTATTCCAAACACTAAAATGAAAACAAATCAATAATAACCAGTCAGAGGCTAGAGGACTATATGGGGCAATTATTAATGCATACGCCGAGACACATACCTTCACTCAGGTCCTGCTTGTTTTAAAGGGAGAGCAAGTAGTGCTTACAGGGATGCCAAATTAAAGGGCTGTAAAATGGCGCGAAAACAGCATTAATAATTGCCCCATATAGTCCTCTAGCCTCTGACTGGTTATTATTGATTTGTTTTCATTTTAGTGTTTGGAATAATACACTGTACTCAGTCCCTCCCGACGCAGCTCTGGGCGAAACACGGTCCGTGTTGGGGGACCGGATGGAAAACCTGTATGCGTTCTTGGAGTTTGTGGAGTAGCCGCTTTGAAGTTTAATAAATTTTCACCTTACAGTAACGAAGATTTGGACTAATTAAATTCCTGCTCTCTGTCTCCTGTGTTCGTGTTAATCACTTTTGATGAGCAGACGTTCTCCTTTGTTGATTGGCTTTAAAGTTGACATGCAATTCTAGACATGTTCATTTTTTGTTTTTGTTCAAAATAACAAATTTTAAAAGCAGAATGGATTCTGCAAATGTGTGATTTATACAGAAAAAATTATGGAAGACATAATATAGAACATAAAAGAGAAGGACATTTAAATACCCCTATACTGTCAAATGATCAATACAATATGATCTACATTATAAAACATACAGTGCACAAACTATATTATAATACTGTGGTTCTTCTATATAAGAACCCCATTTAACAAATCTTATTCCTGACAAACTAAAATTGTTTTCCAAAAGATTCTTGTATACTATATATTACTGCTGTCAAAATCTGCTGTAACGAATGTTCCTGACAACTAATTTATTGCCTTCCAGTCCATTTGTTATAAAGCAGAACCCTTGCATTACTCTGTGGAAGGCATGCTAAAAGCTAAGAGCATCAGACTGATCTTCCTTTATCTACACAGAATTTTCCACCAGAAATAAAATATGACCACTGAGCTTTCACACATGGGGCAGTTGCATCCCTCACCTGCTCTATAGAGACTCCATAAGTGTAGATTGACTTGCCCATGCTTTAATAGGCAGAATTGGAGGGTGGGGGAATAGAAGGCCCTGGAAATCAGATATTGAGTGATGTTCCTCTACTACTACCCCTCTCCAGAGTCCTAGAGTGACATACCAGCACTCCTTTGAAGTAGATGACTGGAACAGGCTCCTCTTTGGCAAGGGTATTTGGTGTCTTCAAAACTTGGCACCCCAGGCAATTGCCTATGTTGCCTATGCCTAAATCTGGGCCTGGCTAAAGCTTCAACTACTAATTTATCATTTCTAAAGCACCACTAGACATATGCAGAACTGTATGATTACACATAAGTGGCAGTCTCTCTTCCATGGAGCTTGCAAATCAGTCAAGACAAACATACATGACAGACAAGAATAAGGGAAGTGAATTTATTGTATTATTGTATAGTATTTAAAAGCTATTTGTTACCATGTTGACAAGGCTATGGTATGCATGACAGAGATAATTTACATTTATATTCTGGCATTTGTATAACATATTATTGTTTGGCAGTTTTGTAGTCTCTCAGAGCAATCAACACCCGAAGGGTGCCACTATATCACGTACTGTACGTTTTCTGCTTCCCTTGTGGCTCATTTGAAATATTGAATTACTGAAATCTGCGTTTACAGTGTCCTGTAAATTCACTTAACTAGTGCGCAGTGAGGGAAGGAAGAGAAAGAGGGAGAATAAATATTTTTATTTTTTTAAGCTCTATAGCTATAATAAAATCTAATTGATGATGGTGCAGATGAAAAGATGACAGAGTAATTTAAAAGCTAGAAGGCAAGTAGACTCACGTTTCCTTAAACATTATTAAAAAAAATCTATTTAATAATGATGAGACTATGGATTTCAGTCAGAATTATAAATATACTGTACTACCATTTGATCCATACCTTGCACTTATGCAGTTCTTATGAATGTCCTGTTTAACCTGCATGACTACGAAATGACAACTAGAGTATTGAATTACTTGGGTAACATACAAGTTGTAAAATATGAGTATTTGTGAGCATGAATGATCAGTAGTTAAGAACACTTATAACATATGAGCGAAAGTGGCACTTGAGATTGTTGCGCCCGGTTGCAGATGGCTGTGACCTTTGCTGCTTACCTCATTTTGCCCTATAGCTCCGATTCTGGCTAAGATGGCCACCACAGCCTCTGCACGCCATCTTCCCTGGCGTTCCCGGGACAGATTGGGCGATCTCGGTCACCATCTTGAATCTGGTGCGTGTGCTTCTTACATCTTATCCACGTCATGGTGGGAACCTCAGGGGCGTCCTCTCCGCATGACGTCACTGCCTACATGTACTTAAATCTACCGGACCTTCCTACCAAAGAGTTAGCAAGGATTCCATCTTGTTCAATTCCTTTTCTCAGAGACGCTTCACCTCGCTGTTCCTGCGTTCCAGACTGCGGGTCTCAGGTACCCGCTCCTCGGGGGCCTTGCTGCACTCAGGGCTATCTGCTCCTCGGAGAGCCTTCTCTGTGAGTCTCACCTTCGCCAGCTTAGTGAGTACCTCTCGCTAACTTTACGGACGACCCCTCAGTGTTTCCTGCTCCTGGTCTCCGCTGCTGCTACAACAATATCTTTACTGCAACACTACGGAGTGAGTACTAGACCTGATTTACAACTCTGCTTCTCTCTTGCTGTGCGGATCCTTGGGTTACCCTGCTCTACAGACGTCTCCCGGATCCACGCTGTCTTGTGCCTGCTGCCAACATCTATCTCCGGCCTACTCCGCACTGCGGACCACTACTGGAGCTACCACGCACAAGAACTACCAAGAAGGAAGTATTACCCGGGTTACCCTGCTCTGCGGACCACTATCGGAGAATCCATCTCAGGTCTTCCTACTCAAGGACTGAGTTTACAAACCCACTCCTCAGGTTTCTCTTTGCTGTATAATAAATATATCTCTGACTCCAGTGTCCCTCACTGCTGAGACCCCACCTGTCATGGAGAGTCCCCACAGGCTTCCTTCCTGTGGGTGGAGTCAGCTCTCTCCATGACTCAAGAGCCCTCAAACCAAGTTCAAGTATAACAGATTGATAACTCCATGGACCTGGCTCAGCTCTCAGCCTTACAGGCCATCCCTAGCCTGGCCCAATGGATTTCGGAGCAACAGAGGACTTTGGAGACATTGGCTACCACCTTTAATCAGCTGAATGCCAGACTGAATTCTTCTCCTACTTTTGACCAGAATGCATCGCCCCCGGTGGTTACTGGGCATACTACAGTTCCTTTGCCTGCCCCTACTCGTTTCTCAGGAGACTCCCTGTTGTGTACGGGCTTTCTAAATCAGTGCTGTATGCACTTCTCCTTGTAGCCGCTGTACTTTCCTACTGTGGTTACCAAGATGATGTATATATTGTCCTTGTTGGATGGAAAAGCCCTGGCCTGAGCTTCACTACTATGGGAACGCAATGATCCAGTCCTGAATGACTTGCCTGGCTTTCTGACTGTCTTCAAGTCTGTATTTGATGACCCCGCACGCCAGTCTATAGCTGGTTCAGCACTCCTACACCTCCAACAAGGGATTAAGCCACTCCCAGATTACGTGATCGAATTTAAAACCCTGTCTTCTGAACTTCTATGGGATTTAGGTTGTTTATGAGCTATCTTCTTAAAAGGCCTCAACTAGGGATGTGAATCGTTTTTGAACGATTAAAATTATCGTCAGATAATTTTAAAATCGTCCTAAATCGTTAGAGTGCACGATACAATACAAATGCCCCCGATTTATCATCAGGGGCATTTGTATTGTATCGTTAAATAGGGCACGGGAATTATTTGGGGGAGGGCGGGAAAACCGGCACACCAAAACAACCCCTAAAACCACCCCGACCCTTTAAAACCAATTCCTTACCCTCCCCCACCCTCCCGAACCCCCCCAAAATGTTAAATTACCTGGTGGTCCAGTGGGAGGGGGGGGGGGGGTCCCGGCGCGATCTCCCGCTCTCGGGCCATCGGCGCCATTTTGGCTGCCACTAATTAAAATGGCGCTGATGGCCCAATAAAAAAAACCCACCCGACCCTTTAAATCGACCCCACACCCTCCCGACCCTTTTTTTTAGGGAGGCCCACGCCGCTAAAAAAAACCCCACCCGCCCCTTTAAATCGACCCCACCCTCCCGACCCCCCCAAAACCTTTAAAATTACCTGGTGGTCCAGGGGGGCCTCGGGGGGCCTCGGGGAGAGATCCAGGGGGGCCTTGGGGAGAGGAGAGATCCAGGGGGGCCTCGGGGAGAGATTTCCCATTCCCAGGCATCAGCTGTTCTAAAAAAAAATGGCGCCGATGTCCCTTTGCCTTACCATGTGACAGGGTATCCGTGCCATTGGCCGGCCCCTGTCACATGGTAGGAGCACTGGATGGCCGGCGCCATCTTTAAAGATGGCGCCGGCCATCTTTACTCATCAGCCCCTATTATACTATACACCGAATGGTGAGCCATCCCTTTCTTCTTCAGGTCGGATCCAAGGACAGCCCGGACATGGCAGCCAGCTGTACCCTATATGGCAAAACCTTAACAGTGCTAACTGGCACCCAAGAGTGCCATGGAGATACAGCCGCCGCTTCTGCCAATAAGGAGGCGCTAGGGATGCGCTAGTGTCCCTAGTGCCTCCTTATTACCGCGGGCCCTCATTTGAATACAAAATCGCGCGCCCAGGAGAGTGGCCTGGGCTCGCGTCGGGAGAGCGGGTGCTCACCTCGGAGCGCTGGCTCTCCCGCGCATTTTGCTGTCTCGGCCCGAGAGTTAGTCCCTTTAAGGGGCCTATGGACTAACAATGTGCATTAACAAGCATCAGCAGTTTTTGAGAAGTAAAGCCCTTGGTAAGTGTTCTCACTGGAGATCAACTTTGGATTTTCTCTTTCTGCATAGTAAAACAGCTTTGACGTTGAACAGGGTTTTTAGGTTTATAGACATCTTCCCCTGAAAGTGATACAGCAGTTTCCCATGCTATCATTCTTCTCAATCCCTTTCTCATTTTAATTTGGCTACAAAAACTGAACTGGTAAGGAAGGGCACTATTATAAATACACTCTGCCTTCTCAGTATGGAATGGGTCAAATTTTAAAAGCTCTACACGCATAAATCGCCTTCCACGAACCGGGCCTATTTTATAAAGCCCATTTGCTGCTGTGTCGGAGGATCGCATGCTGGCAGGCTGCCGGTGCGCGCAACCTACACACCTGCCTCCAGGCAGGTGCAAGAGGTATAATAAGAATTTGGGGGAGGGTTAGAGTAGGGCTAGGGGGGGGGAAATGTTAGGGGAAGGGGTGGGAAGGTTAGTATAGGGGGAAGGGAACTGATAAAGCCCACGGGCGTCGGCGCACACAAGGTGCACTAGTGTGCACCCCCTTGCGTGCGCTGACCCCGATTTTATAACGAGGCGCGCCTGTGCACATATGTTATAAAATCGGGCGTCCATGTGTGCGCGCCGGGTAGTGCATGCACATGGACGCCCGGGCGCAGGTCTTAAAATCTACCTCAATATGAGCAATGTACATTCTACAGTCACATGATAGGAAAGGAAATTGTAAGCTAGAAATATTGATTTTTTTTTTCATTCTTTGCTTTTCAATGAGATTGTTTTCCTTCCTATAGAAAGTGTGCAACATGTTGAACTGTTGTATCCAAATACATCCCATACAAGTTACTTTTCCCATTTTGGGTTATCTTAAACCCTAGTTTTGTAATTCAGTAATACAGACTTGTTTAACCATGTAATCAAATCAGGAAGATTGAGTTGATTTACCTGTACAGTTACAAAATGTATAAATTGTGTTCCTTGAATTTGGGAAGTTATTTGAATGTGCTACTTATAATTATTGCAGTGCTGCATATGATGCCATCCTTGACAGAAATGTGGCCATTAAGAAACTCAGCAGACCGTTTCAGAACCAAACACATGCCAAAAGAGCATACAGGGAACTGGTCCTCATGAAATGTGTGAATCATAAAAATGTAAGTTCTATTTCAATGTATTATTTTATTGCATTTTTAAATGCAATGGAAATATCACAAGAATGTGTAAGAAAGTTGTGTTATTTCATTTATTTAATCTCATTATTGGCTTTCAATTTATTTACTATTGCCGTTGGAACTTACACTGAGTATGTCGTACCTTTACTAAAAGCTTTCATTGGATGTGCCTGGTGGCTCAGTGTTAGTGCTGTGTGTACTGCCATGCAGAAGACCTGAGTTTGATTTGCCGCTCAGGTCCGTCTGCTCCTCAGGCCAGCCAAGGCTGGAGATACTGTAGATGCAGCATTCAAAGCCCCTGGGAGGAGAGATTAATAATCATTGAGCAATGGCGACAACTAGTGGCTGGACTCAGAATTCATGATTGCAGGGCTCTGACTGACTGAGGACTGTCATCGCAATGACTGTATCAAAGTAAATGGGGAGAGGATGTAAAACAGGGAGAAAATCTCTAGGTAGTTGCAAACGAAAGTCATGCTGCTAGTTTCCAGCTCTAATGCCAACTGAGCAGAAAGCACAAGAGAGAGAGAGATGGCAGTTCAGTTGGGCCCCGCTCCAGTACCTTCAGGGTTTAGTCAGCTGCTTTTCTTGGGTAGGACATTTTTTCAGGTTTACAGGCCTTTGTTCAGGCGTAGTCCTTCACTTCATCCACTCCTGTCAGGTCGGACCCCTCAGCCAGTGGCCCCTCTCTCATCCATTCTATGGTTAAACACTGTGGCATACATTAGTTCACCACGGGTATCCCGGTGGGGATCTGGATGGCATGGATGATGATTGCTTGGAAGATGGGGAGTTTTCCTCCTCGTTTGGAGCTTTATCGAACCATGTTTATGGTTCTTTCATAGAGATGAACTTCTAGCCCTAATTTCCCAGACCTTGAAGATGCTGGGAGTGCCAGAGGCAGATTCTGTGTCAGAGCCGAAGAAGAATCCCATTTTGGTTTCCATGCGTAAAGCCTCTTGCTTTTTTCCTGTTATGGATGCCGTTCAGAATTGATTGATCTTGATGGAACGCCCTGGAGGCAAGTTTCAAAGGGGGATTAGCCCAGCAGCATGAGGAGATAATGTAGGGTTAAAAGTGTATCCTGCATCCAGCTGGGAGGAGGACCGAGTGGGGAAGTGATGCATCTAACATCAAATAGGGCAAGAGTTTGGTTTATCCTTGCCCAATCCGATGTACAAAATTGGCAGGCAAGTTTGTGGGGGCTTTGGTACTTGCCATCCTGTAGCGACACCTTTGCTAGAATGCCATACACAGCTCCACTTTCAGATCTTCCTTTAATTACTGTTCCCACAAATGCTTCATCAGCAGCATAGCATTACCTCTGGATTCTTGGGAAAATTGGCAGCCTCCTGAGAGACTGTATGCCTGTTTATTAAGGTTCCCAGATACTATCACTCATCAAGGTTCAGCTGTCTTCTCAGGGGAATAATTACAGTGTGTGTCTGATAAAATAAAGGCAATAGATTTTTTAAAATTTAATAATTAAGAGTTGAATAATATGTATTAGCTTGTATATTAGCTTTTTCATTTTTCCTTTGAAACAGAGATTTCTTGGTCACGCTAGGGCCTTGCAAGACTGGAAGATTGGACATCCAAATGGTAGATGAAGTTTAATGTGGACAAGTGCAAGGTGTTGCACATAGGGAAAAATAACCCTTGCTGTAGTTACACAACGTTAGGTTCCATATTAGGAACTACCACCCTGGAGAAAGATCTAGGCATCATAGTGGATAATACTTTAAAATAGTCGGCTCAGTGTGCTGCGGCAATCAAAAAAGCAAACAGAATGTTAGGAATTATTAGGAAGGGAATGGTTAATAAAATGGAAAATGTCATAATGCCTCTGTATCGCTCCATGGTGAGACCGCACCTTGAATTCTGTGTACAATTCTGGTCGCTGCATCTCAAAAAAGATATAGTTGTGATGGAGAAGGAACAGAGAAGAGCAACCAAAATGATAAAGGGAATGGAACAGCTCCCCTATGAGGAAAGGCTGTAGAGGTTAGGACTGTTCAGCTTGGAGAAGAGGTGGCTGAGGGGGGATATGATAGAGGTCTTTAAGATCATGAGAGGTCTTGAACCATTAGAGGTGAATCGGTTATTTACACTTTCAGATAATAGAAGGACTAGGGGGCATTCCATGAAGTTAGCAAGTACCACATTTAAGACTAATCGGAGAAAATTCTTTTTCACTCAATGTACAATTAAGCTCCGGAATTTGTTGCCAGAGGATGTGGTAGGTGCAGTTAATGTAGCTGGGTTCAAAAAAGGTTTGGATAAGTTCTTGGAGGAGAAGTCCATTAACTGCTATTAATCAAGTTTACTTAGGGAATAGCCACTGCTATTAATGGCATCAGTAGCATGGGATCTTCTTAGTGTATGGGTAATTGCCAGGTTCTTGTGGCGTGGTTTGGCCTCTGTTGGAAACAGGATGCTGGGCTTGATGGACCCTTGGTCTGACCCAGCATGGCAATTTCTTATGTTCTTATGGATAGACACTTGCTTGTAATTTTTCCTTTTTCTATGTGGGAAATCTGTTGTAAAAAGAGGAAATAAAAATGGCACTGGGTAAAGAAAAATATAATTGTTTACTGAAGAGTTTTTTTATTTACTTTGTGTTGGTAGTCCAAATAAGGTAACATAGTAAAATAGTATTGACAGCAGAAAAAGATCAAATGGCCCATCCAGTCTGCCCTTATGGTAGTAACTGCTACTCTGTGCAAGTTACTCCCATGCCTTATATATTAACAAAGCAACATTTTCACTGGATGAGGAGCCTTCTTGAAAATTCAGACAATGCTGCTTGATATGCTTTGCTTTTGAAGTTGGCCATAGAAGCAGCCCTCTGCTTTTTTCCCCTAATTGTCTGTGTATCAGTACCCCAGACCGTAAAAATTCAAGGCCCGAGTTGGTTGACTCTGAATCTAGTTTCCCTCCCCCCCCCCTCCTTGCTGTTAAAGCAGAGAGCAGTTATGTCAAAAGCATCAAGGCTTGTTGTTAAGGGTAATAATCCCCATATATATTGTTAAGTGTAATAACCGCCACCGAGCATGCCCATGCACCCCTTTCTTCATTTCCATCCTTCAGCCTTTGGGGATCCAGTGTTTATCCCATGTGCCTTTGAATTCTTTAAGTGTTTTTGTGTTCACCATCTCCTCTGGAAGGGCAATCAAGGCATCCACCACCCTTTCCATTAAGAAATATTCCCTGACATTGGTTCTCCTTCCTGGAGTTTCATTTTGTGACCCATAGTTCTACTGTTTTCTTTCCAGTGGAAATGGTTCAAAGTATGTGCATCATTAAAACCTTTCAGGTGTCTGAAAGTCTGTATATTATTTCCCCTGCACCTCCTTTCTTCCACAGTGTACATGTGCAGATCATTCAGCCTCTCTTCATAAGTCTTCCAATACAGACCCCACACCATTTTTGTCACGCTTCTCTGGATTGCCAGGGCCGGCAGTGTTACAATCTGGTATGATCGTGGACCCTGGATCGTAGTGAGAGCTGACTCCACCCATAGGGAGGGGCCCTGTGGTGACTCATTACGATAGGCATGGCCTCAGCTGAGACAGACATCAGTGTAAGAGACTTTATTAGACTGGAACGTCGGTATACCCACAAGATGAAAGGAAACACAGTCCAGAGTAGTAAGGTTGCTCAATGATGATATCCTGGTAGTGGGCCCGCAGAGCGTGGTACGCCAGGGAACTCCTCTCCGGAAGGCACACCTCTCAGCGTAGATCCGGTAGTGGCCTGCAGTGCGTGGTACACTGAGAATCAGCAAGTTTGAAGTTCAGAGAGGTGCAGGAGGTTAGCAAGAGCAATGTAGGTGATGGTACTTCACTCCAAAGGTGGAAGAATAAGGTAGCTGGGATAAGCACAGTAGTGGCCCGAGGCTCGGGATACACCGGCGGTTCCAACAGGAAGGTAGTAAAACGAGAATTACACTCACAAGACTTGAACTAGACAGGATCTAGATAGATGAATTCTCCAGGCAGGAAGGCCCTCCAAGGAGTGGTTAGCCAAAACGTGGACAAGGCCCCCGAGGAGTAGGTACCTAATGCATTCTCAGTCCGAGAGTACAGGAACCAGTACAGGAACCAGTTCAAGGAACTAGCCACCCAGGAGAAAGATCTAGGCATCATTGTGGATAATACTTAAAATTGCCGGCTCAGTGTGTTGTGGCAGTCAAAAAAGCAAACAGAATGTTAGGAATTATTAGGAAGGGAATGGTTAATAAAATGGAAAATGTCATAATGCCTTGTATCGTTCCATGGTGAGACCGCACCTTGAATACTGTTGTACAATTCTGGTCACTGCATCTCAAAAAAGATAAAGTTATGATGGAGAAGGTACAGAGAAGAGCAAACCAAAATGATAAAGGGGATGGAACAGCTTCCCCCATGAGGGAAAGGCTGAAGAGGTTAGAGGTGTTCAGTTTGGAAAAGATGTGGCTTGAGGGAGGGATATGATAGAGTCTTTAAGATCATGAGAGGTCTTGAACCATTAGATGTGAGTCGGTTATTTACACTTTCAGATAATAGAAGGACTAGGGGGCATTCCATGAAGTTAGCAAAGCATCTCCAAAGGAGTGGAATAAGCAGGAAGGAAGTCCTTGCTAACTCGTAGGAAGCTTAGGCTGGATGGGTTAAATACTTCTGGCGGGTTGACTTCATGAAGAGGGGATACCCCGAGGTTCCCACCATGACGTGAATAAGAGAGGGCCTGGCGCGCGCCCTAAGTAATCCCTGATTCAAGATGGTGGAATGGGATCACCCATACCATCCCGGGAACACCAAGGAAGGTGGCGTTTGCAGGCTGAAGCTTTCATGGCCTTGAGAATCGCTGGTGCAGGGAAAAGAGAGGTGAGCAAAAGAGGTTGCAGCCGTCTGCGACCGATGGGTGGCAAACCGTACCCCCCTTCATAGGGCCCTCCCAGGGGGTTTCAGCTTTCCTTGGATGAGTTAGATGAAACTGTCAGATGAGGTTCTTGTCAAGGATGTTATTAGCAGGCTCCCAACTATTTTCCTCCAGCCCATATCCTTCCCAGGATATGAGATATTCCCATTGCTTTCCACGTTTGCGTACATCCAAAATGTCATCAACTTGATACGTGATGTCCTCTTTAGCAGCAAGAGGTTGCGGGTCCAGAGTCTTCTTTGAAAACTCGGAGAGGAATGAGTGGCTTCAAGAGAGATATGTGGAAGGTGTTGTGTATTTTTCATGAAGTGGGTAGTTGCAAGCTGAATTTACAGGTCCCAGATGGCGGAGGATGGAGAAAGGCCCAATGTAGCGTGGAGCGAATCGAAAAGATGGCAGCTTGAGATGGATGAATTTGGTACTGAGTCATACCTTGTCACCTGGTTGAAATTGAGGTGCTGCTCTGTAATGAGCGTCATAACATTTCTTGGCCCGTTGTCCTGCCTTCTGCAGGAGGCCTTTGGTTTGCTCCCAGAGGTTATGGAGTTCTTCAGCCGAAGCCTGCGCTCCTGGAGATGGAACTGACAAGGGTATTGGTAACGGAGATAATGGCCTACGGCCATACACTATCTGGAATGGTGTTGATCCAGTAGCGGTTGATGGATGCGAATTCAGGGCAAACTCGGCCCAGGGAAGCAACTCTGCCCAGTCGCTTTGTCTGGAGTTGACGTAGGAGTGGAGGAACTGTTTAAGTTTACGGTTCGTTCTTTCATTTTGACCATTTGATTGTGGATGGTATGCTGACGTCAGGTCTAAAGAAATATCACATTTCTTACAGAGAGCTCTCCAGAACTTTGCTGTAAACTGTACACCTCTATCTGAGAGGATATGCTTTGGCATGCCGTGCAGGCGAAAGATATGCTATAAACAGCTTTGCCAATTCTGGGGCAGATGGTAGTCCGGGTAATGCCACGAAGTGCACCATTTTTGAGAAACAGTCCACAGTAACCCATATGGTATTGTTTCCGCTGGACACTGGTAGGTCAACAACAAAGTCCGTTGCAATGTGCATCCAAGGTTCCTCTGGAGCTGGTAAAGGCTGGACAAGGCCCCAAGGGTGGCTGGCAGGAGGCTTCTGTCTTGCACAGGTGGCGCAAGATTCTACGTATGCTCGAACGTCCTCCTTCATTGAAGGCCACAAATAATACCTTTCTATGGTGGATAGCGTACAGGCCTGCCCAGGATGACTGGCTAATCGGGAGTCATGAGCCCATTTTAGAAGTTTCTTTCTCAGGGTCTGAGGTACTACTGTCTTCCTAGCTGGAACGGAATGGGTAGCGGCCAAAATCACTTTGTCAGGATTGATTAGAAAGTCAAACCGATTAAGAAACAAAGACCATCGAGCTTGTCTATGATTGAGTCGCTGCGCATGAGCAGATATTCCACATTTTTGTGGTCTATGTATATAGTTATCTGATGTGCCCCCTCGAGCCATGGGCGCCACCCTTCGAATGCTAGCTTGATAGCCAACAGCTCTTTATCTCCAATGGCCATAATTTCTCTTGGCTGGAGAAAGAACGCTGGGAAAAAAAGATTAGAAGTGTAGTCTATAGGTGTCACTGTTCTGGTTAAGAACAGTTCCTACACCAACATCGGAGGCATCAACCTTGACTATAATGGACATCGAGGGTCCGGGTGGACGAAATGCAAGCTTTTTGAGGAATGCCTCTTGAGGGTTTGAAAGGCCGCAACTGCTGCTATTCTGGAGACCACTGCGAAAGGGTTGGCTCCCTTCGTAGTCATGGCGAGTAAGTGGTGCATGTTAGGGTAGAGTAGTGAGGAATGAATGTGCGATAATAATTGGTGAAGCCGAGGAAGCGGGCGGAGTGCTTTGAGATCAGTGGGTTGAGGCCAGTCCTGTATGCTTTTGGTCTTTTGTGGATCCATCTGGAAATTTCTACTGGACACCATGTAGCCCAAAAAGGGAACAGACTGCCTGGTGGAAGACAAACACTTTTCAAGCTTGACGTAAAAGACGGTTATCCCGTAGTCTTTGCAGGACTCTGGTAACATCTAACCTGATGACATTGTAGATCTTAGGAAAAAATCAGCATGTCATCTAAATACACAACCACACATTGGTAAAGCATATATCGTCAGAATCTCATTCATCATATTTTGGAATATGGCTGGAGCATTATATAGGCCAAAGGGCATGACCAAGTACTCGAAATGGCCATCATGAGTATTAAAGGACGTCTTCCATTTGTCCCCGTTGATGAATGCGAACCAAATGATTGTATGCCCCTTTTAGGTTGAATAACTCTGAAATCAGAGGTAAAGGGTATCGGTCCTTGTATAGTAATTTCATTAGAGTCCTCTGTAGTCTATACAAGGATGAAGGGATTCTATCCTTCTTGCCAAAGAAAAACGAATCCGGCTCCTGCAGGTGACTTGGAAGGCCGGATAAATCCTTTTTGCAAATTTTCTTGAATATATGTCAACATGGCCTCAGTCTCTGAGAGCGAAAGTGGGTATCAGGGTACAAACTTAGATTGTAAGCCCTCTGGGGATAGAGGAAATATGTACAGTACCTGAATGTAATCCACTTTGAAGCGTTGAAAAAAGTGTGAAAAGCGGAATATAAATCTAAATAAATATACCTTCCTCTAGGAGGCTCTGAGTCAGGCTTTAAATTAATAGCACAGTTGAAGGACCGATGTGGTGGTAATACGTCAGCTGCTTTCTCTGAAAAACACATCTTGAAATGACGAGTATTGTGGCGGTAACCCTGGGAGAGAAGTAGTGGCTAACATGCAGGGCATAGGTTTATCTTCTTCAAGCATCTGTCTTGACAAGCTGCTCCCATTGTGATAGTTCCCAGGTGCTCCAGTCAATCTGGGGTGTATGGTCTTGTAACCATGGTAGAACCAAACACTACTGGGTGAATACCTTTGTCAAGGACCAAAAACGAGATGGTCTCGGTATGAAAGAGAACCCGTGCGCAGGCATATCGGTTGTGTGGTGTAGGAAGACCTCTCCTGGTAGTGGTTCGCCTTGTATACAGGAAAAAGCAGCGGACTGGGTGTCGGGACAATGGGAATCCAAAGATGTTCCACCAGCCTCTTTAGTATAAAATTGCCACCTGCATCGGAATCAAGTGCCAGAGTCTGAAATTCCATGAGTCCCGAGAAATGATTGAGACTGGGAAAGTTCAGTGGAGGGGATGGTGTAGTAAGATCTAGGAAGAGTCCTCCCACAGATCCTAGGTCTGCATGTTCCCGGACAGATGGGACAGGATTGAACCACATGACCAGGTGGTCCACAGTACATACAGAGACCTAATCTCTTACGGTAGCGTCTCTCTTGGCAGTTAGTTGGCTGCGGCCTTATTGCATGGGTTCGTCTTCTTCAGTGATAGAAGGCTGCGTCTGGGTTGCAGGTGATGGTTGTGAGCGCATACTCCCTGATGGATATTTCTGGGGGCTCTTTACCTCTTTACCTCCGATGAACGTGCACGTAGGCGGTGATCAATCTGCCTGCAAGGTCAATGAGTGAGTCCAAGGGTAATCTGGCAAATCACGTGCAGCCAATTCAATCCTTAATGAGAGAAAATTGCATGTAAGCACCCCAGGTCCCAATGAAGTTCTGAAGACAGGGTCTTAAATTCAATAACATAGTCCAGAAGTGGTTTAGCTCCTTGTTGAAGGTGTAAAAGAGCAGATCCAGCGATAGTCTTGTGAGCTGGGTTGCCCAAATACTGACTTGAAGAGAGCAAGAAAACCTGAAAAGTCATTGAGGATTGGATCATTGCGTTCCCATAAAGGTGAAGCCCAGACCAGGGCTTTCCTGTCTATAAGAGACAGGATATAAGTTGTCTTGGCTAGTACATTGGGGAAGTAAGTAGGCTGTAGCGAGAAGTGCATGCAGCACTGGTTGAGAAAACCCCTATACAACAGGGGATCTCCTGAGAAGTGAGTGGGAGCTGGTAAAGGCACTGCAGTTCGAATGGGAACCACTTGCGATGAAGCATCTTTATCCGACATGGAAGAAATGTCCAGTCGGGCATTCAGCTGATTGAAGGCATTAGACAATGTCTCTAAGATCCTCTGTTGTTCAGCAATATGTTGGGCCAAGTAGGGCTGAGATCTGAGCCGGGTCCATGGAGTTAGCAATCTGTTACAATCTGGTATGGTTTGTGGACCCCTGGATCGAAGTGAGAGCTGACTCCACCCACAGGGAGGGGCCCTGTGGGGACTCACTATGATAGGCGTGGCCTCAGCTGAGACGGACACCGGAGTAAGAGACTTTATTAGACTGGAACCTGGGTAATACCCACAAGATGAAAGGAAACACAGTCCAGAATAGTAAGGTTGCTCAATTATAGGCGGCCATTTTCATTACTGGCAGACGGTCGGTTATGAAAACCGAGGCCGAGTTTACCGGCGTCGGTCTTCATAACTCAGCGATCTACCGAGCTATTTAATTTAATTTTTTTTACTTTAAAAAATAAGTACAGAAAAGCAGTTTTTTCTGCTTTTCTGTACTTCTTTTCAATGCACTCAGCTATTAATGCCTGCTCCAGGCTGGCATTAATATCTGAGCGATTAATGTGCGGCTGAGCGCACTGTATTGCATTGGCCTCAAAGAGAAAGATGAGACGATGCCTGAAATAGCTTCCCGGCAGAGATGATGGAGACCAGCACTGTACTGCATTTTACACATGCTTAGGATAGATAGGTAGGTAGGAACAGAAGGGAGCTGCACCTGGTGTGACTACACACCTTGTGCAGCTATTTCAGCCTCAAGCAGGGGGTAAATAAATCTGTGTCTCAGTGCTGATAGCAGCAAATAAAAGGCACGTATGCATTTGTGTTTAATAAGTCTTTATGGGATGTCTGAGGGCAGAGTGAAGGGCACAAAAATGTGTGGTGGCTGCTGCTTCCTCATGTTCTTTGTAATGTTTTGTAGGTCGTGATGCATATATATGTATTTTGCAAATACCTTCAGAGTATCTGCTTTTACAACAATGGTTTTGGGTTTCTTTTATTCTCTTTCCAGAGGCCAAATAGAATTTGGGTGAATTATGCGCCGTTTATCATATATTCCATTTTTATTCAGATGTACTATATTACTTTATTTATTTATTTATTTATTTTATTTGTGTTTTTCTATACCGGCATTCACGGAAGTTCGTATCATGTCCTCTGTACCTCTAAAATTCAGAGGAAAAGACTAGATTCACAGTTACTATATTACTTCCTCTGTACCTCTAAAATTCAGAGGAAAAGACTAGATTTTACATATGCCTTGGAATAATATAAACGTGAATTTCAGTTTCGCACAGCAGAGCTGTAAATTGAAATGTCACTTTGTTAATACACTTTCTCTTTTTGGTTTCAGATTATCAGTTTATTAAATGTCTTCACCCCACAGAAATCTCTGGAGGAGTTCCAGGATGTGTAAGTAACAGACAGGAAACTAAAGCATTTATCAGAGAAAGCAGGAGACCAGTGGTAATTTTGTAAATAAAAATACCATGGAACTGGGCCAGCAGAAGCCTCTGTCTTACCCCTTTTTACCCAGTGGGGAAAAGGAGACAAGCTCAGAAAGGTTCTGGGCTTGGTGACCTGGCATGACCTGGCAAAAAATCATCACTGCAGGAGGTGATGCATTAAAAGAAAAGCGAAACAAACCTAAATCTGAACTTTGATTTATGTGCAACCCCATCCCAGTGTGCCTGTCCTGCGTGGGTGGGGCCAAAAAAAGTATCTGTAAATTCAAGGGGGTAGGTACCTTGACTAGCTCTTTTCTGTGCCCCTTCCACCAGGGCGCTGATCCTTTGGCTTGGGGGGGGGGATGGGCTCCTTTCACGTCCCAGTGCAGGAGTGGCTAACATCCTTTTTGGTTTTCCCTGGGAGAGGGGTCAGTTTTCTTCCTGTGTGCCGAATGCCAAATAGAACTCGCTGGAGCCACTGGCTGAGTGTCCGAAATTAAAATCTTTACTGTAAACCCTGGATTGAATAATGGCACAGTAAATAAGCTTCCAGCACCACAGTCTTCCTGGCTCTTTTGCAATCCTTTATCTGTGCAGGAGTCTTTTAAGTAGGTGAGGGATCCATCCACCATCGTAGATTCGGAAAGCGGTGGTCCCAGTGGGCAGGCCAACCTTTAGATGGTCGGGGAAAAAACACCTTCCAAGATGGCCAAAAATCGTGTCTCTGCCTAGAGAGCAAATCCTCTCTCCCCAGGGCGAGATGTCTCTGGATGAGGGTCCTCCAAATTGTAAATAGGTTCCTACTCACAGTTAACGGTTCTTTTCCTTCTTTTAGTTTAGTGGAGATCCCTTTGGGGAGGGATACAAGCTGGAACAGATCCGCAGGTGGGTAGGAAAAGGGGCAGAAAACATTTCCTCCCAGATCTTAGTACAGCAGTGGAGACCTTGACCCATCCCAAAAGAACCCAGTTAGGATGGAGCCCAAGTCCCCAGGGAGGCCAAAACTACAACTGATGCAAAATCTACAACCTTCCTCGTGAAGTGCAAACTTACAGGGTCATTTTTCAAATCGTGTTAGGGTGTTATTTTTCGCATCGCAAGATGCATATGCAAATTTTCAAAATTTAGTCAAAGGGAAGGAGTTTCTGAAAATGAGGGAAAATGTTAGAAATAGCTACACCTTTTTTCCTGGTGTTATGCCTAAACCAGGATTTGTGAGAAATATCACAAATGCTGTTTTGGGCAGAGGAGAACAGGAGAGGGAGAGAGAGAGCATTTCTGGGGTGGCATACCTATTAGTCATCTATTTATACCACTGTAGGAGGTTCAACTTGTAACTGGAGGTGAGGTTTTGGTGATGGTGTGGGGTTTGGGGGGCAGTTTTACATGCACAGTCAGAAGTACGAACAGCACAGTACACATCAGTGAACATGTGATGTGATTTGGAATGAGGAAAGGTACGCAAAGATGAGATTTGTACATTGTACTCTCACCCTAGTTTGATAGCAACTAGGTAGAGAGTGCATCAAACTAGGGCGAGAGTACAATGTACAAATCTCATCTTTGCGTACCTTTCCTCATTCCAAATCACATGAAATCTTCACTGATGTGTACTGTGCTGTTCATACTTCTGACCGTGCATGTAAAACTGCCTCCCAAAACCTAGACCACTACCAAAACCTCACCTGGAGTTACTAGTTGACCTTCCTACAGTGGTATAAATAATTGACTAATAAGCAATCCTTATAAAGAGTGTCTCTCTCTCTCTCTCTCTCTCTCTCTCATGCAAAATTTATAGAAAAATGATTAAGCTAGGCCTTTGATTGTTTCCAGAGCCCATGGCGGAGCTCTGCTATAAAAACCAGCATCCTCAAGGAGAGGGGCTGCACATGAATGGATCCTCCCCTTATTATTTCTTTCACTAACTGCATTAGTACTATTTCTCAGGGCTTACTGTTAGCATGACAGGAGAGTCAGGTTACATATATAATCCCTGTGGTGGTTGTATCCAGGAATGTGGTACCAGAGGCCATAGTTCAAATCCCATTTTCAGGTGGTTAACTTCCCTTATTGTTAAAGTGTCATAATCTTCATGGGTTCCCTGAGCACAGAGGGCAGGGGGGAGATAACTTTCAAGGCTCTTCGCATTGCCACACATAAGTCCCAGTTTACAGTTCTTGTATATGGCATAGATGAGTGCTCAAGTCACTTTAAAGTACAAAGCACACTAGAAACTTGACTTTAGTTTCCAACATTATTTTTACTGAGATGTTATGAAATGATAAAAATATTCTTTACAGCAGTTTAGTTCACTTGTGATGTTACACGTGCTTTAAATAAACTTGTGACTTTTACAGTCTTGTTTAAGGTTTAGATGGTAAAGCCAATTGATTCAGTCTTACGCTGATGTTTCTCACATCCCATTGGGATAGGGCAAGTTAGTGCTTCCATCCCAATGTTATTGAAGTATTATCTATTTTACATAGTTATTTATCTCCTACCTCTCTTGTAGTTTTCTCCTCTGATCTCCTTAGTTCCCTCACAGTAGCTGAATGTAACTAAGTATACTCCTCTTCTCACTTTCAGTGTCAGAATGATACTCCAGTTACTCCTCTTCTCCAAATCTCCAGTAGATATTCATGGACCTTGGTAGGGGTCCATCCCAACTCCATTCTCTCTTTTCTCCTTTCTATCCTTTGGATGTTGTAAGCCGTCCTTCCTTTGCATACTGATGATTCACGGGTTCCTTCTCAATGAAGAGACCTCTCTTTTTTAAGGTTCAAAGACTTGAAAGTTGAATAGATAGGGAGGGTGGAATAAAACTCCCATATGTAAAAGTAACTGAAAATCTCCATGGAGGATCAACAACTTAAATCAATTAGAAAAACAAGGGACAGCCCTGAACATGCTGTCCCTAGTAAGGAAACAGAAAAATCCACACCCTAAGATGGTGGTCAAAGCTTATATAGCAGAGGAATACACCATTTACTCTCATCCACATGGGAGAATTATACAACCAAACCATTGTTATTGTGTTTCCTCCCAGAACATAAAGTGGTTTTCACCTATACTTGTTCCTAGTAGGGATACAAGGGAGTTCTACAATTACATATTATTTTGTTCTGAAACATCTGTAATTGCACAATTGGAAATGCCCGTGGGGATTCATTGTATGAATGTCTAATTTCTCTGACCCCTGTGGGGATTCATTGTAATATTGTGAGTTTGGGAACATTTGAAAAAGCTTTCATTTTGGGTAAGATTATGGGGACACTATTTTGAAAGCTGCTGTACGGTGTATATTTGAAATGTCTCCTGTTCCAGCTGTATTCCCCCACCCTGCCGAGGAAGCTGTCTGGCAAAACATGGTCATGTTGGGGGATTTTATTTAAAACACCTTATTGTGTATGTTCAGAATCCTATCGAACTTGGTATATGAAAGTGGAATTATTTCTTTAAATGTTTGCACTAGAGCAGTGATGGCTAACCTATGACACGCGTGTCAGAGGTGACACGCCGAGCCGTTTTTGCTGACACGCGTAGCGTTTCGGAACTATCGATTTTTTATTTTTTTTTTAATCAGCTGTGCCGAGCCTTTTTTTTTTTTCGGCTGCGCCAACCCTTTAAAATTAGTTTTTTAGTATCCCTCCAGCCCCCCCCCCCCCAATGCCCCAGGGCGCAGGGAGGCGCATGCGGCGCAGCGACAGGCAGGGCCGTGGTGAGGCTCACTTCACCACAGCCCAAAGAAAAAGATAGTGTTGAACGCGCTGATGCTCCTCCTCCTTCCTGCCTGTGTGGCCCCGGAAGTAAAGGTTGCCGGAGCCGCGTGGGCAGGAAGGAGGTGAAGCATCAGTGCGTGCAGAAGAGGAGCATCGCTTGCACTTACGGGCCGCCGCGAATCTCAAATCGCAGCGGCCCGAGAAGAGGAAGAAGCCCAGTAGCAGGGCCGCTGCAGAGCCCATCCTGCGCGACCCGCGAAGAGGAGGCCCAGAGGTGAGAGACAGGCTGAGGGTCTGTGTGCGCGCGCGCGTGTATGAGATGAGTTGAGAGATTGTGTGTGAGAGTGAGGACCTGAATGTTTGCAGAGACTGCATGTGCCTGAGCAAGACAGCATGTGGGAGTGAGAGAGAGCCTGTGTGTGTGAGAGACAGCATGTGCCAGTGAGAGATTGTGTGTATGAATGATTGTATGAGAGAGAGCATGTGCCAGTGAGAGCCTGTGTGTGTGTGTGAGAGAGAGAGAAATGCATGTGAGAATGAGAACCTGACTGTGTGTTTGAGGGAAGAAGATGGAGAGAAAAGAAACAGAAAAAAAGACAATATAAAAGGAATTGGCAAAAAAAAAAAAAAGGGAAGGTGGAAAAAATAAGAAAGGGAAGGTGGAAAAAAAAAAAAAGCCTGTGACCAATCAATTAGAAAACTAAGATCAGACAGCAAAGGTTAAAAAAAATATATATATTTTTAGTGATTGGCACATGTAATCTTTGGGAATGTGCAAGAATAGTAACATCCCCAATAGTCATGTGGCAGCAGTGACAGTGGCAGCAGAGGAATGAGAGAGGTTCTGAGGTTGCTGGCAAAAGAGAGGGGGGTCTGCCTTTAGTATGTGCATGTGAATGAATGGGTCTCTGCCTGGGGGTGTATGTGTGTGAATGCATAGGTGCCTGCCTGGGGGTCTGTGTGTGTGAGAATGAATTGGTGCCTGCCTGGAGGATGGAGCGGGAGTGGTGTGAGCCTTCCTGGGTGTGTGTGTTTGTGAGGGAGCCAGTGAGTGTGAGAGCATGAGTGTGTATGAGAAAATCCAGGGGAGTAAGAGTTTGTGTGGGAGGGGGGGTGGAGGGGGAGAGAGTGTTTTAATTGAAGATTTAGCCGACGAAATTCAGCAACAAAAAAGTCACTAAGCAGGCAAGGTAAAGAATTATTTGTTTTTGCTTTATTAATAAATACAGTACATATATTAAAATTATAACTTGTTATTAATTAGAGCTACAAATATCACAATTATGGATTTTTCTAGAAGTGACACACCACCCGAGTTATGCTCGGTTTTTTTATGAATTTTGACACACTGAGCTCAAAAGGTTGGCCATCACTGCACTAGAGCATCACATTGTGTTTGAATAAACTACAATTAACTTGGGTAATTTTCCTTTGAATATGTTTGTTCCTCACACTTATCCACCTTTGAAACTAAGATTATGGGAATTCATTGCATGATTGCGAATTTGTGACTATCTAAAAACCATCTCCTAACTTCTCTAGATTTAAAACATGATTACCCTATAGTATCATATTATAATGATTTAAAAATGTTTTAGCAGGCTTCATTGAATCTTCTCACTATAATGAAATGTCTTAATAATGTTTTGAGTGGATGTGTTCTTTGTATTGTAAAATTAATAGGATTGATGTATTATACTCCATTTATTAAACGTATATAGCCTATAAGTTTATGCTGATGAATAAGAATGTAATTTTCTTCTTATGAGTAGAGATTGAATACAGTGAAAAGTAAAAAAAACAACATCTTTTGGATGTATGTGTAAATTATATATAATTATATTTGGTCTATTTTCCAAGTATTTCATTGCATATAATTATACTATTTTAGCCTTGAAGGAGCACATCATTCACAGTGATTTTTTTTACACATAGTTTATATGCTTGGAATGTATTTTGGTGGTAGTTTTTTGTATTTGCTTATACCAATTTGGCTGGCTGTGCATGAAGGCATTAGGGGGTAATTCTCAGAAGGATGCACTTGCATACTCCGTGGTTTATGAGTGGAAATCGACGATAGAAATTACACAGAAGGTTGGGCGGGGGAAAATATGCAAGTACCTCGATGATGCGTCTACCTTCTCCTCACCCTCATGGAAGGTGTTCCAGGAGGCAAGGAAAGCATGTGCACACATGCTTTTTATTTCTGGTAGTACAATGCACATATATGTGGAGGCAGAAAACCACACCAGCTTTGGAGCAGGTGTAACATCCTGTGCATATGTGTCTGTGCGTACCAGGACAGCTGGTGAATATTATGTGCATATATCCGCTTTGAAAAGTCAGGCTGATGTCTGCAAGTACTTTCTACCTGCAGACTGTAGCCCATGATGGGCTGTTTGAAAATGAACCCTGATAAAACCAGAGTAGATTTTTGTCAAAGAGAGTGGGGGAGAGTGCTGGAGGATAGAAAGATAGGCTGCTGAAAATAAAAGGATTGCTATGCAATAATCTCTGAAGGTTCTGGGTATTGTGAAATGATGTCATTTGTAGGGATGTACTTTCATTTGAAAAAATGACACAGAAACATTTGCTATTTCGTGTTGTATTCTTTCGAAAATAAACCTAAAGAAAAACACAATTTCTTTCATTTAGTTTTTCCATTTTTTAGTGCATGCTAAAACCATTTCATGTGTGCTGAAATGGTAAAACAAAGCAAAAAAAAAAAAAAGAGAAAGAAACTAAATTAAATGAAAACCCCCAACCACTGAATAAAAACAAAAATGAAACAAAAAATATATCCCTGCATGCTGCTAAGTGATTTTTAGACATAACTTCTTGGAAAAAAAACCCAACCCACTGTCGATCATTATTTTCTTCCTCTTAATCTATACTGTGTTTTTGTATATGCCTGATTGATTTATCTGAAGAAATCATTACAAGCATATTTATGCAGTTCTGCTTTTCATCATAGGCTTAAAAATATGAGTTGTTAGCCTATTTTGTATCCATTCTGCTACATTTACTTAATCACCTCCTAACATCTCCACTAACTGGCTCTTCATTATTCATCTTCTCTTGGACTTCTCTGCTTTTATTTGATACCATTGGCCAACATGCATTCATCACTAGCTGTGTCTGAATTGGCTGTAGATTAGCTTTATTCCTAGATGCTTACAGCCCTTTTAGTTCCCAGTCAATAACGTTTTCTCCTCTCCATTTTCTGTTGTAATTCCTCAGGGTTCATTCCTTGCTCCCTTCCTTTCCTCTAGATATCTTCATGGTCTTGGTTCTTGTCATTTTCCCTGGTGGTTACACTTATTACAGATGTGAAGATGATGCCCAGCTCTATCTCTCCTTTTCTTTACCATTCTCCGCTGTGTCTGTTTGTCCTTTTACTTGTTTCTCTTCTTTTGCCTCATGGATAATTTTAAATATTTTTTCATATTAAATGTATACAAAACTGAAGTTCTCTTTCTTCTTATTCATACCAGCATCATTTATCCTCCGCTAGGCTTTTTTTTCTATTAATCTCTCACCTCTCCCCCTCTTTGTGTCAGCTTGGAATTTTGGGTGGTATCTTTCATTTTCTCCCAAATTTCCAGCCAGCGATCAATTATGCAATATTCTGAAAATTCATTTCTCCCTCTCTTCTGGTGCCATCACCCAATCTTTCATGCACTCTACTTCTCCTTTGTACTATTGGCACTATTTATTTTGGAGAAGAGCGGTGGTGGTCCCTCTTCACAAGAGTGGGAACAGAGAGGAGGCTGGTAACTACAGACCAGTTAGCCTCACTTCAGTGGTGGGAAAAGTAATGGAGTCACTGTTGAAAGAGAGAATAGTGAACTATCTACAGTCCGGAGAATTGATGGATCAGAGGCAGCATGGATTCACCAGAGGAAGATCCTGTCAGACAAATCTGATTGACTTTTTTGACTGGGTAACCAAGGAATTGGATAGAGGAAGAGCACTCGATATCATATACTTGGATTTCAGCAAAGCTTTTGATACGGTTCCGCACAGGAGACTGGTGAATAAAACGAGAAGCTTGGGAGTGAGTGCCGAGGTGGTGACCTGGATTGCAAATTGGTTGACGGACAGAAGACAATGTGGTGATGGTAAATGGAACCTTCTCTGAAGAGAGAGCGGTTTTAAGTGGTGTACCGCAAGGATCGGTGTTGGGACCGGTCCTGTTCAATATCTTTGTGAGCGACATTGCGGACGGGATAGAAGGTAAGGTTTGTCTTTTTGCGGATGACACTAAGATCTGCAACAGAGTGGACACGCCGGAAGGAGTGGAGAGAATGAGACGGGATCTAAGGAAACTGGAAGAGTGGTCGAAGATATGGCAGCTGAGATTCAATGCCAAGAAGTGCAAAGTCATGCATATGGGGAGTGGAAATCCGAATGAACTGTATTCGATGGGGGGGGAAAGGCTGATGTGCACGGAGCAGGAGAGGGACCTTGGGTGATGGTGTCTAATGATCTGAAGTCAGCGAAACAATGCGACAAGGCAATAGCTAAAGCCAGAAGAATGCTGGGCTGCATAGAGAGAGGAATATCGAGTAAGAAAAGGGAAGTGATTATTCCCTTGTACAGGTCCTTGGTGAGGCCTCACCTGGAGTACTGTGTTCAGTTCTGGAGACCGTACCTTCAAAAAGACAAAGACAAGATGGAGGCGGTACAGAGAAGGGCGACCAGGAAGGTGGAGGATCTTCATCGGATGACGTACGAGGAGAGATTGAAGAATCTAAATATGTACACCCTGGAGGAAAGGAGGAGCAGAGGTGATATGATACAGACTTTCAGATACTTGAAAGGTGTTAATGATCAAAAGACAACGACAAACCTTTTCCGAAGGAAAAAAAATCAGCAGAACCAGGGGTCACGATTTGAAGCTCCAGGGAGGAAGATTCAGAACCAATGTCAGGAAGTATTTCTTCACGGAGAGGGTGGTGGATGCCTGGAATGCCCTTCCGGAGGATGTGGTGAAGACCAGAACTGTGAAGGACTTCAAAGGGGCGTGGGATAAACACTGTGGATCCATAAAGTCAAGAGGCTGCCAATGAAGAGTGGGTGACTCGCCAGAATGATGGCTACTGCCTGGAGTCAATACCCTTATTAAATAAACATACACAGGCTTACGGTGACTCCAACATCGCTCTAAGCTTCAACAGCAAGAGGAAATGTGGAAAAAAGGATTCACACTCACAAAGAGGGGAGTAGCTGGCTTGTTACGGCGGTTACTACCCCAAATCAAATAAGCCTGATACTTCACTTTCAAAGCATATACAGCAAAGTTCTCTGATTCAATGGCAGGGGAGAAGAAAAACTGATACTTCACACATCCAGCAGAGCTCTCTGCTTCAACGGCAGGGGAGAAGAAAAGAGGGTTCGCACTCACAAAGCGGGGAGTAGCTGGCTTGTTACGGCGGTTACTACCCCAAACCAAATGTGCCTGATACTTCACTTTCGATGCACATCCAGCATGGCTCTCTGCTTCAACGGCATGGGAGAAGACTTATACGTCACGCATATCCAGCATAGCTCCCTGCTTCAACGGCAGGGGAGAAGAAAAACAACCAATAAGGGCTAATAACATAGTCTGGGTAAAACAAATAAGCATGGGTGCAGCTTGCTTATTGCAGCGGCTACTACCCCTAACGAATCAAGCTTGATATTTCACTTGGATGCAGCTCCATCACTGCTCTCTACATTAAAGGTGGGGGTGGAAGGGAAATAGAGAGAGACCTAAGAGCTAAGAGAAACAGATAAGTATGAGAGAAAATATGTGTGAAGCTTGCTGGGCAGACTAGATGGGCCATTTGGTCTTCTTCTGCCGTCATTTCTATGTTTCTATGTTTCTATGTTTACTCCCTGGTCTTCCTTGATACTTCATGTTATCCCTTCTAGATTCTCCAAATCTCTGCAGCTTGCCTTCCTTTCCAACTTCCCCAGTATTCTCATAGTATTCTCATAGTATTCTCATAGTATTCTCATAGAAACAGAAACATAGAAATGATGGCAGAAGAAGCCCAATCGGCCCATCCAGTCTGCCCAGCAAGCTTCGCACTTTTTTTCTTCTCATACTTATCTGTTTCTCTTGGCTCTTAGTAACCTTTTGGTTCTATTTCCCTTCCACCCCCACCATTAATGTAGAGAGCAGTGTTGGAACTGCTTCTAAGTGAAATATCTAGCTTAATTAGTTAGGGGTAGTAACCGCCGCAATAAGCAAGTTACACCCATGCTTATTTGTTTACCCAGACTATGTAATTCAGTCCTTGTTGGTTGTTGTCTGTATATAGATCCACGTTTCTTCATTCCCCCTGCCGTTGAAGCAGAGAGCTATGCTGGATATGCGTGAAGTATCGGTCTTCCTCCCCTGCCATTGAAGCAGAGAGCTTTGCTGGATATGCATTGAAAGTGAAGTATCAGGCTTATTTCGTTTGGGGTAGTAACCGCCATAACAAGCAAGCTACTCCCCGCTTTTTTGTGAATGCAAATCCTTTTTTCCACATTTCCTCTTGCCGTTGAAGCTTAGACCAATGTTGGAGTTGCATTTACCGTATGTATGTTTATTGAATAAGGGTATTATCTCCAGGTAGAAGCCATCATTCCCGCGAGCCACCCACTCTTCATTCACGTCCTCTAGTCTTTATGGATCCACAGTGTTTATCCCACGCCCCTTTGAAGTCCTTCACAGTTCTGGTCTTCACCACTTCCTCCGGAAGGGCATTCCAGGCATCCACCACCCTCTCCATGAAGAAATACTTCCTGACATTGGTTCTGAGTCTTCCTCCCTGGAGCTTCAAATTGTGACCTCTGGTTCTGTTGATTTTTTTCCAACGGAAAAGGTTTGTCATTGTCTTTGGATCATTAAAACCTTTCAAGTATCTGAACGTCTGTATCATATCACCTCTGCTTCTCCTTTCCTCCAGGGTGTACATATTTAGATTCTTCAATCTCTCCTCATAAGTCATTTGATGAAGACCCTATACCTTTTTGGTCGCCCTTCTCTGGACCGCCTCCATCTTGTCTCTGTCTCTTTGGAGATACGGTCTCCAGAACTGAACACAGTACTCCAGGTGAGGCCTCACCAAGGACCTGTACAAGGGTATAATCACTTCCCTTTTCTTACTCAATATTCCTCTTTCTATGCAGCCCAGCATTCTTCTGGCTTTAGCTATCGCCTTGTCACATTGTTTCGCCGACTTCAGATCATTAGACACTATCACCCCAAGGTCTCTCTCCTGCTCCGTGCACATCAGCCTTTCTCCCCCCATTGAATACAGTTCATTCAGATTTCCACTCTCCATATGTATGACTCTGCACTTCCTGGCATTGAATCTCAGCTGCCATATCTTCGACCACTCTTCCAGCTTCCTTAAATCCCGTCTCATTCTCTCCACTCCTTCCGGCGTGTCCACTCTGTTGCAGATCTTAGTGCCATCCGCAAAAAGACAAACCTTACCTTCTATCCCGTCCGCAATGTCACTCACAAAGATAATGAACAGGACCGGTCCCAACACCGATCCTTGCGGTACACCACTTAAAACCGCTCTCTCTTCAGAGAGAGTTCCATTTACCATCACACATTGTCTTCTGTCCGTCAACCAGTTTGCAATCCAGGCCACCACCTCGGCACTCACTCCTAAGCTTCTCATTTTATTCACCAGTCTCCTATGCGGGACTGTATCAAAAGCTTTGCTGAAATCCAGGTAGATGACATAGAGTGCTCTTCCTTGATCCAATTCCTTGGTTACCCAGTCAAAAAAGTCAATAATATTTGTCTGACAGGATCTTCCCCTGGTGAATCCATGCTGCCTCTGGTCCAGCAATTCTCCCGACTGTAGATAGTTCACTATTCTCTCTTTCAACAATGACTCCATTACTTTTCCCACCACCGAAGTGAGGCTAACTGGTCTGTAGTTACCAGCCTCTTCTCTGTTCCCACTCTTGTGAAGCGGGACTACCACCACTCTTCTCCAATCACTTGGCACAACTCCCATTTCTAGGGATCTATTGAACAGGTCACACAGCAGACCCGCCAGCACATCTCTGAGCTCCCTCAGTATCCTGGGATGAACCTCATCAGGCCCCATGGCTTTGTCCACTTTCAGTTTCCCCAGCTCTTCTCATAAATTCTCTACTGTAAATGGAGTTACATCTACTCCAGTCCCCTCCAGTTTCTTGTTAACTAGCGACGGTCCTTCTCCAGGGTCCTCATGCTTCCCTTCCTACCCTCTATGCACCATCTCCCTGTAAAATACCACTGCTGCATTAAAATTCTTGTCTTTGCATATAAATTTAGTGATGATCTTACACTTGCCTATCTATCTTCTCTAATTTCATACTGTACTTCTTTAATCTCTCGCATGTTCACTGCCTCTCTCTGCATGCCCATCTTATTGCCCCTGCTCTCATTTTAATGCTTTTTCTCTTAAGGAAAAGACTTTCTTAAGAAAAATTCTTTTTCATTTAAACCTTTCCCTACTCAGCATTCTTTGTACCGCTGCCCGTGGTTATTTGTAACCAAATGTCTTATGTGTTGCCCTGGGTAGGTGCCAGATAAATGCTGAAACAAATAAAATAAAAATAAATCTCACATTTCAGGCATTAGAAAACACTGCAGCTTATCATCAGGTGGGTTCATTCAAGCTCATATATGGCAAACCCTGCATCGATTTGTTCTGACAGTGTCCTTCTTTTCCTCCATATGATCTTCTTACACAGTGCTCTGATTCTGCATCATAAATTTGCATGAATGATGCAAAAATTAATGTGGAAATGTGGAAAAGATGATTGCTTGACAGAAATTAGTGTTTTAGTCTCCAGAAGATAAGCTTGCAGAGGGTGGTATCCCCAACAGATAACTGAAGGGCTTTTTGTTCCCTAGCAGTCATATAGTTGATGCGTAGAAACATCACACTCATTTTATAATAATTACACAATTTCCACAGTATATGACTACCATTTATCTATCAATCCAATGTGAACACCCCCATCTATGATATGAATTGTTGATGGATATGTTTTGACAAGAGCCAGTAAATAACTACAGGTATGAATAGTTTATTGTTTTAAATTTCAGTTAGGGAGGAAAACAATGAAAAGGAGAGACAGAGAATTCAAAACAAGACAGCATCCCAATCCATTCTTTATAGATTTGAGTAACCTCTTTGGTTCTTTGTAGCATGGCCTTATCACCAATCATCTGATTCTTGCCATATAATCAGAGTCCTCTAAAAGCTTATACTATGAATTTTCCCTTCTCATAATATAGCCTCTTTTTGAGGTACATAAAACGAGAGAGGTCTCTGCTGTCTGTTTATGACCTGAGAGTAGTCTCTCTGTGGGAACAAAGCAAAACAGTGGTCGGGCAGATGTCGCAGAGAGGCGAGAGCTGCACTTCTCAATCTGGACAGGAAAAACACCACAAAACATTTTTTTTTTCTCCTCTTTGGCCCCTCTGACTGCTCCACAGTTTCTTCCATAGACTAATAGATGCCTCCCATGCTCCAGTGATCCTCTGCCTGTTACTCTACTCTCAAGCTGCTGTTCTCTCTAGAACAGAGCTCTGGAAATCGTTTATCATGTAAAGTAAGTAGTGACCATTCTTCCAGTTTTGCCTGTTACCAAATATTCATAGTTCCAGAATTGAAGAAAGTGTCAGCACAGGAGGAAAGATATGACAAATAAAGCTAGCCTCTTCTAAATCAAAAGATATTTAGGGAATGAATGAACATAGCCTTAGTGAAGCCAAACAACTTCAGGCCATCATCATAGGCACTCCAGGTAATAATGTTTTCAATTGTCTTCTATTTAATCATATGGTCTAAGTGTATAGTCCACTCACGTCATTTTTTGAACCTTTTCCAATGCATATAAAATCATTAACTTATCCATTTCTGTAGCAGATCATCATCCCATGTGATATACTCCAATACTGCCAAGAAATCTGAAGCACATAATAATGGCTGCAGATTCTATCCCTTCCATTCTGATTACTTTTGGAACCAGTGAAGAGAGATAGATGCCGATTCTGCAGTCAGTGCCAATTCACTGACAATCTGATGAAATTCGCTTTGGTAATTCATTTGCCGAGTTTACTAAGAGATTTTTCCCTTCCATGAGCCCGGAAGAACTGCTTTGCTTGCAGAAATGAAGCATATCAATTGTAACTAGCATGCTGAATGGCACCAGGTTTTCAGAAGATTTAGGGGCTGATTCACTGAATTGCACTATTATTGGCTCGCAGACTATTGTGGTAGAGTGCACACTAATGAAGGACCGCACCGTTCGCAAATGATTTATTGCAGCTGGAAACCCGACGCGGATCGTTTCACTGAGGACACAGTAGCATTGAAAGCAGCTGCGTATTTTCCCCTAACCTGCGAAACACGTAGGAAAAGTTTGTTCTCTGGGGGTAGGGTGGCTAGTAAGCCCCACCTGGCACACTAATCCCATATCAAGAAATCCACCCTCCCCAGTCCTTTCCTTTAGGTCCTGCACTCCCCTCCCAGTGCCATTTCACATTCTGATCCATGTGCAGATCAAAGCTCGAAGTGATACTGAGTGGCGCTAATATTGAAGTGAACATGAACCATAAGGAAGTAAAACTCTTGCCTTCTGCCAAGGCGTGAGTACTGTGAAAGGGGACCAGGAAGGCCTGGAGGTTCTGAGAAGGTCAGGGCTAGGTCTTGAAATGAGGCAGGTGAGGGTCAGAAAAAGGGACTGCATTGCCCACATTGGCAGGGGAACATCATTAGGTGAACCCTAAGGGTTACAGAATATATCTATTTATTTTAATTATTTAACCTCTGGGATAGGACTCTGTGTACTTCTCAATCACAGAATGCTCTTCCATGCTGTTAGATTCTTCCAGTGACTTTTCTATTTATTTAACAGTACATTTAAAAGCAAACTCAGAATCTGAGATAGATAGTTTGAACACTAGTTCCATTAATTCACCTCCAACCCATTTTCTTTCAGGATTAGTCAGGCTTCCTTTCAGCTACCCTAGAATCAGAATGGTTGCTGTAAGCACTGCCAGCAAAACTAAAGCATGTAATTGCTGCAGACTCCATCTGATTCTTCTGGTATGATTTACGCTCAGCAGGGTTGTGATTTCATATCAGAATACTCTCTGGAAAACTCTTTGAACTTTTCTCAGTAAGCAGAGGGCTCAGTAAGCAGACTTCAAGCACATCCAGCCCCAACTATCTCTCGCTATCTCACACACACCCCCACACTGTGTGTAACAAGAAGTCTCTTCCCTTCACAAGCAGGACACAAGGGCCACTGCTGTGAAAATGATACCAAGGGCAAGGGTTGCTGTCGGCAGTCTTCCCTACCCATAACCTTCCTGGCTGTTTGTGTTGCTGACGTGGCTGCCCCTGTCTTCGGGCAAACTGGGCTGCTGTTGGTCAGCCCGAGGAGCACAAAGGTGCATCCAGGGTTTGGGAGAGAGAAGCATAAATAAGCGAACTGTGGTTGCCCACAGAGGCGTACCTAGAGTATTTGGCACCTGGGGTGGATACTACTTTGGCACCCCCCCCCCCTATATAATTTTAAAATTTCCTAAGCATCAATAAAATATTTCAAAACAGCAGACACAACAAATAAAACAAAATAATTAAAACTAATAAGAATTTTAAAATTCTCCCGCTCTCCATATCTGTCATCCTAAGATTGCTATAGACTGGGGGCATGCATGCACGCAGATACACAAACACACACACGCAGACAGACACACAATATGCTCCCTCTCTCTCATGTACACACATACATGCTTGGTGAAAGACAGAGGGAGCATGTGTTTGTGTGAGAGAGACACACACATACATACACTTTCTCTGTACCTCTCACACACACACATGTGGCTAAAATTTAGTTGGATAACATAGGGGCATTCCACCAGTGTTTCTGGGAGGAGTTAAGTTAACCAGATATCTGCTTGTGCCGTACAGCAGTCCTAAAGTTAGCTGGATAAAGTTATCTGGCTATCTTTAAATGCCAACTATATTCAATAGTGCGACTGCACCGCTGAATATCCCTCCAAAGGTTATCCGAGCAGTGATTGAATACTACCCACAAATGGGGTAGATTTTCATAGGTGTGTGCGTGCGTCCATGTTTTCGGCTTCCCGGCGTGTACACACGAACACGCCGATGCGTGCATGTTATAAAATCGGCGGGCCACACACACACATGCGCGCTGGATTTTGCAATCCACATGCGCATTTAAGGAGCGGACTGGGAGGGAACTTCCCTACCCCACTACCCTAACCTCCCTTCCCTTTCCCCTTTCCTCTCCTCTCCTCCCCGCCCCCTATCCCTATCCTAGCTAACCCTGGTTTTTTTTTAATTTACTTTTTGCTCCTCAACAGGAGCAGTAGCAAGTAGCACGTGCCGGCACCCTGCTGGCGCATGCTTCCCAGGCACGGCGGCAAATGGCCACTGTACCCGGTGCCTCCAGCCCCACCCCTCCCCCCCAACCACCCCTCCCTGTCCCTTTATCTGGGACCGGCACTTCGGCATGTAATGGGGGCAACGCGCATGGCTGGGCTCCTTTGAAGATGCCCGCAATTCCTGTTTTTTTTTTACTTGCGCTGGGGATTTAAAACTTGGCAGAAAATCTTTACTGGAGAATTAAAAAAGAAATCATCCAGGATTACAGCACAAAAATAATTTGAGTTCCTCTTTACAGAAAACTCAGCACACTTCCAGACAGTCCACTCACGCGTAGAGACCCTCCTTCCCCAGGAGTCCTCCAGTACCTATTAAGATGGCAGATATCTTTCTCTTCACTCAACCCTTAGAAAACTGCTTGTTTGGCACCGACAAAGATTTATTTTCCCAGAAGCAGGGCAGCTTCTTTCCCTTCAGAAACTCCCCATTGAAAAACCACTCTCTCTTCTGGGACAACAGAGGTATTTTTCCTAACCTCCCCCCCCCCCCCCCCCCCACTATCCAGTAAGGGTAAGGTCTGAGCGATCCTCTTTCTTTGGTCTCAGAAGCTTCTCCTGGTCCAGACCTGCCACTCTTCTCCAGAAATCCTCTTCTGGCAGAATCTCCTTTCCCAGGCTTTTTCTGTGGAGGGACACAGGCCCAAAGGTGCCACTCTGTGAAGAGATGCCCACCTCTTTCCAGACCTCAAAACCGGATGCCCTTATATCATTCCTTTGCACTCCGCCTGCCTCAGGGCTGCAGGAGTTTTAATACATCCTCATAACCCCTTGCAGTGGGGAATGGTGCACTGCACCAACCTACCTATGGACACACAAAGGGACAGGGTCTAAGAGACCTCTGACTCACTCTTCTGGCCAGCAGACCTGTCGAGGCCACTGCTGCCATATAAGGGTAAAGGCTGACACTGCTATTAAGGGGCAGATTTTCGCAACCCCTCACATGCTTATTCCAGACTTCCTTGAATATTGTTCTTACTTTTGCTTTCACCTCTTCTCTTGAAAGGCTCTTGTTCCATGCAATCCATTAATGTTTTCTGGCATGACTCCTAAATCTATGTCAGGGTTTCCCAAACCTGTCCTGAGGACCCCACAGTCACTTGAGATTTCTCTATCTCTATTTAAATTTCTTCTAGGGTATACATATCTAGGACCTTAAGTCTCATATCATAGACCTTTTAGTGAAGATTTTGCATCATTTTGATACTGCTTGGTAAAGATTTTTCAAGCACCACAGTAAAGTCTCTCCCAGTGCAAATGATCAAATCCAAACCAGATAGGCATAATCCTTAAGTTAGCTTTGATTTTCCAGTTTAGCTTTTTCATTAAACTGGGATAAGGTTGAACATTCACTTTAAATCAGAATAGTATAAGGTAGGATGGCAGGACTGCTTACCTCACAAAAATTTGCTTGCTTATCCTTGTGATTAGTTGGGGAAATCAGAGTCAGTTTGCACTGAAAATCCAAGCTGACTAGTTTCAAAATCAGAACCAAGAAAATCTGACTGCCGAATTTTAAGAGGCCCGAGCGCAAATACTGGCAGTTATGCGTGTGGCCGGGCCCTGCGCTCGCCGTGTGCATTTTCTAAAGGGCCCGGTCATGTGCGTAACCACCGATAAGCTCAGAAGTGCCAGGCCTAAAGAAAGGGGTGGGCCAGGGCGGGGTCTGGGTGGGGAGAGGCGGAGTGGGGGGTGGGGTGAACTGGGTCAGTGCCATTAGCCGCTGTCCCGGGGAAGCACATGCTGGGGTTTATATCTGCTCCCGCGACCCGATTTTAAAAGGGCTACACGCGTGACCAGGCCTTGCGCATGCCGCGCTCATTTTCTGAAGGGCCCGGCCTCGCACGTAAATCCCCCGTTACATGTCGAAGTGCCGGGCCTCTCCAAAAGAGCGGGTCGGGCCAGGACAACACTATTAGCGTGTGGAATATATTGCTGCTCCAAAGGAGCAGCAGGGCAAAAAATAAAAAAAAATCTAAGAGTTAGGTAGGGGGTCAGGGATGAGAGAGGAAAAGGTAGGAAGGTTAGATAGGGGGATAGGGAAGTTCCCTCCCAGTCCGCACCTTAATTGGAGCGGACTGGGAGGGAACTGGGGAAGCCCTACTCGCGTTGCCGAGTGTTCCATTCTAAAATCCCCCCCCCCCCACCATGCATTCAAGTTGTGGCTGCGCACACATGCGCACGCAGATTTTTAAGTCCGGTGCGCATGTGCGCGAGGCTATCGCATTTTATAACCTTACGCGCTGGTGCACACATGTTATAAAATCGGCGTGTCCATGTGTGCGCAGCTCTTAAAATCGACCCCCTGAGGAGCAGTAAGTATAAAAATAAAAAATTGGGAATAGGTAGCATTAGTGTAGGGTTGGGGAGGAGAGGGGAAGAGGGAGGAAGGATAGGGTAGAGAACTGGAGCGACTGGAAGGGAACTGGGGAAGGCCCTGTTGCATTGGAGTACATTTCTTTCTAATATTCCCCCCCCCCCCCCCCCGTTGTGTTCATTAGAGGAAACCGGCCCCCATATGCGTGCATGAATTTTAAAATCTGGCACGCATGTGCACGTGGGAATTGTATTTTATAACGTGCGTGCGCCGGGAACCGTGCGCACATGGATGCAAGCGCAGGCTTTTTAAAATCAACCCCTATGAAAATAGAAGCCAACTCATATATTCTGGGCCAGGACTAAAACAGTTAAGTCTGACCTAAGATACTAAACAGTAATAGAGAATGGGTCAGACTAATCTTAACTGATGTGTTTATTTCACCCCATATCTGAAATCACTTTCAGATCTTTTTGTTTTCAGTGTGATAAATTTAACTTATTTCCCTGAATTACCGTATAGGGAAAGCTATTAAACTATAATAACAACTAGTAAACTACAACTAGTGATTCCATCTCTTTCTCACGCCAAACTCTCTTCCACCAGAAATAGAGCCATCTCCATCATCGGCCCAAAGTTATGGAACTCACTACCTCAGTACCTCGCTGATCAAGAAAACCCTAAATCTTTTAAAAAAGACCTAAAATCCTGGCTTCTAAGCCAATCTCTTACTGACAGCTCAAACTCTTGATCTCATAACTATCAGTCTGCTGATTGGACAATTTATCCTACTTCCTAACTATAGATATCTCTTATTATCTATGAACCCTGTTTTTCAGTATACCTAAAGTTTGGTATATCCTGTTTTTGTTTAGACTAATTTTATATGTCAGTTCTCAGTCTGTTTATTGTAATCTCAAAATTTCAATGTAACAGTTTGTTATAATGTAAACCGGAGTGAAGGCAACTCTGCTATACCTCGGTATATAAAAAACGCTAAATAAAATAAATAAAATAAATAAAATGTATGGGCTTGGTAGACCTTTGGTCTTTCTCTAACCTAAAAACTATGCAGCTATCTAACTGTAAAAGTAGAGAATTAAGTATAAAAAATAAACCACCTTATACTTTAAGACAAGTTTAGAATGGAATAAGCCATGTTTGCTGTATATATCTAACAAAAGAGTAATGGACTTTGTCACATCAGTATTTTGATTATGATCTATTCCATCATAAAAGTGCTAGAATTTGTATTTCATTTGTAGCTTGAGATGGGTTCTTGCAGGCACAGTATACATTTTCCTGTCCCCAGGTCACAGGGAGTGTCAGCAGGATTTGAACCTTTCCTTTTCTGGTTCGGAGCCTGCTGGTCTAACCGCAAGGCTTCTCTTCCACTTAACAATCACAGCCTGTAGGAAAGTCACGCTATATCTATCATTTAGCCTGATTACATGTCCTAATCAATGAACCCAGGTTCCTGGAAGCCGTACTGCTCACAGTCTTTTAGTATTAGATGTTTTCCTGTTTTCTGCGGTACCCTTAGAACTAAAAAGTCAAAGCTCTGTTGGAATATTTTGACTTGTAGTTTTTGTAATCTTTGAAAGTCAAAATTCAGGCATATTAAACACGCCATTCCTCTTTTGGATAACAATAAGAAATAGTGTAACAAAAATGTTTCCTAAGGTACCAACCACATATAAAGGTGAATTTTAAAAGCCCGGCAAGTGCATCAGTTAGGGGATGCGCGAAGAAGTCGGGCTCGCGTGTGCCGACCGTATTTTAAAAAGCACCCAGATATTCGCCTAAATGCCACAGTGCAGTGCGCACATCTTAGAAGTTTCCAAAAGGGGTGGGACGTGGTCCGGTCAGGGCATTTTTTTTTTTTTTTGGTCCTGCCCAAGAGATGCGCATTGTAAGCGCGCGCCCCGGCGTGCGACAAGGTCTCCCTGCTGCGTAACTTTACCTCTGTTAAGAACATAAGAACATAAGAAAATGCCATACTGGGTCAGACCAAGGGTCCATCAAGCCCAGCATCCTGTTTCCAACAGTGGCCAATCCAGGCCATAAGAACCTGGCAAGTACCCAAAAACTAAGTCTATTCCATGTAACCATTGCTAATGGCAGTGGCTATTCTCTAAGTGAACTTAATAGCAGGTAATGGACTTCTCCTCCAAGAACTTATCCAATCTTTTTTTAAACACAGCTATACTAACTGCACGAACCACATTCTCTGGCAACAAATTCCAGAGTTTAATTGTGCGTTGAGTAAAAAAGAACTTTCTCCGATTAGTTTTAAATGTGCCCCATGCTAACTTCATGGAGTGTCCCCTAGTCTTTCTACTATCCGAAAGAGTAAATAACCGATTCACATCTACCCGTTCTAGACCTCTCATGATTTTAAACACCTCTATCATATCCCCCCTCAGTCGTCTCTTCTCCAAGCTGAAAAGTCCTAACCTCTTTAGTCTTTCCTCATAGGGGAGTTGTTCCATTCCCCTTATCATTTTGGTAGCCCTTCTCTGTACCTTCTCCATCGCAATTATATCTTTTTTGAGATGCGTCGACCAGAATTGTACACAGTATTCAAGGTGCGGTCTCACCATGGAGCGATACAGAGGCATTATGACATTTTCCGTTTTATTCATCATTCCTTTTCTAATAATTCCCAACATTCTGTTTGCTTTTTTGACTGCCGCAGCACACTGAACTGATGATTTCAATGTGTTATCCACTATGACACCTAGATCTCTTTCTTCGGTTGTAGCACGTAATCTGGAACCCAACATCGTGTAATTATAGCATGGGTTATTTTTCCCTATATGCATCACCTTGCACTTATCCACATTAAATTTCATCTGCCATTTGGATGCCCAATTTTCCAGTCTCACAAGGTCTTCCTGCAATTTATCACAATCTGCTTGTGATTTAACTACTCTGAACAATTTTGTGTCATCTGCAAATTTGATTATCTCACTCGTCGTATTTCTTTCCAGATCATTTATAAATATATTGAACAGTAAGGGTCCCAATACAGATCCCTGAGGCACTCCACTGTCCACTCCCTTCCACTGAGAAAATTGCCCATTTAATCCTACTCTCTGTTTCCTGTCTTTTAGCCAGTTTGCAATCCATGAAAGGACATCGCCACCTATCCCATGACTTTTTACTTTTCCTAGAAGCCTCTCATGAGGAACTTTGTCAAACGCCTTCTGAAAATCCAAGTATACTATATCTACCGGTTCACCTTTATCCACATGTTTATTAACTCCTTCAAAAAAGTGAAGCAGATTTGTGAGGCAAGACTTGCCCTGGGTAAAGCCATGCTGACTTTGTTCCATTAAACCATGTCTTTCTATATGTTCTGTGATTTTGATGTTTAGAACACTTTCCACTATTTTTCCTGGCACTGAAGTCAGGCTAACCGGTCTGTAGTTTCTCGGATCGCCCCTGGAGCCCTTTTTAAATATTGGGGTTACATTTGCTATCCTCCAGTCTTCAGGTACAATGGATGATTTTAATGATAAGTTACAAATTTTTACTAATAGGTCTGAAATTTCATTTTTTAGTTCCTTCAGAACTCTGGGGTGTATACCATCCGGTCCAGGTGATTTACTACTCTTCAGTTTGTCAATCAGGCCTACCACATCTTCTAGGTTCACCGTGATTTGATTCAGTCCATCTGAATCATTACCCATGAAAACCTTCTCCATTATGGGTACCTCCGCAACATCCTCTTCAGTAAACACCGAAGCAAAGAAATCATTTAATCTTTCCGCGATGGCCTTATCTTCTCTAAGTGCCCCTTTAACCCCTCGATCATCTAACGGTCCAACTGACTCCCTCACAGGCTTTCTGCTTTGGATATATTTAAAAAAGTTTTTACTGTGAGTTTTTGCCTCTACAGCCAACTTCTTTTCAAATTCTCTCTTAGCCTGTCTTATCAATGTCTTACATTTAACTTGCCAATGTTTATGCTTTATCCTATTTTCTTCTGTTGGATCCTTCTTCCAATTTTTGAATGAAGATCTTTTGGCTAAAATAGCTTCTTTCACCTCCCCTTTTAACCATGCCGGTAATCGTTTTGCCTTCTTTCCACCTTTCTTAATGTGTGGAATACATCTGGACTGTGCTTCTAGAATGGTATTTTTTAACAATGACCACGCCTCTTGGACATTTTTTACTTTTGTAGCTGCTCCTTTCAGTTTTTTTCTAACAATTTTTCTCATTTTATCAAAGTTTCCCTTTTGAAAGTTTAGCATGAGAGCCTTGGATTTGCACACTGTTCCTTTTCCAGTCATTAAATCAAATTTGATCATATTATGATCACTATTGCCAAGCGGCCCCACCACCGTTACCTCTCTCACCAAGTCCTGTGCTCCACTGAGAATTAGATCTAAAATTGCTCCCTCTCTCGTCGGTTCCTGAACCAATTGCTCCATAAAGCTATCATTTATTCCATCCAGGAACGTTATCTCTCTAGCGTGACCCGATGATACATTTACCCAGTCTATATTGGGGTAATTGAAGTCTCCCATTATTACTGCACTACCAATTTGGTTAGCTTCCCTAATTTCTCTTAGCATTTCACTGTCCATCTCACCATCTTGACCAGGTGGACGGTAGTATACCCCTATCACTGTAGTCTTCCCTGATACACAAGGGATTTCTACCCATAAAGATTCAATTTTGTATTTAGTCTCATGCAGGATGTTTATCCTGTTGGACTCTATGCCATCCCGGACATAAAGCGCCACACCTCCTCCCGACTGCTCCTCTCTGTCATTGCGATATAATTTGTACCCCGGTATAGCACTGTCCCATTGGTTATCCTCTTTCCACCATGTCTCTGAGATGCCAATTAAGTCTATGTCATCATTTACTGCTATACATTCTAATTCTCCCATCTTACTTCTTAGACTTCTGGCATTAGCATACAAACATTTCAAAGTTTGTTTTTTGTTTGTATTTTTATTCTGCTTTTTAATTGATAGGGATAAGTTAGAATTTTTTAGCTCAGGTGAGTTTTTAGTTACAGGCACTTGGACTACTTTTCTAATTATTGGAACCTCACTGTCGGGATGCCCTAATTCTAATGCATCATTAGTATCCTTTAAAGATACATCTCTCCGAACCATGCGCTGCTGAGCGACTGTCGGCTTTCCCCTTTGTTCTAGTTTAAAAGCTGTTGGGGATGATGTGTAAGTCTTAAAAGGATCGAGCCATTTCTGAGGGGTTTAAAAGGTCTGGGGTAACTGGGGGGAGTGTGGGCTATCAAATCGGGGGGGGGGGGGGGGGGTTGGAGGACTTAGCTATCAACTGGGTGAACCGTGGACGAACTTGTAAACTGGCAATGGCGTGGGGTGCACTCCTTTTAAAATCCCCCGACCTGCGCGGTAGAAGCGGGCTTTGCATGCCCGCTAAAAATTTGGCACATATCTGCACGTGGCCAGGCTGTTTTATAACATGCGTGCATACACGTGCACAAGTCATAAAAGTGCCGCATGTCTGGGCGCGGGCCAACATCTGCACGCCAGTGTGCGCCTGCGCACCGGTTTTAAAATTACCATCCCTATGAACATCAAGAGGTGCCAGCATGCCAGAAAAATGTTAAGTCTTAACGAGAGAACATATTAGGCTTGCACAAACAGCCTGGCCTTCTCAGTCATGCACCCCGGTCAAACTTAGGGGAACGCCCACCAGTGACTGAAGGTTACAAATCAACTGCTGTTTGTTACATTTTCTTGTGTGCAAGTAAAAAATCCCCGACAGTAGATGTTGTTCTGGCAATCCTGCATCAGGGGTGACAAAAATAAACACAAACTTAGCTGGCTTCCTCTGGAGCCGGTGATAACTGTGCGTTGTTTCTTTCTTCTCCAGCTACCTGGTGATGGAGTTAATGGATGCCAACTTGTGCCAGGTTATTCAAATGGAGCTGGACCATGAGCGAATGTCTTACTTGCTGTACCAAATGCTTTGTGGCATCAAGCACCTTCATTCTGCTGGAATCATTCACAGGGTAAGGGGACTCCAGGTTTGAGGATTGTTCATTATTTACTTTTCCTGAAGGAAAGGTTTACAGGCTTATATTTCTCTTGACCTATAACTCTGTGGTCTGATATAATAGGCTCTACGTTTTGGTTTTTTTAACATTTTTACCAAGACATAGCTTTCTACAATGTTCAAATTCTTGTTTCCTCAGGGATTTTCAAGGACATGTTTGAAAAGAACTCAATGACAAAGAATTTGCTAAGACTTGCAGCTTTTTCTGAATATTAATGTCAGTATTTTTTTATGTGCTACATAGTTAGGGCATTTTTTAAACTTAATTTTTTTTTTCTGCAGGATTTAAAACCCAGTAATATTGTGGTAAAGTCGGACTGCACATTGAAGATCTTGGACTTTGGACTGGCCAGGACGGCAGGCACTAGTTTTATGATGACTCCTTATGTAGTGACGCGTTATTACAGAGCACCAGAAGTCATCCTGGGAATGGGATACAAGGAAAACGGTAGGACTGTGACTCCTTAGCAAGTATGAATTTGAACAGCCAGGAGTGTTTTTCATCAAAAGATGTATGGAATAAGGACATTCTTTCTCTTTCTCTCTCTCACACACAATATATATAGTGAAGGGTACTCTAAAGACTTGAACTGAAAAGGTAACTTGGATTTATACCATGCACCATCCAGGTGCACATCTGCTACTGCACTAACAGAAATTGCTGTGGTACACAAGGCAGCTGTAAAATGCGGTATAAATGTGCACTGTTGACACGTGTAGCTGGTAATGTAGTTCAGCAATAACTCTGTAATATGTACCCTCAGCATGAGGTGGCTGAAGCAGCAACAGGAGACCAGTGTGTATCCTATCCTCAGCATTTCCTTATCTGCTAACTTATCTTCTGTATAAAGAAACTAAACTAATCCCACACCAGCAGGGATGCTGTGAGTCAAACTCCCTTGAATAAATGCTATAGAACTTATGAACTTAATTCTGTCAGTACACAATTTACGAGTTCATATTGTAAAATGCTTAGCAACAGTGATTGATAACTGGCTCAAAGTTCCCTTAAAGGCTTCATGTCGGTTGACAGCGCTCATAGTCTCATAGCACTTTCAAGAGGATAATAATTCATCCTTTCCATTTTCAGTCACATGGGGTGCTGTGCAGTATACTAAAAATGTTTCTCATAGACATAAGATGGGAGAAAAGCCGTAGTGCATGTTCTTGTCTGGAGCAATCAGAAATCTGATTATGTATCTGAGGCTATGAGGATTCAGATATTTCATATATGTTTGTTGTATTTCCACCATGAGCATGTTATTTTTCTACTGGGCTTGTTTGCACAAGAGTGTCGGTAGATAAATAGTACATGCAAAAAAGTAAATAGGCCTCACATTGTTTCTCCTGTTAGTACATCAGCCTTCTAGTTAGTGAGGAGGACTGTAAAATCACAGTAAGAAAGGCAGCAAACAAAAAAAAAAAATAAATGTTATTTTTGCCCCTTTATGAGCTGTATTCATGGAAGTCCTAAGAACACCCTTTAAGGTACGAAGTTAAGGTATTATCTGACTTTGATGTACTGAAATCCTGCCTCACATCTGGCACTCACAGAATGGAGTTGTCTAGCAAGCATATATGAGATGTCTGCAAGTCTTTAGGATAGTGATAATCATACACATGTTGTAGTCTAGTCTTCATGATTTATGTATGTTTAAGAAGATCGCTTGATTACATATCTACATAAGTGAGCTGAAGGGAGTTCTTATGACCATGTTGAACGGAAACCGTAAATAATATGTTTCCTGATGGATGCAGTCCAGTAGCAAATTGAGACTTTCTCAGTGGTCAGCAATCATTGCAGCATGCTAGAACCCTTAAAAAACATTATTACCCAACACTGTGGGCCTGATTGAAACTAGTGGGCTGATGCAAATCCAGGAAAAATTTGAATCTGCCAATGTCCCTTCTATCAGGGGACAGGATAGTCCTTGGAGCCTGAATTGGGCTCAGTGATACAGTTTACTTCCTTTTCTAGTAATACATTCTAGAGATAGGACAGAAATGATGATCTGGAAGTGACCTTAAAAGTAGGGTTGTTTGTATCATATGAATAAGATTCCAAGAAATAAATCATAAAGTCATGGATGGAATAGGTGACTATCCCTTATTCCCCCAATTCCCTAAGTTGTTGTTGTCATGATCTGTAATCCTAATTCAATAACATTAACCTGCAGGTGAATACCTGGGTATGGGTGTAATTTCAAATCATTTGACGAATCTCTAAGACACATACATTTTCAAATACCATGTAGGTATTGTATAAATCTATTCTGAAAAGAAAAATTACATAAATGAAACAGTCTACATGTATTTTAGATTTAGTACTTATTATAATGTCTGATGCTCACTATTTTTGTTTTTTTTTATTTTGTTGAAGAGATTTAGCGTATTGCGTTTTTCTGATCGGCTTGCTTTGTTCCATCTTTTCAGAATGAATTGTATAATTAACTTTGCTTTTTCTCACTCTACATTTTTATTTTCCCATCTTTGCCACTCTAGTGGATATATGGTCTGTGGGATGCATTATGGGAGAAATGGTTCGCCACAAAATCCTTTTTCCAGGAAGGGACTGTATCCTTGTGCCATTTGTTACAGCTTCATTGGGGTATTTTTCTTCATATAGTATATATAGATATTACAGGCTTTCTTTAAAAACAATATAGCAGTTGGACAAGGATATGAGTAAAAATGAACTGACCAGCTCATAAATAATAATTGAACAATTTGAACAGAAAACTGACCAGGATTATATCTTCTAGTTCTCTTTTATTTTGTTGCTTAAATTAAGCTGTATGGTATATTACTTTCTGTTTTGCAAATTTACCCATCTTTTGAAGACTTAATGGAGGTAATACATGAAACAAACATGTACAATTCCTAAATCTACCTAATAATTTTGTTTTATTATATTTAGGAGTGAATGTTCAAAGAAGTAACGCGCATAAAATAGCATATATCGTAGCAATTTTCAAAAGCCCATTTACGCGCATGAAGCCCAGTTTTACGAGCATAAATCCTTTTGAAAATTACCTCCATAATGTTTTGAGAATGGAAGTTTCTTTGACATCTATAATTTGGAGTCGCGAGACATCAGCAAGCCATGTAAGCAACTATTTTGTTACAGAATGCGCTGCTTTTAATTGTGTGCCATTTTACATAATTTGATTTTTTTAAGGTTTAGTGATTTGATACCATGCTTTTTCAAAAGCTATTATGACCTCTTTCTTTATAACCATGTTTCTTTAAATGTAAATTTAACTTAACATGATATCTCTGTAATGCCAGATTCCAAAGTTGGCTTTTAAAAGGGCAGTAACTTCTTTGTTTTTATTTTAGTGTTCATCAAGATAGAACTGATCAATATAGTTGAGAAGAACAATTTTCAGAAGCCATTTACCCACTACTTAGCAGGGTAAATACAGATTTTTCCCAGGCAAAATGGCGATCTGAAAATTGCCCAGTCCTTATCTGGCTAAAACTACACGTGGAGATCAATAACGTGCATGCAAAATGTTGGCATACTTGGGGGTTTGGGTAGGCCAGGGGAGATTTTCAAATCTATGCACATTGTTTGAAAGGAAAAATTACCCACAGAAAAAGCAGGTGCAGATCTCTGCAGCTATTTTTTCCTGGGGCAGTTTTCAAGTATGTGCGTACTTTCTTTTTCTAAAGAGATACAAAATTAATGGGTAAAAGTACTCATGGGCTTTACATTTTTGTGAGTAATTTTGTAAATTGCTTCCTTTAGATCTTGGAAAAGCACATGTGCAATGGCAGAGCAGGAAGTCATGCGGATGACTAAAACCCCATAGGGCCCGATATTCAGCTGGTAAATAGCCGGATAAATGACTTATCTGGCTATCTTTTAGCCATTCAATTTGGGGGTGGGAAATGGACGGATCGGGGTGGCGCTACTTAGCCTGATAAGTTATCTGTCTAAGTAGTGATCTTCAGCCTTAGACAGATAACTTATCCACCTAAGTTAGACCTGCTCAATAGCAGGTTTAAACTTAGATGGATAATATTTATCCATTTACATAGCGATTTGTTTGTGGATGTTCAGTAGCATAGCCATGCTCTTGAATAACCCATCTAAGTTAGTCAGATATGTCTATCTGGCTAACTTAGATAAACAGGCAACTTTTGAATATTGATACATAGAGGGGTAGATTTTAAAAGGTGCACGCGGGAGCAGATTTGTTTGCGCAACCTGGCACGAACAAATCTACTCCCAATTTTATAACATGCGTGCGCTGCCACGCGCATGTTGTAAAATACAGGGTCGGCGTGCAGCCATTCTCTGTTCCCTCCTAGGCCACTCTGAAATCAGAGCAGCCTCGGAGGGAACTTTCCTTCCGGACTCGGAGGGAACTTTCCTTCTGGACTCCCTACCTTCCCCTTTATTTCCCTATCTAACTCACCCCCAGCCCTAACCAATTCCCCCCCACCTTTATTTTACAAGTTACGCCTGCCCGAGGCATAGAGGTATAGAGGAATAGAATAGTGCATGGATGGCCAACTCAGACCCTGAAGAGTCACAAACAGACCTCATTTTCAGGCTATCCACAATGAATAATCATGAGAGAGATCTGCATGTACTTTCTCTACTGAATGAGGTGATCAAATTTGTGGATGACGCAAAAGTATTCAGAGTAGTTAAATCTCAAACGGATTGTGATGAATTGCAGGAGGACATTGCGAGACTGGAAGATTGGGCTTCCAAATAGCAGATGAAATTTAACGTGGACAAGTGCAAAGTGATGCATAGAAGGAAAAATAGCCTTTGCTGTAGTTACTCAATGTTAGGTTCTATCTTGGTTGTTACCACCCAGGAAAGAGATCTAGGTGTCATAGTGGATAATACATTGAAATTGTCGGCTCAGTGTGCTGTGTCGATCAAAAAAGCAAACAGAATGTTGGGAAATATTAGGAAGGGAATGGTGACTAAAATGGAAAATGTCATAATGCCTCTGTATCGCTCCATGGTGAATTCTGTATGCAATTCTGAAAAGAAGGATGACCAAAATGATAAGGGGTATGGAACAGCTGCCCTATGAGGAAAGGCTAAAGAAGTTAGGGCTGTTCAGTTTGGAGAAGAGACAACTGAGGGACGATATGATAGAAGTCTACAAAATCATGAAAGGAGTTGAACAAGTTAATGTAAATTGGTTATTTACTCTCTCAGATAATAGAAGGAATAGGGGGTACTCCATGAAGTTAGCAAGTAGCTCATTTAAAACAAACCAAAGAAAATTATTTTTTACTCAGTGCGTAGTTAAGCTCTGGAATTCATTGCCAGAGGATGTGGTTACAGCAGTTAGTGTAACTGGGTTTAAAAAAGGTTTGAACAAGTTCCTAGAGAAAAAATCCATAAACTGCTATTACGGTAATTAATAAGCATTGGTAGTTTGTGATTTATCTAATGTTTGGGAACTTGCCAGGTTGTTGTGACTTGGATTGGCCACTGCTGGAAACAGGATACTGGACTTGATGGACCCTTGGTCTGACCCAGTATGGCATATCTTATGTTCTTATGTTCTCAATGTTCTTATGTAGCTTAGCCACTGTGCCACACAGGCAGAGACATACATACTTATGAGGCAGTGTGGCAGCTAAGTGGGAAATGTATTGATATGGGAGATTATCAGTGGCCTTACAGCTGTGCTGCCAAAGTGAACCACTACTTTCTCCCAGTGCCATTCATCCAAAGCCAAAGAGCCCTAGCTTCTCTTGTGCAATGCAAGCATACAGTGTGGGAGCAGCATACCTATAGTTACTGCTTTCAGTGTGTTGCAATATAGCTGTACTGAATGCATATCACAGCTACTATTGGGGCTGATGCAATGCAGTGCACTCAGCCGAGCGCACTGTACAACCTGCACTCCGCAGGTTAAATAGGCGCTAATCTACCCCTAATGTAATAAGGGGATTAGCGCCTATTTAACCCGCGTCGGACGCGGAGTGAATGCAGTAGCGCTCATCACATGCAAATTACTCAGTCAGTCTGCATGCAAAAAAAAAAAAGTGTGCATCTCAGACGCACATTTTGCGCTCAGCTATTATTTATTTAGGACTTTTCTATACCGACCTTCAAGAGAATATCACATCAGTTTACAATAACTTTAGGAAATAAGAAATTGCATGTTAAGAGAGGGAGCTAAGGAAAGGGAGCTGGAACTGAGGGGAGAAAGGGCTGAAGTAGCAAAGTCAGATGCATGCGAAGTATGGTAACAAAATTGAATGTTAACACTTGTTTACGTTAAAATAACCATTATTTACAGTATATACAGTCTGCAGGGGAGGAGGTGGCTAAGATGTAGCCGAGATTAAATGAAGGCCTGAGAGAAGAGCCAGGTTTTAAGGGGTTTTTTTTTTAAAGGTTTGGGTACAGTGTTCTTGGCATAGGTAGGGGGGCATAGAATTCCAAAGGGTTGGTCCAGCAATGGACAGGGCCCGTTCTTTAGTGGCTATGTGCTGGGTAAGTTTGGAGGGGAGCCCGTTCTTTAGTGGCTATGTGCTGGGTAAGTTTGGAGGGGGGCCCGTTCTTTAGTGGCTATGTGCTGGGTAAGTTTGGAGGGGGGCCCGTTCTTTAGTGGCTATGTGCTGGGTAAGTTTGGAGGGGAGCCCGTTCTTTAGTGGCTATGTGCTGGGTAAGTTTGGAGGGGGGCCCGTTCTTTAGTGGCTATGTGCTGGGTAAGTTTGGAGGGGAGCCCGTTCTTTAGTGGCTATGTGCTGGGTAAGTTTGGAGGGGAGCCCGTTCTTTAGTGGCTATGTGCCGGGTAAGTTTGGAGGGGAGCCCGTTCTTTAGTGGCTATGTGCTGGGTAAGTTTGGAGGGGAGCCCGTTCTTTAGTGGCTATGTGCTGGGTAAGTTTGGAGGGGAGCCCGTTCTTTAGTGGCTATGTGCTGGGTAAGTTTGGAGGGGGGCCCGTTCTTTAGTGGCTATGTGCTGGGTAAGTTTGGAGGGGGGCCCGTTCTTTAGTGGCTATGTGCTGGGTAAGTTTGGAGGGGAGCCCGTTCTTTAGTGGCTATGTGCTGGGTAAGTTTGGAGGGGAGCCCGTTCTTTAGTGGCTATGTGCTGGGTAAGTTTGGAGGGGAGCCCGTTCTTTAGTGGCTATGTGCTGGGTAAGTTTGGAGGGGAGCCCGTTCTTTAGTGGCTATGTGCTGGGTAAGTTTGGAGGGGAGCCCGTTCTTTAGTGGCTATGTGCTGGGTAAGTTTGGAGGGGAGCCCGTTCTTTAGTGGCTATGTGCTGGGTAAGTTTGGAGGGGAGCCCGTTCTTTAGTGGCTATGTGCTGGGTAAGTTTGGAGGGGAGCCCGTTCTTTAGTGGCTATGTGCTGGGTAAGTTTGGAGGGGAGCCCGTTCTTTAGTGGCTATGTGCTGGGTAAGTTTGGAGGGGGGCCCGTTCTTTAGTGGCTATGTGCTGGGTAAGTTTGGAGGGGGGCCCGTTCTTTAGTGGCTATGTGCTGGGTAAGTTTGGAGGGGAGCCCGTTCTTTAGTGGCTATGTGCTGGGTAAGTTTGGAGGGGGGCCCGTTCTTTAGTGGCTATGTGCTGGGTAAGTTTGGAGGGGGGTCCGTTCTTTAGTGGCTATGTGCTGGGTAAGTTTGGAGGGGAGCCCGTTCTTTAGTGGCTATGTGCTGGGTAAGTTTGGAGGGGGGCCCGTTCTTTAGTGGCTATGTGCTGGGTAAGTTTGGAGGGGAGCCCGTTCTTTAGTGGCTATGTGCTGGGTAAGTTTGGAGGGGAGCCCGTTCTTTAGTGGCTATGTGCTGGGTAAGTTTGGAGGGGGGCCCGTTCTTTAGTGGCTATGTGCTGGGTAAGTTTGGAGGGGGGCCCGTTCTTTAGTGGCTATGTGCTGGGTAAGTTTGGAGGGGGGCCCGTTCTTTAGTGGCTATGTGCTGGGTAAGTTTGGAGGGGAGCCCGTTCTTTAGTGGCTATGTGCCGGGTAAGTTTGGAGGGGGGCCCGTTCTTTAGTGGCTATGTGCCGGGTAAGTTTGGAGGGGAGCCCGTTCTTTAGTGGCTATGTGCTGGGTAAGTTTGGAGGGGAGGAGTGTAGAGGGTTCCTTTGTAAGCCGTTCTCTTGGGTCTGTTAGATGAGAGGATAGTGTAGGGAGTTCTCCAGCTACTGGATGTTTTGGTTATGAAGGGTTTTGTGGATGATGGTGAGACTCTTGTGGAGGATTCTAAAGTGTATTGGAAGCCAGTGGAGGTATTGCAAAAAGTGTAATTATTCTCCTCTGAGGTGTAGTTTTGGGTTAATGTGCCTGTGAGACAGTTTGCACGCATACTCCTTCATTGAGCAAATAGACAATGCGCTTTTTTGCATGGTTTTGCATCTCATTATCCCATTAGCATACATATCACCTTAAACCTATTGCAAGCTGATGTATTCACATTAAAAGTGCTGCTCACCACACTAGCAGTGCATTTAATGAGCATTAACACTTATTAAAGCATTAGCACACTTTAGTACACTGGCCCTCTGCAGACAGGGGAATACCTCTGCAGTACCTGAATATATTCTGCTTTAAAGTGCCTGAAAAAGCACAATATATATCAAATACAAATTGTCTTTACAGAGAAGAGAGCTGCTCTGTACACCAAGAATCCTGAAACAGGAATTTTGTGGCACTAACCACAAATAAGCTCATCCTTGAATCTGAGACACTGGTGGCACTGTGCAGCAAACTGCACATTCAGGGTGCACAATGCTGTCCATTTATAGTGTTTAATTAACTGGTTCTATATAACAGGCCCTGGTTAAACAATTTGGAAAGCTCTTATCAATGGGCTTCAGTCTCCTCCCAGTTACATCACAGACATGGTTCTTCCAGAACAGGATTTTATCTGATAGAGAGTGGCAAAAGTATGAGATTTAGGGAGACTTTTAATTAAGGCTACCTGCAAACATCAGTCACAATAAGTCCTAGACTCATAGAAGTGGTAATCAGATCTGGCAGAGCACTCATGGGAAGTAACAAATTACAAGAATGAAAAAGAACTTCATTGGTTGCCTCATATATCCCTGATTTGGATTATTTAACACTTAAAGCATTTTTCTTTTATTCTGCCCAAAGCAGCATCACTTGGCCTCAGTTCCCCAAGACTCCTTAGTTGCCACAGAGATCTTTGTGGCATGCTAGTCAGCCTCAGCAATTGCAGGGCAAAAGGAAGGAAGCATTTCCATCTTGAGATCGCAGCAGGGTGGGAATGCCAACAAAAGAAGTCTTTAGAAGGTGATGTGTAGAGTTACATTGGATGAAGGGACCTGTGTGGCTTCAAAACTCGTGTGGCACAACATCTTTGGGTTCTTAAATTGGACCAATAAAAGATAGTACAACCAATTAATGGGGAGCCCGATATTGAAATGCTACTTAGCTGGATAAATCAGACTTATCCAGCTAAGTGGTGGCTGCTGAATATACAGCAATGTTCAGTGGCCGCCTCTTAGCCAAGGGGTATGGGAGTGGAGGGACTGAAAAATAGAGAGGTGAAGCTGCTGGGTGTAGTGTGCAGAGGGAAAGCGAGGATTGGGAGAATACTGATGCTGGGCAGTGGGAAGAGAGGGTTTTGGGGTGGGGCAAAAGAGGGAGTAGTGGAGTGATTATGTAGGGAGTAGGAGTTGTTATGTTGTGGCTGCAAATCCCATTTTTGTGGACGGCAGAGCAGAAGGTGTTGTGTTGGGGCCTCCCCTTCTCCACACAACAAAAAACTATAGTTAAAAATTTGGCTATAAAGTAAGGAAAGTAATGTCTCTCATCATTTATTTCAAAACACTGGCGAGCATATTTAAGTAGAAACATTTTTTATGTTTGTAGGATTGCCACAACATCAGCATACTATATGTATGCTGAATATTAACTGGGTCCACTTTTATATATTTTTTTGACATTTTTCAGAGAATACAAATAAAATGTATCTTTCAGTTTAGAGCTCATATGGAACCAGCCCTGACTCGAGGCATGGAAAGTGAGCAAGATACCCAATGCAACGAACAATTACAAAAAATAGCATTACTTAGGTTAGTATATAAAAAATAGAAGCATTCCCGACATGGATCCATGTTTCGAAAAATGTCTGCTTCAGGGGATTTAAGTCCTTTAAAGTGCTCACTTGTCTTAAGTCCTCAAATTGCTCAGTGTATCAGCAGTCTCTGTAAAACATGGAGGAAACCAGTGAGCATAAAAAGGAAACAGGACATGAAGTCAGTTCATGCCGCCATGGGCTAGATTAAAGAATACCAATTTATGATCTCGTTGAGACCCTGTGAGGCTACAGAACCCAAAAGAAAAATCCAGAACTGTTCTTTTTTTTATTAAGTAACACTTGTAAATCTCCCCCACGATGAGGAAGTTGTAATTGCTACAAAACAATCCATTTTAAGTCATGAAACTGATATGAACATTGAATATAGTGAGAAACCAAGGGAGCTAAGGTTTTAGAAGTAGTAATGTAGCTCCTTTGTTCAATAAGTCTAACCTTAATGCTCCGTTTTGTATGACCCACATAAATGAGATTGCAAGGGCACTGTATAAGGTAAACTACTATTTGTGACAAACAGTTGGTATTTGAATGAAGTTTAATCTTACGATGTGACTTAGGCCTGGATTTTCTAAAATCACTGGCCTTAGTGAATCGCGCGGTACCGGGGAGCAGGGGGCGGGCCTGCGAAAGCCGGCAGCGATCACACCACCGCGGTGCAATCAATGCCGGCTTTCGCAAACCAATAGCGCCACCGTGAAAGGTGGTGCTATTGGGCGCCTTACCGACGGCGATAAGGGTCCTTAACTTTTCGCTGTCAGCGCTGTCTTAGCCGCGTCCGCCCCGGTGCCACCCCGACTCCTCCCCTTCCAGTGACAACTCCGTCCTGATCTAGCTATCGTGTGTGAAAGCTATAGAAAATGACCCCCTTAGTGTGTTCCCATACAGTGCCAGAAAAAGAAAGAGAGCACATATTGCAAGAGCCACAGGGAGAATGCCCTTGGTGCGATAACATGGGTTGAACACAGCTTGAAACGTTAAAATCTGAATGCAACACCATGCCCTGATGTTGCAGCCTTGAGAACATGATATTTTCAGAAAATTTGTAAAAATTGAATGTAATAAAAGAACTGCCAGTGCGATCACAAAATATTCACTACATCTTTGGCACAGTCTGTGAAGCGTAACACACAAGTTAGTTGAGAATCAAGGTTTTTAGCTTTATAAGATAATAAAAGAGAATGGTTGGCAAATAGGGCACTTTTATACACCTTAATGAGACCTAGGATAACCATGTTGTAAGAACTGTTGGAACATGTCTTCAGACTGTAATTTAAATTCCCTGGTTGAGGAGCAGGTCTGTTTTAATCAGAGGAACTGACTAACTGGTAGGCTATCCTTTAGTCTCTTTGGATGATAGCTTGAATAAGATAACTGAATATGATCTGTACTCTTCCTAAATAAAGTAGTTGTGATTCTGCCATTGTCCTTAATGATAGTAATATCCAAAAATGAAATCTTTGAACAATGATAATTCATGGAACATTTAACACTTCCAACTGTGCTGCATTAGATGTCCTTAATGATAGTAATATCCAAAAATGAAATCTTTGAACAAAGATAATTCATGGAAAATGCAATACTTCCAACTGTGCTGCATTAGATGTTCAATGAAAAAAATATCATCTGTGTATTGCCGCCATAACAGAATAGATTGAAACCATGCCAAATCATATAAAAACTTCTCCTCAAAATGTGTCACATACCAATTAGCAATATCAGGGGCTACAGTGGCCCCTATCGCTACACCTTGAATTTGAAGGTATAAGGTGAGGCAAACAAAAATTAATTGTTATTTAATACCAATTCGGCCATATGTTCCAAAAAGCAGGTAGGGACACGATGAGGTCTGGGACGGGAATCCAAAATGTCAGTAATCAAAGCCAATGCCTCTGTTTATGGAATATTAGTATAAAGGGCCTTGATGTCCAGAGTAACTAGCAGTCAATCTTCAGGCTACATAGAAATGTCTTCTAAGAGCGAAAATATGTGAGATGTATCTTGGAGGAACAATCTTGCCTGAACCATTAAAAAATGGTCCAAAAGAAATGGAAAGAGGTTCTAAAACTGAACCCCATCCAGACACTATCGGGCGACCTGGTGGTTGTTCTAAATTCTTATGAATTTTAGGGACTGTATAAAATACAGGGGCAATGGGTTTAGCTACCTTCAAGGCATGAGATTCCCTTAATGTGAGAATACCAATTTGAGCGCCATGTTCAACTAACTGAACTATTCATGTCTGTAATGTAACAGTTGGATCTTTACTGAGTGATTTGTAATAAATAGAATCATTCAATTGGTGCTCAATTTCACTTAAATATTCAGCTTGACTTTGCAACATTATAGCACCCCCTTTGTCAGCAGGCTTTATGACAATGTCTGAATTGGAAGATAAGGCAGCTAGCATCTGATGCTGAGAAACTGACCAGTCTCTTGCCATCCCCTTTCTATATTTGCTTGTAGATTGTTCCAGAGATTCTAAATCTCAAAGTACTAATTCATATATTTGACAATATGCAGGTTGACAGGACCTGGTGGAATTCAGTGTGACTTAGGAGATAAAACTGATGTATCTAAGGGACTTTCCATTTGGTGATCAGAATATAGCCGGATCTGTAAAGATCTAAAAAATCTATACACATCCATACGACACTGAAAACGATTATCATGGCTAGCCAGTACAAATGAAAGGCCTTTGTGCAGAGCATTCATTGTATCTATAGATAAAGAAATATCTGTTAGAATAATTACCGTTGTTGATGACTGTGCTGGGTCCACATAGTAGGACCTCCCCAATCCGGAAAACAGGGAAAATTATATCCTCTCCCTGGCTGTCTGGGAAGGGAGTTGTGTCCCCCTCCCCCCCCCCCCCCTTCCCCAGTTGTGGGCTAAAAAATGTTGACTACTTGGGAGTTGTTTGTCTTCATCACTGCTACTATGAGAATCTTCTGATTTACTTCGAAAGTAACTCATGGGCGTTGATGGGTGTCCCTCTTATGTCTTCAAAAATAGACTTGATTAATCTTATAGTCTTGCTCATCTCTACAAAACTTTAGTATTTTAAATTTCTTCAATTGGTTCTTGAACTGAGCTAAAGGACCAGTAGCATCAAGTCTAAAGTACACTTATTTAGGATTGCAATCCATTTGGAAATAAAATCCTGGTCTTCTTGAAATACCAGAGGTTCCTTTTGCATAGGCAAACCTCATGGAATAATTTGCTGTTTAATGTACTAAATCATGGTAGCTTGATGCATTTCTGCATATACCAACTTCTTAGAAGCCACAGTCAAATCTGCCCAGGAGGTAGACAATTCTATAGACTCAGCAAAGTCAAATCATGACGTTTGTTTCACTACTGCCACTATGTGTGAATGCTTTAAGGCCTGGATTTATCAAAATGCACTAAATATCATGTGTGATAGAAAAAAGGGGTGTGTTTTATGGTAATAGTGCACTTTGTGATAAATAGGCTATCTTAGCACTTCACATAAGTATTACTGCAGAGTGTGATACCTTTTTCACACTTTGTAGTAAGTACCACAATTGTTGCAATTCCTACCAACAACCACTGGGAGAGAGAGAGAGAGAGAGACTCTAGTTATAGGGCCCTTATAGTACATTGAGGTGAGGTTTAGGTAGTAGTGTATGGGTTAGGGGCCCTTTTGACATGCAGAATGAGACATATGAACACAACGGTACACTCTGGAGAAGATTTGATGTCCCCAAAGATGAGATTTGTACATTGTTCTGTCAACCTAGCTTGATGTTACCCAGGTAGAGAGTCCATCAACATAGGTTGAGAGAACATTGTACAAATCTCATCTTTGGGTGAGTTTCCTCACTCCAAAGGGCATCATATTTTCACCAGAGTGTACTGTTCTGTTCGTATGTCTCACTCTGAATGTCAAAGTGGCCCCTAACCCCTACACTACTACCTAAACCTCACCGCGAGGTAGTAGGTGGGCCTCATATAGAGGTATAAATACCTACGTACTATAAGGGTGTTATAGCTAGGCTACCTCTCTTGTACTCTCTCCACCCCTCAGCAGCTTAAAATAGTAAAAATGCTATTTGCAAAAACATTGCAAAGTGCAATAAAGCCATATCACACAGCTTAACACAAATGAAAAAGGTGTAGTTAATTCCTGAGTTAAAACTGTGTGATATGGCTTTGCAAATTGCAAGCCAGCACACTTGACCAGAAATCTCACCCCAATCTCCTCCCCTTTCCTAATTTGCATCGCACCATGTGTTATGGTGGTTTTCACATGTGATAAGTCATTTTCACATGCGTTAAAGGCGTTTTTCGTATGTGGAAATGCCTTAACGCATGCGAAAATGCCATAAAACACTTTGATAAATGACCCCCTAAAAGACTTAAATCCCTCTTAAGCAAACACTTTTCCAAAAATGGATCCATGTTGGAGTTGCTTCTATTCTTGATATACAAAGCTAAGTAATGATATTGTTTATTGCATTGGGTATCTTACTCGCTTTCCTTGCCCCGAGTCAGGGCTGTTTCCACAAGAGTGCTAAATTTACGTGATAAATTTTATTTGCATACTCTAAAAACGTAAAAAAGAATATAAAAGTGGAACCAGTTAATATTCAGCATACATACGGTATATTAGCTGATGTAGCAGTGGTCCTATGAACATAAAAAACTTTTCTACATAAATTTACTTGCTAGAATTTTGAAATAAATGACCAGGGACATTGCTTTCCTTACTTTGTTGTTTATCTTTTGACCCAGAAGTTAAATTATTTAAGTGCTATTTTTTTTGTGATTTAAAAATTTGGCTAGCATGCAAAGCACGACATTGGGTTCATCCCTCCCACTGGGGACACTTCTCCAAATTTTCTGAAGTTCAGGGATTCTTGCTACTTAAAGAATTGAGAAACATTATAATAAATGATCATTAACTTCAGTTACATTTTTTTTACCATCTTCAAGATAGTGACAAAGGGCCTAGATAGTAGAGATGTGAATCGTGTCCTCGATCGTCTTAACGATCGATTTCGGCTGGGAGGGGGAGGGAATCGTATTGTTGCCGTTTGGGTGTGTAAACTATCGTGAAAAATCGTTAAAATCGTGAGCCGGCACACTAAACCCCCCTAAAACCCACCCCGACCCTTTAAATTAAATCCCCCACCCTCCCGAACCCCCCCCCCCCAATGCTTTAAATTACCTGGGGATCCGGCGGTGGTCCAGAACGGCGGCGGTCCGGAACGGCCCCCTCAATAGAATCGTGTTGTCTTCAGCCGGCGCCATTTTTCAAAATGGCCGCCGCAAAATGGCGGCCATAGACAAAAATGATTCGACGGAGGAGGTCGTTCCGGACCCCCGCTGGACTTTTGGCAAGTCTTGTGGGTGTCAGGAGGCCCCCCCAAGCTGGCTAAAAGTTTCCTGGGAGTCCAGCGGGGTTCCGGGAGAGATTTCTCGCCGCAAATCGTTTTCGTACGGAAAATGGCGCCGGCAGGAGATCGAGTGCAGGAGGTCGTTCAGCGGCGGTCCGGAACCCCCGCTGAATGACCTCCTGCAGTCGATCTCCTGCCGGCGCCATTTTCCGTACGAAAACGATTTGCGGCGAGAAATCGCTCCCGGAACCCCGCTGGACTCCCAGGAAACTTTTGGCCAGCTTGGGGGGGCCTCCTGACCCCCACAAGACTTGCCAAAAGTCCAGCGGGGGTCCGGAACGACCTCCTCCGTCGAATCATTTTTGTCTGTGGCCGCCGCCATTTTGCGGTGGCCATTTTGAAAAATGGCGCCGGCTGAAGACAACACGATTCTATTGAGGGGGCCGTTCCGGACCGCCGCCGTTCTGGACCACCGCCGGATCCCCAGGTAATTTAAAGCATTGGGGGGGGGGGGTTCGGGAGGGTGGGGGGATTTAATTTAAAGGGTCGGGGGTGGGTTTTAGGGGGTTTTAGTGTGCCAGTTTTCCTGCCCTCCCCCTTCCCCCGATTTACGATTTTTTAACGATAAATCGGGGGAATTGGTATTGTATCGTGGCCCTAACGATTTTTTGATGATTTAAAATATATCGGACGATATTTTAAATCGTCAAAAAACGATTCACATCCCTACTAGATAGACTGTTTTTAAATTGGATCAGTAAGGGCTGCATAGTCTGTGTTACCAGGCTGGAATCTTTTACTCTTTGAAGAATTATTATAATTTTTTTAAATATTTTTCTATATATTTACTCTATATTTGACTCTTTTTGCATATTGACCATCTTCAAGATAGTGACAAAGGGCCTAGATAGACTGTTTTTAAATTGGATCAGTAAGGGCTGCATAGTCTGTGTTACCAGGCTGGAATCTTTTACTCTTTGAAGAATTATTATAATTTTTTAAATATATTTTTCTATATATTTACTCTATATTTGACTCTTTTTGCATATTGTAATCATTTGAAGATGAATTTTCAAAACATTATGAGGTAGATTTTCAAAGAAGCATGTATGCGTCCATGTGCACGCGGTTCCCAGGGCTCACACATGCACATGGCGATTTTATAACATGCGCTGTAAGGAGCAGAAGTAAGTTGTGCGAGCCGGTCAGGTACCAGCGTGTGCTTCCCTGGGATAGCGCAAAATGACGCTATCCTGGCCAGCTGCCGGCCTGCCCCTTTTCTAAACCTTGGCTCTTCTGCGCTTATTGACAGATATATGCATGGCCAGGCCGTTTAGAAAATGCACTCAGCACATGCGCTCAGCCCGGCCATGTGTGTTTCTGCCGGAATTTGCACGCACTGGGTTTTTTAAATTAGCCCGTATGTGCATAAAAACTAACACATACACATATATGATAGCCTCTACTCACATTTTCCATATTTTATGAGTCCAAAATATGCACGTATGTTCACTTTTATATGCACATTTACACATGTGAAAAAGGGTAGACTAAGGGCATTCACGGATGAGGCCAACCATTACACGTGTAAGTTGCAGTTTTAAAAGTTACTTACATAGGAGAGAGCAATTTGGGGAGAAGTGGTGAGCCCTGCTCCATCAGCTGGGCTGTCTTGGTGGTGTGTGCAGTGCTCCTCCCCCAAAGTCACTTCTGCGTACCAACTTCAACAATAAAAGTAGCGTTCTGGTGGTACACTACTACATGCCAAAGGGCCGTGCCTCTGGGAGCAGTTTGGCTGATTGAATGTCACTCGAGATTTGTTGGACCCTCTGAATTAATGGGTAAGAAGAGGAAGGGATCAAACTGCTTTCCCCCAAATTGTATCTGCTACCTTTTCACAACCCATCTTGGAGGACTTCAACCTTGTTCAACAACAAGGTACCGGGGAAAGGAGCCTTTGAGCTAGGCAATTTTTTTACTGTGCAAGCAGAGACTTCGGTCTCCTTGACTCCCAAGTCTAAGATTTTTACACCTGCTGGAGCTGAGGCTAGTTTAAGACCAGGGTCTGGGACCTCTTTGGATGTTGATCCTGCAAGTCCCTCAGCCCCCAGTGGGGAGGTCTTAACAAATGAAAATCTGATAGTAAATAATAGTAAATAAGCCAAGTGCATCTGTGCTTTTGAGTCAGGGTCGCAGACGGCTGTGACCGCTCTTGCTCATCTCTTTTAACACAGCATTGACTCCGTTGGGAAGACTTGTGGTCTCCGCCAGCTATTGCCGGCCTGCCTACCACTCCCAGCCTCTCTGGACGGCACGGATGTTGACAATCGCCATCTTGCCCTTGGAATCTCCTAGGTGTGCTCACACGTCATGGCGGGAACCTTGGGGGCATCCCCTCCGGATGACGTCATTCCACCAGGATACTTAAGCCGGCTGACCCTGCCTACTGACGACTTGGCAACAAGTTCCCTCATTGCTGAATCCACTTCTCTCACTATTGACTTCCCGTTCCTGTTGCTGACTCTTTGGCGTAAGACGCTCTGGGTACCCACTCCTCGAGGGCCCTTTCCTCGTCTCTGGCTATCCACTCCTCGGAGGGCCTAATGCCTTGGACTGCTATCTACCCTGTTCCCCGGGGTTTCTCTTGGAACCTGCATCCTGTGGACCTTTACTGTAACCATCTCTAGTGAAGAACTTTCATTGGTATGCCCCGTACTGTGGACCACTACCGTATCATCTCTAGTGTGGAACCCTCATTGGTGTACCCTGCACTGCGGGCCACTACCATGTCATCGCTAGTGAGGAACCCTCATCAGTGTATCCCGCACTGCTGGCCACTACCGTGTCACCTCTACTAAGGAACCCTCACTGGAGTATCCTGTTCCATGGACCACCTCAGTATCATCTCTACCAAGGAACCTCATCGGTGTATCCTGCTCTGCAGACCATTGCCATCTCTTCACTACAGAGGTATTCCCTCCGGCTATACCCCACTGCACAGACTCTGAGACTTTCTCCTGCACTCCCTGCTCCTTGGGTAGTGTCTCTCTATCTCTCAATAAAGACTCTATAACTGTGTCTGTCACTGAGACCTCACCTCCCGATGGTGAGGCTCACAGGGCTCCTCCCTCTGGGCAGTTCCAACTCTCACCTCAGCCCAGGGGCCCACATATCTACAAATCCTAACAAGATTTTGGTCAGCTATTACAGGACTAGAGAAGAATTTGACTTCTAAGATGGATATAATGTTGATCTCAGTTTACATATTGATGAATACAACTAATGAGCCTTCTTAATATATTTAGGACAGTGATAGGAAACTAGATCAAGTGGAAAAGTCAACTAAGAGTTTGTATGAGTCTAGTTTGGCTCTGATTAAACATAATCAGGAGATCCATCGCAAGTTTGAACAGTTAGATAATTACTCTAGAAGATTAAATCTTTGCTTTCTTACTTTCCCTAAAAGCCCCTTAATATCACCTCTTGAGATGCTAAAAAAAACTCCATATTGAATTATTCAAAGTGTCAAAAAAGTCTGTTCCTCTGGTGGCTAAGGCATTTTATTTGCCAATGCGAGGAGTTGGGCAGTCTATTTCAAATCTGGAAAACCTGAGGCATGATATTTAGACCTCACTGGTATTTTATAACAGAAATCAGAGGACTCTAAGGAGAGGGCCACATTATTAGTTAGTTTTGCCATGGAACCAGACAGGCAATGGAGACTCAAGTTATTCTTTCGATTAAAAGATGAGATGTTTCTGGGGCAAAGAACTGCAATTTTTTCTGAAGTTGCTAAGGAAACGCAACAAAGAGAAAGTTGTTCCTTCAGTTTAGACAGAGTCCTAGCTCTGAGAGCCATTTTTCTCTTACAATTTCTCTGTAAATGTTCTATTAAATTTAAAGGAGTCAATTATGTTTTCTTCGTGCCTGCACAACTAGAGGGCTCCTAGCAAAATAGAATCCCTCTTAGGGAAGCTGTACCACAAAATAATAATCCTAACTTAATAATATTGTAAATTTCTCCATTTACCTATTGTTTTTTGCCTCTTTTTTCTCCCCATTGGTGGTCAAATTATGGATACTTACTTTTGATTGTAATTTGCATGATTTTTCTTTTTTCTTTCTTTAGTTACCAAGTAATCATCCATTTGTTTCTGGACCTTTAGTTTTGGGTATTTTTATTTTGTAAAAGCAGAATAAAGAATTTTTTTTTAAGACAGTTACGTGTGAACATTTTTTATCTTACGTATTTTTACACCTGCTAATACTCTGGCATAAGTAATATTAAAATGTTTATCGTGCAGTACTGACTGGATGGGAGGTCTGGATGACCTGAGGGGAGTTCAGGCTGAAGAACCAGAAGGATCTCAAAAAGCTGCAGATGGACTGGATGAACTGGTAGACTAATTGGTAAAACTGGTAATATCATTGACACGTGCATGTTATAAAATGCACCAACTTATATGTGTAAATTAGGACTTATGTGGGTGAGTCCTACTTTATTTTCATGTGTAAAATATATGTACGCATATATTTTTAAAATAGGTGGATAAAGTATGTGGGCCAGATTTTAAAAGTGTTACGCGCATAAGTTATGCTCGTAACCCTCTTAAAAGGCCCCTGCGCGCGCCGAGCCTATTTTGCATAGGCTCGGCGGTGCGCGCAAGCCCTGGGATGTGCGTAAATCCCGGGGCTTTGCAAAGGGGGCATGTTGGGGCTTGTCGGGTGGGAGACGCAAATTTCGGGCGGGAGGCATGTCGGGGGCGTGACGCCGGACGGGGGCGTGGTCGAGGCCTCCGGACCAGCCCCCAGGTCGGGTGATGGCACGCCAGCAGCCCGCTGGCACGCGCAGATTTACACCTGCTTTCGGCAGGTGTAAATTTGGCAACAAAGGTGGAGGGGGGGTTTAGATAGGGCCGGGGGGTGGGTGGGTTAGGTAGGGGAAGGTGAGGGGAGGCGGAAGAAAAGTTCCCTCCGAGGCCGCTCCGTTCAGGGACAAAAAAAATTAGGGTAGGTAGGTGGGGTTTAGGAGAGGGGATGAGGGAGTAAGGATAGGGTTAAGGGAAAGGAGTTACTTCCAATCCTCAGCCTCGGAGGGAACAGGCAGCGCGCACCGGGCTCAGCACGCGCAGGTTGCACAAAAAAAAGGGGTGGGCTGAGGGCAGGGTCTGTGTGGAGTAGGGGGTGGGGTGGGGGTCGGCCAGGACAATCACATTAGGTGCTGTCCCAGGGAAGTGCATGCTGGCAGCCGGCGGGCACATGGAAATTACTTCTGCTCCGTGGAGCAGGTAAGTTCAGGGACAAAAGAAATTAGGGTAGGTAGGTGGGGTTTAGGAGAGGGGATGAGGGAGTAAGGATAGGTTTAAGGGAAAGGAGTTACTTCCAATCTGCTCTTTTATTGGAGTGGACTGGGAGGGAACTGGGATAGGCCTACTCGTGTCGCTGCACAGTTTTTACAAAAATGTCCCCCTGCACACCTGAGTGGGACGCATGCAGCGGATTTTATAGCACGGATTTTTATAATGCACATTATAAAATTTGCACATCTTTAAAAATCCACCTTTTATAGTTGGCTAATTCATCTCTTCACAGTTGTGCCCCTGGACTGCCCCTAATTTGTCTGGATTTGCTAGGGAGTTAGCAATCTTTTCGGAATTTGCTAGGGAGTTAACAATCTGTTCTGAATCTGATGCCTGATGGGAGGAGAAATCAGATAGTAGTTAGCAATCTGTATGGGATTTGTAGTTATATATGAGAATTGAGGGTGGATCCTTGGACCAGTGGCAGATGACCACGCCCCCGGGGAATGATCCCGAGACGGACCACTGGTCAGGCTCAGTTAGGCGACAAACGCACACTAGTTCCTTATAGGCAGTATACTGAACCACCAGAGATGGCAGTAGTGAGCTGGCAAGCCCGGCTGGGCTGTAGTCCCTCAGATACTGGAACAGTGATCCCTGGATGCTGAGCTGAAGAGAGACTGAGATATAGTGAGTAGGCTGGGTATGCAGATGTAACACTCACACAATGTCCCAATGAAGCCCAGGAGATGGAAAGTATTGGCCTTGAGGGGCGAGTACCTGGTTCCAGGGAAAGCTCAGAGAGAACGATGGTAACTCACTGATGTAGCTGAGATAGTTGGTAGTGAAGACTTCCAGGCAGAAGAGCATATGAAGTAAGTCTGGGATGAGGGCCCTCGAGCAGCGAGTACCGGTTCCAGACTATCACCTGAAAAAAACGAGAGAGTGAGGTCCCCGAGGAGCGAGTACCTCTGGTAAGTCCGAGGAGGCAGAGTAGCTTAGACAGACAAAGCAAGTCCATTGTCAATACATGTCTTTGCTAACTCAATGTGTTAGCAAATTCCAAGACCTTAAATATCCGTCGTGGGTGAAGTCATCTTCGGGGGACGCCCCCGAGGTTAGCGCCAATGCCGGTACTTCAATCGTGGCTGCGCGTGCGCCCCTAGGCCTCCAGGAAAATTGGCGATTGCAGAGTCGAGCCAGTCCAGGAGCGCCTGAGGGTCCTGGGCAAATGGACGCCACGGCAGCAGTCTTCCCGCGGACGGAGAGGGAGGCGCCAGAGAGTTAATGAGAGTGGAGAGAGGGCGTCGGGCACCAACGGACACAACATAATTTAAATTCTAGCCTCCTAACTTATTAGCTGGCTTGAATATAGCTGGATAAAGGCTGAATATAGCCGGTAAGCCATTTAGATGGATAACTATTACATTATCCAACCAAATGGCTTTTGAATATGGACCTCTAATAGTCCTCTATTTCTATTAATTTTGGTTAGTTACTTTTGTGCTTATTTATATAAGGTCACTAATAGATATAGTTATACACAATTTTCCAAAACTCCCTTTTAGTTTATAAAATGTGGGTTTTTAAAAATGTATTAAGTGTGTATTGAAGATTGTAAAAATCTGTGCATCCTTGACTAGGAACTGTGTCAAAATGGTCTGAACTGGACAAATATGGTGATGGGGACTGAACTATGATAGACTCATGTATCCTGGGCAATTCTTAGGTTACCAGTAAGTCATGGGTATTTAGTGACCGTGTCAGCTAGTCAGAATAGGGTAGATGTTGAGAGGTCCATGCAGATGTAGCCCCTCCTTCTGCAAGGTTTGCCATGACCATCCCACTAATAATGCTATGTAATAGCTCCCCAGTCCTTTGGGTTTAGTAATGAGTCAGAAGGTAGGGAGGATTTAGATTTTTGTTATTTTACAGAACTAGCCGGGCTCAGTCAGGCAAGTTCTGATTGGTGGTCCTAGCAAGGTTCGGGAGGGGATTCCTGTCTAGTCCACTCTTTGGCTGGTTTAGGCTATTCCCCTCTGGGTCATTTTTTGTAACTTTTACCCTTTAAGTATTGGGGCCTGTCTTTATCCTGTTCAACTCCTGGCTCAGGGAATGGGGAACCCTGGGTCTGGGCCTGGGCAGGTTATGGAAGACCTGCCATCCATGAGCCTCAGTGAGGAAGTGGGTGTCAGTAACCCACTGTGAGCCACCCCAGAGATTTCCTGAGTTTGATAAACCTAATTTCAAAATCCAGGTTGGAAGTTCTGATTGCTCTTCTTTCCTATCAGGAGCATTTAGCATCCTGCTGGAAGAAAGAAAAAAGACTGAAAGAGTAACCAAGACGAATGTAACTGTGAGTAAAGGCAAAGCCTTCTATTCAAGAGGTCACTCAACTGGTGCTTCCAAACCCTGGGGAGAGAGAGAAGTTTATCTCTCTGTGCAGAGACTGTAACAAAATATCCTTGCCAGTTGGAAGGGATGGTTCTCCCCATCAAAAGGACACCATGCCCACCCAGGGACCCTATTTTTCCAAGCCCTGGAAGGTAGGATTTCCCCTGGCTGGCATTTGACCTCCCGCACAGATTGAGGAAGAAATTGTAACAAGAGAAATCATTATGCTGCTGTGAATTAAGATTGTGCCAGCTTTATCATTTTCATCTGTAAAAGTTCCCTTTGGACACTAAGTGACTCCAGTCTTTCTTTGGTATACCCAGCACACTGTGGGGCAGACGTACATTGGTTGCCCAGGGGAGGAATAAAAGGATACACAGGAGTCACCCTTAGCATTCAGGGGCCTTGGGAGTCACCTTCCTCGCCCATTCAACCAAGAACCCAGGCCCTGGAAGGAGGAAGAGTTAGAGATCAAGCTAAGCCCGGGAAGATTCCTGTCCCCATGAGAACAGCAAATATTTTCATGGCCTCATCAGGTAGCAACCCACACCCAGAGTTGGGGTTACACTCAGATTTGAGTCATTTTGTGACCTCTCCTAGTTCAACTTTTGATTAGGATCGTATTCCATCCTTTCCCTTCTTTTCTTCCCTATTTTAGATAGGATTTGAACTCAGTCCCAACCAGTGTGCCCATCCTTGAAATGTGTCCCTAAAAGGGACATGCAGAAGCTCTTTATTGGTCACCATACTAAACGACGGTATAGAAAAGATTTTAAATAAATAAATACTCCTGATACTTCATGTTAAATAGTATATTTCTCCCTCTAATCTGCTGAGATAGTCACCATATGCTATTATTATATATTTTACAGTAGTTCTTTCTTCCCTGTTTTTCTTCTGAAATGATCTGCAAGTTCAGTGTAAACAATATTAAACATTCTTAATTTGAAAGATCATGTGTTTGTTTGCTAATCTATCTTCACTTACTTTTCTTCCAGAGAAAACGGGAGTGAATCCTGTAATGATATTCACCATACATTCTTAATATAGTGTAGACTAATTTGCAAATTCTAATTTACATACACATTGAAATAACAATGTAGTAGCTCTGCTTTTATGTGGCAATTAATGGCAGGCTTTTAGAATACACTCAATTTAATAAAACTGAAACTGATTTAAGTGTATTTTCATTAGACCTATTAAAGGATTTATGCCCACTGTGTGCTATTCGTTAACATTTTTTTAAAATCAGGCTTATTGCATCTTAATTATAGTATTCTGTCCTATGATTTAAATGATGCAGAATATGTTATTTTGATTTGCGAGAACCATATTCAAAAGTAGCACACATTATAAATTCATATAAATTGCTGTCTATATAGGGGTTGATTCATTAATTTTGTGGGCAAGAGACTAAGGCAAATGGCAAATTGCAAATAAAAATACTTGCAATTCAAAGATGGAGCAGAGATTGCTCAGAAGACACATTATGAGGCCTGCAACACTCCAAGTTGTGGAATTAATTACCTCATTTCCCTATGTATGATCCACATTAAATCTTTTTGGACATGGAAAGTTACTTGAGTGACATCAGTCTCTTATAGAAAAAGATGGACAAACTACACTGGATTCCACCAGCACAAGCTAAAGAAATCAGAAAAACGTTCAGGAACATTTAACTGTCAAATTAAAGGTCATATCTCTTTAGAAGCAGCAAGAAACAACTCAAAATGACACTTTTTTCAACATGTTCTTGTTTCTGATTTCATTCCAATAGAATTAGATAGAAAACAGTGTGGCACAGGCCAACTCCCATGATTTTCTCTATGACACAGTGGGAGGTACACAGCCAACTAGACTTCCTCCAGCTATGAACTGGAGTGAATATGTATGAGGAAGAGGCCTCAGGAAGGCGCAATGAATATCAGGGAGCAGGAGCAGATCCCAGTAATAGTATTTTGGGTTCCTCTTCTTGGGCATTCTGAATGTCTTTATGGTCCTTGGGGCTTCTTTTATGTCCTTAACTTTCAGAGCAATGCGAAAAAAGAGCTGGCAAAAATAGCATGGGATTCATTACAAAACTGGAAGGAGTATTTCCTTTTGTAGAAGAAGTAAACAATATCAAGCTTTCCTCTCAAGGAGGGTAGCAAAATAGTATATGTAGAATGAGAAAGGTGAGCAGTCACTTCATATAGTTTATCTTGCAAGATAAGACATTTCAAAATAGTTCCAAGTTATGAAATTGCAATCTTAAATTCATATTACTATTAATTATCCATAAATACCATAGTAGACTGATGCATAAGGTGGTAAAATGACTCTAAATGACTCTTTGTCAGGGGTAGATCTGGGATTGGATCCTTGGTAGTTCTGATTGGCATTCTGTGTGCCAGTTATGGGCAGCAAGTAGTTGGTTCCCTATGGGCTTGATTTGCTACACATTATTCACAGCAACAAAGAATGGGAGAAAATCCTTAATGAATCAAACCCTAAGTATGGTAGCACAGATCAAACCAAAAGACCTGTGTCCTAAGAAATCTATGATGGCACAAAGGGACATAGTTGTAGTTTGGTATCTTAAATTATCATCAGCCTGCACTTGGACACTAGGGGTTATTAAAAAATTAGTAAAATCTCATCCAACATACGGGCCGATATAGTACAGTGTGCTCCGGTGGAGCGCACTGTTAGCCCGGGTTTGGCCACGCGTTTTCGATGCGCTAGCTTTACCCCTTATTTAGTAAGGGGTAATAGCGCGTCGAAAATGCGCGGCCAACCCCCCGAAACTAATAGCTCCCACAACATGCAAATGCATGTTGACGGCCCTATTAGTTATTCCCGCGTGATCCAGAAAGCAAAATGTGCAGTGAAGCCGGAGCCGGGGAAGTCGGAGACCCCAAAAATTATGCCAGCGTCCATTTTCCGAACCCATAGCTGTCAGCGGGCTCGAGAACCGAACACGGCAAAATTGAGAGTCGGCTGTCAAACCCGCTGACAGCCGCTCCTGTCCAAAAGGAGGGTCTAGGGACGCACTAGTGTCCCTAGCGCCTCTTTTTACCACGGGCCCTAATTTGCATAGGCCACCCTCCTGAATCATGCGCCCAGGAGACTGGCCTGTGCGCGCACCGGGAGAGTCGGCGAGCGCCGGCTCTCCCGTGCATTTTTCTGTGTCGGCCTGATAGATTTTAACCTATAGGCCCTCAACTTCTCAATGTCAGCATCTGGAATGTCCATGATGTGTTCTGGGCTTTATGCTAGGCTCACATCAACACTATGAAATCCATTGATTGCAATGGCTTATCAGTCACAATCCCTTAATTTGTCTTGATGCACCAACATTTGAATGGGGAACATGGGGGGAGGGGGAGAGGAATCTCATTTCTTTTTCTGTTGGACCTCTCTAATGAACACCAACAAAAACAGGAATAATATTTTTATTTATTTGTAAACATTGGGTATTGTGCCTTTTCCCAAAGCTGGTTACAAGGCAGTTTACAATACATGTAAATGAAGAGAGGCATTAGAACAATTTAGTCAAATCAAAATTTGCAAGTAATGAAGCATTGGGATCCAGCATAGGAAAACCCATTTGTGAATAGTTTCATCCTTGTTGCATATAACACAGCCCCTTATCCGGAGTTGAGTAAGTTGGGCCAAAGAGTGCCAATAGCTTCATGCATTGCATCCAAGGAGTTCTCAAAGATTTTAGTTAATATTTTTACATGGCGTAGCAGTATGTTTATTTTTATGAGAACTGGCTAATCTTGAGTGCAATTGGCTTTATAAGAGGATAAATTTACTGAAGTCCACCTGTAGAAAGTACATTTATTTATTTAAAATATTTGTTATTTATTTTAAGACGTGTTATCTGCCCTTCATACGTTCAGGGTGGGGCACAACAAAACATGAATAATATATGAAAACAACAGGAACAAAATTACATAAAACAAAAGTGACAATACGTGATAAAATGATCACCATGATCAAGTTACAGTGGAGGCTGGGAGGATGGAATGTCTTAGGGCTAGGAAGTTGTGCCTTAAGGCTATTTCCAAAAAGGCTTTCTGGAAGAGATGTGTTTTTAGTGTTTTTAAAAAAAATTCCTTTCATGGAGGGTTCTTAATTCCTGTGGGAGATTTGAGTCTGGCAGAGAAGAATGCATGTTCCCTTTTCTCATCAAGGTGGGCTATCCTTGGAGAGGGAGCATCTAAAAAAACCAAGACTGGATGATCTCAGAATCCTAACGGGAGGGCAAAGTTTTAATACAGCCCAAATTTTCCAAATGGAGTTACACATGAAAATCCAGGCGTGTGCAGAACTCTGTGCAGTTTACACATATCCATATATTTATGCACACACTTTTGAAAATAAAAAGTATCTATGTTTAACCCCTTCTTCTTTGTGGGTCATCATGGAGGGGAACACATTGTCTCAGGTTGTGGACTGGGGCCAGGTTCACCTGCAAAAAAGCCCCCACCACATTGTTCACATCGATACTTGTGCTCCACTGTAAAATAATCAGGTAGCAGAAATGCAAAAGCAAGTCACAGTTCTCAGTTCAGTTCGATAACAAAACAAGCAAATAATCTTTCCCACTCACCAAAACCACAGTTCTTAAAATGGTAATGCAGGGGGGGAAAAAACAGTGCATACAGTCCATACTTGGAATTTTCACAGTACCCCAGAAAACCAGTCTCCATTCAAAATACAGGTCGCACACTACCGGTGACCTGTCTCTACTCCCAAGTCCGTCTTCTTTATTCCCAGACCCTCTGCAGATCCAGAATTTAGCTTAGTCTCTTTTAGAAGACAAATTTTAGCTACTTACAGCCACCAGGATTGGCTGTAGACAAAACACCCCATCCCTTGGGCAGATGTAATTCCTTCAACCTGTGCTGAAGCTCCAACAGGCAATTCTTCCCTCCAACTCACTTTCTGGTTCTATGGCCTCCAACTTCATTTTTTTCCTTTTTCCAACTCCAGTACTAATGCAAACTACTTCTTCTCCATTCTTCAAGGGCTCGCTAAACATCTCAAGACTCCAGTTCAGGTCCCACTGGGAGAGAAGCCAACTACTAATTCTCCATTTCTCTTACTCTTTTCCCATCTCTAGTTTGAAATTCCTCATGGGGAGTGTATGCTTTATAGCTCCTCTTTAGCTGTTCCTATTTCTAGGTTGGGCCACACTGTCAGTGGAGTGGAGGAATAGCTTAGTGGTTAGAGCAGTGGGGTTGCAAACCAGGGTTCAAATCCCACTGCAATTCCTTGTGAGCTTGTAGAAGTCAGTTCACTCTCCAATTGCCTCAGCTCCAAACTTGGGGCCCTGTTTATTAAACACTTTTCCCGTAGACATAGAATGGGAGAAAACCTTTAGGAGTAAAATGGCTTAGCCATGATATTTTCTTGGCCGGATAACTCTTTATCTGGTTAGAATTTAGCTGGATATGTCAGGGGCAGGCTGTAGGTTGTTCCAGGGAGGAGCGGAGTTAGCCGGTTAGCTCCGATGTTTGGAGTTAGCTGGTGAACCTAACCAGCTAACTCTGGCTGTGCTGCAGGCAGGTCTAAAGTTAGCTGGATATATTCAATCCGGCTAACTTTTAAGATAGCCGGGTACATTGAAAGGCACTGCTGTGCCACTGAATATCCCGGTTGTTAGCAGGATAGGTGTATCCGGCTAACTTATCTAGTCGCAGCTGAATATGGACCCTCTGCAAATAAGCCCATGAGATTGTAACCCCTCTGGGGATAGGGAAATACCTATATTACCGTTGAATGTAATCCACTTTAAAGTGTCTGAAAAATTGAAATATGAAAAATAAAAATGGCCATCCGTTGGACATCCTTTTGCACTTCATTTGACCTTAAGTTGCTGGAAAAATCCCCATGTTAAACATAGTACCCATAGTTATTAAGGCTAAGTCTCACTCTTTCCCATTATTACTGTACTATCTGGTGGTCATAGGGCTACACACCTAAATGGTTTCCCCTCAACTCTATCCCCGGAATGCTTTTTTGTAGTGCAAGTAAAAGTACACATGAAACCATTTCTGTACTTATTTTTTACATGCACAATCCCCCAGGAATTTTCAAAAGCCATTTACATACATAAAGCTGAGTTTTACGCTCTGAAATCTTTTTGAAAATCAAGCCTTAAATCAAGAAATGATTGCTTTTCTTGAGAAAAGGCACCATCTGTGTAGTTTTTCATAGACTCATTGCATTTTTTTATTTTTATTTTTTGTATTGAGCTGTATTTCTGTATTTTCAGAGACTATAGTGGACAGGTACCCCTTTGGGAGGGAGATAAATGAATTACAGATTATCTGTCAGTTCTTGGCCTTTAGGCCTTTGTTTTAAGCATCTATATGTGGAAAGGCTCCTATCTTCGAGGAAAAAAAAACATCAAAAGAAATTAGATACCACAGTATTCTGAATTTTTTTTAAAGCACATAGGCAGCGATAAGAAATAGCTACTGCCATCTTGTTTAAAAATACCATCTACTACTGAATAAAATCCTATAAGTAGACCTATTATTCTGTGGCAGTGCATGAACTTTTGAGCTAATAGATATTAACAACTTGAAAAATAGTGATTTATTTTCCTTTCAACAGTGCAGGTAACAATCCAGAAACCTTTACTGAATTTAAACAAACGGTAATGGCATTCGTAGACAGTTTACCCAGCAAAAATATACAGGATCTGGTCTAATATTTATGGCTCTAAATTGGGCAGCAATTAATTACGCTCACTGGGCAGCAAAATGTGTGCCAGCTACAGGATTTACACTCTCTCAAGAGCACATTTTTCAATCCTCAGATGCTACTGCATTGTAGGTCAATCAATATTTAAATTAGGCTATGATGTTCTTTTCACCAGGGTGGTGCTGCTTCAAGGACTTCAGTAAGTATTTTGCAAGCTTGGTCTAATACCACATAAATTGGCAACAGCAGATTCTAATTTATAAAACTTATATTTTACTTTTATGTACTTTTCGACTTTTGGAGGGTAATTTTCAAGAGTGTGCAAAACTCACTCAAAGTTATGCTTATATATTATTAAGCAGGAGTTGCCGCATATCACTGCCCCGTGTATATTGCATATCCCTGCCCTAAAAGTGCACATAGTAAAATGCATCTTTCAGTACACTACATTTTTAAAATTCATGAATCTGCATAGTTTATATATCTATTTTATAAAAGCACATGCATATATTTTACATGGCCAATAATTGTAACTTGCACATTATAACCCTCAGATTATGTGTGAAGACAGGCATTTTATAAAGTTGGCTGAGATATGTGTGTACCTCGCTTATGAAAATACTTATACATATACTTTCAAGCATCAGTTCACTGAGATCTCCACTAGTTGACCCGCACCTTCCTTCAGTTCACTCACATACTCCACCATTTACTCCTCAGCTGCCTTCCCCCCCAAAAAAACTGCAGACAAAACAGAAGTCAAATTTCACATCCTCAACTTGATTAGTAGGTTTAAAAACATACACACATTTGATGATGTAGACACATACTCTGTTTATGAAATATGTAAATGAGCACACATTTCTAAACCCCATCCCCTGGAATGCCCTCTTGGTAAACATATACTTTCCTGTGCAGCAGTGGCAGTACTTCATACTTAAAACATTTTCAGAAATTTTTCTAGTTCAGACAGTCAGGTAGCCATATTCTACCTTTACAAGCAGGAAGGAAAAAGATTTGTCCTTCTGTGACTGAAAGTGGTTAGATTGTAGACTTTGGCCTCTGGGCAAATTTTCTGTCAGGCAAAGAGAGTGTTCTGGAAGACAGGCTAATTACGGTAGATCCTCTTGAGTGGTTGGGATGGGCATTCGGGAGAAACACAATTGGAAATAAAATGAAATTAGCTATTTTGTTTTGGGTCATTTTCAAAATGGAATGAGTTATATTCTGATGAAAGTTTATTGGAATTTCATTTCATTTTGAAAACTGATTAAAAGAAAAAAGTTGCCGATCATGCCTAGGCCTGAAGCCAGAGCTTCGCCTAGGGAATAGGCCGAGACCAAAGCATGAATTCAGGCCTTGCTCGAATGCAATGCCAGGGTCTCGTCCTAGGCCTGGCTCAATGCCAGTACCTCAGTCAAGACCCAAGCAAAGGGGCAGGCCTGGAAAATTTCCCGACCGCTTCTCACACTCACCAAATCCAATGCCATGTCCTGGCCCAGGCCCAATGCCACAGCCCGGCCCAGAGGTTGGGTCCCGACACTGGGGCATCAACCTGGACCCACGATCAACACTGTGGCCCCTGCCTAGAGGCTGGGTCACAATAGCTGGGCCTTGGCCCAGGATCAAGCCCAGGTCTGGAACCTAGGCCTCAGAGGTCCTCTTTGAGGGTCTTCTTTCTTCCTTCTTCATATGGCATAATCTATTCAGAGAGGATGTGCTGTACATCAAAATGGCACCCTCTGCTGGGAAGAATGCACCAAAGTTAATTAACTCTGGCACATACCCTAGTGACATTACCATTTGAAGAAAGAATATCAAAGAAAGATGACCTCCAAGGCCTGCTTTCAGGCCCAGAACTCTGGACTAGGCTCAGGCATTGGAATCCAGCCTCTGGGTTGGGCCCCAGCATTGGGCCTGGGCCTGGGTCTGGGCTGAAGCCCAACATCACGACCAAGCCTCTGGGCTGCAGTGTTGGGCCTGGGCTTGGTCGTGATGTTGGGCTTCAGCCCAGACCCAGGCGTGCCTGTGTTATTCACAGAAGCAGTAATATTTACAAAGTCAAAATCCACAGGCTTTCACTTATACTAAAAGCTAACAGCAATATATCCTTTGCCAGTCTATTCACTAAAAGAGAATCTACCATCAAGGACACCAAATCTCAGTTTGGTGAAAGGACTCTACATTCCAAGGGCTGAAGTCCGTACTATCCTGAGCACAAGGAACAGTCTCTTCTCTCTCCTCTATTTCTCCTCTCACTTACTACACAACACTTATAAGAGTTTTCAACTCTCTGTCTTCCATGTAGAGACTCAGATGCAACCTCCCAGAAGACCAGGAAAATATCTCAGATGGTGTTCTGCTGGATATTCCTAGTGGCTTTTATAGTAGGTTGAAACCTCAGAACTGGAAAGTAGCTGAAGACTGTCCATCATGATAAAAAATCAGGAGCACAGCAAATCAGATGCTGATATTTTGGCTTCCCCCTGTGGAATTCTCACAATAGAAAAAAGTTACAACCCATAGCGGTCTCTTCACATTCTTACATGTTAGGGGTCTCTAGGCTTAACAGCAAGGGCTTAAAGGCATATATTTCTTTAAAAAAGCAAGGATTGCAGAATAGTACGGAGCACTATAGTCATAGGGCACCAATGCTATTTATCCTCTCCTATGTATTGTACACAGTGGGCTTAGAAACCATAGCCAAAAAATGAAGTGTATTGGATTGGCTTAATTTGACAACTTGTCTTCTGAAGAAGGATCCTGCATGATCCTGAAAGTTCATGTACTTTGACATAGTTTCCTTAGTTTTTTTTAAAATGTATTAGAACCTATAAAGATTCTTCATTTGACAAGGGTTGTGTAGGGTCATCTGATATCAGCCCACCCTTTGGGCATGTATGATATTCTTCAACCTATAACATATAACCCCCATAGTTTTTCTGGCAATGACTGAGGAAGCAGTAGTGTCATTTGGATCCTACATCCTTCTTACAATTGATGCTTTTGGGTCAGTTTTAAAGTTCCATGTCTTTCCTTGGAGGATCATTTTCCTAACATTCTCTTAGTATGACCAATTTTGTTCTTGTAACTATATTTAACTGTAGGTATCAGGTAATGCAATAGGGGTTAGTTCACTTCGGCCAGAAGAAAGAGGTGAAGAAATTTGAAAGTGAATGTATTTTACAGTGACGAAATGTAAAATAATTTACAGAATTTTGTTTGCCTTCTGTTTTGCTGATGGAGCAAGGACCAATGGGGATCTTGTTCCTGCTTTGAAAGTGGAAGGGATGCATTCTGGTTCTGGCATGGCCTATGTTGATAGTGGGGGCTGTAGAAGCTGAGACTAGAGTGTTTACATGACTGGGAGGGTAACTTTCCAACAAATCCATGAGATTCCATATATGTGCTTATAGGGCTGCGCAGAGATCTATGACAATATTTTATAAATTGCACCTATAAAGTATGTGCAGATTATGAAATATGTGAATACCTACATATACACATATATATGCTTACACTTGAATATCTGCAGTGCATTGAAAGAGCATATTTCAATATATTGAAAGCGTGTACTTTTCTTACCAGTTTTATAGATAAATACATGTATATTTTACATGTGAAAAACATACGATTTTGCATGTGTAAAACTCTGATTTACTATTGAAGTTGAATAATGTTCGATATGTTTTCTTTGAGCCATCTCAACTGCATTTTTTTCTTGATTTGCACAGTGCTTCCTAATTCTGTCATGGTGATATAATATATATAATATTCTTTGTCTCCCTTTATTTCTTTTTCTCTTTTTCCTAATGGTTAAAAAAGTGTGTTATTTGTAACCCTTGGATCTCCCAAATTTCTTTGTACCGGGTTAAATAATTCCCTAGTAATTAGGTGGATATTTTGTTTATCCTAGCCTATATATTTTTGTTTATAATCTGTTTATGACCCATTCTTGTTTGGCTTAATTCCTGTCTAAAGTTATGTATAATTCAATAAATAAAAAATTAAAAAAAACAAACCCTGATTTACATGTGTAGGTTGATATATTTTAAAACTTATGCACATAACTGAAATTTATGATTCCCTCCACCAGCTCCCCCAGTCCTTCTCTAGGTCATCGAGACTCTTCCAGTTCTTCAGCCTCACCCCCTGTCAGTTCTTCTAGACCTCCCACCTAACCAGTAATTGACAACTGAACCATCTATGCGCTAAGTTACCGCATGTACTCACATACGTTTCTTATAAAATAGCAGCTTAGGCATGTAAATATTGCCCTTGCCCAAGACCGCCCCAGACCACTCCTTTTTTATGCATTTGTGCACGCAAAAGCAAAAATGCACGCATATGTTTGGTTATAGAACAGCATGTATGTGAGAGCACATACTACTTACACGCATATATGCTAATTTTACACTCAGAAATGTTTTGAAAATTCATCTCTGTGTGTGCACTTGGAAATGAATTGGATTATGCTACCTGTGTAATGAACTCCTCTTGTGTGTGTATATGTTGTCCATCGTGTGTATCGGCACCAGTTCAAAAATCCTCTTATGCACATGAAATATCTACATTTGTGGCATCCATGGCCATGACCAGGCTTAGAGACATTCTGGGATATAAGGTAAGCTCTGCTACATCATTCTCATTTTGACTTAGTTATATTTTGTAGATCTTGCTTGTGCATATATCTGAGTCAATTGATATTTCAGCTCATGCTTGTCCTTGTGCTTGCACATGACTTTGACTATATGATATTGCCTGTGCCCCTCTTATGAGTGTATGCATATTCTTTTCCATTTCCAGAATCCATGTCTGTGGCTCTTAGTGTTAATGTGAATAGAGTGACTTTACTATAGGTACAGATAATCAACTCAAAGCACGGGAGTGAGAAAACTAAGTGAACACAGCTGTAGTATAGTAATATATATTTCTTCCTTACAGGTTGAATACCATCATTTCTTCTTCCAGCAGCCAGAAGAGAAGAATCCACATAGGATGCCCCAAACTCCCTGTGGGGATTACTAGGGAGTATGTAAAGGCCACAAGGACCTGAGAGGCTAGATGTTCTGGTAAAAGCCAGGCTGGTGTTGGCGGCTATTTGGATTATTGTGGGTCCTTGTGGTTGGAAATAGGATGAGAGGATTTTTTTTGATGCAGTCTAAAAAAGGAATCTTACAAGCTCAGTAACCCATTGGAGTACAATGAAAGAATATGACACAAGCTGTCTTGGATACAGAGTGATATCCTGCAGTCACGCTCTAAGTTTGGCAACTAGGATGTATTTTTGGCAGTGTGAACAGGAATAATTGAGCAGATTGGATGAACCAGTTGGTCTTCTGCTATTATCTACTATATTACTAAGTCCCCCCTCGTCCTTTACAGCTGCTTTGGCATCCAGGGTGACCCAACTTATTCCACTTACCAACCCACAAAAAAAAAAAAATAAAATTAAAATATTGGAATTTTTTAAAGAAAACATATGTTTAATTGTATTTTTTTGTGCAGAGTAAATATACTGGCTGTTCAAGGGTGCTAGTGAGGGCATGTTAGAGATGAGAGATAAATTGTAAGATAGGGACTTTAGGAGGACTGTATGTGCGCATGAGGAGTACTCTTCAAGAGGGAAACTGTGATGGGGAGAAAGGCTGGAGTGTAATGAACTGTATTGGAAGAAGGGAGGGACAGTAAGGGAGTCACCTAGAGAGAAGGAAAAGAAAAGCAGTGAAGTGGGGGCAAAGGAGGGGATTGTATTAGCAAGAACTAGAAACAGTGAGTGATATGATGTTAGTGAAGAAAGGGTAGATAAGGATGGAAATGAGCAGGGGAAACTAAGTGGTGAAAGGGATATGGAAGTAAAATGGTGTGTGAGGGACAAGTTATTTTAATGTATGATTGTTTTACTTTTATTATGATAGTTTTACTTGAATTATTGAGCACTGCATTAGACAGCTGGATCTGCTGGGCATGTGGTCAACAAGTATGTTCAAATAAATAAGTGAGGAGGGGACTCAAGGTGTATGAGGGATGTTAGGTAAATAGAGAAGGCAGGAAGGTAGAAGGATGAGGAAGAAGTAGAAAATGGATTAGAGGATTCGGTGTGTGTGTGTGTTCAGAGAAGGAGGCGTGCATGCCAGTCTGGATTATGATACTTGTAAGGGGAGTGAAAGGAAATATAAAAGATAAGGGATGGGATTGGTGGGACCGTAATGGGAATTAAATGGTGTAGAGAGGATGAAAAAAGGGGAAAAAAAGGAGGGAAACTTAAGGGATATCACAAGGTAGGAGGAACATTTTAGTTAGCGGCTTCATGAAAATAGGCAGGAGAACAGAGAAAAAGGAAAGTTAAAGCACAGCAGAGTAAAATGAGATGGGGACGAGAACAGATATAGGGGAGAAAGGAAAGGGGAGGGGAAAAAAATAAGTAGGTAGTAAAAACAGTTCCCATACACTTTGACTAGAGCTGCTCAGCTACCACCAGCAGTGAAGTGGATTTTCTCCTGCGTGAGGCAGAAATAAATATATCATTTGGGGAGGCAGCCACATAGCACAGGAGAAATTTGGTAGAGCTCCAGTGCTGCCAGTCAGGGAAAATGTTTGTGGGTGTATATATAGCATGATTGTGGAAATCACTCATATGAGCAGCTCAATCATTTTGCCAAGTAATGGGAAATCATGGCTAGAAATAATAATAATAACAGTAACACATATACAATATGACAAAAAAACGTGAATGAATCAATGGAAATTGAATGAAAAGTAACACAGTTAAATAAATTAAACAGAAACCAATGTAATATGAAGATCTTGCTGCAATCTTGCCAAGGGAAGCTTATGGGTTATTTACACTTATCCAATAAGTGGCCCTAAGACAAGTGGGGGACAGGAACGCCTATTCCTTTCTATAGGCACCATTGCCCAAAATTCCAGGTAAAATTTAAAAGAAAAATCAAGAACTACAAACCCTGAACCTCTCCTTATACATTGCCTCCTGAATTTGGTACAACAGAACCCACAAGCCTCAATTCTATACATTCCCTGAGATGCCCCAGTGGTCAGGTATCTGTGAATATTGGGCCTATGTTTTATTTCATCAATGTGCTGAAATGTTATTTGGGCTGGCTCAGGTGATATCTGATGCTGACTATTCCAGTCTACTTTACTGATCAATTTTTGCATGCCTACAAATTTCACAGACTACAGGGAAAAATAAATTAGAGGTAAATATCTTTCACGCAGGCTGAGCTTTGTGTCATTGTTTTGCTGGATGTCGGTTCTGCTGGTAAAGATGTGCATGAATCTTCTATATTTGACAGGTAAATAGGGACAAGACTTGCACATTCCTAATCAGCATGAAGGCCAGTACACATTTAAGGTGCTAGTCTACATGATCCTGGGGAGTGAATGGAAATGAGACTTTTTAAAACTGGAGATTAACTTGATCATTTATTAATAATTGTACAATCACATTTATATACTCCTGCTTACTCATGAGTGCCGGTGAATTTCTAAGTTATATAAACAGCTCGTGTACAAGACGTCATATTTGGCAAGACTCATTTCTTTGTGTTCGCTGGAAACATGCTTCCAGCAATCTAACTTGAACTTATTTATCTTCTAAATGTGGCAAAGCAGTGATTACAATGTAGCTTATGTATCTTTCTGTGGTATGGTTGGGAAGTGTTTTCTTTTTGGTTTCTGTTGTCGTGTTCTTGTTTATTTTCATTTCGTTTTTGTTTCCAGTTGACATGTGGTCAGTGGGATGCATCATGGGAGAAATGATTAAAGGTGTTGTGTTGTTTCCTGGCACTGATTGTATCCTTCCCTTTTCAGTCATTGACCTGGTAGTATCTGTTCCTTTGTCTCAGCTACTTTCAGACTTTCTTCTGCACAGATAATCTCACAGAGAAGTGCACTCAATTTTTATGGCTTGATTTGTATGAAATCAAGCACATCGCTATGTGATTACAAAAAAAAACCCTTTACCATGTGTGATTGGGTTTGTGCACCCCATCACAAGATAAGGGAGCCTCAGTGAAATTACCAAAGCCAAAATCATGAAAAGATTAAAAGCAAAAGATAAAGCTTCATTGAATTGCGTACTATTCTCATGTAGTGCTCACAAACAGAATGACATTCTGGTATCTGAAATGGTGTTAACATGTCTGCAGTCACTTTCAACCATGTTTTGTTCTGCAGCCTCTGAGAAAAGTGAACTACTGTATGTAATTCAGTAATGATTTTACCGTTTTTTCTCAAACCTTTTCTGATACTGACTTTTGTAAGCCAACTAAATTTATCATATTTTTTTGCTGTAGACAGTGGGATGGACAAGTTTTTGAGTTTTATTGCTGTATCTTCTTTCACTTGCAATGGTAGACAACTTCTAATATGTTCCATGTACATAATTTATGTCCGTTCTCAACATCTTTCTAACATATTTATGGTGATGATGGGAGTGCCAAGGGTTTATGTCTTTCACCACTGGTCAATACTTTTATGCGACCACTGATGAGTCTGTTTCAGGCACTGGATGTCAGAGGCTATCTATATGCCAATGGTATCCAGTTACTGATTCCGGTGGATCAAGGCCTGGAGAAACTGGTTTGTTAATTAAATATCTATCTGAATAGGATCTCAAGTTGGCTAAAATCTAGTCAACTAGTGTTAAATGAATCAAAAATGAGATTTTGAGCACTGGGAATATCTTTAAAAAAGATGTGGTTGGCCAATCTTTGTGTGACAGCAAGGAAACACGTAGATGGATCGGTGTAAACAAGTATTTTATTGCAGCTTGCCCGATTCTGGCCGAGTTTCGCTCAAAGAGCTGCCTCAGGGGCTTACAAGCCACATGAATTGGCTTAAAATAACGCAAGGTGCAATCAAGAGGAGGTTCTTTAGGTTTCAAAGCAGAGCTTTAAGAATATCAGTATCACATACCGATTATTGAAGGCAAACAGAGGAAAAAGCTCGCAAAATTAGTGCCATCTTGGATCGGCTACCGGTTTGTTTTCTTGGACCAATCTTTGTGTGATGCTAAAATTCCTATTTAACGCCAAAAGCCATGGGGGTTGCTTTTGAATCAGTTTTCTTATTGAATATTTTTATAAGTCGTGTTTTCAATTAAAGAGGATATGTCTTGGATGATTCTGCAGTTAAAATTCTGGTTCTTGCACTTGTCATTGAGGTGTTGTATTACTGTAACTCCCTTTTAGTAGGGTTGCCTAATACTTTGATAAAGAAACTACAGCTTGTTCAAAATAGTGCTGCTAGAATGGTGTGTAAAATCTAGGTGGGAAAAGGTGTTTCCATTGTTAGCGTATCTGCTGCATTGGCTTCCAGTTGCAAAATGGGCTAAATTCAAATTGTTGTCCCTTACTTTTTGATGTATGAGGGCAGATGGGCCAAGGTATTTGTCAGCAAATTTGGCATGGCGTAAGCCTGATTGGTGCCCTTAGAGCTTCTCAAGGGGCTCGACTAGAGTTTTCACTTGGGCATAAATTCAAATCTGATAAGGGAAGGAAGCGGGCCTTTTCATCAATAGCACCTCAAGTCTGGAACTCCCTCCTGAATTTTATTAGGAGTGAGGTTAATTATTCCTGGTTTAGGATGATGACTAAAAAGTTTATTTTACCATCTTATTATGGGTCGGGATATGAGAATGATCAATTGCAGCTGCAGCTTGATAGGGGAAGGTGGTAACAAGCAGATTTTGTTGTCTTGTTTTGTTGATGTTTTGTTTTATGTTTTTCTATGCACGTAAAGTTGTGAGCCGCTTATATTGCATTTGTACTGATTATATGGTGTATACATTTTATAAATAAATAAAAATAGTTATCTGCTAGTAGATGGCAAGCACAGTGAATGTACTGTGTAAAACTTAAAAGAGGCAACTTTTCCCATAAGTGGATTGTGTTTAGTAGGTGCAGTAGCAGCATCCTACCATTTAGCTAAGATGATGGTAACCTGTTTTTTTCTGATGCAGCTGAATTATCATATTCTGAGTGTGCAGTGTTTAAAATGAGATCCTAGGTGATATGCTACAGCACTCTAAGATTCTTTCCCTTAATTGAGCAAGAATGTAGTTAGCACTGGAATTAAAAGAAATAGTATATCTTCTCGGAGCCTTTTATTCAACCAATAATGTAAAATAGACAGCACTTTGCAGTATCCATGCTGGGGGAGTGACTTGCCCTTGAGTTCAGAGATTGTATTGATCTGTGCACTACTGTCTTGGAGCACCCTCATTGCTCTGGACAATAGTTTTCTATATTAGCTCATGAAGAAAAATTACTATACTTGTATTATTAGTATTAAATGTTTGAATTTGGGTTTTTTCTATCGCTACCTCCCCTCTTCCCATTCTCACTTTCATAGAACAATTCAAGGGCTCTGTTTTATAGTCATTGAAATGCATGCTTCGCTATACATGCCAAAAAAATGCCAGCTTAAAATGCATGTACTAACATCTCATATTTTGAGTAGGCAAACAGGATCTGGCGCCTCTGCCCACAAAGTTCATTTTGCTCTTGACATTTCCTGGACTTTCTATTTTAATTTTTTATAGTGTACTTAATACTATTGAATTTCTTTTCAAGTGTTGTGAAGCAAGCATTTCCTTTGACCTTATACAGTATAATTAATTTTCAGAAGGCAAAACGCCTCAACATCCTAATAAAACGTAGTCAAGTTGACTATATCCTCCCCATAATTATGTTTCTGTAACATTTTGGGTTACTTTGGCTTTGCTTAACCATCTACAGTACCTGAATAAAATTGCCTTGAGTTACCAATGAAAAGACATGAGCTAAATTCAAATAAATAATCCATTTTCCTCCTGTAGCAATACCCCCATTAGGGTTGTTATCTGCATCCCAGGAGCTATGTTTACTGGAGTTTGTCCGGCTGGGGGGGGGGGGGAGATACACTTCCAGGGTCCTAGGAATATTTGAGGAAGACTCCACTTCTCTAAAGCATGGAACTCTGAGGTGCCAATTAAGTGCAGGGGAGACCACAAAAACCACAGTAAAATGAAGCACAAAAAGCCAATTGCCAGCAAGCAGTAGTCACGCCTCTCATGATCCATTAACTACTAGTAGCAAGGAGGAAAAATAAAATTAAACGTTTACTGTAGTTGAAAAATATGGATCAAAGCAATGATAGTGATGATGAGAAATAACATAAAAAATATCATTATTAAGAAAATCACAGTCTCCTTGCCCATTTAGTTCCTCATGGTTGGTCTCCTTCCTGCTGCACCACCATCAATGCATAACAACACTTCCTGTTGGAGGGTAGAGTAACTGGGATGGAACTCCAGAATAAACTGGGCAGGAGATAGAAAACTCCCCAGGTTAAAAAATAGACTTCAGTATCCAAACTGGTCTAAGAAAAATCCCAGATTAAGTCCAAAACTCTCAAATTTCTCTTTACCCTTGCCTCTGACTTGCAGCTTGGGCAAAAAGATCAGTGACCCAGATCTTCTGGAAACTGAGGGCAGCCCTTCCTTCCAGACTTGTCAACAGTCCACAAACACTCTGTAATAATCCACAGCAAACTCCTTCTCTTCCTTCTGATAAAAAAAAAAAACAAAAACAACAAGGACGAGGCTAAGACCATCAGCAAAAATCTCATTCCAACTTCTGTCTGTCCAGCTTTCCCTCTTCATATCTCTCCTTCTCTTTCTTCTCCAGGCCAGAGGGGCCTAGACAGAGACCTCCATCAGAAACATCTCTTCACAGCACCCACTCCAACCCTTTCCATCATCCTCTCTGAATTCTGAGCATGCACAAGGGGGATTTATAACTCACTGAAACCTCCGACAAAAAGTTGGAGTTAAAGCTATGGGGGGGCAGCCAGTGGAGTTCGACCCACCCTGATCGAACTCCACTGGCTGCCTATACAATCCCGTATCCTTTTCAAGACACTCTCACTCATCCACAAAAGCATCAATAATGAAAACTCTGACTGGCTCAACCCTCCCTTACTTCTACGCACATCCACTCGACCATCTCATTCCGTACACCAGGGAACACTCCGTACCCCCTCTATCAAATCAACAAAACTCACCTCCACAATGAACAGAGCCTTTTCTCTAGCCGGTCCCACCCTTTGGAACTCCATGCCACCAGACCTACGCACTGAATCCTCTACCCCTAAATTAAAAAAAAAACTAAAAACGTGGTTGTTCCTACAAGCCTACCCATCCAACATGAACCTCGCTCCGAATGTTATCTGATCCATCCTCAGTCCCTCCCCCCCCCGTTCACCTCTCACCTTTCTTCCTATCGTTCTTACTCATCTCTACTTTCCCCCTCCTTTCCCTCCGCTCCTAATGTATTTTCCACCTATTGTTTGTCAAATAGTATTATATAATGCCATCCTCAATCTTTATTAAACTTTGTGTAAATATCCTTTTGCCTCCCATTCACCTAAGCAGCACCCCCTCCAGAGGTGCTCGCTCCTTGTAAATTATAGCCATCTTCCTACTCCTTGTAAATTATAGCCATATTTATTTAGTTGTTTTTGTTTCCTTAATATCACAGTTACCGTTCAATGTAAAGGCTTCGCCTAAAGTTATTAAGTTACTTGTAAACCGATGCGATGTGCAAACGGATGTCGGTATATAAAAGGTTTTAAATAAATAAATAAATAAATAAATAAATAAATAAATATGCCAAAATGTCTTCCCACTGCCCATGCTGGTGTAACCCTATCCCTGGATGTGGACTGCAACCCGATGGGGCATTAAAAGAATTGTTTGTCTCTTTGGGGCTGCCTCCCCTCCCCCCCCCCCCCCCCGACTAGCTATACCATGGTTTCTCTTTTCCCCAAGGCCTGGATCCTTTGCTGGTTGGGGAGTTGGGGGGGGGGTTACTTCCGAGGCCCAGAGTGCTCGATGTGACCCTTTGTACCTTTGTTCTTGCCCCTGGAAGAGGGGTACTTTTCTTTCATTATGGGGCTGATGCAATAAAGTGCACCCAGCCTAGCGCACAAGTTTACATGCGTGTAGGTGTGCATTTTGGGTGGGCAAGACTAGCACCCGATGCAGAAAGGAGATTAGTGTGTCAAAAACACGTGCCCTAACAAATGAGAATCTGATATCACCCAACGCATACAAATTCCATGTAGATGAGGACATTAGTTATTACCGCCCGATGCAGGAAAGTGCTGGGCACCCAATGCACACTTTAATGCAGGGAATTTAACTCCAGCCCTGGAGATGGAGTAAAGTGAACTCGCAATCAAGGGATCATGAGAAACATTACAAAATATGGTCCTCTGGGTTGTGATAAGTACAACTTCTTCCTTAGTATTTTCCCGGCTCTTGAATTTACTGCTTGCGGTGGTGAAAAATAAATATATATTGATTGGTTCAAAAAGAAGCGCACATTTCTTATGATTGCACAATTTAGATGCCTGAAATAATAAACTGCAGCATGCGAAATCGGCACCTCAGCAAAATAACCAAAGCCAGCGTGGTCAAAACGGATGCTCGTGCGCCCAATCGAATAACCTCTTTTGAGCATCAAAAACACACATTCTTCCGCAGCGCACTATTTTTTTACGCTACCTCTCATTTACATATTGCAGCAGGGCATAGAAAGATGCGGCTGTGCGCACATTAGGAAAGCGGTCCCAAATAAAACATTGGAGCCAAAGTCTTTACTGTTGAAAACTCTGAGGAAGTATTGGCACAATAACTTAATCCTCAGCACCAAAAATGTCTTTTTGTCACAGTCAAGTGTTTACCAGAGCAAGGGAAAATCCCACCCTACAGGTCCGGGATAAGTGGTGTCCCCAGGTGTGCCAGGATATCCTTAGGCAGGAAAACCCCTTTCCAAACTGGTAACAAGGTAAGATTACTGCCTCTGCACAGAGAGAGTCCAAAACTCTCTCTCCGCAGGGGGTGAAGACTCCTCAACGAGGGACCCTTCATGTTCTCAAATTTCCTACAGTTAGTTGATCTTCCAGTTCTCTATTAAATCCTTATATGAATCTCTGATGGGAGGGATCGGAGTCGGAACAAACAGCTCCAGACGTCCTTCCGATGGGTAGGCAGAGGGGCAGCTAAAAATGTCCTTTCGGAGCTTCTTACAAAAATCTTCTTCCCAAAATTGAGATAAACACATAAAGGGTCCTGGTATCGGGTCACCGCCTCCCTCCTTCTTCGTTGAGGGCATAGAGGAGCAGGTCTTCCCTTACTCGGGCAGCCCCAGGCACAGGGTTCCTGGTGTCCTGAGCTCAGGAGGTGCACAGGGTTTAACCAGGTTTCCTACAACTTAGTCTTTCAAAAGCCCAAAATATCCTGGGATACAACCCTTACCTAGCAGAGAGTGGATAGGGTAAGGCAGATCTCTAACCCAGCTCACAGACTTCCGGCAGGGTTTGCTGTAGATCTTCGAACAGGCCCAACTAAAGTAAAACTATTCCGAACCCCCTTTAACTGCCCCCAGAGCTCCCAGGAGACAGCTGCTTAAAAAAAACTCTCAAAGGGGATGGCCATTCCTACACCCTCAAAGGGAGGGGCTGTGCAGATTGGTTCCTCCCCTCATTCACTAACCTGTACTGCACTAGCTGTGAAATGCCCAGGGCTTAGTGGTAACACATGACCATAGGGCCCGTTACACCAGAATAATATGTATTTTGAGACCCTTTTTTGGATAAAACAGACCAGGGTCACACTCCTCCTTTTTGACAAAAGATTGAACTTTTTATATTAAATTAATCAATTTTTATACACGCTATATTTTATGACTATTTATCTCCTTTTCTGATTTTTACTCTTTATTTTTGGCCTGATAGTTTCTCCTTTTACCTACTTCCTCCAGCTCAATTAGAATCAATGCTGGGATCCTGGTATCATGAGCTTTTATTCACAAGTACCTGGGGATTTTTTCCCCCTATTTTAATAGACATCCCCTCATCACACCTCACTATTCCCCCCCCCTCCCAAAATAACCCAATTGTTCCTCATCTGGTTATTGCTTGAGGAACCCTGTGTCACGGACTTTATATCTGGCTACCAGCTGTCATCTTTGTTGGTTTCCAAATCTCCTTCTCAAACATTGCCCTTGCAGCATTCCCAGACCCAGCTGATCTGTGGCACACAAGATCTGACCCAGGAATAGAGCCAGGGATCTTCGACATGGCAGTGCTGCTACTGAGCCAGCAACATGGGCTCTACTTATTTTTCAGGTTGAGATCTGAAATTATAAAATTATGATTAACCTGATTTCTGGAGCTGTACATATCTGTAGGAAAATACAGCGATCAATATACAACTAGCAGATCCCTGTTGAAATTAGATAAAAAGAATATATTGATTAAGAATTAAGAAAATTCTTTTTCACTCCGTGCATAGTTAAGCTCTGGAATTCATTGCCAGAGGATGTGGTTACAGCAGTTAGTGTAATTGGGTTTCGAAAAGGTTTGGATAAGTTCCTAGAGGATAAATCCATAAACTGCCGTGATGGTAATTAATAAGCAATAATAGCTTGTGATCTATCTTATGTTTGGGTACTTGCCAGGTACTTGTGACCTGGATTGGCCACTGTTGGAAACAGGATACTGGGCTTGATGGACCCTTGGTTTGACCCAGTATGGCATATCTTATGTTCTTATGTTCTACGTAAGAGGTGAATTTTAAATGCAACTAGATATGCAACTGGGTGTGTACAGCTGCGCACATGCATATATGAGCCACACAAGTGGGGGAATTTTATATCCGGTGCGCATCCATGCCTTGATCAGTTTCACCAACTCATTCACCAATCCGTTCAGTTTAGAGTTAGGACCTCCAAACCCCCTTATGGTGCACATGTTTACTTCTTTAAGTCTGTCCCCATATGCTTTATAATGTAGACCACTGACCATTTTAGGAGCCACCCTCTGGACAGATTCTATCTTGTTTATATCCTTTTGAAGGTATGGTCTCCAGACCTTTATACAGTATTCCAAATGAAGTCTCACTAGAGGCCTATACAGGGGCAGTATCACCTCTTTTTAACTTTCTCCTGAAAATTCCTCTCCCTGTGCATCCAAACATGTTTCTGGCTTTTGCCATTGCTTATCCACCTGTTTGCCCACCATCAAATACAATCACCCCCAGATCCCACGCTTGTTTCATGCCTAGAAGAATTTTACCTCTTAGACTGTACACTAATTTGGGGTTTTGCAGCCCGAATGCATGACTGCATTTTTTAGTATTAAATCTTAGCTGCTTTGCTAGATCCCTCCTCATGCTTTCCATCCTGGATGTCTACCCTGTTACAGATTTTGCTATTATCCGCAAAAAGGTAGCCCTTTCATAATATCAGTTACGAAAATGTTGAAAAGAACCAGTCTAAGGATTGATCCCCTCCTTTCTCCTGTGTGTTACTATGTTTTCTTTCTGATGGTGTTGCATGGACCTGACAGGACACAGTTTAACTAGCTCCTCATGAACACAATCTTCTGAAAATCATTTGAGGTTTCCTTTTCGTCTGCTAGAACAGTCCATTACAGTAGGGATTTCCCTCCCTCCACAGTTTATGGAGACAGGGGCCATGCCTCATGACCGCGCACTGGACTATAAAGGGAGTGTGATCCCAGTCCAATACCAGTAGTCTCTGTCTCCGTGTAGCAGAGGACACATGAAGAGGACGTAGCTCCCAGGGTGCAGCCCTGGCCTGGTTGAAACCGTATTGCTCCTAGGACAACAGCCTTGAGGGATTGATTTTCCCAGTGGGAGCAGTCCCCCAGGCCCTGCCCTGGCTGAGCTTTGGGAAGCCTTTTCCAGTACTGTTAGGGGCCAGTGGAACCTCCAGAGAGAGGTGCTGGGATCAGCACCCTTAGGGTCTTTGCAGCCTACACAGTTCTATGGTAGTCAAGGTACCTTTTAGGGTATGCAGAACCTCCAGAGAGTGGTACCTGAATGCTCATGAGCCTGGCAGCTCCTCCATAAAAAAAAGAATGAATTGAGAGGGCCTGCAAGATTCTCTCTCCACCCCTGCTCCTCGCTCTCCCTCTCTTTCACAGGTGAAGGAGCAGCAGAAGTAAGTAGAAGCTGGGCCTGCTATCAGCAGGTGGTGGCTCTCTGGAGGTAGTGAGTAGCCGCTGTGCCATTTTTGAGCTGGAAATATGCATGTGGCTGGGATAAAGAGAAAGAGAAAAGAAAAACACAGGAGCTGAGCAGGCTTATTTACCACAGGAGAAGGAAAGTTTAACCACCTGCGATTGGGCTGTTGGCCTGGTTGTCTCTGTGGCATGTCTGTAAGGTTCTTATAACTTTGCTATATATACGAGTATAATATGATACCTTTATGAGAGATACCAAGTTCAGGTGGGGCAAGGCCAATAAGGACAACTGCAGACATTGCTCAAGTGTGGTTTCTGAACTGTGGACAATAGGCATGTACATGTCTTAATTGGTATTCAGCATAATAACTATCAAAAAGACCCCTTAACCACCCCTACTGTTTCATATAGAAAAAGCTAAGTACAAATGCCAAACAGTAACCTTTGACCTTACTATGTCACAGGGGCTACTGGTGCCATTGGTCAGCCCCTGTCACATGGTAGGAGCAATGGATGGCCGGTGCCATCTTGTGCTACGTCAGCATCTGTGACATAGTGAGGGCAAAGGCTATCGGCGCCATTTTGAATACTGGCAGCCGATGGCCCGAGTGCAAGAGGTCGCTCCCGGACCCCCGCTGGACCACCAGGGACTTTTGGTAAGTCTGGGGGGGTCAGGAGGGTGGGGGGTTGTAGTTAATTCAATTTTAGCCAGGAAACGAATAAGAATTAACGCATGAATGTATCGGGGGGGCCCCTTGCCGAATGCAACGTATCTGCCCCCCAACAAATACGAATCACGAATGCAACGTATGGCATCCCTCTGCACATCCCTAGTACCCGGTAGCAGATATTGTTTTAAAAAAAATGAGAGAGTGGCTTTAGGGGGAATTTCTGGTGGTCACCTGGCTTTGTCAACAGGCTACTGGTATTGGACTGGGACAATACCCCCTTTATAGCCCAGAATGAGGTCATGAAAGAAGCGTGTCCTCTGCTCTGTCAAGCTGTGGAGGTGTGTGTGGGGGGGGGGGATCTCTGTTGTAATGGACTTGTCTAGCAGTTTTCAATAAAAGAAAATTATCAGATAAGTAATTCACCTTACCTCACTATTTGTGTCTATTTCTGTGGTCCTACTCCTGGCCTTTCCTCATTGAAAACTGAATAGAAATATTTGTTTAGCAATTCTCCATTAAATCTGTCCACTTCTGAAATCTGAGAAGAAAGTCTGTATCACACCAGTATTAATGGATATTTTATTCCCTCTTTCCAGTTTAACCCACAGTGCCTCCTCCTTACCTCAGTGCCTCCTCCTTACTAGAGATGAGCTTCGTTTTTTACTACCGGGTCATTTTTTGAGTCGGACGCTTCAGGGTAAAGCTCGTTTTTTCTCAGTTAGTTTTTTGGAAAAACGAACAAAAACTAAATGGGGAAAAACGAAACTGGCCGAAAAAACTGCGCGGGAAAACGAAGTTAAAAAAATACCACCCCAAGCATTAAAATTCATCTTAATACATTAAATACAACCCCTCCCCACCATCCCGATCCCTTCCCAAGACTTACTAACATCCCTGGTGGTCCAGCAGGGTACCGCAAAGGATTTCTCTCTTCCTGCTGTCTGGCCTGCCTCGCTCAAAATGGTGCCGATAGCCTCTGATCTACTATGTCACAGAGGCTACTGGTGCCATTGGTCAGCCCCTGTCACATGGCCATCGGTGCCATCTTGTGCTCCTACCATGTGACAGGGGCTGACCAATGGCACCAGTAACCCCTGTGACATAGTGTGGGCAAAGGCTATCGGTGCCATTTTTATTACTGGCAGCCGACGGCCCGAGGGCAGGAGATCGCTCCGGGACCCCCGCTGGACCCCCAGGGACTTTTGGCCAGCTTGGGGGGTGAGGCCCCCCCAGCCCGACTGCAGGGAGGGAGAAATCCCTCGCAGGACCCCGCTGGACCACCAGGGATGTTAGTAATTCTTGGGGAGGGATCGGATAGGTAGGGGGGGGGGTTTGAATTATACTAAATTTTAATGCTTGGGGCAGTTTTTTATTTAAAAAAATAAAATGTGCCCCTCCCCCCATACAAACCCAAAAAACAAAATTTTCTCGGAGTTCGGGGAAATCTGTTTCGGGGGGCCGAACCATGACGAGTTAGGCAATTTTGTTGAAATTGCCTAATTCGTCATAAATGAATGCACATCTCTACTCCTTACCCCATTTCCTCTTTCCAGATTAACCCATGGTGCTTCCTACCTGCAGTGCTTTAATATTATTTAAATTATATATATATATTAGTATAAATAGCTTTCAATATGTTACCCTTTTTTCCCCATTTGTGTTCAAATGTTTAATGTTTTTATCTGAGGGCTTTTTTCACTCTCCTTCATGATCCTAGTTTAAACCTCCTCAGTGGTCTTGTCAGTCCGTTCAGAAAGGTACTTCACCACTGCTTCAATAGGTGGACATCATCTCTGCTCAGCAGTCCTTGGAATGACATCCCATGGTCCAGGAAGCTGAAACACACTCATTGATACCGAGTACACAACCATTCATTCACCCCCAGAATATGAGCTTGTCTGCCCTGCCTTTATACTTGAGTGGGAGAACTGAGGAGCAAACCACCTTTGTTCTTTCTGCTTCATCCTCTCTCCCAGAACCATGATGTCACTTTTACTGTGTTCCAGGGGATTCTTAGCAGTATCATTCATACCAACATGGATGAGTTTGACTGGATAATAATCAGTGAACTTGATAATTCTTGACAATCTCTTCATGATTTCTCAGATCTTATACCCGGCAGACAGCACACCTCTTGGGATTGCATGTCTGGTCGGCAGATGATTGCCTCTGTGCCTCTCAGAAGAGAGTCAGCCACCATCACTACTCTTCACTTCTTAGACACAGAGGTTGCTGAGTCTTGGTTCATTCTCACTCTTGGATGGTTTCTGCACTTCCACTTCCAGGGCTGTATATCACTTCTTCAACTCAAGTGAAGGAGGGGTCAAAGTGAGGATTGGTAATCTGTGTCCTGCTATCATCTTGCTGTCTAGTTTCATTCTCCCTTCCACTGGAGTCTTCTATCTTAAATACCTCAAGAAGCATTTCTTTATAGAGATGTGAATCGGAACCAGAATCGGTTCGGATTCCGGTTCCGATTCACATGTGGGTTTTTTTTCATTGGGCCCGATCGCGGTTTTGTTTATCGGCTGCGCCCGAGCCGATAAACAAAAAACCCACCCTGACACTTTAAAACTAATCCCTTTGCTTCCCCCACCCTCCCGACCCCCCCCCCCAAAAAACATTTTACAGGTAACTGGTGATCCAGTGGGGGTCCCGGGAGCGATCTCCCACTCTCGGGCCGTCGGCTGCCACTAATCAAAATGGCGCTGATGGCCTTTGCCCTTACCATGTGACAGGGTATCCGTGCCATTGGCACCGGCCATCCAGTGCTCCCTCCATGTGACAGGGGCCAGCCAATGGCACGGATACCCTGTCACATGGTAAGGGCAAAGGCCATTGGCGCCATTTTGATTAGTGGCAGCCGACGGCCCGAGAGCGGGAGATCGCTCCCAGGACCCCCACTGGATCACCAGGTCCCTGTAAAATGTTTTTGGGGGGGGTCGGGAGGGTGGGGGAAGCAAAGGGATTAGTTTTAAAGGGTCAGGGTGGGTTTAGGGGTTATTTTTGTGTGCCGTTTTTCCTGCCCTCCCCCAAAATGATAAGAGAACCCCCACAATCAATATCGTGGGGTTTTCCTATCGTTTCGGGGGAGCCCCCGATTACTGACGATTTTGAAAATATCGATGATATTTTCAATAGTCCGAAGCCCGATTCACATCCCTATTTCTTTAATGTTGTCCTTGTTGTTACGGATACTTGCAAGTCTCACCATCTACTCTCTAGGTCCTGCCAACAGTTTCCTGAATGAGTCAACCTGCAGGCAAGTTTTACTCCAAACTGGTTCCTCACAGTGGATCAGAATATCCACAGCAAGGAACCAGTTTAGTGTTCTTTTTTGGTTGCTCTGTGCTTATGTTGAATTAGTACTCAACCTTTTCAAGCCCAAGGCATGCCTACATTAACAAAAATGTTGAGTGGCACCCCAACTTCCATGGAGCAAGCAGTAAGGATAGAAAGAGGACTTGTAAGGCCAAAATAAGAGCTAGGGAAGTACTGAAAACCTCACCAGTCTCTCTTCCCAAAATTTAAAACAAAGGGGAAGAAGGGTGGAAACACATATGAACCCACCATAACGAGCCAGCTCCCTCTGTATAGAAGTGCAGGAAAAGAGAGACGTCAGTATGGTGCTGGCAGCCGGTTAAGTTCGTTCGCTTGCTGCCATATATGGCTGCTGGAACTCCTTCATTGCTGCTGCTCCCAAGGGTTGGAGAAAGTCACATCCAGTGCTCCATGCGCACACACCTCATCTCACTCAACCTGGGGATAGGACAGAGACTGAAAGGACTCAACAGAGGAGGCTCAAGATGGGAAAGATGAGGAGGTTCTGTGTGCTGCACAAAATTGGTCCCAGCTATCCATGCCTTGCATGCATCCCATGAAAGACCACACTCTGTGAGCTCATGCTGCTACTAGGAAGAAGAGGCATGCATGATTACGCATTCTCAGAAAGCTCCAACAAATTTAAGAGCCACCCCTGTGTCTCTTGTTGTGCGAGATGCTATGAGCATGTTGCACGGCCCATCCACGCAACATGCTCATAGCATCTCGCATGGGCCTGCTCACCTCTCCAACTCCTCTGCAGGTCCTGGGGTCGGCCTCCCCGGCAGCAGCTGCAAGCTCCTCCAGGCCTCGGTGTCCCGCGGCAGCAGTCGCTGGGCCTTCCTCAGCGCACCAGGCCTCACAGCGGGGCTTGGCGTCTTCCGTGGTGTCGGCCCCGCCCCTAGGCGCGCACGCACAGACCACCCGGTCCCTTAAAGGGCCATGGGCGGGTCCTAGCTCCACGGCGCACCCTGATTGAATGTACTACTAAAGGAAGTGCCTGCCTGCACTTCCTTGCCTTGGCAATTGGGTCGACACTATGTGTGTACTAGTTTGCCTCCGTGTCTCATCGCCTGTTCCAGTCTTGTTCCAGTCTTGTTCCAGCGTCCTTCTGTTCCAGCGTCCATCTGTTCCTACGTTCCCCCAGGTAGTACCTCTTGGACTGACTCTCTGGTACTGACCTCTGCCTGTTCTTGACTACGTTGATCGCTGCCTGTCTACTGACCCCTGCCTGTCTCGTTGATCACTGCCTGCCTACTGACCCCTGCCTGTCTACTCGACCATGTCTGACCTCTGGAACCTGATCTCTACTTTGGCTGACTACTCTTGGACTGACCATTGGATCTTGACCTCTGCTTTGGCTGACTACACTCGGACTGACCTTTGGAACTTGACCTCTGCTACTACTGACCTTGCTTCCTTGATTCTGGCCTTGCTCCTAGCCTTGTCATCACAGACACTGTTCTGGCCTTCTCTGGTCCCTGAGACCTCTAGCCTTGACGTCGACTGCTCAACCTTGATCCTGGTGGGCGCACCATTGAACTTCCTTTCTGGGAGACCCTGCGAGGTCCACCTAAGTCCAAGCGGTCCGGGTCCCCAAGGGCTCCACCCAGGGGGACTGCGGGCTTCCAGTGGTGAAGCTCCAGTTAGCCTATGTCTCCTACTGTGCTCCGCCTCCTGGTGGCAGGTGCTTCCTGGGTCTGACCAGAGAGCCCACTAACACTGCTCCAGAGCATGGGTCCACCTCCAAGCACAACAGAGCAGAGCCCAGGTGCTGGCTTGGATCTGAGCATCAGGCAGTGGTAACTTTTCAGTGGCACACCTGATGAGATCTGAAGGCACACCAGTGTGCCATTGCACACTGGTTGGGAAACACTGCTCTAGTGTTAAAATATTAATAAAGAATAATCTGCAATACTTTCATGTGCAGTTATTCAAATTTCAAAGTTTTTACATTTTCTCTCAAACCAGATCTGATCTTCAGTTTTACTGTCAATCTAGTCAATAACACAAACTACAAAATCCACTGTTGATGTAATGAGTTATTTCACCTGCATTTCTATTATTTAAGGTCAATAGAAAAAAAACAGTTTAGTGTAATGGTTAAAGGAAACTGACATTAAATCACAATCCTGCACATATATAGAAATATGTACTGTATATACACATATAAAAATAGTGTGAATATGTTTCCTATTAAATAAGCAATACAATTGTATGCTTGCGCATTATTGCATCCTTTTTTTATTAGAGTATATATTGATGAAATATTTTGATCTTTCCCTAATGAATGTTTCCACATTTCTACAAAAGTGCCAGAATTCCCTTAAGAATGAACAAATATCATTCTGCAACATGCATCTTCCTAAATATGGTTATTAATGATCTCATCTAATGAAATTATTGCATGCTGCAGGAGAATGAACAGAGCTTTGTGACTGTTGTAGGGCATCATATCCATTTCATTCTGTATTCTGTGCAGGTGTTTGCCTTATTTTACATGGGTATTTTTTTTTCCCTGGGAGCTATGCATACATAATGCATTTCTGTATGCTCCAGAGCTGTGCCACAAGATTGTAGCTTTTTTTTTGTTTTTGTTTGTTTTATGCTTAGCTCAGCAACTTCACTTTTCTTTTCATCAGGCTGGTATTTTTTGTTTCAAGAAATCTGATGCAAGTATTCAAGCAGCAAAAATAAATAAATAAACATTAAATAGACAAATAGATATATCAATAAATAAATAGACACAAAATCCCCCAAGAAGTAAACTTAATTGAATCATATTCCTGAATGCTGTGTAAAAAGCTTGTTCCCTTAGTGCAGCTGATGCCCTAATGCCCTATAGCTTTGCCATGTAAATGTGATGTATGATAAGAGTGAGCTGCAAGGGAATGAGTACATTAGCGGCTGTTTGATTGTTTTGTGTTACGGTTTAATTGATTTCTTGTTCTTCAAATCCAAAAGCTGTTTTCTGAATTTGCACAGAATCTCATCTTCATTGTTCCCACCCCCCCCCCTCCCCTCTTTTTGTTTGTGCTGCCCATTTTGTTCTGCTACAGAGATTTGAATTGATATTCTGCTTGTTTGTGCAGATTGTTTTTGAGGAATGGAACACCATTAACCATCTGAAGGGCATGCTCTTTTGTGCTGTGTTTTCATGGTAACCCACCTATGCTTTCACCACATGTGATTCTGGGAAGAGCGTATTGTCGGATCTGTGATGCTAAACCTGAGGTTGGCAGTCACATGTGATTCTTTAGGGCTTAATATGTGATTCCCGCTCACAGCTGAATGGTTTTTTGTGTAATTAAAAGAATAAAATGGAATGTACACTTAAATGTTCTGAATAAAAATGAAAAGATTAGAAATTGGTTTTGTGTGCCACAGCTGTAACTTGGATTTGCCACAAACTCATTTCCTTGAGATTTCCTTATTTTAACTTTTCACTCGCAGAATAAAATATTATGGTAATAGGTGTCTAGTATCCTCTGACCATAAGAACAGACTGGGATTGGATCTAAATGAATAGCTCTCGTCAAACAGCAACACTCATTGACTGCACCATATATTTACATTTAAATGTTACATGTTTATCAGAAGCAACCTTTAAGATGGCTGCAATGGAGATGATTAATAAAGGTTTAATCATGCTGCCTATACAGCATTCAACGTGACTCTAATATAACTATTCTATTACTAGAAATATACACTATTCATTAGGAGATGAGACTTCAGGGATAACTCATAATATATAAGTTATAGTAACCCCAAATGTGTTTTGTGTAATATTTCTTGCTGAACTCTCAATGAAGCCCTTAATAGGTGAAAGAAAATTTAGTCAATCACTTTTCTCCCTTTCTTAAAATATCGTACTTTAAGGTTGGGGATTTATCAAAGGTTTCCTTCAGTTAAAAAATTGTTCCACATTTATCCATGAAATCATCTGAATATTTTAAATGTGAAAAGTACTGGTGCAGAACTGGAGCAATTTCTTCACTTGGACAGAATTGGAGGAAACTTGATTTTATATTTTAATAAAAATGATCCCTGTTTTACGCTTGGGAAGATTTTGCATAAAAGTCTGTATTTTGAAGTAATTACTGCTATTCATAGACATTCTGATTTGCTAACAACAAAAAAAAAAAATCAACCCAACAACAAAAGAACAAAAATCTCAGAACCCACACTTATAATACAAACACTGTGTATAAACAAGTTAAAATGTATAAATTTTGTTTTTTTTTAATTTTGTGTTTTTATGGAAATATGCTTCATGATCTCTGTGTACTTACACATTTCTACTTTCTAGAAATGGTATAGGCTTAAAGATAGCACCACTCTTATTTTCAGCATGGTAACTTCTCCCATTTTAGGATTTTCATCTTTGTTTTGCTCATGTTGGTGGAGAAGAATCCTCAACCCAGCAACAGCACTCTGTCCGCCAAGAGAAAATGGCCTGTCATCTGAGCTTATAAACTCATGGGACAGTTGCTTCGCAAACCTCACTGAATTTTTTGGGATTTTGCATCTTTGGTATCCTCCCCATGGCTAACCCTTCCTTTTTGTGGGTTAGGTCTTGCCCTATATATATAAAGGGTGAGCATGCTCAAAGCAAGCTCTTGCAGAGAGCTTGGGGGGAAAAGCTTAAGAAAAGGAAAACTATCCTTTGGAGGAGTTTGGAGTTGAAATGGAGCTCCTGGTAGGCCCTGACGGCTCGCCAATCAAATCTGAGTGAATGTTGACCAGTGTCCTAACAGTGGGATCACATATACCCTTGCTGGAAGAGCTGGATTTTTTCAGTGCTTGCCCCTTTGATCAGTTAACTGCGGGGACATTGCTTGCTCGCTTGGAAGAAGTTTTTTTGGATTCCAGAGTTGAAGCCAAGGAGGTATTTCCTATTTAAATTTTTCCCCTTTGGCTTACGATTGCGAGGGAAGAGAATGTTTGCACTTTTCAAGGGAGGGCATCTTGGACATTTGATTCAGACAAGAGGAGAATTAATAGAAGGCCACTTTGACAAAGAGACTGCAGCTTTGGGAGTGGTTATTTTACTTTTATGTGGATGATCTTTTCCATTTTGGCATGGATTCTTTTCTTTAAGTTGAATTAAACTGTTTTTTGTTGAACACTACTACTGGACTGCTGGCTGTGAAACTCAAAGTGAGTTGACTCAGTAAATCGCTGGCTGGGATACTCTCATGTGAGTACCCTCTGATGTTGAACTTTTGAAGCGTGATTGAGAGTGACTGTGTTTTGATTCTTTACATAGCACCAAGGACCCCCAGAAGTTATACCTCCTCCCTGTCAGTGGAGCCCCGGCATCCCAGTGGCTGCGAATTATCAGGAATGGCAGAGAAGCAAAGAGTTCCAGCACATTGGTGACATAGACCTGGGAACTGTGTGGCCCATTTATTCAGTCTACAAAATGAAGAGGGGATTACACTCATTATAGACAGTACTCATCCTGCTGCTCTGCTTGCCTGTAGTGTTTCATTACCGTGTACTAGTATTCTGTTTCAGCTGTGCAAGTGTAAGCTTTGGGATACTGTGTTATCTCGACATTTTCACTGAGAGCACCAGTGCTATTGGTATGTAGCTGTTTCCAGACTTTAAATTAGTAGTAGCAAGTATCTAATCTGTACACCCACTCACCATTTAAGTACCTCTTGCATGTCCTAAGCTAAACTTTTAAAGTTTCTTCCCCCTCTTGCTTTTATTTCAGCATTTACTGCTATCATAGTTTGGGAGTGGAAAGGCAAAATAATTCCAGAAAAACAAATATTAGGGACAGACTTACAAAAGGGTTGTTCTCATGTGTATGGTGCAGAGCAGTAAATATAATAATCTAAATAAAACATATTGACTAAACAAAAAGTGTGATTTTATTATTATTTTTTAAATTTGTATCCCGCTCAATCAACAATTCTCTGCTGTTATAAAAATAAATACATAAGATCAATATCAAAGTTTTAAAAACACATTGACATATTTCAAAACACAACTGAATATAAAATTATACAGTGAGATCTCATGACTTAGGCCAGTATGGTAAAGCCTCGATAGAAAGAGGAAGAACCAGCAAATCAGTGGCGAAGTCACAGGTGGGCCTGGCTGGACCATGACCCACCCACTTTGAGTTCAGGCCCACCCAGCCAGGGCTGTCTGACACCGGAGCAGCAAGGCCATCACAGGATCCCATCCCTGCGATGGCGAAGAACAGAACTGGAACTGTAATGCCATTGCGGGATCCCATCCCCGCGACAGCGAAGAAAAAGGCCAAAGGAGCAAGGCTTTCGCGGGATCTCATCCCCCCGACTGTGGAAGTAGGACTTTAGCTATGCCTAATGAAAATGACCCATGTGTATGGGTGAGAATGGGAGCTTGGGTGTATGTGTGTGTGTGTGTGGGGGGGTGAGAATAGGAGTGTGTGTGTGTGGGGGGGATGTGTGGTTAAGAATGCGAGCCTGGGGATGTGTGTGGATTAGAATGGGAGCCTGGGGATGTGTGTGTGTGGGGGATTGAGAATAGGAATCTGGGCATGTATGTATGTGAGTGAGACTAGGAACCTGAATGTGTATCTGTCTGTGGGTGAGAATGGGAGTCTGGGTGTGCGTCTGTGTGTATATAAAAATGTGAAACTGGGGGTGCATCTGTGTTTGTGAGGATGGGAGTCATGTAGTGAGAGTGAGATCTTGTGTTTGTGGTAGAGCCTGTGAGAGTTTGTGTGTGTGTGTAGGGTAGAGTATATTAGAGTGAGAGCTTGTGTGTATGTAGAGAATGTGTGAGAAAGAGAGAGAGAGAGCTTGTTTGTGGGGGGAAGAGTATATGAGTGTGAGAGCTTGCGTTTATGGTAGAGCATGTAAGAGTGAAAGCTTGTGTGTATGTGTGTATGGTAGAGCATGTTAGAGTGAGAGATTGTATGTGTTTGGTTATGTGTGTGTGTGTGTGTGTGAGGAGGAAGGGAAGAAGACAGTAGGAGAAGAAACAGATGAGAAGAGAGATCCTAAAAAGGAATTAGAAAATGACCAACAAGGAAAAAGTGGGAAAAAAGAGACTGGGACCAACTGATTAGAAAAATACAAAGATCAGGCAACAAAGGTAATAAAAAATATTTTGAGATTTTAGTAATTGGAATATGTCATCTTTGGGACTGTGCATTTCTTATATTTTTGTATTTTGCTCTTTCTTTAGTAGGGATGTGCAGAGGGACGCCATACGTTGCATTCGTGATTTGGATTCGTCGGGGGGAGCAGATACGTTGCATTCAGCTGTATGGTGCCCCGATGCGTTAATATGGCGATTTCTATTCGTGTCCCAGCTAAAATTAAAATTAACTACAAACCCCCACCCTCCTGAGCCCCCAAGACTTACCAAAACTCCCTGGTGGTCCAGCGGGGGGTACGGGAGCCATCCCCTGCACTCTCACACCCTTGGTGCTGGTTTCATCATGGCGCCGATAGCCTTTGTCACAGGGGCTACCGGTGCCATTGGTCAGCCCCTGTTACATGGTCATCAGCGCCATCTTGTGCTCCTACCATGTGACAGGGGCTGACCAATGGCACCGGTAGCCCCTGTGACAAAGGCTATTGGTGCCATTTTGAGTACTGGCATCGGACGGCCGGAGTGCAGAAGGTCACTCCGGGACCCCCGTTGGACCCCCAGGGACTTTTGGCCAGCTTGGGAGGGGGGCCTCCTGACCTCACTCCTGACCTCACGGTCGGCCCCTGTGACATAGTGAGGGCAAAGGCGATCGGTACCATTTTGAGTACTGGCATTGGACGGCTGGCGTGCAGGAGGTTGCTCCCGGACCCCCGCTGGACTTCTGGCAAGTCTTGTGGGTGTCAGGAGGCCCCCCCAAGCTGGCGAAAAGTCCCTGGGGGTCCAACAGGGGTCCCGGAGTGACCTCCTGCACTCCGGCCGTCCGATGCCAGTACTCAAAATGGCGCCGATAGCCTTTGCCCATATTATGTCACAGGGGCTACCGGTGCCATTGGTCAGCCCCTGTCACATGGTAGGAGCACAAGATGGCGCTGATGGCCATGTGACAGGGGCTGACCAATGGCACCGGTAGCCCCTGTGACAAAGGCTATCGGCGCCATGATGAAACCGGCACCGAGGGTGTGAGTGCAGGGGATGGCTCCCGGACCCCCCCCGCTGGACCACCAGGGAGTTTTGGTAAGTCTTGGGGGGGGGGTTCAGGAGGGTGGGGGGTTTGTTTAAATTTTTATTTAGGTGGTCGTATAATTCGGCGAAGATTCGTGTATTCGTGGGGAATCACGATACGTTTCGCTTCCCCACGAATACTACGAATAGTGCAATATACGTTGCGGATCGCCAATACGGCGAAAACAAATGCACACCCCTATTCTTTAGTACTCCAGAGTCTAGATTCTCAGGCTTTCTATTATGGTTTGTCTGCATTTTTCTATTTCTAATTTGTAGTATATTAGGTAAGGGTCAGTCTCTGTTTTGCCTGTTTGTGTGTGACCGAAGTGCAGTATTTCTGCTAGCATCTAGTTTCTCTGTAGTAGTCGAGCTTGATCTGTTTTTTCAGTAAGTGATGCATCAATGTTGTAGGGCAGTGATGGCATGCAAATCTTTCTAATGCATATTCATTGTAGATATCCTGGCCTGTTTGTGGCAGTCGAGGACTGTATTTCACCATCACTGTTCTAGGGCCTGGTGTAGTATTTGCATTGCTGCTTTTTCAGAAGGTTACTATTATTTGAGTCCTGAGAGTAGGGGCTGTGACTGTATGCTATGGCAAGGTTCTAGATTGCTCTTTTTTTTGCAGAAGTTTGTGTTACTTCACAAAATGTTTAGCAATGGAGAGATATTTTTTTGCTGAGGTGACACCAGAATTTGAATTTTTTTTTTTTTGGTTGTAATATGAATTGTCCTAGCTCTGCTCTGTACCTGTTTTGATGACTAATGAAATTTTTTGCAGTTATGATGATTTCTGGCTTTCTGCGAAGAAGATTCATGAAATAATACATTGATTTTTGTATTATTACATGATTGGTTGTATCTGCTTGTTTGTTTGCTTTTTACATGCTATACTTGTGCATTTATAAACTGCAATCAATATAAAATAAATTAATACAGATAAGGAATTTTTAATGTTGGTAAATACTTGAAATAATTGAGGTAAAATATTTAAAAGTTTCATGCATGATGCATAATGGCTGTTGTAATCTACTTAGAAAGCCAAACTATTTAGGGTGCAGCATATGACATTATCCCAAATTTCGGGCCTGACAAGTGATTGGAATCTGTCAAAGATTAATGTAAGAGGCATGTCTGCAGTAGGAAATCAAGCTAGAAAAATTATTTGTCTTGCTCAGATTAAGAGCCAGTTTGTCTAGGAAAAGGCAGTTGTTGATTCTGGCAAGACAGTGTGTGATTCTGGTCAGTGTGTTCTGGAAGGTAGAATAGGTAAATAAAACTGAATATTAATTGTATATATTTAGTAACCAATGTCTAGGTGAGACAAAACCTGACATAAAAAACAAATAGATATTAAAGAGAATAGCAGAGAGAGAGTGCAAATCCATTGGGTATTCCCATCCGTAATACATGGGAACAGATTTAAAGACCCCCAGAGAAACTCTTTGATAACGATCATGTTGATAAGATGAAACTAATTATGGACAAGAGACACAATGCACATGAAAGAAGGGCAAACAAGCAGAATGGAATGATCTAGCATAACAAAAGTGGAGCAAATGTCTAAGAAAATGAGAAAATTGATGCCAGAATCAAAGCTGCAACAAAGCTAGAAATATGAAGGGTCTCTGTATTATGGGTGGCCCGAAATCTAAATTAGAAGTCACTGAGGAGGGTATTTTGGAACTATAAGAATAACAATTTTGGATTGTGCCTGAAAGTTTCATCATTCATTTAAGTATAAACATTAATAGCATGGCATTTTCTGAAGAAAACAGTGATCATTATTGGGAATATACTGTACTAGTTAACTATTTTTGCTTATTTAATATTGCTATTCTTCCCACAAAAAATCTCCAAAGTTTGAAAGCTTTCTTTTCAACAAAGCCATGACGTCTCCCTGTCTGATGCTGATCCTGGAAAACTATGTTTTCAAATATGTGTATCAGTTGCAGTGGCTGATTTGACTTTACATACCACTCTGCAGAGAAATCAATTGGAAAAGTCTTTTGATCCATTGCTGTTCAATGGGTTCCTTGTCCCCTGCTGACTGAAAATGGTGTTGACACTTGCTGATTGTTTTTCTCCAAAGTGAACATGATTTGACCTGATTACTGGGCACTTCATAGTTTTACCTGTTCTCTCTTTTTTTTTTTTTCCCACATTGCCCTTTAAGATCTTGGATAGAGAACTGATGTATACTGGCTCTTAAAATCAACAAGAAATCACATTATAAAGTGATAATGTTATCTGCAGGTGATCTCTTGATAGTATATGGTTTCTACTTGGTAAAATCCCATTTGCATTTCTTTCGTCTCTCTTACCTTGCTAATGGTCTGCAAAAGAATACACAGAATGTTCTATGCAGCAAATATAAAAACATACTTCGAGATGTATGTAAGGATAATCCATGTCACTCAAAGAAAGGAATATCAACCATTCTTTCAACAAGAAAACTCCCCTCAAAAACAAAAAAAGTCTCTCAATCTGTTATGACTGTCGCTGCCCGACGTCTTCACTCCGCCCTCCTTACCTCTGGTGACTCCTCCCGCGGTTGATGGACGTTTGGCTGCCGCAGCGTCTGCCTGCCATCCTCTCCGGCGTCCCCGGTCCGGCTTGGGCGCTTCCTCCCACCATGCTGTCCAGCTGTCTTATGGCACATGCACCGCGCGGCCCTGCTTCAAATACTTTCTTTGGCGCAAACCTCAGGAGCGTCCCCCTTTGATGACGTCACACATCCCAGATATAAATAGCCTACACTACTGCTAGCTAATCGAGTTAGCAAGGTAAAGACCTTGGTAAAGATCTTGGTAAAGGGATTCATTACGGATGGGATTTGTTCTCTGTACCTAGCTACTCTGCCTCTCCATTATTGGACTTACTCTATTTGGGGTACCCGCTCCTCGGGGGCCTCTCTCTTCTCTTTCAGGTCGCTGTCTGGAACTGGTACTCGCTCCTCGAGGCCCCATGTTCCCGGACTCGCTGCCTGAACACTACTTCTGCCTGGAAGATATCACTGCCTACATCATCAGTGAGTTACCATCTACTTCTCTCAGAGCTGTTCCTGGAACCAAGTACTCACTCCTTGAGGGCCTGACTCAACTCCAGCTCCTGTGTTTCCTACCGAGAGAAACCGCTGTGTGAGTACTCAACCAACGAGGCTCTATTCCAGAACCCTGCATATACTTCATTGTACTCAGTATCTCAGTTTCTCATCACTAAGCACAGCCATTGAGGGATCACTGTTCCAGAGCCCTGAGAGACTACTAGCCCAGCCAGGCTTCATCTCTGCTCACTGCTGCCACCTTTGGTGGCTCCTCAATACTGTTAATAAAAGATCTATCTGTGTTGTGTGTCCTAAAGCTGAGCCTGACCTGTGGCCCCTCACGGGACTTCCCTCCGTGGGCGTGGTCAGCAGCCACAGTGTCCAAGGGTCCACCCAAAACCATACAAACAATAACAGATTGCTAACTCCATGGATCCGGCACAGCTCAATGCCCTGCAGGCCATTCCGGGCCTGACCCTGCGCATTTCTGAACAACAAGACGCATTGGAGAAACTCACTTCAGCGTTTCATCAGCTGCACACACAGAAGACCCAAGGCACTAATTCCAGCAATGAAGGTCAGTTACATGAAGTAACTTTAAAGACTGCTGTACCGCTGGCTGCTCCAGTTCGTTTCTCGGGAGAGATTCAGAAGACCAGGGACTTTTTAAATCAGTGCTGCATGCATTTTGCATTACAGCCTTCTCACTTCCCCACAGCTTTTGCCAAGACTACTTACATTCTATCTTATCTTGATGGAAGGGCCTTGTCTTGGGCCTCTACACTGTGAGAATGCAAGGATCCTATTTTGCAGGACATAGATGGATGTTTGGACTTATTTAAATCCGTTTTTGATGATCCTGCTCGAGTGACCGTTGCTGGTTTTGCTCTGGTGGACCTGAAGCAAGGCAACCGACCACTGGCTGATTTTGCGATAGAGTTTAAGACTCTTGCTACAGAACTCTGCTGGGACCCCAAATGCCTGAAAACCCTTTTCTTCAGAGGCCTGGATACTCACTTGAAAGATGAGCTGGCCTCTCGTGAAACACCTGACTCGCTGGAGGAACTAGTGGCTTTGGCTACTAGGATCGATCACCGGCTTCATGATAAGGTGAAAGAGCTCCGGCCTAATAGAGGACCTGGTCAGAAAGAGGCTAGTGCTAAACCTGCACCTCGGTTGGTTCCAGTAATTCCTGCTGCCAGTGGAGATGAACCAATGCAACTTGGTTGTAGACATTTGACTTCCAAAGAGAGAAGACTTCGGAAGAGGCATAGTCTATGCATGTACTGTGGGCAGGCTGGTCACGATGTCCCAACATGCCCAATTCGTCCGGGAAATGGACGGGCTTAAGTCCTGCAGGAGGACTGTTCTTAGGCCTTACTATGCCCTCTCCTTCGCTCTCTCTCCCAGTCTCCTTGATCTGCGGACCGCCTGAGTTTCAAACTCTTGCCCTGGTGGATTCAGGGGCAGGAGGCAACTTTATTCTTCGACGCCTAGTGGAACATCTGAGGATTCCCCTCGTCACCTTGAAGATTCCACTACTCCTATCCTCCATCCATGGAGAGCCCTTACCGGGTGATGTGACTTGCCAAACTGTACCGGTAACTCTCGGTACCGGAGCTCTCCATATTGAATCAATTCCCTTCTTTGTGTTAGAGAAGGCCATGCGCCCTTTCATCCTGGGGTTACCCTGGTTGCAGTCGCACCAACCCCAATTTGACTGGGCATCCTTGGAACTCTCCCGTTGGGGCCCAGGTAGTCATGGGAAGTGCCTTAAGGAAATTGCTCCTGTCATCTGCATGCCTACTACTCCAGTGATGCCGGGACTGCCGCCCCAATACGCATCCTTTAGTGATGTGTTTTCCAAAGAAGATGCTGACATTCTTCCTCCGCATAGGTCCTATGACTGTGCCATAAGACTGAAACCCAATACTGAACCTCCTAAAGGATGTGTCTATCCACTCTCAGCAATTGAGAACAAGGCGATGTCCAAATACATCAAGGAGAATTTACAGAAGGGGTTTATTAGACCTTCGAAGTCTCCAGCCAGCGCAGGCTTCCTCTTTGTGGGGAAGAAGGACGGTACCCTACATCCTTGTATCGATTACCGAGGTCTGAACAAGATCACGATTAAAGATTGCTACCCCCTGCCTTTAATCTCAGAGCTGTTTGACCGGCTTCAGGGGGCCAAAATATTCTCAAAACTTGACCTGAAGGGGGCCTACAACTTAGTTCGCCTTCGTAGTGGCAACAAATGGAAAACAGCCTTCAACACTCGAGATGGCCCGCTATATTTCAGAACATGATGAACAACATCCTGCGGGACCTGCTGTACAAGAGTGTCATGGTATTCCTGGATGATATCCTGATATTTTCCCAGGATTTTCCCACTCATCTAGAGGATGTCAAACAAGTACTATGCCGACTCCGTGAACTCCGGCTCTACGCCAAACACTCCAAGTGCGAATTTCATAAAGACTCAGTGCCTTTTCTTGGCTATATTGTGTCTAAAGATGGCTTCCAGATGGACCCTCAAAAGCTCGAGAGCTATCAACAGTGGTCCTAACCTACCAGCCTGAAGGCCCTGAGACGATTCCTGGGGTTTACCAACTATTATAGAAGCTTTATAAGAACTACTCTTCCTTTAACAGTACCCTTGACCACAATGACCCGCAAGGGTGCCAACGCTTCAAAATGGTCTGCGGAGGCTATTTCCATCTTTGAGAAATTAAAGACATCCTTTTCCATGGAACCATGCTTGCGGCATTCCTGACCCCAGAAGCCCTTTATCGTAGAAGTTCCACGCTTCAGATGTCGGCGTGGGGCTGTATTGAGCCAGACTAGAGACTCTAAAAGCCTTATGTCCCTGCTCTTTCTTCTCACGACATTCTCCCCGGCAGAGAAGAACTATAGGAATGGCGATAAAGAGCTCTTGGCAATAAAGCTTGCATTCGAGGAATGGCGGCCTTGGCTCGAAGGCGCTTAACATCAAATAACTGTATTCATGGACCACAAAAATCTAGAGTATCTCCAACATGCGCAACGTCTTAACCACAGACAAACTAGATGTTCCTTATTCTTCAATCGTTCGACTTTGAGCTTAAATATCGCCCCGGAGACAGAAATACCAGAGCTGATGCCTTGTCATGCTCCTTTCTCTTGGGGGATGTGCCTGAAGAACCTCAGCACATAATTGACCCGAAGAAAGTCATCTTGGCGACTACACATTCTGTGCCTGCTGGTAAGACCATCATGCCTAAACACCTCAGGAAGAAAGTGCTCTTTTGGGTGCACAATTCCAAGCTGGCTGGCCATCCTGGTCAACAGCGTACCCTGCTCAAGATCCAGAAGTTTTACTGGTGGCCTACTATCAAGAAGGATACCCTATCCTACGTGGCATCTTGTACCAACTGTGCCAAACACAAACCTGCTTCTGGCCAACCGTGGGATTGCTTGCAAACCATTGCCAGTTCCGAAACAGCCCTGGTCACATATCGCTACTGATTTTGTAGTCTATTTACCCCCCTTCTGGAGGAATGAATTCCATCTGGGTAACAGTTGATACGCTTCAGCAAGATGGCCCACTTCGTGGTGCTGCCTGGCTTACCTTCAGCCTTGGAGCTTGCGAAGCTCTCATATCGCACATTTTTCATCTTCACGGCCTAGCAAGACACATTGTCTCAGACCGAGGATCTCAATTCACGGCAAGATTCTGGAGGGTCTTGTGCAAGTTATTCAACATCTCTCTAGACTACACTTCAGCCTATCATCCAAATCAATGGCCAAACAGAATGGATGAATCGAACCTTAAAACAGTTCATTTCGAGCCTACGTGAGTTTCAGTCAGAATAACTGGGCTGAACTGTTACCGGGTTGGGTTGAATTCACCATCAACTCTCACTCCAGCAACATCAACTGGATCAATACCTTTTGAAGTGGTATATAGACGCTCTCCAACACCGCCACTTCCACTGAAGCTCTCAGTGACATCCCCAGCAGCCTCAATCTACTGCTGATTAAAAATCAATAACCTGTGGACTCAGACGAAAGACATGCTAGTTAAAGCGAGTGACTGCGCTAAGAAGTTCTATGACACTCACCATTCTCAAGCGCCTGTCTTCAAACCCGGTGACAAAGTCTGGTTATCTACCAAACATCTTCAGACTGAAATTACCTTCCACTCAGTTTGCTCCTCACTACGTTGGACCATTTCCAATCCTCCGACATCTTGGCAACATCACCTACAGTCTGAAGTTACCACCTGGACTAAACATCCACAACGCTTTTCACGTTTCACTCTTGAAATCTCTCATACTCTGTGAATTCTCTTCCAAGACTCAGGAACCACCTGCCATCATTGCAGAAGATGACCTAGAATTCAAGGTCGAAGAGATTCTTGATGTCCAAAGACAAGGAAAAACACTTGAATACCTCCTTTCTTGGGAGGGTTCAGCCCCGAAGAAACCCCTTGGGAGCCTCAGGCTAACATCCTTGATAAAGAGATGCTCCATCAATTTCATCTCGCGCATCCTTCAAAACCTAAACCTGGTACCCGCCAGAGGAGCCCGCCCTTTGAAAGGTGGGTACTGTTATGACTGGTCGTTACCACCCGACGTCTCCACTCTGCCCTCCTTACCTCTATGGCAACTCCTCCCGCGGTTGATGGACGTTTGGCTGCCGCGGCGTCTGTCTGCCATCCTCTCCGGCGTCCCAGGTCCTGCTTGGGGGCTGCCTCCTGCCATGCTGTCCAGCTGCTTTAGGGCGCGCACACCGCGCGGCCCTAATTCAAATACTTTCTTTGGCGCGAACCTCAGGGCGTCCCCCTGTGATGACGTCACACATCCCGGATACAAATAGCCTACACTACTGCTAGCTAATCGAAATAGCAAGGTAAAGGCCTTGATAAAGGTCTTGATAAAGGGATTCATTACGGATGGGATTCGTTCTCCGTACCTAGCTACTCTGCCTCTCCATTATTGGACTTACTCTATTTGAGGTACCAGCTCTCTGGGAGCCTCTCTCTTCTCTTTCAGGTCGCTGTCTGGAACCGGTACTCGCTCTCCTTGAGGGCCCATGTTCCCGGACTCACTGCCTGAACAATACTTCTGCCTGGAAGATACCACTGCCTACATCATCAGTGAGCTACCATCTACTTTTCTCAGAGCCGTTCCCTGGAACCAGGTACTCGCTCCTCGAGGGCCTGCCTCAACTCCAGCTCCTGTATTTCCTACCGAGAGAAACCACTGTGTGAGTACTCAACCAACGAGGCTCTATTCCAGAACCCTGCATATACTTCATTGTACTCACTATCTCATTTTCTCTTCACTACAGCACAGCCATTGAGAGATCGCTGTTCTAGAGCCTGAGGGTCTACTAGCCCATCCGGAATTCATCTCTGCTCACTACTGCCACCCTCTGGTGGCTCCTCAATGCTGTTAATATAAAAGATCTATCTGTGTTGTTTGTCCTAAAGCTGAGCCTGACCTGTGGCCCTCTCATGGGGACTTCCCCCGTGGGCGTGGTCAGCAGCCACAGTGTCCAGAGTCCTCCCAAAACCATACAAACAATAACAAAATCATCTGAATCACAGGAAAAAGATACAAAGAATGCCTTTCCTTTCCATTTCTGTAACATAGGAATAATGGTGGAAAAAGACCAAATGATCCATCCAGTCTACCCTGCAAGTTCCTCATGGTAGTAACTGCACCATTGTGCGGGTTACTCACATATCTTTGTTAAGGCTAGTACTTCCTGCCCTGTACAGATTACCCCAATCATCATATGTATAAACTTACCTGGCCCAAATGTAGTAACAGTACAAGTAATAACCTTCCCCCCCCCCCCCCCGCCCCGAATATGAAAAATACTAGATAGGGCTCATTATAACCTTGATTGGGACTTTAAAACAGTTTCCAGCACATTAAAGTTATTTGTTGCCTTCACAAACAAAGCCAGTTGTGTCCTGAGTGTGAAAGTCCTATACTTGTCAGCAACTCCAAATACTATAAACTTTCTTTAGTCAGGGTTTTAGGCCTTCCCCCGCTTTCTGGCTTTATTGGCTACATTACAATATGCACAAGCCTTATTAACCCTTTTGGAACATGCAGTCACTTTACTGATGGCAGTGACATTTGGAATAGGGTAGAGGAAGGACACTGAGCATGCTCAGGGCATGACTGGTTGAAATATGAACAAACACCAAATAGCTTACCCACTGTTTAGCCACCCTTACTGCCTCATTTTCATATGCTGTGAAACACAGCACAGTCTGTTTCAGAGGGAGCAATGGCCAGGGCCGGTGCTAGCTTTTTTGCTGCTCTGTGTGAACAATTACTGCAGTCATTCCCGCCCTCCCCCCCCCGCCCCCTATTCATTCAGTTCCAGGTCCATCAAAAAAAAGCACAGCTCTCTCCAGCAATCTGTGTAGGTCATTCATCAAATTGCATTAGGGCCTTATCGCAGGCATTAGGGCCCTAACGCCCATGATAAATAATGTATCGCGAGATGTGTATGTAAATTTTAAAGTTTTTCTCGAATGGGAGGAGTTTCAGGTAATATGTTTGTATATTATATCTGAAACCTTCCTGACATCATGAAAGAAAGTACTTATCTTAAACTTGTTGCAGATTTTTCTTTTTTTCACAACAAGTCTTGTCTGTTGTAACCATGTTGGTTTGTGGTTGTCCCCGCCAACGTTAACGTTTCTCATGACGCTTCATCAGGGTGGATTAATACTCTCTTTCTTTCATGATGTCGGGAAGGTTTCAGATATAATATACAAACATATTGCCTGAAACTTGAACATTGTTAACATACTCTATCTCGAAGCAATGAGCTACGAAATAAATAGGCTGTTAAAAAGAATATAAAAAGAACATAAGTTGTTGTGATATCTATGCTGCAATATAACGCTATCAAGACTTGGCTGAATTGTAGCGTTAATGTGAAAATTAATATTGCTGCGATACCAACATAACAGCAAATGCTTCTCTTCAGACAGAATTTTTCTGCAGAATCAAAAAAAAAACATATAAAATTTATTTTCAATTGAAATGGGAAATAACCATGTTTTTATAAAAATAGAAAATGAGACAATAAAGACCAGTGATTGAACTTACTGGCTTATAAACATTGCGGTCATTCAGACCCTTTGCCAGCTCTGAGGTCTTTGTCTCGGTTATGAAATAGAATTGTTGACGTGATTTAATAAAGAATAATTTTTAAGAGTGAATTATCGATATTGAGGTAACTTATGACTGGCTTCCACAGTTAGTTATTTGTGTTTACCATAATTGGATACTAGCTGTTCCCTTTTTCATTCAATGCATACCCAGTTGTGCCAGGCCTGGCAACGGCAGCGGCAAGACGTGCATAGAAAAGCCTCTGATTACTATAAAATGAAACTGTTAATGGCTTGGGAAGGTACAAACATGAAAAGTAAACACATCCAAACCCCCAAATCCCTTTCCCCATGTCAGTACTCTACTTTCTCCTTAATGTATGAACAGCTCTCCTGTCCATGAAGATGAAATACTCTTAAGTCTAATGGCAAATCATACTTTTCAGTTACTTGCTCCAAGGCCAAAGGGGTACCTTAAAAGTAATGACACTGTGCAAAAGTACTCTTTTCTCTCAAACCTGCAGTGCAGTAAGATGCCTTTGCTGCAACAGAGGAAAAGAAAGCCCTATCCCATTAGGCCAGGAACAATAGATATTCTCAACATCATCATCCTCCATCACTTATGTAAGGAGAAGGCAAATGTGGAGGAATAAGAGAGGGATCCAAGGAGCCAGGTGAGGATGAGAAATGATCCGCTATAAGTGCTCTATACCAGAGAGCTGAGTTACACAAGATTTTAACTGAGAGTTATCTGCTAGGAATGAAAATGTGTGGTGTGTAAGTTGTCCTTGGAACATACAGAACGAAGGCTTGCCATCGTGGGTCAGGCCAAAGGTCCATCAAGCCCAGTATCCTGTTTTCCAACACTGGCCATGCCAAGTCAGAAGTACCTGGCAGGATCCCAAGGGGTAAATAGATTCCAGGTTGCTTATCCCAAGAATAAGTAGTGAATTTCTGTAACTTTACCGTTAATAATTGTTAATGGATTTTTCCTCCAGGTACTTGTCCAAAACTTCTTTAAATGCAGCTACACTAATAGCTTTCACCACATCCTCTGGCAACAAATTCCAGAGCTTAATTATGCATTGAGTAAAAAAAAATGTTTTTTCTTAATATTTTTAAATGTTATTACATAGTAACTTCATTGCGTGTACCTGGTCTTTGTACTTTTCGAAAGAGTAAACAACTGATTAACATTACTTATTCCATTCCACTCATATTTTATCGACTCTATCATATCTCCCATCAGCCGTCTCTTTTCCGGCTGGAGTGCCCAGGGATCTGTTCTGGGACTCCTCCTGTTTAATATATTTATAAACTACCTGGAACTGGAAGCAACAAGTGAGGTGATTAAATTTGCTGATGACACAAAATTATTCAAAAGTTGTTAAATCAAATGAGGATTGTGTGAAACTCAAGAGGACATTTCAAAACTAGGAGATTTGGCAAGGTAATTAAATTTAATGTGGACAAGTGCAAAGTGATGCACTTAGGGAAGAGTAATCCAAATTATAGCTCACAATGCAAGGTTCCACATTAGGAGTCACCACTCAGTAGAAGGATCTAGGTGTTATCATTGAAAATACATTGAAATCTTCTGCTCAGCGTGCTGCAGCCAAGAAAAGAAATAGAATGCTAGGGATTATTAGGAAAGGAGTGGAGAATAAACAGAGAATATCATAATGCCTCTGTATAGCTCCATGGTGCGACCTCAAAAAAGATATAGCAGAATTAGAAAGGGTATAGCGAAGGGCAACCAAAATGATAAAGGGGATAGAACAGTTCCCCTGTGAAGAAAGGCTAAAGAGGTTAGGATTCTTCAGTTTGGAGAACAGATGGCTGAGGGGAGATATGATAGAGGTCTATAAAATAACGAGTGGAACTGAACGAGTAAACGTTAATCAATTATTTACTCTTTCGAAAAGTACAAAGACCAGGGAACACAATGAAATTACTAGGTAATACATTTAAAACTAATAAGAGAAAACATTTTTTACTCAACGCAAAATTAAGCTCTAGAATTCGTTGCCAGAGGATGTGGTGAAAGTGGTTTGTGTAGCTGCATTTAAAAAAGGTTTGGACAAGTTCCTGGAAGAAAAGTCCATTAACCATTATTAAGGTAAAATTGCAGAAAGCCACTGTTTATTCTTGGGATAAGCAGCTTGGAATCTCTCTATCCCTTGGGATCCTGTCAGGTACTTGTGACCTGGCTTGGCCACTGTTGGAAACAGGAGGTCTTGATGGACTTTGGTCTGACCCAGTATGGCAAGCCTTAAGTTCTTGTGTTCCAAGGACACACTTATACACTACATATCTTCATTCCTAGCAGAAAACTCTCAGTTAAAATATTGTTGTACTACTCAGCTCTCTGGCAAACTGCACTTACAGCTATCCTTCCCCATCATCACATGGTTCCTCTGGCTCCCTCTTTTATATTTGCCTTCTCCAGTCCTAGAAGATGGTGCTGGACACAAATGTTGTGCAGCATATAGCACACAAGAAAGAGTTTGCTGATTTTGACAGAAGCAAGGGGAAGGAATTCTCCATGGGATGCAGAGTGTAAAACTGACATTTTAGCTGTTCAAAGATTCATTCTCAAGGCCATCCTTAGGGGTTGCGAAGAGGTGCAATTGCCTTGTGCCCTGTACTTGGGAGGTCCCGCTCGACCATGATATCCTCATCTCCAGTACTATAATTTGTTTTCAAAGGCCCTACTACGGTGCACTCTCTCTGGGCCTTGCATCCTCATAAATTGCATTCTAGCTAGGGGTGTGCAGAAGTAAATATTTTGCTTTTTGTTTCATTTTGGGGTCTTTGCCCCCCCCCCCCCCACACACACACACAAATTTTGTTTCATTTAATGTGTATTTTGTTTTAAAAAAGCAAAATAAACAAAAACAAACTCCCCCAATACAAAAACATAAAAAAAAGAACAGGACCTCCCGAGGCCTACCGTGCCCACCACTATCCCTCCCACCCAGAAAAATGATAAGGCCAGAATCCTTCCCGACCCCCATTCACACAGTTTGGGGGGGGGGGGGGGGGGTTCTGAAGGCGAGGCCTAAACCCAGGCCAAAGCTTCAGCCTTGCATAGGTCGCTGCAACCTCAGTCAAGGCCCTGTACAAGGCTCTATGCAAGGCCCAGGCTTGGAGGCTTTTAAAAATGCAAAGGTTTGTACTTCCATCCAATACCCTCCTTAGTTCTGCCTCCCCCCTCCCCCGAGAATGCCTATGCTCTGGCCAGATAAACGTATGCATGAACAGGCAGTATATACATAAGTTTGCCTGCATAGTGGATGAGCAGTTTTGTAAAAGGGCCATTTCTGCGGGTAAAGCACTGTTTTGCCCACAGAAGTTCTTATGAAAATTACCTTCCTATGGACATTCCATGTACACTATAATGTTAATTGGAATTAAGTAGGCATTATTTTGTAAAAAAAACCAACCAAATGTATATATGTCTTCCATCTCAGAGACTATGTATAAAAACACTTCATTTATGGTTTACGTTATGACTTAAATAGTAAAAAAATTATTTTGAAAAAAAAATGTGTTTATGTATGTGGGGATTGGGAAATGATTACTTTTATTGACACCATGGCTAGACCAAGTAAGCTAATATGTATGATAATCCTATCGTGTATTGTATATTGAAAGAGCCAGGTGGTGTTTGTATATGACTTTGCTACTGTAATTCACATATTCTTAAGTTTGTTTTATCCTGTCTGTCTTCCTAAAATTAATCCGCCACATATCCTGAGTACCAAAAGGAAAATCTGAAAGGAATGCATGTCCTGTTCTGTTTTCTTGTTTACTAAACCAATTGCATTTTTGTTGGTTTTATAACACACAGAATACTGGTCTCTTTTACTGCATGTAAAATAACGTGAGTTATTAAGCTGAGGTTGTACGTGTGACCAAGCTGACTCAGAAAACAATAAAGAGACACATTTAAGAACTATAAAAAAAAAAAAATAACAAAGCACAAAATTGTGAGCAATTATAAAAACAATTTTTTCCATCGCGACAGATTTACGATATAAATATTAAAGCACACCAGTGTTTTGCAATACAATTGCAAGACTTTGGGAAGTATCACTTTTTCATGATTTTTGCTTTCACTTAGAGTATTGAACATACATTCTGCTACAGTACTGTTTGATTATGGTTAATGCTTTGTCGAAGTGCATTTATGTCGAAGTGCATTATGTCCACAGCTAATATGTTATTTATTAAATGTTTAAGAAGTTTTGAACAGTAATAATGGAAAAAAACCAATCATTAATTTTTCATTGAAAATGACCACAAATATAAATGTACTTTTTCTGATTTGATTTTCTCACATTCAAAAGGAGGACACTATAGAAATGATCTGCTCAGGCCTGGTGAGGGAGGGAAGGCAATTGCCACTACATTGGCTATTGCCCTAGGAAAGGCTATGATGGTGACCCTCAGAGTGGATATCCCTCCAGTCCCCAGGCTGGGAAAAGGGTTCCTGATCAGCTGTGTATGGCTATCTGGGGAGAAGTAAGGATGGCAGAGACCACCAGAGGAAATAAGGAGTAGAAATCCTTAAAAAGAAAAAAAAAAAGGGATATATAAATATTTTCATATTTGGCAAGTTTCTACTGCATTGTCAGTCCAGCCTATAATAATATATTATAATCTGGATGTAATATTTGTATTTCTAAAGAAAACAAAGTACTAGAGAACATTTGTCAGAACTACACTCCCTACAGTGTTTTCATGACAATGTCAAACTGCACCATCTTTTCAAAAGTTTTTCAGTTTTCTTGAATTTCTTGTTATTGTATTACCACAAACAGTGGTCATGATGCAACAAATTCTACTCAAGTTAAGTATCCAGACTGGAGGTGGGGATGAGGATTACAATCACTGATCTTGATCATTTGGCTCATCTGTAGTTTCTTAGTATGAAGGCAAGAATGAATTTAATTATCAAACATGGAAACAGAATATGAAGGCAGATAAGGGCATTAAAACAATTGCACAATTTACTTCTTGTTGCAATGCCAAAGACCCTTGTTGATCTGACTTTTTCTTCACTTGAAAAATTTAATTTCAGTGTAGTTATCGGACATTTGTAATTGTCTGCCTTCACCCTTATTCATTTGGAAAGAGAATACTTCAGTAAGATGCCTATTAGCATCCCATGTCGTAACATGCTAGCTAGCATTGTAAGTACAGTGACTTCATGTTTTGAGTTCAGTAAAATATTCAGATTTGTGCTGCTCAGCCACACATACACTGAAATTTGCCAGAGCTACCTGGTATAGATGCAACATCAATATTTTCTGTTTTCACAGTCACACTGGTAGAGCATAAATTGCTTTGTTTTTCTGTCTGAATGCAGTGGGACTCAGTGAGATATACAATATAATAGGCAAGTACCATATGATGGGCTAGGCATTAATTCAATAACAACAACTGTTGCCCCAAGTGCAGTTTGAGGTTGAAAGTTGAGAATTGTATCAAAATCCTTGATGTATTATTTATATGATACATGACTTTTATGAGGTATTTCTTGATGTATCACTTTTGTGAACCAATTTGGGATGGACTGTTAAAGGAAGTGGAATATAAATATAACATAACATAAGAATTCTTTAATGTGTAAAATGCTCCATGAGAAAAGATAACTAGATAGATTTTACAACTGAAAGAAAATATTGTATTTTTTTTTTACAGAGTAAACAATTGTCTTAGCTAAAACTTAAGTACAGCTATGTAGGACAGTGAAATATGTATATGATTTGCAAAATCTCACTGCTGAGTGTTGCTTGCTTTTCCACTATGACTTATGATGCATTGACTGTGCAGTAAAAGAGTTTGACACATAATTGGATGCTGCTAACAAATCATATTCAATTTTACTTCATCATTCTATAGAATACGATATCCTGTGAAATCTCAAAATGTCTTACTCATGTGGGAAAATGCTATATGAGCTGATACGCAATGAAGAAAATTCTCTTACCATAATTTTGAAGAAATGATAAAGTGAATGAAAAGGCAAGAAAAAAAACCCTGTAATAAGTGAATGGGAAGATTTATGCTACATTTATAAAACAGTTTAGATCTGCCTTAAATATATATTTTTTCTTATCTATAAAATGTCTCCATGTATAGAATAACCTCTGAAATTGAATGCTAGACTTACTCAAAGAGAAAAAAAACCAAGTAAGAACATAGAAAAAAAAAATGAAGAGATGGTGTGTAGTCTTTCCTTAACTGACTCTCTGTTCAGATATTGACCAGTGGAACAAGGTGATCGAGCAACTGGGAACTCCCTGCCCTGAGTTCATGAAGAAACTACAACCCACAGTACGGAACTATGTTGAAAATCGACCCAAATATGCTGGTCTCACTTTCCCTAAGCTCTTCCCAGATTCCCTCTTTCCAGCTGACTCAGAACATAACAAACTCAAAGGTATGTGCAGCGCCCCCCGGTTTCCTGGAGTAGATTTTTTTTAAGATTCTGCAGCAACTGTGTGGCAAATTTTCATAATTTTGCATAAAGATTCACGCCTCTATGCAAAAAAGTACATTTTTATTGAAAACTATTCATGTTTGTTATTAAACAATATTTAAACTAGATGCAAATAAAAAATGTAACGTACAAAAATCAACAATATATCAAGTTAAGACATATGTTGCAAACTTTTAACTGTGAAATGTCACTGTTGTCTTGAATTGAAATAGTGCAACCATCCTTTATATATTTTTGTTGAGAACGTCTTTGTCTTTCCAAGTATATTAGCTTCAGTATGCTAAACATGTCTCAGTATCAACAGTTTGTCATGCTGTTAATTACATAGAAAGATATACGAGCACATGTATTGGACTCAGTATAGATATAAAAGGAGGTTGAATTGACACAAGTTTGAAATTTGTCAGCAGAAAAGCCAGTCATCAAGGCTTTTAAGAATTTAAATGAATGCCATCTCCACCAGTAGCTGCAGACTTCCAAAGTCAAACCCAGGTCTTTATAGATGCTGTATGATTGACCACATATGCAGGTGCAAGAACCTTTCTATAAAGATGAAATTCTTCTAAAGGGACATCACTCCATCCAAGAATTACATCAAAATCATCTTTGGTGTGATTTAAGAGATCTTTGACTGATCAAACCCTTCTGACTGCTTTCTCCCTGTATTTCACCTCTCCCCTTCTGTTAGGCATGTGTATTCATTAAAAATGAATGGGCATCCTGAAATGAATGGGACCCCATTTGTTTCTTTTGAGGTTTCCCCGAAATGAATGGAGGAGTCCCCAAATTAAATAAATCCTATTCATTCCATTTGTTTTATCCCCCATTCATTTTTATGGGCCATTAAAGTCTTTGACCCATAGAATTCAATGGGAGAACAACAGATATAATAAAGTTAGGAATTGTTAGTAATGTATAGTAGCCAGCCACAGGCAATCCTTCCTAGTGAGTCATGCATGAACTCACTGCCTTGTCAGACCTGGGTAGAACATATTATCAAGGAGACAACAGATGCAATATATTGAAGTGAAACATTTTTCTAATCTAATTTCTATTGCTGCTCTCTGGATCCAGTGACGCTGATCTTGAAGACCGAGCATGTCTGAGATATACTGTACAAAGTGTGGACATTGTTTTGGGAGGATGCTGTTTTGAGCTGTCTCAGAGTTCTTAGTTTTCAACTTTTCCCAAACAACTTTTGGCTGCTTCCCATTTTAGTCTGTCTGTGCCAGTCAGAAGAGAAAGGCAGGCAGTAGCTCTGTGTTTTAGATTGTGGAGAATGTGGGCTTTAAGTGTCTGTTGCAGGTGGTTGTGCCAAATTACATGTCCCCTCCAGGACCACCTTTAGTAGGAAGGTCTTCCCCAACATATACAACCAGTGCAACATTTGCATCCAAGTGCTGCTGACTAAAGCTGAGGGGAGTAGCGTGCATTTCACCAGCAACATCTGGACCTCCATGAATGCTACATGCTGTTATCTCTCCCTGATGGCATACTGGTAGGACCTAGCAGAAGCAAGGGCAGGCAGCCGCTGTATAGACCGTTGTGATATAGTGCGCTGAACCTAGTGCACAGATTGCCACGGAGGTTGAATGTGCGTTTTGGATGTGCTACAATAACTCCACATGCAATAATGGGATTAGCATGTCCAAATGGTGTGTCCCAACCAGCACATAGCTAATAGCGCTCATCACATGTAAATGCCATGTAGATGAGGCTATTAGCTATTACCCCTAATGCAAAAAAATCACCATGTGCCTGATGCACACATTTTAACATTCAAAACTTAACACCAGCCCGGAGCTGGTGTTAAGTTTTCAAGGGCTCCAAGCCACCCCAAAAAAGCCAAAAATATTGCATGAAAAAAAAAAATACAGCAAAAAAATCTTGACGGTGGTCAGGTTAGGAAACAGACGCTCAATTTATGAGTGTCCTTTTTCCTAACCTGGGGCTCTGTGCGGGTTAGGAAAATGGACTCTTGTTAATTGAGTGTCCATTTGCCACATCTCCTAGACGCACGATGCCATGGATGCACTAGGGATGCACGATTTATTCCTAGCATGTCCTTTTTAGCCCAGCAACTCGTTTGCGTATGCATAGGGTGCCCAGGAAAAGGGGATGTGCATGCATTGAAAAAACATGCGCCCAGTTTGGACGCACGTTTTTTCGCGCTTGGTATGCATCGGGCTGCTAGTGCGGACAGAACATCAGGGTGCAGGTAGGCTTTGCTGCTCACCCAGTCAATGGATGAGCCCCATATCTCAGTCAATATTCTATCAACAATAAGAGGTATGCTGGAGGGTTGGTAGCTGGACAGGAGAGTGAGGAATTTAAATGCAAGTTTTTTTGTCAAAGATAATGGCACATATATAGTAAATATAAAAGAACACATAATGCCAAATAATAAAGATTTTTAGAAAAAGTATATTCTAAACTTATATGGGACCATCATACCACCCTTTTTTGTCACTTAGAAGGGCTTGACAAGACTACAATGTTCAAAAAAAATGGTAAGTAATTGATTTCTTCATTTTTTCACTTTATGGTGTTATTTAAAAATTTGGAAAAGCATTTTTAAAAAAGTAGGGACCGATGATTAAATGAAACCCTGTTAGTTTATTCATGGAGCCTAGTTCATGTTCTAAGAGATGAAAAAGGTTGCTATGATGGTCCTGCATAAGTTTATAATATACATTTTCTAAAAATCTTTATTATTTGGCAATACGTGTTCTATTATATTTAGAATTTTTCCTTTTTGCTCTATATTGGGCTTTTTTTGTGTGATTACATATATAGTAAAGGCAATATACAATGAGAGCTTTCAGAGATCAACTGTTTTGCATACACTCTGCACCTGGTAGTGAAGGATGTCCTGGGGCTGGAATCCAAGGACCATGAGAATGAATTCTTGGCAGAAGCTTTTAGAGAAGTGCAGAAAAATAGCAGGGCAATTCCATAGAAGTGCAAAGGCAGGGCAGCTTCTCTCTGATAATAGGATGAATAGGGGATGTCTAAACAATGTTAGTTTTTGGATACTGGCACACACTGGAATTCCACATACTTGATTCTGGAGAGTTTAGTGGATCAGCAGACAACCCTTCAGATTCTGTTTCAGGAAACAGGGATAGGTGTAAATTGCCTCCTGGGGTATCTTGATTGGGCAGTCATGAAGCAGGTGGTGGAAACCCTGAAGCCCTTGAAGGAGGCCGTGGAAGGCATGAGATCTAGAAGCACCACTTTGGGTAATATTATCCCTATGGTAAATTGTCTGGAGGAAAAGTTGGTGGGCTTCCTTCAGGACTTGAGAATGAAAGCAGAGGTGTTGCAGTTTGTGGAATCCTTGCAGCAGCAGGTGCAAGGGAGGCCGAAACCTGTGACTGAAAACAATGGGGCAGATTTTCAAAAGGTTATGCGCTTCGGGCCTATTTTCAAAAGGCCCGGCGACGCATGTAAAGCCCCAGGACATGTGTAAGTCCCGGGGCTTGCAAAAAGGGGCAGGGAGGGGGCAGTGTTAGAGGCTCCTGGCACAGCGGCCATTTGCCGCTGTGCCGTGGATTGCGCGCTGGCAGTTGGGGCTGGTGCGCGCAACTTACTTCAGCCCCAGGGCTGAAGTAAGTTTTGAAATAAAAAAAAAAAGAAGAAAAAGGTAGGGGGGAAAGGGCGGGGGAAGGAAGGGAAGGGAAGGTGGGGTGGGGGGTAGGGAATGGGGAAGGCAGCACGGCTCAGCACGGGCTCGGCGCACGGAAGGTGCGCAATCGTGCACCCATTGCACTTGCCAACCCCCAATTTTATAACATGCACACCCACGTGCAGGTCTTAAAATCTACCCCAATGTGTATATGCTTGCTGCACTATTTGATCGCTGTGGTGAAAGAGAATCTTGCTCTGGAGTCCCATTGTCTCCATTGTCCCATTGTCTCCATTGTCTGTCAGGAGGAGCGCCAGAGGCATGGGCAGAAGAGGGAAGTAGCACAGAAAGAAACAGTGGCACTTCAGAGAGTAGTGCAGGCAGGAGCAGCATCCAGACAGCTAACAGTTCTTCCCTCACCACAAAATGCCAGAGCCCCATTGCCCACAAAAAACATATCTTTCCTGGAATAGGCCAGAGCAAAAGCAGCTGGCAAGAAGAAAGACTCTTGACCCACCTAGGCAAAGGAGAGCTTATCACACAAGTCCACCATATGGCCAGTACTAGCCAAATTGGCACAATGCCATCTTTCTTGCCTATCCACTTGTGTTCCCAGTGAATGTGTCTTTGTGAGCTCTTATTGCTCAAGATTGGTGCCTCAGTTAATGGAAAAACTGGTATTTTTAAAATGCGGTCTCCCTCTGCTTGGTTTATAGATTTTCCATGTGAGTGGCAAGATGAATGGAAATATCTTAGAGGCCTTGCAGCCACTCTGCCTGCCAGTGCCTGCCATGCCCCAAATATACCATCACAGGAGTCTGACTGTTAACTCTCTGCCTGCCTGTTATGCCCCTAATTCCAACATAGGAAACTTGCTGTCTCATGGCTAGCTACCATAGTAGGAAACCATTGTTGGTACCCTCTTTTGGAGCCATGGGGTGTTCTTCCCACACTAGCTTTCTTCTTGGTTTGTTATACTGGGTAGTTTTGTCCCTAGAACAAAAATGTGAAAAAATACTATAGGTTTCTAGTATCACCACACCTCTTCTAAGGTTCTTTTTCTTCAACCTCTCCACAGTCCCAATCTGGTTCTCCCACCTTGTTTATTGGTTGATTACACTGTGGTGGTTTGTCAACAAAAGCCTTCAGTCTGAAGGAAGAAATACAGGCAGAACAGAAAATATGCAGGAGAGAAACAATGTCCTTGTTTTGAGTGTGATAAAAGTATTAGGTAGATAGAACTCATGCAAAACTAGAAAATCAGGAAATGGAACCAGCTAGAGTTCACTTACAGAATATGGGAAAAGCCTTCTAAATGAAGCAACCTTCATTACTTACCAGAAAACCGAACCACACTCAATACAGAAACCATTTACATGTTTTGACTATGGTAAGCATATCAGCAGGGCAGAGAAAACTCATGCAAAATTGGAAGTGGGCCAGAGTTTAGCTGCAGAATATGGTAAAAAATTTCTAAATGAAGCAACCTTCACAACTTACCAGAAAACCAAAACACACATTTTAGAGAAACAATTTACATGTTCAGAGTGTAGTAAAAGTATCATTTGGCAATCCCATTTCACAAGAACATCTAAATACCATCCTCTAGCAACTAGATCAAGTTCAAGTAGGGAATATAAAAAAAAAAACTTATGTCCATTTTCTTATGCTGAATCTGCCAATTGGAAGATGTACGTCAGCAGAACAAATGGCATCTTCCATGCCACTCTGCCTTGTTGCCATACCCCTCATGCTACACTTTGGGGCCTTTGTGCCATTCAGTCTTGCTGCCATGCCCAGACCTTATACCTTGGACTTCTTTCTGCCACTCTGCCTTGATGCCAGACCTCAGACCTTACACCTTGAGGAGCTCCTACCACTCTGGGGACCTGCTTTGCACCTCTCATGGTGCTTTGTCATTTGATGCCACTCTTTATGCTGCTTTGACCCTTTATTGGTGCCTCGGTGTTTTTTCTGCCACCTTTTCTGCTTTGCTTTCTTTTCTTGGTGCCTTAGGATTCTGATACCACTTTGAGCGCCAGTTTGCTTCCTCATGCTGCTACCCAGGGTTCATGCCACTGTTGCTGAGGTCCTCTTTTTGAATCTTGGGGTGTTTTTCCCACACTAGCTTTATTCTTTACTTCTGTGATGATGCCTTGGAGAACTCCTGCCAATGCTGGTAACCCTTTGACCCTTTATGGAGCCTTAGGCTATTCATGTCACTTTTGATGCCATTGCCATAGTCTAGGCATCCTGGAATTCTTTCCTCCTTCTGATGTTTTCTTCCCACAAGTTCCATAAGAACTGATGAGAAAACCCCAGTTCTGGAGCCCAAAATAGGCCACAATTATTCCCCCATTTACTTTAATGGCAAACAAAAAAAAAAAAAGTCAAACGAATAAACAAAAAAAAAAAAAAAAATATATATATATATATATATATATTTCAATTTGAAACTAAAGAAACTAATTGGGATCCTCATGAAACAAATGGATGAAAAGAAATTAATTTTTTTCTTATGCACATCCCTACTTCCTGTTCCCTTCAGGACAGGAAAAGCAGGTGGGACAGAGGGAGAAACAAAAGATAAGTTTCTAGATATAGGAGCACAGTGCCTCTTCTGTCATCTGCTACAGTCTCAACCTCCCCCCTTCCTATTCCATTCAGTCTGTTAAGGAAGGGAGTGAAGGGGCTGGAGCAGGAGCAGAGAGAGAGAGAGAGAGAGAGAGAGCTGCTACTGAAGGAAGGCATCCTGGAGCTTTTTCATTGAATTAGGAGATGGGAAAGCAGATTGGCAATGCTGCTGCAACAAGCTAATTATGTGGTTTCTCCAGCGGCATGAGGCTATGGGCATTCGGTATGTATAAGTAATGTTTTGCTTTTTAAGTAGACTCAGAATGATATATAAGTGCCATGTAAATAAGATCTGTTAGTGCTGCTGCTGACCAACTTATAAGTCACTGGAGGAGCAGCAGATATGGAGGAGCTCTTCAAATTTCCTAGTAGATTCAATTAGTGCATGCTGAGTGCTGCTTTTTTAAAGGGGAAGGAATACATAACAGTTGGAAAACAAGGAGAATAAAGGTACAAAATATAGCCAGGTATAACATAACATAATTTTTTTTTTTGTAATTCTGAAGAAATGTGTTTGAGTATTAGAATCATAACACAGATTCATTCAAGCGCTTGGATGGCACCTATTGTGCAAGTGGTGTAGTTACAACCAGAAGCAAAGGGCTGGCAGTGTAAAACTAGTAAATGGAGGAAGGATCACACATGACTCATTTTCTTAAGTTACTCATTGTTGTGAGACCAAGAGCAAATATTTTAACCTTGTAGCACTTTCTCTCTCCTCTTCCCTTTCTTTGACTCTTTTTTTTTATTCTCCATCCATACTGCGATATAATTTCTCAGCTAAAAAATAATCACTGCCTTATTTCTGTCCAGCAAGGAGTTTATTCTCTGTCTCAGCATGCGTCTAATTAAGGCATTCCAGATAAATCTGTTTTTTCCCCCCTCCTTTCTTTAGTCATAAGAGCTTCTGATCCCCAGCACTCATGATTATAGTTTGTGAAAGAAAATGGCGAGTGCTTCAAGTTCCTGGCACCTAAGTTATTAAAGAGGAAGAACAGGATTTCTGTCTGGAACAACAATAGGGCCTGGCTGACTGCAGCTTTTCTCCCATTCTGTTTCTATGGGTAAAAACTGGATGAATCAGGCCCTTAATGGACAGACCATAGAAACATAGAAACATAGAAATGACGGCAGAAGAAGACCAAATGGCCCATCCAGTCTGCCCAGCAAGCTTCACACATTTTTTTCTCTCATACTTATCATTTTCTCTTAACTCTTGGTTCTATTTCCCTTCCACCCCCACCATTAATGTAGAGAGCAGTGATGGAGCTGCATCCAAGTGAAATACCTAGCTTGATTAGTTAGGGGTAGTAGGGGTAGTAACTGCTGCAATAAGCAATGTTCATGGTATAATGAATTCTACTGTTTCTTTAATTGTGCATTACAGAAGAACATAGCATTTCAATCGAGGCACTTAACTTGACAATGCTTAAGCCTTTTCCTGTTTTCTTCAGGTGGATCCTTCTTCCAATTTTTGAAGGATTTTTTTTGGCTAAAATAGCCTCTTTCACCTCACCTTTTAACCATGACGATAATTGATTTGCCTTCCTTCCACCTATCTTAATGAGTGGAATACTCTGGACTGTGCCTCTAGGATTGTATTTTTAAACAATGTCCACGCCTGTTGTACACTTTTAACCTTTGCAGCTGCACCTTTCAGTTTTTTTCTATTTTCCTCATTTTATCAAAGTTTCCCTTTTGAAAACTTAGTGTTAGAGCTGTGGATTTACTTATTGTCCCCTTCCAGTTATTAGTTTAAATTTGATCATGATATGATCACTATTGCCAAGTGGTCCCACCACCGTTACCTTTCTCACCAAATCCTGCGTTCCACTAAGAATTAAATCTAAAATAGCTCCCTCTCTCATTGGTTTCTGAACCAATTGCTCCATGAAACAGTCGTTTATTTCATCCAGGAACTTTGTCTCTAGCAAGTCCTGATGTTACATTTACCCAATCAATATTGGGGTAATTGAAATCTCCCATTATTACTGCACTGCCAAATTGGTTAGCTTTCCTGATTTCTCTTAGCATTTCATCATCTGTCTGACCATTTTGTCCAGGTGGATGGGAGTATTTTAAAGATAAGTGTGGTAAGCCGCTCTTCTTTCGGGGATTTGATTTTTCTGCCAACACTGCTCTAGGTAACGTAGCCTTTGTTTCATCTCTTTTAATTCTGGTTTGAACCAGGGGCTATTTTGGTGCGATTAATAAAAAATTTTTTGGTGGTGGCTAGCTCATCTATAGTTGTTATTATAATCTCATTCCATGAGTTAACTGCTTCTTCTCTGTCAGATGGTAAAAAATGAACTAATTTGAGTAACAGTTGTGCCTGAAGTTTGTCTGAATCACAGTGTCCTCTCCCCATAAGGGATTGTGGTGATATGCACTCCACTGGATTGGTAGGCTTTACATAACATTGGCTTGAAATGAGTCTATGATCAGACCACGGGATTTTTGTGATTTTCAGTGATGGTGGAGTTTGAGAAAGAAATCCAGGGTTACTAAAAAGAAGATTGTGCATGGCCATGATTGTGTGTTCGCTTATTAATGAATTGTTCCCATCCTAGCTCACTCATTGTTTCTTAGAGAACTTCTGCAGAGGCTGGATGCAGGTATGCATCAATGTGTTGGCTATAATCATCTAGAACAATTGTGGATTTTATGTCCATTTTTAGAGGGTTTAGCGTTTCAATCAATCGGAAGATATTCTGATTAAGCAGGCCCGAGCAGTATGTTGTGCTGGTGGTGAACCCTTGGCCCAAGGTGGGGTTGACGTTACCCTTAGGGCAAGCCCTACATGTCCCCACTGTCCGGAGGCGGAGTAGACTAGGAGACGGAGGCCAACTGGAGCTTCACCAATGCCAGCCCTCGTTCCCCGCAGGTTGAGCCCTTGGGTACCAAGGCTGGCTGGTCTTAGGTGGGCCTCCGTGTAATGACTCCCAGTATATGACAAGCAAGGGTTCGCCAGGGACCAGTGGAGGTATCAGAGGACTGGGGTCGGTCCAGATGAGGCAGGGATCTAGAGACCCGGATGCTAACAGTAACAGGGGAAGACAGGAGGCGTCCAGGTAGAGGTAGGCCGAAGCCTGAAAGGCCAAGTCCGAGGGATACCGTAGACAAGATCAAGGCAAGCTGGAGTTGGGGCAGGCGGCTGAGCAAGCGAGGTACCAGGAAGCAGAGCAAGGGTCAAAGCCAGAGGATCAGTCCAAGCGTAGTCAACGAAGCAGGGGTCTAAGCCAGAGGATCAGTCCAAGCGAACAAGGAGGAAACCAAGGAGCGAACAGGAACCAGGATCGGAGTCAGGAGCAGGAACCAGGAACGATGGGCAACGAGAACACGAGCAATCGTGGAGACCTGTTGCCGAGGCAGGGAACAAGTGGCTGGGCCCTGCCTTAAATACTAAGGCCCAGTGATGTCATCATCCAGGGCCGCGGGCTATTTTCCCGCCATGGCCCCTTTAAAAGGACAGGAGTTGAGTGCGCTTAAGCCAGGGCCCAGAGGAGGCAGGACGGCAGTGTCTCTCTGCTGCCCATGCGGGGAGGCCCGCCAGGCGCAGGGAGGACCCGCAGAGGTATCGGAAGCGGCAGAAGAGGGTGATCTGAGACTGGCAGCTGGGTTCCCGGGGTGAGTAGGCCTGGACGCGGGCCTACCACAGACGGGATGCGTAACACAGTAGACAGCACAAAAATTGGCAATAGTGGAAAATACAACTAGTTATTCTTAAGGTGTGATCAGATCAATTTTTAACTGTTTCGGTGTAAATTCATCTTTAATGATCACAAGGAGCTCCTCCCCACCTCTCCTGTTTGGTATTGGTTGAGAGAAGGCACTATAACCAGGTGGACATAATTGCTTGAGAAGCACTATATCTGTTTCTAGAAGCCAAATTTCTGTGGCAGCAAAGCAGTCCAGCTGATTAGATTCAATTAAATCATAAACAACTGGTATTTTTTTCTTTATGGCTTGAGTGTTCAAGGATATCAATGAGAGTGTTGATACAGCTAGTAACAATGTTTTCAGCTTATTTTCAATTAAGCGGCGGCAACATTGTCTAGTATTGGATCCTGTTTGTTTACAAGGGGCTGAATCTCCCTTGACCAGATATTATGGGAATCATTATCTCGAATGTGTTCTGCTCCATAAAAAGCTGCTAGAATTGAGTCAGATTCAGGTATGAATAGTAGATGATAGAACGTATGATGACTAATTAGGTTGAAGAAAAACTCTGATACCTTAAACATCAATGAGTGCATCAGTCATATAGAATCTGGTTCTTCAGTGTGCACGAAGGGGTGCACAAAGGAGCATGCCTCCTGGATATTCTTGAACGCTGCCTGCCACTGTCCTCTGCCTGCTTCTGGATTTGCCTGACTCCACTCTGATCCAGCGACCCCCTGATGGATCTCACTACCATCAGCAGAAGCCACAAAGGCTCAACCCATGGGAAATGTGAGCTGGTAAAGGCAAAGCTCCAGTTGGGCCTTTGCCTCATGCGGATCTGCCTGCTGACGTTGGGGCTTGCAGGGTTTCTTCATCCCCAGCTCGGTCCAAGGGTCCACTGTTAGATGTCTATAGTACTATTAGACATAAACAGCACTGCACAGCTACACATAAAGATGTAGTCCCTGCTTGTTGGAGCTTACAGTTTAGGTAAGGCACATAAACATGACAAATAAGAGGCTTCTAGAAATGTATTTGTTATGGTAAGCATGGTTAAAATGAAAATGCTATGATTAGGGAGTGCCAGGATTTAAAAATCAACCACAAAAAGATGGGATTTGAATATGGCCGGTGAGGTCTGGAATGACTGCAGTACAAATATAGAGTAATTATTAGAACCTCCAACAGTACACATTGCAGTATTTATAAATGTATTAATTACTCTAACTTGTTGATCAGAGTTTGTTTTAACCAGAAAAGGATTCACTAAGTTTATCTAAAATTAGAGATTTTATACAGTTTTATCCATTAAAATATAATTGATTAATATAATTATGATAGTGATTTAGATGGTTAGATGTACTTTCACAATTTCTAAAGTAGCACAACAGAAATTATTGACGAAAGGTTTGCATGGATATAATTCAGAGCAATCACAGGCTATTATACCCCAAAAGCTAAGAGTAAGTTCAAACTTCTTATCTGTGTAACTTCTGGGCTGGTTGTACCCGGATAGTGGTACCAGAGGCCATATCTCAGATCACAGCTTCAGGTGGCAAACTTCTCATAATGTGAAAATATCTCAAACTGCAGGGTTCCCTGATTTGGGGGGAGATAAATTTCAAGGCCCTTGCATTGCATTCAATTAAGTCCCAGTTCAATGTTTTGTATACAGCACCGATAAGTGCCAACATCACTTCGCAGCAAAAAGCACACTGGATGCTGACTTTGGTTTCCAACAATATTTTTACTGACATAGTGTGAAATGATGAAAATGTTCTTTACGGTGGTTCAGTTCACTTTTCGATGTTACAAATGCTTTAAATAAATTTGCAATTTCTCAGTCTTTCATCTGATGTTCCTCCCATCCTATTGACATAGGGCAAGCTTTATACTTCCTTCCCAATGTTGGTGAAGTATTAAAAGTGAAATCCATTTATAGATGTATGTTTAAATGCAAAATCATTTATCTCCTACCTCTTCATGTACTTTTTCTCCTTAAGTTTCCTCACAGGTGTCCTCATCTTGTCCCTTTTTAGTATCAGAGCATTACTATTGTTACTTCTCTGTTCCAAATCTCCAGTAGATATTCATGGGCCCTGTAGGGGTCCATCCCAACTCCTTTCTCCCTTCTCTCCTTCTCCTCTGGATGGCTGTAAGTCGCCCCTCCTCTGCATATTCCTCTGGATCCGCAGAAACCTCTCTCTTTTATGTTAATTCAGCAAAGAATATACAGGGCCAGAGCAAGAGTATTAGGTGCCCTTAGGTGAACCATTTGCCTTGCACCCCCTCCCCCCCCTGCCAGCCCCAGCCATGGCACCGACCCCGACCCCGACCTCCCCTCCCAGCCCAAACACACAAGTAAAAACTATGCATTTATAATAATAGATTTTACATGAAAAAGAATATTCAAAGTATAGTTTTCTGAGATAAAAGTATCACACAGCGCATTTAAAGATAATATACATATTGTATGTCAACTAGAAAACCCTGCTGAAAGGCAAAAATTCACTTGGAATCTATATGGTATTAGACCTATTATAATGCGTATTATGTGTAGGCTTGGTACCCAAAGCCAGGAGTAAAGTGAATTACAATTAGAATATAGTAAACCTCCCATACCAAAACAGCACTAAGTACCAGCACTTAAGTAGTAGCTACCCTTCCTATGAATAGGCAACACTATAAATATTATACCAGGCTCTAAAACACCAATAATACACCTCCTATTAGAAAACAGAACAAGTCCAGCTGCTATAGAACCCCACACAGAAACTACTTGCTAACAGAATACCTCAAGTTTGATCACAGAACACAGACAACACCTCACTAAAAACAGAATAAAGAGTACATAAGGTTAAAATTAAAAATGTGCAGACAAAATCTGAACTGGAAACCATGACACTAGACTCTGGATGCAGCGCAACAATGGGAAAACAGAAACACATCCATTCTTCATAAAAGATGGCGCCAGCCGTCCATTGCTTCTACCATGTGACAGGGGCTGACCAATGGCACCAGTAGCCCCTGTGACATAGTAAGGTCAAAGGATATCAGCACCATTTTGAATACTGGCAGCCGACGGTGTGAGTGCAGTAGATGGCTCCCGGACCCCCGCTGGACCACCAGGGTGTTTTGACAAGTCTTGGGGGGGGGGGGGGGATCAGGAGGGTGGGGGTTTTGTTTAAATTCGCTCCTTTAGACAGCCAAATAATTCGGTGAAGATTCGTTGTATTAAACGTTGCGGATTACCATACGTTGCAAACGAATGCACACCCCTAGCAAATAGTGTATATAGTTTGCAAACTGTGTACACTATTTGCCAAAAATGAATCTGAACAAAAAAACAAAAAAAACCCCAAAACATAAAACCTTAAAAAAATTAAAAACAAAAACATAAATGAATTTTTTGGCTGTGCACATCCCTATTGCACAGCAACACTCCCATCATGTCTATTATTTATCTCTGCTCCAACAAGAAATCTAATGCTAACATCTTTACTGAGCTGCCTCTTATAACTCTGGTTTTGGTGTTTTAGCTCTTTCTTCAGCAGCTCTTCTCAGTCCAACAATTTACCATGGTTGCCACAACAGCCATAACTCAACATTTTCTAAAATATTTTTTAAACTATTTCCAAATAAATTCTAAAAAATTGTAGATTTTGCAATGAATTGGAGAGAATTTGCTGTGGAAACCATGGAAGGTCCTAATATGAGGTAATATTCTCTCTCTTGCAAGAAGATATTCAGTATGTCATTTTCTCTGAATGGCCCTCTCCTTTGAACTCAGCTTCCCAATATGCCCAGACAGATCCAGGAATCCTCGCTGTTCAGAGGTCTACCTCATCTGAGACCCTCACTCAGAGCCACTTGTTGGTCAACAGGGGCTTCTACTCTCCCTCATTCTTCTTGCCTGAGCAAAGACCCATGTGTTAGGCCCAGGCCTCACTGCCCCAGATGGATGGAAGCACCAAACCCAGATCATCCACACCACAGTGCACTGTGCAGCAACCTGAGCCAACGTGCCAGGTTTTCATTTTCATTTTTATAGCTAAGGCAGGAAGAGAAAGACAACATTGCATTTTTTCCCCTTATGGTGAAAAAGTTGAAGGTATTAGCATTTGATTCTATCTTTCAAGTCATTTGAACTTAAGTTAGCATATAATTTTCATGTACCTCACACTGCCCAGCTAACCACATATCTCTACCACTGCATCTTAATAGCAAAAGGCAGTTTCTCTTTCAGCATTATTACACAAATTGGCTTCAAGAGTGGTATAACTGCAAAAACAATTTTTTTTAGCATGATTTGCATGTCAACTATTATTTAATGTTATGGAGAAATTGATTTCTGTAATGGTATTGCTATTGGTTTTATGATGAGGTGCCTGGTCTATAGGAATACAAATTAACTTCCATTTCAGTGTTGTTGGTCATAAATCAACCTCTACAGTGTTATTAGTTCCAATATTGATTTCTTTCACATTCGGTTTTAAAATGTGGAGGATATGAAGGGTTAATGCTTGGAATCAGTCCTTCAAGTTATGCTATATTTCATCAAAAAATACAATTTGATAGTTTTTGTAAGCTTGCATATCGATAATTGAAAGCGAGTTGACATCTTCAGGGCTCCATGGACATCTTGTTATTTGTCATATTATTTCGTATGGGAAGCTAAAAAAAAGTAATTCTTCTGTAATACATAGGTGACTGTGCACATTGTTTTTCTTGTGGCGGGGGGGGGGGGGGTGTATTTAATTCTGTGTTTTTCAAACTTCTGGTTTTATAATATAAACTTCTATTTTGATGTTGTAACACAGTACTCAGGACCCCCGATCTCTTGCAATTTTGCATCCAAGGCAAGGGTCCCAGAATCTGGATCTTGCTGTGGAATTACAGGAAAGCATGGGGGCTTGGTCAGAGCAGAAATGGTGACAGTAGCCCACACATCTCTCCCCTTCCCCATCCAAGGCCAATCCAAACTTGGAATGTTAAGGAAGAGAGTGGGAGCCAACTCACTGCCAGTGGTAGCCGCACACTGTCATGTGAAGAGACCTGAGTTCAAATCCCCATGGACTAGGGATGCTGCAGAGGCAGGGTTCAAAGCCCCTGGTGGAGGGGAAGAGAGGAAATCATACTCATTGTGCAATTGCAACACCTAGTGCTTGGATTTAGGGCCTGTGAGTACAGGTTTCTGAAGGAACCATCTTAGAACTGAAACTACAATGGATGGACTTAACATAAATCTGGAGAGGATATAAACATGGAGAAAAATCCCTGGGTAGTTGTGAATAAAGGCTCACGCTGCCAGTTCCTATCCTTAGTCTGCAGGGGGAAACGCCTGAGTGAAAAAAAAAAAAAAAAGGAGGAGGCCAGTGATTGTACATTGCCTCAGGCCAATCCTCCTGTTCTGCTGCTTGGGGCTGGGGGTGTCATGCTTTGAACCTGCTGGCACCACGGTGTCCTGCGGTTTAAACCGTGAGATGCCTGCATTGTCTGTGAGACAATTTCCTTGGACACACACTGACTTGAGACAATCTGCCACAAACAGCATGCCTAATTACCACACGCTCAGTTATCAGTGCTCTCTTTTGAAGCTGTGTTGTGTTTTTGACACTCTCGCTGCTGCTTTGTGCCTCTGTTAAAGCACTCTTGCCACTTCTGGTACCCCTTTGCCCCTTTACAGTGCCTTAGGCTATTCATGCCACTTTGGTGCCACTTTGCCACAGTCTAGGTACCTTGGAGCTCGTTTCTCATTCTGATGACTGCTCCCCAGAAATTTCATCAGAATTGATAAGAAAACCCCAATTCTGCAGCTAAAAATAGGTTGCAAATACTTCTCCCATTGACTTTAATGGGAATCCAAAAACTAATGAAACTAGGTTTTTCCCCCTATGAAACTAATGAAATGTATTTGGGTCCTGGCGAAATGAAAAACGAAATGAAACAAATTTTTTCCTTCTGCACATTCCTACCTGTTACTGTTATGCACACTCTTAAACCTACATTTTAAAAGTGAACTTATGCACATAAGTTACTTTGAAAATTTGCAGATTGATCGGGTACATGCACAGATTAATTTACACAAAGTTACACCTGCTCTTCAGAGGCTATAATTTGTGTAGGTTAATTTATGTGCATACTTTTTACAATCAAAATATATGCATATAAGTTCTAATGCTGGCACCCCTTATCCCCGGAACACATCCCCCTAATTTACATAAAAATGCATGCATAACCAGATTATGCACGTCCATGGCTATGAAATTTTATCTTGAATTATCTATCTAAGCATCATCATTTTTTGCTGACCTGATGAAGACAGTATAATTCTTGAAAACTATACACAAATGTACTGTTAGTCCAAATAAAAGGTATCAACTATAACAATTTTCTGCTTTATTCTATGTATCTAAATGTACTATCATGGCATTCCTATTACATTCCAAAGAAAAGAAAAAAAATCAACAAAGAAAAACACATCTATACAAATAGCGGCATAAAACAAAAATCTCTATTGCTTTTTCAAGGATAAAAATCGATTTTATGGAACAAATTAATAATAGAGAAAATAAAATACTTGCTGTGGCTGAAATGAACAGCAAAAACCACTTTGGATCAGAAGTCTTGAATTTTAATCAGGAAGAGATAAACTCAAGGACCATATTGGAGACTGGGTTGATGTACCTGATGTTGTTCAAATAATTCTATTTTTGTAGGACTTTGGTAAGAGCTGATTGTGTGATGAATTTTGTGTTTGTTCCAGTAAAATATCAGCTTACATTTAAAAATGCAAGTATATTCCACTGAACCTGCAGACTAGATCCTGATGTTGATTTTTCCACCTATGAATATGCAAATGGAAAAATGTTCATTTTCCAGGTTTTTTGCAAATACTCAAAATGTGTACAGATGTTCATCTTAGACGTTAACTGGATAATTTCCACACCAAATGTGGAAAGTTTCAAATGCATTGGTTCTGCAGCATTTCAGAAGGTTTTAAGAAGTTCAAACATGTTAAAAATATATGTTTAATGCGCTTAGGGGTAGCTTTTAAAAAAAATACGTGCGCATACCCAGCGCACACACATGGACGCACAATTTTATAATATGCGCACGCCAGTGCACGCATGTTATAAAATCGGTGGTGGCGCCCGTAAGTGGGGGCACAGTTTAGCAGCGACACATCGTCATCCTTCCCTAGTTCCCTCCCTGTCTTCTCCAATTAAGGAGTGGACTGGGAGGGAACTTCCCTACCACCTACCCTACCTCCCTTCCCCTTCCCCTCTCCTCCCCACCCCCTAAATGTTTCCTACCTTCAGGTGTTTTTTTGTTTTTGAAGTTGCTGCTCCTCCGGAGCAGAAGCAACTTACTCGCGCCAGCTGACTGCTGGCGTATGCTCCCCCAGCACAGTGACAAATGGCCACTGTACCGGTGCCTCCAACCCCACACCCACACTCCCGACTACCCCTCTCTGCCCCCCTCTCCGCCCCCTTTTCAGGCCCCGGCATTTACTTGCGTACTGGGTTTTACGCTCGTGGCCGGGCCTGTTTGAAAATTGGCCCGGCGCACATAAGGCCCAGCCACGCCCGTAAACCCTGGGATTTACGTGCGCCGGGATTTAAAATCCAGCCGTTAGTGAGTAAATGGTGTTTGTCTGTTCGGGACAGGTGGGGTGTACATGCACGTGCCAGTGTGCATTCACACCTCGCAGGCCTATGAGGAGTGTAAGTGTCTAGCTTGAAAGTTATTTCTCTAGACGTAGATTCCTGGGAATACTTTACAAGTTTGGCACCTAGTTCCACTGCCAGCGTCTGGGTTGAGGGGGCTGTCATTCCATGGCACACGTGGTCTGGGTCCAGCATGTGAAAGGAAGGAGCAGAAAGGATGATAGTGCTAGGTTCAGGTCTCGTGGGAGAAGGGGAAAGAAGGATGAGACTGCTAGAGTGGATCAGGGGGAGGGGAAGGAAGGATGAGGCTTCTGGGGTTGAGTGGGGAGGGAGAGAGGGAAGAGAGCTGAGATTTCAGGGTTCTGATCAAGTGGGGGATGGGGGAGAAGGAATGACTGCTGGATCAGACTGTTGGGGTTGAACAGGGAGGGGAGGAGGAGGGATGAGAGGGCTGGGTTCAGATTGGATGGAATGGATGAGACAACTGGTGTGAACCAAGTGGGGGAGAGGATGAGACTTCAGAAATTGGGGAGGGAGGTGGGATGAAACTGATGGGGTTGAACGGGGGTGGGGGGGAGGGATGAGGGATGAGGGATGAGAGTGCTGGAATGGGGAAGCAGGAGGAGGAATGAGAATGCTGTGCAGGGCTGATCGCAAAGGGACATGGGGCCTGGGACAAACCACAATAGGCCCCCAGAATGCTGCTGTGGTTGACTATGTCCCTAAGGTGAAAGTAAATTATAGTATTGAGTAAAACTATTTTGGTGGCGCAGGACCTGGGGTGATTGTCCCTATTCGCTCTCCTCTCCCCCCAGGATGACCATGGTAATGGGCTCCAGTTGGGTGAGGGGCAGAGGAAGGAGGAATGTGACTGCTGACATCTAGAGGGGTAGGAAAGGGAGAAGAGAGGTAAGAGTGCTGAATTTGGGGTAGAGGGGGTTGGAGGGATGAGAATGCTGGGTTTGGGTTTCGGGAGTGGGGAGATGGCTATCAGTGTTTGGTTTGAGTGAGAAGAGGTGGGAAGAATAAAGATGCTGGGTTTGAGCTAGAGCCAGACCTGGGGAGAGGGGCAGGGTGTGGATATGCACAGGACATGGTGATGGAATCTTCTGGGGAGGAGGGGAAATGAATAGGAGCCTTGGGGTAATTTCACTGGATATCCACTAGTCGCTACTTCAATGAAGAGTCCCTTTTGCCACATTTCTCTTTCTTTTCCCTTCTGTCTTTCTTTCCTCTTTCCCAGTCTTGTTTTCCTCTCCTTCATTAAATTCTTCATATATATGTTCCCCTGGAGAGAAATTGTCTTTTTTACATGTTTTGTAAAACAAAAAGTCTTATACAATTATGGCAAAAAAGGGGGCCAGACCGGTGGCTCATTGTTGGTGCTGTTGTGCGCTGCCCTACGGAGGCCCTCGGCTCATATCCAGATTCAAGTCTTCTGTTCCCTTAATCAGTCAGGGCTGGGGATGCTGAGGACTGGGGGCAGCATTCAGAGGCCTTGTGGGAAGAGAAACCCAGTTAATACAAATACAGCTACACCTAGTGGCCAGAATCAGGGCCCACGATTGCAGGAATCTGGAGAGCTCCCTGGTTCAAGGCCTCCAGCTGAGAAGTGTCGTTACAAAGAATGGGCTACGTGAGCTAGGAGGGCATTTAAATTAGGGGGGGGGGGAATCCCTGGGTGGTTATCAAATAAAGGCTTCTCTCACCATTTCCCAGCCCTGGTTCCAATACAGTTGGAAGGCCAAAGGAAAAGAAGAAAAGTGTAGGGCCCCAAAAAAATATTATGAGAAGATTATTTCCCCCGAGGCATTTTTTCACAGATGTTTTCACGAATATAGATACATCTAATTTTCACTGTTTGCTGCCACAGTTTTTGCAGATTTATACACCTGAGACGTTTTCTGCCTATATAGCCTTGAATTTCCGAGAATTGTTAATTTAATATAAGGGGGATAACATTATAACATAGCGGGTAAAGTATACGGTAACTATGCATATAAGTTACACCAGTTTTCAAAGCAAACTTATCCGTTAAGTTAGCTCTGATAATTAGGCAAGAGTTCATGCACAAACGCACCCATGGAAAGTTACACCTGCTATTTGCAGGGCATAACTTAAGTGTGTGAAATTATGAGCCAACTTTTTAAAATCCCAACTCTGCCCCCTAGAATGCCTCTTTCTTGTGCAAATAAAAGTGTGTGCAAAATTGGCTTACATGTAATCAATTCCTGGGTAATTTTATAACAAATTCTCCTATATAGTCCTATACCCTTAACAAAAGGCACAGGGGTAACCAGCACCAAACTGCAGTTACTACTGCAGTTTGGTGCTGGTTACCCCTGTGCTGAGCAGGCTGGTTGGACCGTTTTGGTCTTTATCTGCTATCATTTACTATGTTCCTATGTTGCAATAAACATAACACTTACAATGAGATGTCTCCTTGAATTCTCACTATGATGCCTACCATGTACCAGTATTAAGAATCCTTAAGGACCTTCATATACATAGATGATTTCCAACTTTATTCAGATTATTTAATCATAACAGTTTAAGAAAAATATAATCATTGGTTCTGAAATTTCTATAATGCCGTTTTTGTAAGTTGCTTATAAAACATTTGTTGTATGATCTTTTCAGCTTTTCGTATCTGCAACTTCATCATGCAACAAATGTTTTATACGCAACTTACAAAAATGGCATTGTAGAAATTTCAGGGCCAATGATTATATTTTTAGTAAACTGTTATGCCTGAATAGTGGTGCTGCCATCATCCGTATCAGCAGTAGAATAAACACAGCAGCACGTGACTCCAGCATTTGTATAGCGTGCGGCGTAGGCACAACAGTGTCCTGGCAAGCCAACTTAAAAAGGGCAGCATCTATTATGGCAACATTCACAAAATGGAAGCACATCCTACTACCATCATCCTATGTATATTTCCAATAAAGAACTACTTTTATCACCCTTTTCTGAAATGTTTACATGTATATGCATAGGATATGACTATTTTTATTTGCTCAATACAGTGAATGCATTTTAACTATAAAACTTTCTAAGTCTCAAGCTGGAATGAATTGAGCCCCATCTGATTGGCAGTACTGGTTCAATCGGATAATTTATTAAGTGATTATGTATTGTACTCTTGTATAGAATACAGTATTCAGTTTTAATTTTCAGTTTAAAAAAAAAAAGAAGTGCTTTGGTATGCATAAAAATTGTGCATGTCACATTTTTAAACCTATTTGATATAGATATCAGTAGAAATGGATTTCTTCTAGATTTAAACTGCATGCGTAAGAATAAAGTCTTACTGGTTGATTCGTTTGTCTTGGACCTTACTAACTGGTTAACTTGAATAGGGTCTGTATTCTATAAAGATTTTCTTCCATAGGAACAGAAAGGGGGAAAGTCCTCTTTGAAAACGGGTCATGGTGACTTCTCTACCCCTTTAATGATATTAATTTAAAAAGCTGCCTACCAATATTTTTTCTGCTTTCCTTGTTCTAGCCAGTCAAGCCAGGGATCTTTTGTCAAAGATGTTAGTGATTGACCCAGCAAAGCGGATATCGGTGGACGAAGCCTTACAGCATTCATACATTAATGTCTGGTATGACCCTTCAGAGGTAGAGGCGGTAAGGCATCGCCATTTTATTCCTTTTCTTATTTCAATGTAAACTTTTAAACACCGGTGATCCGTAGGATAAAGCCAGATTTGCTGCCACTTTGGATGAATGAAGACTTGCAATATTTATATGGCATAAAAATTGCGATGATATTAGGAATATGATGACTTTGCTGCTTATAAAGAAGTTAAATCGAAATTGATCAATGCGGTATGCTGTGTGTGCTCACTGTTCACGCTGACCTAGAAATGAAAAAGGGAGGTCATACTTCCAAGATGAGCTTGGAGAAAGTAAGCTTACCCCATCACCAATTCAATCTAGCACCAGCTCAATGATGTGCATCTTATTTAAGTTTTAACAATAGGCAAGAGAAAGGGAAAACATGAGACAAGTAAACAGGGAACGCATCAGTTCAAATAAATTGTTTTCACATACCTAAAGAACTGAAGTTCTGAACAAACATTTTTGTAGCAAAAGCTTATTTAAAGATAAAATCCTGTGACATCTCATGTTGGCTTGCAACAAACAGGAAGTCATTGTTGCTTTTACTTAACATTTTTAACTATTCCAGCCATCTGCATTCTTTCCTGGGCTCTATGTGCTTTCCTAAGGGATGGATTTGATTCTGAATTTCTGGGTTCTAGATCAAATACTAAGCTGATAAACAGCTGACAGAAGAATGTCACTCTATATAGAGCTCTGTCTTCTGCTTTTTGTACTATGACAGCATGTGAGAGCCTCTGTTTGTATGTGTGACAGCATGTGTGTTTGTGTGAGAGAGATTGTGAGAGAGACAGCATGTGAAAGTGAGAGCCAGTGTGCATTTATGAAAGAGAGAGAGAGACAGCATATGAAAGTGAGAGTTGTATGTGTGAGACAGCATGTGGGAGAAAGACAGAGTGTGAGAATGAGGGCCTGAGTGTGTATGTGGGACAGACAGCATGGAGAATAAGATCCTTAGTGTGTGTGTGAGAGAGAGACACCGTGTGAGAATGAGAGCCTCAGTGTGTGTTTGAGGGAGGAAGGGAAGAAGACAGGTGGAGAGAGAAGAAACAGAAAGAAAAAAAAGAAACCCTGTAAAAGGAATTGGGAAAAGACCAAGAAAGAGAACATGGGGAAAAAAAATGCCTGAGACTAACCAATTAGAAAAATAAGATCAGACAGTGAAGATAACAAAAAAAACGTTTTGAATTTTTAGTGATTGGCATGTGTTATCTTAGGGAATGTGCATTACATATCTGTATTTTGTTCTTTTGGGTTTTCCATTTTATTTTTGTCTGCATGTTTCTGTTTCTAATTTGTAGTCCCTTATTCTGTATTAGGTAAGGGTCTGTCTGTGTTCTGCATGTGTAACTGAGATGCAGTATTTCTGCTGGCTTGTAGTTTTTCTGTAGGGCTTTGTAGCAGTATGGCTTGTTCTGGTAACCCCAGAAGGTGGTGTATTAGTGGTCTAGGGCAACTATAATATTTGCATTGCTGCCTTGTCAGAGATAAGGCTGCTGCTGTTTGAATCCTGAGATAGTGCTCGTATGTTATGGTATGGTATGGCAATGCGCTAGGTATCTTATTTATTTTTTGTTTTGCAAGGGTTTGTGTTCTCAAAGCATTTGGCAGTGAAGGATTTGCAGTTACTGAGATGAGTGAGTGTGCGGAAGAGGAGGAGAACTGAGTGAGTGTGCATGTGCAAGAGAGTCTAGGAAATGATGAGAGGCATGAGAGTGTGTGTGTCTGTGTGCTTGTGAGAATGAGCATGTATGCATGAGAAAGAATATGAGAGTGAATATGTAAGTATGTTGGTGTGTGTGTGTGTGTGTGTGTGTGTGTGTGTGTAAGTGAGAAAGTTTATGTGCATGCTGCTACCAATGTTTCCTCTAAGGACTAGGTTGCTGTGAGCATCAAATTGATAGGCTTTTTGCATCAAAAAAAGTAGTGTTCACAGGGTAATGACACCTAAAATGTTTGCTTATGAGCAAAGGTTTTTGCTCATAAGCAACCTAATCTTTACAGGGAACATTGTGAAGGAATGGTAAACTGGGGCAATTGGGCTGGAATCCACGCTTTAGCGATCCCCTAGCAGACATCTCCTTGCGCTGCAGGAAGGACTCCAACAGCCTCAAGCAGCATCTACTATACGCCAGCAGGATGCGTCATCAGCATGCATCTGCTGGCACAGAGGAAGGGGGCAGTACTATTTATTTGCATCTTCTCGCACGGTGCAGAGGAATCAGTGGTAGATGGGAAGAGAGGACTGTCACCATCCACAAGGTGCCTGGAAGGGTTAGAGTGAGGAGGAAGTGTTTCCTGGGGTCTTGATGCCTGGGAGGAGGGGAGAGTGCTTGTTGATAGAATCTTGGTTGGAAGGGAAAGGACTTTGTGGCACATTTTGGTGGGGGGGCATAGACTCCTGAGAGATTATTTGAGGGGGGGGGTCATGGGGGATCCTGCATGAGTTGACTTGGGAGAAGGGGAAAAGGCATTAAGGAGCATTTAGGGAGAGTGCAGAATATAATCTCAATCTTAAGAAAGGGAACCTCTCTTGTATTTCAGTCATGGGTAGGGAGCCCCTTTCTGGCTGATTCACCCTGGGCCCCCCACCCCTCTAAGGTCATCCCTAGTATAACCTATCCCACTAGCAGCCGAAAAGTGAAACAGAACCTCACGGCTTCTGTCAACAATAAAAGAAGAGAGGGAGAGCCTGATGTGAGTCAGAGACTGTATGTGAGTAATAAAGCAAATAAGAGAGAGGGCATATGAGAGAACGTGAAAGTGTAGGTGGTGTGAGACAATGAGACTGTGTATAAAATAAAGCATGTGAGTTGTGCGTGAGAGAGCATATTTAAAAGAGTGAGAGTGTATGTGTATGAGAGAGCATGTGTGTGTGTGTGAGAGAGAGGGAGAGACAGAGCCTGTATGATTTGAGTGTGTGTGTGTGTGTGTGTGAGACAGCATGTATGAGCATGACTTTTTGTTTTATGAGGAATGGTGATTCAGTTTTTCTGTTATAGCACTGCATAACGGGGTCTGGCATGTGGTGGTCTCCGGTTCAATTTTTGTTTGTATATTTTTTGTTTATACTTTGTGGTCTCTTTATTGTGTATCTGGTGAGGGTCTGTGTGTGTTCCACATATGTGACAGAAGTGAGGTATTCTGCTATCATGTAGTTTCTGTGTAGGGATCTATAGCAGTCTGGCTTATTCTGTTTTCCTGATAGGAGGTACATTGGTGTTTTACGGCCTGGTGTAATATTTGTTGTGTTGCCTTTTCAATGATAGGATTTAGTGCTAGCAATTGGTGCTGTTTTGATAAGGGAGGGCTTCTATATATAGGGCTTCTCTACTTCCCCCACAAACATCCATCTCTCTCCTCCTGGGTTGTGTGTGTGCATGTGTGTGTGCGCGAATGGGATTCCGCCTGCATTGCGTGTGTGTGAAGAAATTTTGTGTTGACCACTAATCCAAGACAAGTTCAAGATGGCTGGAAATCAAAAGATTTCAGGTATGGAGAGTGGGGAATTTTTCCATCCGTATTAGTTTTAATTATTGAGCGTCTGATTTGTCTGCCATTTTGGAATATTTTACTGCTGTATAGAAAAAATTTAAAATTTTGTATGAGCTTCTATTCATCAGCTCGTTGGAAATGTTCTTATTAGTATGATTTTACTAGTTTCAAGTAAGAGGATCCAGAGGAGCCAGAGAGAGAGTAAACCAGGGGTTGCTGTGGGGGAAGGGAGTGCCAAAGGAAGTATCCACTCCAGGTGCAACATACTTTAGGTACGTCACTGCTACCAGCATGGGGGAATGAATCTATCCCGGGCTATGGGCTGCTTGGCAATAGGGATGTAAATCATTTATCTGACTGAAAATATCGGACGATATTTTCAATCTCGTCAGATATCGGGGGGTCCCAATAGCGATAGGAAACCCCACAATTAATTTTGTGGGTCCTCCTTTCGTTATGCGGGGGGGGGGGGGAGGTGGGAAGAAAGGGCACTTAAAAGTAACACAAAAACACAGCTCGACCCTTTAAAATTTGTTCTTTAGTATCCCCCCACCCTCCTAACCCCCCAAAATTTTTAAGCACCTGGTGGTCCAGTGGGGGTCCCGGGAGCATTCTCTCGCTCTTGGGCCATCGGCTGCCAGTAAACAAAATGGCGCCGATGGCCCTTTGCCCTTAGCATGTGACAGGGTATCCGTGCCATTGGCCAGCCCCTGTCACATGGTAGGAGCACTGGATGGCCTGCGCCATTAAATGGCGCCAGCCATCCATTGCTCCTACCAATGGACGGCTGGTGCCGATGGCCCATGCTAAGGGCAAAGGGCCATCGGCGGCATTTTGTTTACTGGCAGCCGACGGCCCGAGAGCGGGAGAATGCTCCCGGGCCCCCATTGGACCAGCAGGTACTTAAAAATTTTGGGGCGGGGGGGTTGGAGGGATCCAGAGGGTGGGGGGGATACTAAAGAACTAATTTTAAAGGGTCGGGCTTTGTTTTTGGGTTATCGGCTCGGCGCAGCCAATAAAAAAAAAAAACAATGATTGGACCGCGGGAAAAATAATTTCCCAATGGTCCACGAATCCGGAACTGATTCCGGTTCCGATTCACATCTCTACTTGGCAATAGTGATCATAATATGAACACATTTGAATTAATGACTGGAAGGGGAACAGTATGCAAAAGCACAGCTCTCGTGCTAAACTTTCAAAAGGGAAACTTTGAGAAAATGAGAAAAAAGCTGAAAGGAGCAGCTACAAACGTAAAAAGTGGACAAGAGGTGTGTTCATTGTTAAAAAATACCATCCTAGAATCACAGTCCAGATGTATTCCACACATTAAGAAAGGTGGAAAGAAGGCAAAACGATTACCGGCATGGTTAAAAGGGGAGGTGAAAGAAGCTATTTTAGCCAAAAGATCTTCATTCAAAAATTGGAAGAAGGATCCAACAGAAGAAAATAGGATAATGCATAAGTGTTGGAAAGTTAAATGTAAGACATTGATAAGACAGGATAAGAAAGAATTTGAAAAGAAGTTGGCCGAAGAGGCAAAAACTCACAGTAAAAACTTTTAAAAATATATCTGAAGCAGAAATCCTGTGAGAGAGTCAGTTGGACCGTCAGATGATCGAGGGGTTAAAGGGGCACTTAGAGATGATAAGGCCATCGCGGAAAGATTAAATGATTTCTTTGCTTCGGTGTTTACTGAAGAGGATGTTGGGGAGATACCTGTACCAGAGAAGGTTTTCATGGGTAATGATTCAGATGGACTGAATCAAATCACGGTGAACCTAGAAGATGTGGTAGGCCTGATTGACAAACTGAAGAGTAGTAAATCACATGGACCAGATGGTATACACCCCAGGTTTCTGAAGGAACTCAAAAATGAAATTTCAGACCTATTAGTAAAAATTTGTAACCTATCATTAAAATCATCCATTGTTCCTGAAGACTGGAGGGTGGCTAATGTAACACCAATATTTAAAAAGGGTTCCAGGGGCAATCCGGGAAAATACAGACCAGTTAGCCTGACTTCAGTGCCTGGAAAAATAGTGGAAAGTGTTCTAAATATCAAAATCACAGAACATATAGAAAGATATGGTTTAATGGAACAAAGTCAGCATGGCTTTACCCAAGGCAAGTCTTGCCTCACAAATCTACTTCACTTTTTTGAAGGAGTTAATAAACATGTAGATAAAGGTGAACTGGTAGATGTAGTGTATTTGGATTTTCAGAAGGCATTTGACAAAGTTCCTCATGAGAGGCTTCTAAGAGAAGTAAAAAGGCATGGGATAGGTGGCGATGTCCTTTCGTGGATTACAAACTGGCTAAAAGACAGGAAACAGAGAGTAGGATTAAATGGAGTGGGCAGTGGAGTGCCTCAGGGATCTGTATTGGGACCCGTACTTTTCAATATATTTATAAATGATCTGGAAAGAAATATGACGAGTGAGGTAATCAAATTTGCAGATGATACAAAATTATTCAGAGTAGTTAAATCACAAGCAGATTGTGATAAATTGCAGGAAGAACTTGTGAGACTGGAAAATTGGGCATCCAAATGGCAGATGAAATTTAATGTGGTTAAGTGCAAGGTGATGCATATTGGGGAAAAATAACCCATGCTATAGTTACACAATGTTAGGTTCCATATTAGGAGCTACCGCCCAAGAAAGAGATCTAGGCGTTATATTGGATAACACATTGAAATTGATGGTTCAGTGTGCTGCGGCAGTCAAAAAAGCAAACAGAATGTTGGGAATTATTAGAAAGGGAATGGTGAAGAAAACGGAAAATGTCATAATGCCTCTGAATCGCTCCATGGTGAGACCACACCTTGAATACTGTGTACAATTCTGGTCACCGCATCTCAAGAAAGATATAGTTGCGATGGAGAAGGTACAGAGAAGGGTGACCAAAATGATAAAGGGGATAGAACAGCTCCCCTATGAGGAAAGACTAAAGAGGTTTGGACTTTTCAGCTTGGAGAAGAGACGGCTGAGGGGGTATGATAGAGGTATTTAAAATCATGAGTGGTCTAGAACGGGTAGATGAGAATCGGTTATTTACTCTTTCGGATAATAGAAAGACTAGGGGGCACTCCATGAAGTTAGCATGTGGCACATTTAAAACTAAACAGAGAAATACTCTGGTATTTGTTGCCAGAGGATGTGGTTAGTGCAGTTAGTGTAACTGTGTTTAAAAAAAGGATTGGATAAGTTCTTGGAGAAGTCCATTACCTGCTATTAATTAAGTTGACTTAGAAAATAGCCACTGCTATTACTAGCAACGGTAACATGGAATAGACTTAGTTTTTGGGTACTTGCCAGGTTCTTATGGCTTGGATTGGCCACTGATGGAAACAGGATGCTGGGCTTGATGGACCCTTGGTCTGACCCAATATGGCATGTTCTTATGTTTTTATGTTAAACTGGGCTGAGGTCACACCCCATAAGAAAAAAACCCAGTCCACACCAAAGATTGTGCTTCAAAAATAAAATAATTTAATTAGGCGCCAGGCTCAGCAGATTAAACAAGAAGATTCAAAACACTACTCGTAGCAGCAAGCAAAATAGCCACAGTTCTCAATCAAGAAAATATTTTTACAGTCCACTTCTCCCCACCGATCTTCTTCAAATCAGTGCGCTATCCAGGCCCAAAACAGTATCTTCCCATAGTTACTTTTGGTTTCAAAGTTCCCTATTCACAAAATCTTCTTGCATGGCTGCCAGACAACTTACTCCAAGTTCTATAGATAGTTGCATTTTTCCAGCCCTGCTCAGAGACTCCAAACAGATACTGGTCTCCTTTAGTTCCTGCTGGCCCTTCTTACAGTTTCTCTGTACTTTGTGACAATCCAAAGTACATTCGTAAGTTCTCTCCTTACTTCTCTCAGGCTTCCTAAGGGCTTTGGAGAAGCATTCCACCTGAAAACCTCTCTTCCCCTGCTGTGTACCCTGGGAAGGGGATACCAGCTACTTTTCCATTCCACACTGTTACCTTAGGGAAATCTAGACCCACTCTGAACAAAGGGTTGTATACTCCTCTTTAAACACATGCCCAAAAGGGGCAGCACCAATTGTCAATCACTTTTCAACTATAACACCCTTTTTCCCCTGGTTGAACTTCCTTATCTGGAACCATCCCCTTAGAAATATACCATTACCCTGACAGGAACTTCTTCTAGATGGAATAATCAAATGTTTAACACAGAATTTCATCATGTCTTTACACCATACACCTATTCTTGGCCTTGGGGGTGGGGTTGCTACATAAATATCAATTCACCAGGGCAAAACGACCTGTCTTAAGATTGCCTTCCTCTGTTCTTGTAAAAGTCTGCATGGCTTCCCACAGTAAGTACACTTTTAGTTAGTTTTTTAAAAAGGCATTCCCAGGGTGGAGGGGTTTCAGTCGGAGGGGGAAAACAGCTCACATGCATAGGATTTTCAAAAGTATGCATGCAGCTTTACAGCCCTATCCCCTCTCCCCCACCCCAAGCACATGTACAAGTTGTAGGCGCTAAGCATTAGGGATGTGAATCGTTTTTTGACGATTTAAAACAATCGTCAGATATATTTTAAATTGTCAAAAATCGTTAGAGCCGCGATACAATAGCAATTCCCCCGATTTATCGTCAAAAAATCGTAAATCAGGGGAGGGGGGAGGGCGGGAAAACCGGCACACCAAAACAACCCTAAAACCCACCCCGACCCTTTAAAACAAATCCCCCACCCTCCCGAACCCCCCAAAATGTTTTAAATTACCTGGGGTCCAGTGGGGGGGGGGGGGGGCGGCGCGATCTCCCGCTCTCGGGCCACGGCTGCGTTAATAGAAATGGCGCCGGTGGCCCTTTGCCCTTACCATATGACAGGGCAAAGGTAGCGCCGGAGCCATTTTGGTTCCTGTCACCCGACGTCACGGGTGCAGGAGATCGCTCCCGGACCCCCGCTGGACCCCCAGGGACTTTTGGCCTGCACTACCTTTGCCATTTTGAATATTGGCAATACGGCCCGAGTGCAGGAGGTCGCTCCCGGACCCCTGCTGGACTTTTGGCAAGTCTTGTGGGGGTCAGGAGGCCCCCCCCAAGCTGGCCAAAAGTCCCTGTGGGTCCAGCGGGGGTCCGGGAGCGATCTCCTGCACTCGTGACGTCGGGTGACAGGAACCAAAATGGCGCCAGCACTACCTTTGCCCTGTAAGGGCAAAGGGCCACCGGCGCCATTTCTATTAACGCAGCCATGGCCCGAGAGCGGGAGATCGCGCCGGGACCCCCCCTCCCACTGGACCCCAGGTAATTTAAAACATTTTGGGGGGGTTCGGGAGGGTGGGGGATTTGTTTTAAAGGGTCGGGGTGGGTTTTAGGATTGTTTTGGTGTGCCGGTTTTCCCGCCGATTTACGATTTGACGATTTTTTAACAAAAAAAACCATGACGATCAGATCGATCACACGATTCATATCCCTATTAAGCATGTAGACAATTTCTGTTTCAAAACGAGCTGTAAGTATTCTTGTGCAGCAAAAGAGCCCATGGACTTTGCAATTATTGAGGCTTATGTGAAAATTGTCCTCCTTTGTTTCTGTGTTGAAAAGTTTTTTTCCTTGCTGGTAATACTGAAAAAAAACCTCAACATGTAGTTATTAATATTTTTTTTACCTTGAAAAAAAACCCCCTGCTTACCCAAACATTAAAAATTCCTCCCGTTCTTTCCCATCACTTGAAGAGATGTCTGAATAATCCAAGATTAAACACGAAGTGGGTCGATTTTAGCTTGCCTCAAGTTCCTATGTTTCAGTTTTCCCCGGGTTTGTTGCAATGAAATTCCCACAGATTTTGCTAAAAACTGGACAGAACATAGCTACCCCTGCTTTATGAGTTTGACATTAGCTTCTAGACAGGCAGCCGCCTTGCAGTGATGCAGTAGGACAGCCCTCTCCTCACTGCACTGGTGGCTGAGATTTAAACAACGGGCAGGGAGGGAGGGAAAGGGATAGCAGCGAAGTTTGCATCATGGAAGGCGCGATCCTCATTGGATTGGGTGAGGGCATGGGGAAATGGGGTGAGGAGACAAAAGAGGCAGAAAAAAAAGTTAAAAGAAGGGGGTCAGGAAGGGCAGGGGTTGTAGCGGGAGAATTGTGGGAAAGGAGGCAGAAGTCAAGATAAGAGAAAGTGGGGGCCTATAGGAAGAGGTTAGGAGAGAGGTCAGGAGAGCTGGAGGGTCCCTGGAGATGAAGGTTGGAGGAGGAGGGGATTTATATGTGAGGAGAGGACAGTAATAGGAAACTAAAAGCCCGGGAGAAGGAGAAAGGGATGACAGGGAAATGTTTCACCATGTCGTGAAATCTGTTTTTAGTGTGTGTGCCAAAAATAGAATTTGACACACACACACACTGCTATTTACTGTCCTGTTTTTCTGTTAGTTCACAAGAGCATAGGTAATTCATATTGCTTTTGTTAAATAATGAAACATTGTACGTTTTTGGAAACTTTCTTTTGCCCAGACAATAAGCTGAGAAATCTCCTGCAAGGGTAAATCTGCAGCTGCTGAGCCCTATAGCCATGAACATCTTGGTGAGCCCAGGGGCAATACATGTTGGCCTAATTGGCCACTGGATGTCACTGTTGCTTCAAAAATCTTTTTTAGTATTACCTAACAGCAACTTATCTATTAGCTAAAGAAAAAAAAAACCCTAGCACTAAAAGGCTTCACTTCACTAGATTCAGAAGAGTGCAAAAATGTGACATACACTGATATTTGGGAGGTCCTTCAAATCACTTTCAGAATACAAGAACGAAACTATGCTTTGCACAGCTTTTGTGCAGCAGAGGGTAACAGGGCTTTGAGCTTGGATTTTGTGTTTGAGAAACTGGATCCCCTGGACGCCCATAGTTTTAGTGAGAGTCCTGAGGATCTCCCCCATGACTTCACTCTTCCTTTACTGGTTTTTCACAAAATCATTCTACTTTCTCTCCCTAAAATTCTAGCAATCCTTTCAGCCCCTCTCTAGCATGCTGCCTTCTCCTTCACCCTCCATCGCCACTTTCCCTCATCTTATTTCTTCTATTCTCCTCCCCTTTTTATGATTTCCTTCCTTCATTGCCCTTTTCTATCCCACTCACCCCTCTTCCATTTTATAATAGGAAAACATGAATGGCTGATTTGCACCAAAACATAAAGCCTATATTTTGCATCAATTTCATTTGCAGATCTTCCAGCCTGCTAGCTCACTAAACAAGGGATACACTTTTCATGTTGAGCCACCAAGATTTAAATACTGGTTTCAGTGTGTGTGTGTGTGTGTGTGTGTATTCTCTTCTGCCTCCTGGAGTCTTCATTTTTCAGTTTAGCTGTAGAGAAAAACCTCCTGCTCCATTTCTTCCATCTCCATCTTTCATTCTTCCCAACTCCTCTGTCACTCATCTCTCCATGTCCCTTTCACCTTCCTCCCTCACCCATTTTCTCAAAACCTTGCTATTTCCCTCCTCTCTCCTCCACCCTTCTACTTCCCAAGGAATCACTATCCATCTCCCCCTCTCTCTCATGTTACCTCTCCTGTCACCTGATTACTCACTGTGCCTTTGTACTTTCAGCAAGCATAATTCTCGCTCCTCATCCTCTTATCCTGCTGCTGGCATTCTTCTTATTCTGTCATGTAGGCCAATGAGGGGCTGAGGAAGAGACGGAGGGGGAAGATGGAAATTGGAGAAGGCATGTGGAAATGATTGGGGGGATAGAGCACCCCCAACTACCACCACCACCAAGGAAAGCCCAGCTTTATCCCACTTTGACAACTTACATGTGGTCTGTTCCACAGAATACATTGTTGCTCCCCCCCCCCCCTTTAAGTCTCTCCACCTCCTTTATCCTGTGTAGGATGTGCATCGCTTTGGAGATATTCACACCTACAGAAATGGTGGAGGGATGCTTCTTATCTTGTTCCAGCTACTAGTTTCATCACAGAGTATGGGCATGCCAGAATCACATTGAAGGCAATATAAGGTGATTTTTCTAATATACTGCCCAAAGAGCATAAATTAGAGACGAAATACTCAGATTAAGAGATTCTGCTTTTACACACACACACACACATTTTTTTACCCGTACAAGAATAGAAAAGGCCAGGGTTAAACCTTTAGAATTACGATATATACTACATAAAATATGTTCATTGTTCGTATATTCTGTACTGCCAGTCAGTCTTCAACACCCTCATGTTCAATTTTATGCCTACTTACAAATTAGGCCCTATATTTCAACACTTGATCTTTTGTGGATACACAACGCCTCTTGGGAACTGTTTTCCGAGGCATAGTTGTCATACTATTTCCTTTTGGTATAAAATGTTTTGGGAGCAAATGAGAGCTCTTGGTTTTGACAAAATCTTGCAGGATTGGAATGAAGAGCTTGGGTCAAAGCTTACTTTCATCTTACTATAGTAAATGCTTTTTGAGTATGCGAGTTGTTACTGCTAATGTTAGTTTGAAAGAAACTCAGTTTAAATTCCTACATCGCTTTTATATATCTCCTAAATAAGCTAGTCACTTAAGTATAGTGGATTCTGCCAAATGTCAAAAGTGTGGAGAAGGAGTGGGTACCCTAGGACATCAGTTTTGGGCTTGTATACCTATACAAGAATTCTAGAAACAAATGCAGAGATATATCCTAGTCCTCACTGGAGTATGTCTCCCATTAGACATCCCAATATTTTTGTGGGATGATCTATCTGGATATGCTTTTAACACTAGGCTATGGTATAGAAAAGTTTTACTTTTGGGGAAAAATGTATTCTGCAGAAGGTGGTTGACATCAGAAGCACTTACATTGACTCAGTTGAAAAATTTGGTGCATCAAATGTGTGTGATGTAAAAATGTGCAGAAAAAATGGATTGGTCTCTGAAGAAGCATGACTTTTTGAAGAGATGGGATGCATATTTGCAATCTTTATCTCCTAAAGCTCGAAGTTTAATTTTGTATGTTATGCCAATTTAGTAAAGCCATGTGATAAGTAACTATTACTGCTGTGGGTATAACATTATATCATATTATGATGTATTGTCATATTTGTCTAAGAATGGGTTGGGAGAGGAAGATCTTTTGGGTGGGAGAAGATGTTATATAAGGTTGGAAATATGGAAAATTGTGTTTTAAGAACTGTTGAATAATGCGTAGAGGGGTGCAGAACCAACGTGCCTTAGGGTGATTTAATGGTTGCACTGCAAGTTTTGGTTTTGGAATGCAAATTAAAAGTTTGAAACCGAAATATAATGGCAGCTCAAACCGGATTTGGAATTTCCTAAAATAGAGTGTCTTTTCTCATAATATTCTGTAAACTTGTTTTTTTGCTGGATATTTACAATTACAGTTGGGTAAACCAGAGATAAACTGATGGAAAAACTGTCAACCTTGGTTTATGAACCACAAATTTCTTAACGAGTAGTTTGTGATTCATTTGTGTTTTTCAGTTCCATTTATTGATCTACAAATCACAGTTTGCATTTTATAAATAATGGTATGTGATTTTAGGATTCATTTTTTTGTGTGTCAAATGTAAATATTTGAACTCAAAGTAGAGATATGGAGGGCACGAGGTAGGTGGATTGATATACTACTCAATCAGATTCAGGGTAAGAAGTTCAGGTTGGTTCTGGGACTGTTGTGATCTTGGAAACGCATGCCCTTGTAGCCTCTGCCTTGATCTGGACATAGGTGTAGAGGCTCATTAGAAGGGTCATGGGCCATGGCAGCACCCAGGCCTCCCGGTTCCTTCCCACACAGCAGGGATGGAAGGATCTCTTTATCAAGGCCCTCAGGTGTGTCTCTCTTCTCTGGGTCTTTTCTGCACATCAGTCCAATCACCATTCAGCCCAAATCCACACTGCACACAGAGGCTGTTTTCAGACTGTGGGGTAGATTTTCAAATGGTAACGTGCATAATATATGTGCGTAACCCCTGAAAACCTACCCCTGCGTGCGCCAAGACTATTTTGCATAGGCTCGGCGGTGTGCGCAAGCCCCGGGACGCGCGTATGTCCGGGGCTTTCAAAAATGGGTGGGGCCAGGGGCGTGGCAGCAATCCGGGGGCAGGGCCGGGGGCGGTCCCGAGTGCTCCGGCACAGTGGGCTGTGCCGGGGCATGGCGCGCCGGCAGCTGGCCGGCACGCGCAAGTTATGTCTGCCTCAGGCAGGCGTAGCTCCTGAAAAAAAGGTAGGGGGGGATTTAGTTAGGGCTAGGGGGTGGGTTAGATAGGGGAAGGGAGGGAAAGGTGGGGGGATTGAAAAAAAAAGTTCCCTCCAAGGCCGCTCCGATTTTGGAGCGGCCTTGGATGGAACAGGGAAAGCCACTGGCATGCACATGTTATAAAATCAGGTGTACATTTGTGCACGCCAGGTAGCGCGCACAAATGTACCCCGCGCGCGTAACATTTAAAATCTGCCCCTATGTCTTTATTGGTATCTCATGGTAGGCAAACAAAGTCCAAGCAGCACACTATTGTCCAGTATATCAGTTTAGCAAATAAAGTCCAAAACAAAAGAAAAAAATATCTACGTCTTTTACATCCTTAGCAGATATGCTATCTGGGACTGAAATTCTCCTCTCTTGGCTTCAACCAGGTACATGCATATAGATGCAGCTCTCCTCTCTCTCTCTCTCTTTGTAACTTCTCTCACTTCTCAAAAACTGATGAGCCTCTGGCTGACTCCTTTTGTCAATCAGCAACACTTCAGGACTACCCTCAGCTGGGCAATTTCTCTCTGAACTCCCACCAAGGACAATCCTCTCTATTCTTCCAAAATTCTCCAAGTACTGTTTCTTTCTCTGGACAGATGAGGAATATGAGCTTAAACCTCTTTTCTTGAGACTACTTCATATCTTCAAACAACCTCTCGGGAATTCACTCTCTGGAACGCCAGAAATTCTTTCTTCCCTGAAGACCAGGGAACCATGACCATGGGCCCCAGTCATCTTCATAGGACAGGAACACTTCATCTCAAACACCCATCTGCTGAGAGAGGGAAGGACCCTTGCCAGCACCTCCCTGGTGGAAGAGGCACTCAACTCCCCTTGTGCTCATATAGGCACAGGAATTTTATTAAAACTGTCACCTCTCTAAACACATCTACTCTTCACAGAGGCAGGATAGTTGAGACCACTGACCCTCTTTAGATGGCGGGCAAATTTGGAGATCCCCAACATACTACTATAGCTTTTGTTTTGTTTATCCTAGCAAAAGTGTCAGAACTTATGATTCACATTTGGAGTAATATTTTGGATATTCAAGAAACATGAGCTGAAATCTGTGATTTATGGGTCATGCATCATGCATTTCTCAACTATATTTCTGAAATTTGTTTTGCTTTTTTGAGAGCCTACCCAGTGATTCACAAAGAGAGGGCTCTAATTAACATGGAGACAATTCTGTCAATATGTATCTTGAGGGAGATAAAGGTCATGATTCATCAAGGTCTACCTCCACAAACATAGGATGGAAGAAAAGCCTTAGTGAATATGGACTCTGCCCTTGGGGCTGGGAGCCTGATCCACACTCTCCTGTCAGTGGCATGCATACCTCCTGAACACCACTTGCATCTCTGGGATTTTTCCCCTCTGCCAGTCAACTGTTTCCTTTGCAGTGGGAGCCTAATGGCAGAGTTCCTACCGCATCTCCATCCTCTGCCTACCTGCACTTGAGCCCCTAGCAGTGATAGCCAAATGGTAGTGCTCCTAACTCACCTAACACTTCTGAGTCTGCTCTTCACTGCTGTTGGCTAATTCCTTTGCTGCAACCCCTCTGCCAGTTCTCTTCTTAGCTGCTCTCTTCATGTTTTCTGTCCCTGTGGTGGCCAGATCTGCCAGATCTCCCCTATAGCCTGACCACATGGCATTCAACTTGGCAGTCAGCCTGGATACCACTGCAAGGAACATCTAGCTTCCACTTCCTGGGTAAAATTAATTTTAAAATGTTTCACCTATTCATATTTCCCCTCACTTTAAAATAAATATTGTCCCCCAATATTTTCAAATCTCTCATCCTTATGTATTCATAATCTCACAAAGAAAATAAAAACTAAATTCAGTCATGCAGGTAACTTCTTAGCTCCCAGTTCCATGGCCTTTGAACATCCTTTTTTCTTATGGTTTCTTTTTTTTTTTTTTTTTTTACAGGAACTGGTTATACCTGTTACGTTTTCTGGTTCGCGAGCTGCCCCTGCAAGCCGGCTCACTCACCCGATACAGCCGAGCCAGGAATGTCGCCTCCTCACGTGGCTTGGAATGCCGCTGACTCCAGCCTCCTCTGCATGGCAGGGACTCTGCTGTCGCATACTGGGTCTGGGTCCTTAGATGCAAGCACGCCAGATAGCTTCCTGTAAAGGGCCCATGGCAGGAACATTGTCGCAGCACCCTCGGATGACGTCAGCTGCTTCAGCCTTTGTAAGGGCCCTTCTCCCTGCCAGATGCTGCCTCAGCAACATTTCAACTACCTTTGTGGTAGTGTGAGTTGCTGCTCCAGCATTGGTTCCTGTTCCTTCCAGCCAGCCTTGTTTTCATCTCTTCAGCTTGTCCAGCCTTGCCTTTATCTCTCCAGCTTGCCCAGACTTGTCTTCATCCCTTTGGCGTCATCTCACCCCACCTTCCTTTCCTTGGACAGTTTACCAGTCTTGATCTTAGTCTGAACTCTCGTTATCCCTGCCTGTTGCCTGCCACTGACCACAGTCTGGACTCCCATTATCCCTGCCTGCCGCCTCCTTCCGACCACAGCCTATCCCTGGATCTCCTCTTCAGCTTGCGTCCCAGAAACTGACACCTAAAATCTACAAGCTCCCGGAACCCAAAGGCTCTTACTGAGGGGAGAGTTGCTACAGGCGAAGCGTCTGTTCTTCCAGTTGGCAGTGAAGGCCTACAGGCCTTCCCTGAGGGTTGCATCAACCTCACCCCAACACAAGGGTCCACAATTCTAACAATGCCCCGATAGAGCAGTAGCTGAAAAGCTACCTCCATTTCCAGAACAAAAACAAAGTCTCATTGACATCACACATACAAAACTGTTACAGTTCCCTGTAGCTAATCACGAGGTTTAAATAAGTTTTCCCTTGATTAAAACATTTTTCCTGAAAAATGATTCTTTCAGAAAAACTTTAGAAAATGTTAATTCCTCCTACTGCACAACTCTCTCAGAACAGTTCCTTTATGCTGCATCTTTCTCTTGAACACATCAACAGTCAATTTGTCTGCGCAATCTTCAGCCCTCCTCAGTGCTTTGGAATACTGACTTAGTGCTCCATTTGAAATAGTTCCCCTTTAGCCTGGAACCACCTGAGCTTTCTTTGTCCTCTGCAGGACTAATTTTAATGTTGCCCCTCTCCCAAGGCTGAACCGTGCTTCTGGGTTCACCCTGGACTTTCAGTGTCCCCTTGGACCATCCTCTGTGCTCTCTCTGCTGCTTTCTCTGATTCTTCTGACAGCTCTCATCAACCTTTCAGACCTGTACCTCACTTTTTTTATTTGTGGCCATGTCTTCTGAATGCTACTCATGTTGCTGGGGCCTCTCTCTTCTGCTGGCTGGCTGTCTCCTTTGCAGTCAAAGCCGAATGGTAGCACTACCACTGCACCTAACACCAGCCTGAACACTATTGCAAGGGGCATCCGGCATCCATCGCCCAAGTAAAATTAATTCGTACATTTTTCATCTGTTCACATGAATCAAGCACAAAGTGTCTAAGCCAGGATGATGCAAAGAATTTGTGGCAGGAACAGAAATTAACTTTAGAAGTCTTAGGATTTTTCTAACTTGTATTGCACTGTGCTGGTGACAGCTGACCCATATACAGACCCTGACTGTATATGGGTCAGCTGTATAAAGATGTTATATCCTTTTGTAACTTATGATTTGTAGACATCTAGTCATGATTCCAAATGGTTTCATTTCAGCTTACCACACAAATCAGTACATTTTCAATAACATGAATAAAAAAATGTATCTTTCCACTAACTGTGTTATAATACGAGTAAAGAAAACTATAGAAACTATAGAAAATTATTGATCTAGATACCTCTTTTTGCTTTGTGCTTTACAGCCTCCTCCACAGATCTATGATAAACAGCTGGATGAAAGAGAACACACCATTGAAGAATGGAAGGGTAATACTTAATGAGAACATTTTTTTTGATAGGCTGGGGCAGAATTATGTTAGCAAAGGGTTAAGTGTCAAAATTTGTCAACAGTGCATAGCTTTATAAGAGACTGACAACAAGATGGTTTTCCTACTATCTTTGGGGGTAATTGAAACAGGTAGATGGATTGGGAAGGGCGTGCCCATTTATATACAAAGAGATACTTAATTGAATGCTTTTGTGCTGTTCACTGAAGGAAGGGGGATGATAAGGAAGTGTACATGTTCAATAGGAGCACAAAGAAATAAAATGGACGTTAGTTCAGTTATGGAAGATACAGTCCGAGTGGCAATAACAAAACCTAATCTGGTCAATTTTAAAGCCCCAGGCGTGCCAAAGCCGGGAGATACACCATGCGGATTTTAAAGACTGTGCAAGCACACGCATGTTGCCCGGCACATGCACCAAACATTTTTTTCACAGAAAGGGGTGGGGCATGGGTGTGGTCTGGGTGGGGAATGGGCGGGACATGGGCAGGCCAGGTCTGTACCAAGAAGTCTGCACGTAAGTCTTTATGAGCACAAGCGTGCACTGGGGTCCTCCTCTGTGTAACTTTACTTCTGCTATGGACAGCATGTAGGTTGTGAAACACAAAAATAGGGTAATCAGCATGGTTTTAAGGGTCGAGGCTAATGGGGTGCAAGTTAGCTAGAGGGCTTAGGAAGTCCTCTTCTTTACTGGGGTGATCTGAGAATGACTGAGAAAAGGGATAATTGCGTCGGTGTGCGTGTCTAATAAAATTCCCCCCACTTATGCAAGCGAGGCAACATTTGCATGAGCTGGCAAACTCATGCACATGTGCACCCGCGCGAAGGTTTTACTATTTACCTCATAGTGCAGGGGTGGGCAATTCCGGTCCTCGAGGGCCGCAAACCAGTCGGGTTATCAGGATATCCTTAATGAATATGCATGAGAGAGACCTGCATACACACTGCCTCAGTTGTATGCAAATCGATTTCATGCATATTCATTAGGTGTATCCTGAAAACCCGACTGGTTTGCAGCCCTCGAGGACCAGACTTGTCCACCCCTGTCATAGTGAATAAAGCAGTGGAATCAGAGGCAGTGCTGGTGGTGGTTGGGGGGGGGGGGGGGGTCCCTCCTTTTTTTTTAAAGCCTTTTTTTATTGTTTTTTGGAACTAACCAAAAATATGCATAATTACTGGAGGGAGGACATTAAGTAGAACTACTGCATTAGCATATAAGTTTAAAAAGAGAGACTATGGTAGAATGAGGAAATTAGTTAGGAAAAATCTAAAAGGAGCAGTTGCAAAAGTTAAAAGTTTGCATGAGGCGCAGACTGTTGCGATCCTGCCCACGAGGAGCGCGGGCAGGCTCTTACCTCGTTCGGCCAGTCGGGCCGCTGACGCTGCTGCTGTTGCGGCGGCCCTGCCGCAGACTCAGGGCTCCTCCCCGGCCGCCTTCTGCTCCGTGCAGCAGGGCCGACCTGCCGCGAGCTCTCCCTCGCGGTCGGGACCCCCGCTGTCTCTCCTGGTCTCCCCGACGTGTCTCTGCCTTCCCGGGGTCCTCAACCGGCAGGGAAGGTGTCCCTGCCGGTGCCCGTGCTGCAGTCCGGGTCCTCGCCCGGCAGGGAGGCCGTCCCTGCCGGTGCCTGCAGCTCTCTACACTGCCTGCAGCCTTACCTCTCTTCCTGGGGCTGTCTTCACGGCTTGGAGCCATTCTTGCAGCCAGCCCTTCGTCTCTTCCTGCCTTCCTGCTTCTGTCTTCGTGGCTGGGAGCCGCTCCAGCGACCTGCCTTCGCCAAGCTTCAGTCCAGGGCTGCTCCGCTGCCTCCTTGGGCCCTCCACGTGGCTGAGGACGCCACCAGCTTCCAGCTCTTCTCTCCAGCTTCCTAGGGCGCGGGCGCGTGCCTCTCTCCTCCTCTTCTAGGGCCAGCCAGGTGTGGTCCCCTGCTGACCCCTCCCTGGGCGTTGTCCTCATCAGCCCTACAAAAGGGCTCAGCGTCCAGTCTAACTTTGTCTTCGCAAGGAGTTGGTCACTCCTGAGATCCTTCGCTCCAGGAGTCGTCCGTGTCCCAACACTTCTGCAAGGTCCTGTGTTTCCTGTTACTTGTTGGAGCTCCTCGTCTTGTCCAGATGTCCACCTTCTGTTCCAGTCCTGATGTTCGCTTGCTGTTCCAGTCCCAAGGTCTGTCTCTTGATCCAGTATCCGTGTTCCAGTCCTGATGTTATCTGCTGTTCCAGATGTCCATGTTCCAGTCCCGAGGTCTGTCTTAGTGTTTGTTCCTGACCCTGATGCTTTAACTTGCCTTCGGCTGCCAGTGTGCAGCAAACTTGCCTTCGGCTGCCAGGAGTGCAGCACCAGCTTTCGGCTGCCAGGAGTGCAGCAACTTGCCTTGACTGCCAGGAGTGCAGTAAACCACCGCTTCCTCTTCCCTGTGCTCTCCCGTTCTCAGCGTGGTCCGCGACCAGCCTTCCAGGGCTGTGTAGGGCGCGCATGGGACAGGGTGGTCTGCGACTCAGTCCCGCAGGTGACCTGAGTAGGGCGCCCTGAGGGACAGTGCCCATGTCTTCCTTCAGCCCTCGTTCCTGAGTCCACCTCTGTACATCTAGTACCTCGTCCTGAGTCCACGTCTGTGCCTGAGTCCACCTCTGTGCATCCAGTACCTCGTCCTGAGTCCACGTCTGTGCCTGAGTCCATGTCTATGCATCCAGCACCTCATTCCTGAGTCCACGTCTATGCCTGAGTCTACGCGTTCCTGTAGTCTCGTCAGTACCTCAATGTTCCAGTCTTTGCTGCCCTGGCCTCCATCCGGCCTGCCGCTTCGTGCCGTACCCTGCGGCAGGTCCAAAAGGGCTGGGAACGGTTGGAGGACTGTTCATAAGACCAACATTGCGTTTTTGGGTCTTCCGAAGCGTGCAGGTCTGGAGGAGGGTCAGTCTTCCCAGTCTTCACTCCAGCCTCGTTCCTGTCCAACCCATGCTCGGGCATGCCACGCCTACCGCGGCACCTCCTCAGGGTTCCCCTGGGGTCGAGCCGTGGCCCAAGGACACACATCTCCCTGGAAGTGGGATCGTTCTCCTAGCGCTCCACAACACAGACATTGCTTAAAAATGCTATCTTGAAAGCCCAAATAAAATGAGGTCAAAGGAAGACCAACTGCCAACATGGTTTAATGGTGAGGAGAGAATTGGTTAAAGCCAAATGGGCATTGTTCAAAAACAGAAAACAGACTCAAATGAAGAAAATAGGAAGATGACAAGGCCAAAAAATTCTGTGGGTGGAACTTATCCCACCTGCAGCTGAAGATGAAGAAAGCAGCCTAGGGGGCTACAGGCAGAGCTCATCCTGCCTACAGCTGAAGATGAGGAGACCCGGGAGGGCAACAGTTCAAGGAGATATATCAGGCAGGGCTGTGGGTGGAGCCTAACTTGCCTGCAGCCCAAGACAGAAGAAAGGTTTGGGAAGGCTGCGTGCAGAGCTCATCCTCCCCCAGCAGAAGAAGTCAGGAAGAGTTCTGGAATGAGAGAGAAAGAGAGCCCATGTGTTAGTATGTGAGTATGCTTGTGTGTGAGAGAGAGGAAGTGCGTGTGTTAGTGAGAGAGAGAGCAAGATTGTATGAGTGAGGGTGTGTGAATGAGGATACATGTACATGAATGAGAAAGAGAGAGGGAGCATGTGTGAGAGAGAGAGGGAGCATGTGTGAGAGAGTGAGGGTGTGTGAAAGAGAGAGAGTGATTCTGTGTAAGTGAATGAGAGGCTGTGTGGGAGTGAGGAAATGAATGTGGGAGAGTGTATGTATGCGTATGTAATTGGGAGAGCCTGTGTGTATGATTAAGAGTGTGTGTGTGTGAGAAAGAGTATGTATGTGTGTGAGTGTGTGTATTTGAAAGAGAGAGAAGAAAATTTGTGCATAACAATTCTTTCTCCTTCCCCCATTCCACCCTACCAGCAAATTCACAACAATCTAAGGGCATCTTGAAATAAAAATTCCCAGTTATGCAGAATTGGTGATTTTTTTTTATTCTTGTTAGTTTTAATCATTGGGTGATATTGTTTGTACCTGCTTATTTGCAACATTTTTTTGTTGTTTGGTACATTTTTTTTAAATTTTATGAGATTTTAAGTATTTAATGTTATTGTATTTGTCAACTATTTTGAAATTTTTTATGAGTGTGGTTTTATATTTCTTGATTTTATTGTTTGATATTTATTAGGGATGTGCAGGAGAAAAAAAATTATTTACATTTTCTGTTTGTATTCTTGAGGCTTCTTTTTCTCAAATTTCATTTCATGGATTGTTTGATTAATTTTCATTTGTGAGAAAAAACGAATCAAACAAAGAAAAAACTTCCAAAAACAAAAACAAGGCCTCCCAACCACCTGCCTGAAAAAATGCCAGGACCAGGATCCCCCGCCCCCACTTACCGTCCGGTGGGGATCTGCCGGCTGAAGACTAGGCCTTGCGTAGGCTGAGGTGGCAGTAGGTCGCCGCAACCTAAGCCTACTGAAGACCAAGGCTTCGGCCTGACCGGAAGGCCGGGTTGAGATGCCAGGGCCTAGGCCCGGACACAGGCCTGATGCCTCGACCTGACCCGGAGGCTGGGGCCCAGATCCAGCCCCAATGCCATAACCCAACCTGGAAGACGGGTCCCGACAAAGGAACATAGGCCTCGATCCCCACCTGATGCCAGGGCCTCAGCCAGGAGGCTGGATCCTCATTCCTGGGCCTTGACCCAAGGTCAGGCCCAGGCTTCAGAGCCTCTTCGTCATCTTCTTCTTTATTTGGCACATGCAAGCCAAATGATGCTGTCCAGTAGGGTTGCGCAGGATGGCATTATTGTACATCAAAATGGCACTGTCTGTGGGGTGAATGCACCGGAGTTAATTAACTCTGGTGTGACCCCAGCGGACGGTGTCATTTGGCTTGCAAGTACTGAAGAAAGAAGATGCTCCGAGGCCTTGGCCTGACCCTGGGCTGAGGCCCATGCATCGGGTTGCGGCCTCCTGGCTGAGAACCTGGTGTTGGGCCTGGGTCTGGACATCACGAGTCAGCCTCCAGGTTTGGTTGTGGCATTGGGCCTTGGTCTAGACCGAGGCCCCAGCATCAGGACATGGCCTCTGGACTGGGTCACAGCATCAGTCCTGGGTCCGGGCCCCAGCCTAGGTCAAGGCCCCAGTGTCAGGGCCGGGCTTCCAGGTTGATCACTGCATCGGGTCTGGGTTCAGGCTGAGGCCCCAAGGTCAGGACCCGGCCTCTGAGCCAGGTCGCGGAGTCTAGCCTGGATCTGGGCTGAAACCCCAGTGTCAGGACTTGGCTTTCATGTCGGGACTTGACATAGGCCCCGGCATCAGGACTCGGCCTTCATCGGATTCCTGATGGATAAGGTAAGTTTTTTTTGTTTTTTAAATTTTGGGAGTCTCTGCTGAGACCCTGGCATTGGCCAATGCCTCTGCTGAGACCCAGATGTCACTCTCAGGCCCAGGCCACAGCCCCTGCTTTGAGCCTTGGCGAGGCCCCGGATTCAGGCCTAGGCCGTGACGCCAGCATCATGCTCGGGCATAGGACATTGCCCCTGCTTGGGCCTTGGCCTCCGTGTCAGGTCACAGCATTGGGTCTGGGTCTGGGCCGAGACCCCAGCCAGGGCCTATGCCCTAGGTGAGGCCCCAGTTTCGGGATTAGAACTAGGCATGAAACAGTTTAAAATGAAACAAGCTAATAAGATTTGTTTTATTTGGCGGGCCTCCAATTCATTTCAGGGCCCTCGAATGAAACAAATTAACCTTATTCGACACATTTTGCAGTTTCATTTTAAACAAATGCTCATCCCTAATATTTATAAGGCAGCAGAAGGGAGAAGAAGGACCTAGTGCCACTAGCAGATCCAATCCTTCTTGCAGCTAAAGAAGAGGCCCAGGCCCTGTGTGTATGTGTGGCTGGGGTAGAGCCTATGGGGCAGACTTTAAAACCTGCGTGCGGGCGCAGATTTGTTCGTGCAGCCGTGCGCATGTTATAAAATCCAGGGTCGGCACGCGCAAGAGGGTGCACAATTGTGCAACTTGCACGCGCCAAGCCACGCAGCCTGCCTCCGTTCCCTCTGCCCCCTCCCCCTGCACCTTCCCCTACCTAACCCACCCCCCAGCCCTACCTAGAACCCCCCCCCCCCCGCACCTTTGTTGAAGAAGTTATGCCTGCCTCCGGGCAGGCATAACTTACGCACGCTGGCCGATGGCCGGCTCGCGATCCTGGGCACAGTGGCAAATGGCTGCTGTGCCTGGAGGCTCAGGCCACGCCCCCGCCCCAGACTGCCCACGCCCGCCCCTTTTTGTAAACCCCGGGACATACGTGCGTCCCAGGGCTTGCGCACACCACCAAGCCTATGCAAGATAGGCTTGGCACGCGCAGGGGCAGCTTGGGGCAGCTTTTCGGGGGTTACGCACAAATCGTATGTGCGTAACCCTTTGAAAATCTGCCCCAATGTGTGTGGATGAGAATCTGTGTTTGGGGTTGGTGTGAGCATTTGAGAAACAAAATGTGGATTGGTGACTCCCTGAGTGTGTGTGTGTGTGTGTGTGTGTGTATGACTCCCTGGGTGATCTCCTGTGTATATGTGGGTGAGAGGCTGTGCATACATGGAAGTTAAGAGTATGTGGGTGTGTGGCTGGGTGGCTAGGTGAGATGCTGTGTGTGAGGGAGGGGGTGTATGTGTGACTGCCTATGTGTGGGTGTGGGTGGATGACTGTGTATGGGGGAAGGGTAAAAGCCTGTGAATGGGTGAGAGCCTGGGTGTATGTTTGTGGATGGGTGAGATCCTGTATATGTGCCGATGAGAGGGTGTGTGTGAGTGTGAGAGAGAAAGGCTGTGAGTGTGGGGGTGGGGTTTTGAGAGACTGAGTGTGGCTATCTGAGAGCCTTTGTGTGGGGATTAGTGTGTGTATGTGTGACTGACAGTGTGTGGATCTGGATGGATGACTACCTGTGTGGATGGGTGGATGAGTGGGTGAGAGTGTGGGTGTGGGTGGGGGAAAGCTGGGTGTGTGTGAGAGAGATTGTGAGTGTGTGTGTATGCGTGAGAGAGGAAAACGTTTGTACAGCTCCCCCAATCCACAGTAATCTCAGAGCAGCTGGAAATCGAAACATCCCCGGTGGGAGATTTTTAAAATCCTTATTAGTTTTATTATTTGATATTAATTGACGTGTCTGCTGTTTTGAAATCTTATATTAGTATTCTGGGAAATTTTATAAACATTTTTCATGAGGTTTTAATTATTGAATGTTGTTCTCATTAGTTTTTTAATAATTATTCTTTTTATTAGTATGGTTTTACTTTTATGATTGATGTTTATATTTCTTTATTTTGTTAGTCTCTTATTTTGCCCTTGGAAAGGGTCTGTCTGGCCCCCCCGCTGGACCACCAGGGGTTTTTATGAGTCTTGGGGAGTCGGGAGGGTAGCACAATGGGGAGGAGGCAGGGTGAGGTGGGGGCTGGGCAGAATTTTGAAGGGGCACTTTTTGCCGCTTCAAAATTCTGACTCCTGAAACGGCAGCCTCGCCCTGCCTCATTATAGAACCACCCCTGAGTGGGAAAGGAAAATGGGCTGCCTAGATGTGCCCATTGTCTTCTATTAGTTTCAATATTGCTATTCACTGATGAATTTTTAGGAAATTTAAAGAGTACTATAGTCTTACCTTAGGATACCAGTATAGACAAAAGGTGAACTTAGAATATTAGTTAAATGTAACTACAATAGCAGACACTACAGATTTGATATTCTATATATTTTGAAGTTTAAATTGAATATGGCTGGCTCTAAAAATGTTAGGATACTCTAAATGAGAAAAAAAAAATAGTTGAAAACATAATAGAATTCCCACTATAAATTGAAGTAGATTGAGATTTCCTATGTATTCCTTAAGTGCTTCATCCCATTTCTTGACATGAGAAAGGGGATTTTAATGAGGGGGGGGGGATGTTTTTACCTAAATAAGAGTGAACCAAAAAAATAATCCAGTTTTGATATGCCAGGCAATGCCTAGGCCATAGTGGCAATCATGACAATCAGCATCCCCAGCTCAGAGGCCTTTCTTGCCCGCCGGTAGCCTCTCCTGTGGTGCACTCTCTGCTATGGTGTAGGATTGCATTTAATGCTAGAAGGGATGTTAAAGTCCTTGGTAAGGTACAGCCTGGGTTTACGGTATAATTGCCCTGTGTAATTGAGCATAGACAGTTTCCTTCCAATTTTGAGAATATAAGCACTAATTCATCAATGCACCAGCTGGCCATTGCAGGTCTCCTAATTACTCTTTTTTCCCCTCACAGAACTGATCTACAAGGAAGTTATGAATTTTGAAGAAAAAACTAAAAATGGTGTAGTAAAAGGACAGCCGTCGCCTTCAGGTACTTCTAATAAGTAGCCTTCAACTCTTGCAGGTGGTCATCAAGTAAAAATGAAATGTAAAACTGAATGATTTTGAAAAGTGATTAGCAGTTTATTGTAAAATCGCAAGTAACTTGCTGATCCCTTGCTTCT